>NW_025334091.1:0-750000 GCF_014858855.1 Bufo gargarizans
CTTCCTTCAGTCCATAAAGAAAGCCAATACTGTAACAGGATAGCAATTACTAATGATAAATGCCTGCTATGATCTAACAAATGAATGGGGAATCGGTACCCCAACTTACAGTTACAGGTATAAGGATCCCGTCATCCCAGTACCTCCTTGGTCAGTTACAAAACAAATAGGGAGCCCCCTTATGAATACTAGCATGTTCATAGATGCCGCCATGGGTTCACAGATGCCAAAGCGGTCACTTCCGGTAACGTGGAGCACACCCAGGCTCAACTTCCGGCTAGTGGAACGCACTTCCGGAGGGTGGAATGCACCTGGATGCGCTCACGTGATCGCTTTAGGTCATGTGGTATTACGATGCGTCGGACCATGGAACGCTTGGGTAATGAAGGTAAAATCACCAAGTACACTCCACGGCGCATACGCTAATCGTCATCAATGAGATAGATGCCTCAAAACACCGCTATACTGGCACCACAGGTACTTGCCCTAATCTGATCACCCTTTAGAGGTAACCAAATCAATAATACAAAGAGACTGCATATGTCTAGTGTGATTATATGCAAATATGCAAACACCACACAGATATAGATAACTCCGGTTCACAGTCGGGCAAAAAGAAACACATGATGGAAAGATACAGAATGGATACATCTAATGAATGTGCAGTTGAGACCTTCACCAACAAGCCACCCGACAACTTCAGTAGATAAGGGGCTGTCATATTAAAACAAGAAAACAGTCAGGTGTGCTGACTATTATATTAATCACATTTAGATGCTTCTCGCATCTGGCCAAGTTTTAGTGCATTCAAAATCTTTTTCTATTTATTCTTTTCACCAAGCATGGCACCACATGATAGTGAACTTATCCAGTATCAGTACACAACTGGGATACTGCAAACTGTAATGAAGTCACAGAAAGCAGGAGAATGTTAATCTCTCATTCATGCCTAGGGGGGACTGGGATCAGAAACGGTGAATACATCCAAAACCGAGAATCTCAAACTCCTTAGATCCCCCCCATGAAGTTCTTTGACATGTAATGCAACTGGTGTGACATTATTTTCTTCCGTCTCTATTGATTAGATCTTCATTGATCAATGTCTGTCTTTGTTTTCGGAAGACCGATTCCGATTTCTTAACCAATTGAAATAAAATATATAAGATTTTAGGGTCATCTGTTGCTGGAAGATGGCCTTTCATAATTAACTCAGGTAGATCCTAGTATCTGCCAATTAGCTGGATTTGTTCTTTTTGATTTCCTGATATGTCCAGTTTTCTTGCAGGGACCATATTCACCGAAGCACTTGTCAATGAGGCAAAGGATGTATTTTCTGATAGGTATATTCCTGGATTAGTCACTACTGCCACATGCAAACAAGTTTTTGGCGAACTATACGCCAGATATAAGGATAACATCAAGTCATGGTGGGAGGTGAGGTACATTGAGAGCTACGTAGAACATAGAATAGTCCCTAAGGGACTTCACCTGCGTGTAAGACCTGCAACAAGGATCTCCTCTCCCACGCTGATTACCAAATATGAGGACGAACTCACTCGCAGTTCCCTAAATTTGATGGGTATTCTTTTAGAAGAAGAAAAACTGTTATTTGAAAGAACATCTACGAAACTCCAGGAACAGATAGACATAGCTCTGAAATATAAAGATGATCCTGAGTTTAGTAGACGTGAAACATCTCTACAGACATGGGTAGAGAGATTTCAAAGTCTATTAAAGGAACGGAAGCATAGACAATTCGTCAGTGACCTGAGTGAATTCAGGGAGAATAGAGCATACAATTATCAACAAGAGGTCCCAGCTGGATCTTGACTCCTCTGATATGGAAATTCGCCCTCGAACATACGTTGGTGAATTTAAGAGAGGCCCATCTGGTTCCAGGAGACGGGGGGGAGTAGATGGCCAAGAAGTGGTGGAGGGAGAGGAGAGACGGCACGTGGGGCAGATTACCCAACGGCCTCCCCATCATCTACTTCTATCTCTTCCAACAATATGTCCTTTCCTCAACCTTCTTTTTTAGAGAAGAGTCAGGTGCCCTATCAATTGCGAGACTGAGGCAGGACAGAAGGCCTAACTGATGACCTTCAAATTATTTATCTCACTTCCCGCACCCTAAGCACCATAGAAACCGAGGTACTTAGGAAAGGACTATCATTTGTGCCTACCAGTGATTTTAGTTTATTCAACTGGACGAAAGATCTACATTTATTCGGTAGGAGACTACACTAAGAGGCAAACTGTGCGAAAGTTTGGGACTAAATGAAAGGGATTTTGCTGACCTTCAGACTCTCACAGAGTTAGGGGAGCAAGGTGGCCGTGACCCAGGCCAGGGCCCACACACTGAACTAAAACTTAAGAGTAAGAAGATGCCCCCACTTTTTAATTATGACTGTGTTGATATCTTTCTCCAGATGGTAATTTCTGACTTGGATAAGTTAGGTAAAATCTATACAAAAAAGTATAATCTCTCTCCTGCAGAGATGCAGGCACTATGCACACTGGAGAAGGACAACTCTATCATTATTAAACCATCTGATAAAGGTGGTAACCTGGTTATCCTTGATCAGGATACTTACCTACGTATGTGTATGGACCTACTCAAAGACAAAGAGGGGTATAAGGTATTAACATCTTACCCTACTCCATCATACATGAATGATCTTAAGATGATACTTGATGAGGGTCTGAGTAAGGAGAGTGATCAGCTCAGCTGAATATGATTTCCTCCTCCAGATGCATCCTTGTATAGACACATTTTACGGACTCCCCAAGGTGCATAAGGGCACCACACTATTGAGAGGTTGTCTGATAGTCTCGGGAGTGAACTCCCATATACAGAATTGCGGCATATATCTGGATCAAGTAACGAGACAATTTGTTCTGTCCCTTCCCGCTTATAAGAGGGACACAATGGATTTCCTCAATAAGATTGAAACACTCAATTTTGATCCTAACTGTATTTTAGCCAGTATTGACGTAGAGGCGCTCTACAGTTCCATTCCACATCATGGGGGACTTTTGGCAGTGGAGTTTTTCCTGATGACCAGAGACATACATTGTGGGGCATATAACATCTTCACCTTGAAACTTTTGGAGTTCACACCGACCCACAATTTATTTTTGTTTAACTGCACGATTCTACCACCAGGGGGACAGCTATGGGGAGCCCTGTGCCCCCACTTATCCCAATCTCTTCCTGGGCTGGTGGGAGGATACATGTGTGTTTCCTGACCAACCAGTCTGGTGGACTGATAAGATCATATTTTGGACACGTTTCATAGACTATATTTTTTTGGTCTGGAATGGTGGGTCAGGTGAACTCTGAAACTTTATATCTGACATACACAATAATGAGATAGGTCTACAATTCACATACGAAATGGACCCCAAAACGATTACTTTCTTGGATGTATGTGTGACTAAGGACGATGACAGATTGATTACGGACATTTTCAGGAAGGCCATTGCCACCAATTCATTACTACACTGGGAGAGTCACCACCCGACAGCCCTCAAGCCCGAGGTATACCAAGAGGTCAATACTTTAGAGTGCGAAGGAACTGTTCGGTGGTAAATCTTTCTTAGGTGAGGCTAGAAAATGACAGGAAAGGTTTATAAATAGAGGTTATCCGCAGAGGACTCTGAGGGGGACCTTTAAGAATGCCCAACAACAGAAACGGGCAGATCTCCTAGTCCCAAGGCAAAAAATTGAGAACCAACATCAGCCTCTGTGGATAATCTCTACCTTTGTTGTAGCCAATTATCAGGTGTTGACAGTTTTGAGGAGGTATTGGCCAATATTACTTATGCATCCTGTTCTATCTGATGTTCTAACAGACCATCCTAGTGTAACCTATCGCCATGGGAAAAGTATTAAGGAACGCCTGGTCCACAGCCTGTCACAACCAGACAGCTGAGAAGCTCTGACAGAAGCCTTTCAGAACCTCCTCCTTGAGTTTTCTTTGTTTTGAATTTCAATTCCTCCACTCGTTAGGCTCTCTCAGCTGTCATGTAGTTGGACTGATTGCATCCCTTTAAATTCCTCCCCATAATGCATTAGTGTGCGGCTTATACAACTTCCTGGAGTGTGTGTGCATGCTGATCCTATTTTCCAGCCTTCTACAAGATAAGTGCTGTACATTTATTTGTGATTTTCTGTTTGCTGGATCCCAGGTGACCCTGACTCCCTCCGTGTCTAGTGTAGGGAGCCGGTGGTCGTGTCCCCTCACTATTGTAGGGTGTTCAGGTGGTATATAGTCGAGGTACGTGGATATGCAATCATCCACCATTGGGATTTTCGCATAGGCTGAGCAGTCAGGGAGAGTGCCAGGTCTTATGCAGGGGTCTCCCTTTTGTTCCTTAGTTTTGGATCCAGTGAGTCATATATTCATTTTGCATTGTCTTGTTTCCTGTACACCTTCCGTGACACAGCCATTTTCCACCCCCTGTTAAGGTGGGCACGTGGTTGGACCGTAGACCTATTGGGATGTTTAAATGTGGTTCCTGCAAAGCGTGTGACTTCATCTCTACATCTAAGACTATCACTTGTTCCGTTACTAAACAGGTATTTAAGATGAGGGACTTTGTCAACTGCAGAAGTAAAGGTGCGATATACATTTGTCAATGCCCTTGTCCAATGGACTATATAGGGAAGACAGTAAGAGAGGTCAGGAGAAGACTATGTGAACACGTGAATGATGTAGTAGAAAATAATTTCACACCAGTTGCATTACATGTCAAAGAACTTTATGGGGGGATCCAAGGAGTTTGAGATACTCTGTTTTGGAGCTTGTTCCACCATCCCCCAAGGGGGAAGACTGGGATAGGAGGATCCTACAAAAGGAATGTGAATGGATTCACCATTTCCGATCCCAGTCCCCCCTAGGCATAACTGAGAGATTAACATTCTCCTGCTTTCTGTGAATTCACTACAGTTTGCAGTATCCCAGTTGTGCACTGATACTGGATAAGTTCACTATCATGTGGTGCCGTGCTTGGTGAAAAGAATAAATAGAAAAAGATTTTGAATGCCCTAAAACTTGGCCAGATGCGAGAAGCATCTAAATGTGATTAATATAATAGTCAGCACCAGTGGCGTATCTAACACGAGGCAAACAAGGCATTTGCCTAGGGCGGCACTTGCCAATGGGGCAGCAAAATGCCTTTTTTGCCCCTTGTCCCATCCGTCTTATATGCCGCTGATATACTCAGAAGATCTGATGGTATATTCTAACCCCCAGGCGTTGTCATGGTGACAGGGATACTTGCCTGGGGGTTAGTAACTTTAACTTTAATCATTGCTGATCTCTTTACTGGATACCTTACTCTGTCTTAGCTCCAGTAACAGCAGGCACTGCGGGCGGGCGGCGCTCACTCACTGACGTCACGTGCCTGCGCCGCCTATTGGGAGTTTATAAATGTATTCCTGTGAGCATCGGGGGAGGTGGATCTGTTCATGGCACTATTTAGGGGAGGGGATCTGTGGATGGCACTGTTTAGGGGAGGGGGATCTGTGGATGGCACTGTTTAGGGGAGGGGGATCTGTGGATGGCACTATTTAGGCAAGGGGGATCTGTGGATGTCACTATTTAGGGGAGGGGGATCTGTTGATGGCACTATTTAGGGAAGGGGGATCTGTGGATGTCACTATTTAGGGAAGGGGGATCTGTGGATGGCACTATTTAGGGAAGGGGGGATCTGTGGATGGCAATATTTAGGGAAGGGGGATCTGTGGATGTCACTGTTTAGGGGGAGATCTGTGGATGTCACTGTTTAGGGGGGAGATCTGTGGATGGCACTGTTTAGGGGAGGGGGATCTGTGGATGGCACTGTTTAGGGGAGGGGGATCTGTGGATGGCACTGTTTAGGGGAGGGGGATCTGTGGATGGCACTGTTTAGGGGAGGGGGATCTGTGGATGGCACTGTTTAGGGGAGGGGGATCTGTTGATGGCACTGTTTAGGGGAGGGGGATCTGTGGATGGCACTATTTAGGGAAGGGGGTCTGTTGATGGCACTATTTAGGGAAGGGGGATCTGTGGATGGCACTATTTAGGGAAGGGGGAATCTGTGGATGTCACTGTTTAGGGGGGAGATCTGTGGATGTCACTGTTTAGGGGTGGAGATCTGTAGATGGCACTGTTTAGGGGAGGGGGATCTGTGGATGGCACTGTTTAGGGGAGGGGGATCTGTGGATGGCACTGTTTATGGGAGGGGGATCTGTGGATGGCACTATTTAGAGAAGGGGGAATCTGTGGATGTCACTGTTTAGGGGGGAGATCTGTGGATGTCACTGTTTAGGGGAGGAGATCTGTAGATGGCACTGTTTAGGGGAGGGGGATCTGTGGATGGCACTGTTTAGGGGAGGGGGATCCGTGAATGGCACTGTTTAGGGAAGGGGGATCTGTGGGGGGGACTGTTTAGGGGAGGGAGATCTGTGGTTGGCACTGTTTAGGGGAGAGGGATCTGTGGATGGCACTGTTTAGGGGAGGGGGTCCGTGGATGGCACTGTTTAGGGGAGGGGGATCTGTGCATGGCACTGTTTAGGGGAGGGTATCTGTGGATGGCACTGTTTAGGGGAGGGGGATCTGTGGATGGCACTGTTTAGGGGAGGGGGATCTGTGGATGGCACTGTTTAGGGGAGGGGGTCTGTGGATGGCACTGTTTAGGGGAGGAGGATCTGTGGATGGCACTGTTTAGGGGAGGGGGATCTCTGGATGGCACTGTTTAGGGGAAGGGATCAGTGGATGGCACTATTTAAGGGAGCAGGATCTGTGGATGGCACATAGGAAGGGGTGGGGTTTAGAGAGAAAGGGGTTTGGCCTTGACAGGAAGGGGTGGGTCAAATTTATATTAGGGGGGGTGCCCGAGTTTAGTCTCGCCTAGGGCAGCACAAAACCAAGATACACCACTGGTCAGCACACCTGACTGTTTTCTTGTTTTAATATGACAGCCCCTTAGCTTCTGAAGTTGTTGGATGGCTTGATTGCGAATATTCGAATTGCGATTTTTTTTCTCGAATATCGCAACTTCGAGATTTCGCGAATATTTCGAATATTGTTCTATATATTCGCGAAATCGAATATTCATTTTTTTTTCTAGTTATATTTTTTTCTTTCCCACTTCCCTAAAGTTGTTCTTACCTGTCCTTTGGATTCCTGGATTCCTGGCTGCTCCAGTCAGTGCCCGTTGCCGCTTCTGCCGACTTCCGTGCTCATGGAGCTTCCCCATCACCATGGGAACGTCTCCATATACTAGAATGTACTGTCGGATTTGAGAATTACGTTGAATTTGCAATTCGATTAATTCAAGTTATAATAATCGAATTGCGATTTCAACTTAACTGCTATATTCCATATTCGTTAATTCTAGCCTAATATGGAATATAGCAGTGCTAAGTTGAAATCGCAATCCGATTAATTAAAGTTATAATAATCGAATTGCGATTTCAACTTTTTACGTATATTCTTAATATCGCTCTAACTTCGTCTTTTAGAATATTCGTAATATTCTAAAAGACGAAGTTAGAGCAATATTACGAATATTCTAAAAGACGAAGTTAGAGCAATATTACGAATATTCTAAAAGACGAAGTTAGAGCAATAAAATAAACATATAGATTGTAATTTAGCTAATATACTGCTATAGTAATTTTTTTAATAGTATACATATTTTACAAAACTTAAGTTCAGAAGAGGCAAAAAAAAATTAGAGAAAAAAAAAAGAGTTATATAGCACTATATTAGCTAAATTACAATCTATATGTGTATTTTACGAAATTTCGTAATATTGCTCTAACTTCGTCTTTTAGAATATTTGTAATATTCTAAAAGACAAAGTTAGAGCAATATTACGAATTATCGTAAAATACACATATTAGCCTAGCAATAGTCAATTAGTCATAGGAACGTTGCCTTATACTATCAAAAGAAAAATCGCAATACGCGATTTATTAAATCGCATATTAATCGCGATAATAGGAATAATTACGAATATTCGATTTCGATGAATATAACACGAATATTCAATCGAATATTCACGTAATATCGCGAAATCGAATATGGCTCCTCCCGCTCATCACTATTCATTAGATGTATCCATTCTGTATCTTTCCATCATGTGTTTCTTTTTGCCCGACTGTGAACCGGAGTTATCTATATCTGTGTAGTGTTTTCATATTTGCATATAATCACACTAGACATATGCAGTCTGTTTAAGTATTATTGATTTGTTTACCTTTAAAGGGTGATCAGATTAGGGCAAGTATCTGTGGTGCAGTATAGCGGTGTTTTGAGGCATCTATCTCATTTATGACGATTAGAGTATGTGCCTTGGAGCGCACTTGGCGATTTTACCTTCATTCCCCAAGCGTTCCATGGTCCGACGCATCGCAATACCACATGACCTGAAGCGATCAAGTGAGCGAATCCAGGTGCGTTCCACCGACCGTAAGTGACCGCTGTGAACGTGCTAATATTTATAAGGGGGCTCCCTATTTGTTTTGTAACCGACCAAGGAGGTACTGGGATGACCGGATCCTTATACCTGTAACTGTAAGTTGGGGTAACGATTCCCCATTCATTTGTTAGATCCTAGCAGGCATTTATCATTAGTAATTGCTATCTTTATGGACTGAAGGAAGCATGGGATGTACCCGTCGGCCCATCATGCTATATGGCAATTCATGCAGAATGTGAGTCTCCTCCTATTGTTTATGGGGACTGCTAAAGGTATTTTTGTGACATCATTTTCTCCTATTATGCATCTTTTATTCACAGATATCTGCAGTGAACTTCACGTAGGCCCCTGTACAGGCGTGATTGCCAATATATGCTGGTCTTTTGAGCATACTGTCACACTAACGAATGCCACACTATCTATGTTGGTATCCCTCACCCATATCCTATCACGCCCTAATGAACCCGTGAACGAGGGAAACGTGTCGGGGTTGTATATTATTCAAGTCACAAGGTGGATTATACATTAATTTATAGGTCCCCGATACAATCATGACCGATAGTGTGAATGCTTAGGGCTGGGTGTTGTATATATTTTTTTGTTTTTTGCTTTTGTATCTGATTTTTGGTAAGTACCTTCCTTTGACGGCATTATCAATATACTCATCCTCTTGTCTCACACCCATCAGGGTCTTTTGAGGGCAATTACAGCCCAGGTTCGAGGACAGGGAGTCCCCACCATCAGCGGCCATCCCTGGGCTGAGGAGAAGAGTAGGGAAAGATGAGGGACAGATTTCCCATCTCCCTTACGATCTATGTACTTAGGTGCTTACCTTCTGTATTGATGAAATCTTCATTGATCAATGTCTGCCCTTGTTTTCGGGAGACCGATTCCCATTTTTAAACCAATTGAAATAAAGTATATGAGATTTTAGGGTTATGTGTTGCTGGAAGATGGTTGTCTACACAATTTCCTCTCCAAAAGGAGTAATGCACCAGACCTGTTCCCTAAACTTCCAAGGCCCTGCCAGAATTAGGAACTAATGGTATCCCTTAGGGCTTGTGCACATGACTATTGGATGTTTTGCAGTGTGAAAATTGTGGATCTGCAAAACACGGACACCAGCCATGTGCATTCCGCATTTTGTGAAACGGAATGGCTGAACCCTAATAGAACAGTCCTATCCTTGTCCATAATGCAAAGAATATTAGAACATGTTCTATTTTTTTGCAGAACGACCAGGTGGGCATACGGACAGGGAATGTACATGGAGTTATTTCCATTGTTTTTATTTTTTGCGGCCCCATTGAAGTGAATAATTCTGCATACAGGATACAAAAAAAAATACAACGGACAAGCGAAAAAATAAGTTTGTGGCAATTAGCCCTTATTGAGAATTCATCTGATCCAACATTGGCTTAAGATCATACATACACCAAAGTTCAACATCTAGGCTCCCTCCAAAAGAGGGAGCCGAGAATGCATGGGGTCTTGAACCTGATGGCTACAAGACACTCCAAGACACGCAGGAGTGACACCCATAAGAGCACTGCACCCTGAAAAATTGCAATGTAGACACATGCCTGCTACATGAACACTCAGTGGACATACAAAATAAAAGTATACACTAAGGGGCCCCAGGCTAACGGCTAATATTTTAAAAAATTCTGCATGTTACCGTTTAACCAGAAGGCTGGGCTGAAATAGAGTATGCTGTGATATACTGAGGGATGTGATATACTTATAATATATTTTATAACATGGAAAGTATATTATAGTGCATTTGTATTGTTCAGCAGTTGTGTGCAGTTCTGCTGCGATAGGGACAAACGCTATTGTAAAAACTAATTGCAACTGGTGTGATATACCTGTAAAAACTGATTAAGGGGTGGGATATACCTATAATATACTTTCTAACATAGAAAGTATATTATAGTGAATTTGTATTGTGCAGCAGTTGTGTGAGGTTTTGCTACAATACCGCAGGTATATAGATGGACAAGCGTTATTGGGACAACTATTTGCAACAGGTGTGATTTACCTGTTGCTCCCCCAAAAATAAACTGATTAAGTAGTGCTATATACCTGCTTGCACAAAATACTGATTAAGGGGTTTGATATACCTACTTCCACAAAATACTGATTCAGGGGTTCGGTATATCTGCTTTTACCAAATATTGATTATGGGGTTCTATATACTTGTTTACACAAAATACTGATTGAGGGGTGCTATATACCTGCTTCCACTAAATACTGATGGAGGGATTTGATATACCTGCTTCCACAAAATACAGATTGAGAGGTGCGATATACCTGCTTCCACAAAATATTGATTGAGGGGTGAGATATACCTACTTCCACAAAATACTGATTAAGGGGTTTGATAAACCTGCTTCCACAAAATACAGATTGAAGAGTGCGATATACCTGCTTCCACAAAATATTGATTGAGGGGTGAGATATACCTGCTTCTACAAAATACTGATTATGGGGTTTGATATACCTGTTTCTGCAAAATACAGATTGGGGGTTGCTATATTCCTGCTTCCACAAAATATTAATTCAGGTGTTCTATATACCGGTTTCTACAAAATACTGATTGAGGGGTGGGATATACCTACTTCTACAAAATACTGATTAAGGGGTTCTATATACCATATCCTGACCCACTGCATAATTTGATGTCCGTGTAACTTTACCACGGTCCTGCTCATTGCATTTTTGGCGTCACTGGAACAGGATACGAACCGCATTGTGTGCCTATCCCTGCCTAATAGGATCGGATTGAATTGTGTGCCTATCCTTGCCAACCAGATCCAACTGTGTGCCTTAACTGGATCAAATTGCATGTTTCACAGCACTGCAAGACCTGAGAACTGTGCCAAAACCCTAAAAATTTACTTTATTGCTTTGTTGCTGTGCCAGAAAGCGCTAAAACGTGCGCACCAGCAGTCCAAGGGTTAATTCACCATATTCGCATAATGGCGCCGCTTCTTCATGCTCTTTAGAAGCGGGAAAACAGGGACGCCCGCTCAGGAACGCAAAAATGCTGAATACGCCCCTCTAGAAGCAGGAGACCTAAAGCCTGCCCACCAAAAACTCTGTGCTACAAGCTCAGGGAGTGAAGACTCCTCCCCTCATTCTCCCCCCTTACCTCCTTCACTCATAATGACAGCGCTAGCAAGAAAGATGGCCACCAACCCGGAAACCGAAATGGCCGCCGGACTCTAGCCCACTTCTGCGGAGGCGACGACTCCGACTAACAAGGCTCCGGAGAGGACAACTACGCTTGAACCCTCACCGCCTGGCCCAGTGACTGAAGCATCGGCACAGGAACAAGCCGCGACTACGTCACCCATCACAGTGACCATCGCACAGCAGGATGAAGCACTGGAACAGGCCACCAGGCCGCAACCTCAGGTAGTAACCAACCCATTTCCTGAGGCCCAGGTCCAGCCCTCAGCTGCCCCTACACCAGATCCTGGGAGGTCCCCATAGTGATCCCTGAACTCTCTGCAGTCTCAACTCTACAGGTGGGGCAAATAAATAACTTAGTAATGACTTTCAGTCCCAGAGTAAAGGGGCACGTCTTGCCCAGAGAGGTCCGTAAGGTGTCCCTCATCACGTCGGTTGACACAGCAGGGGCGGCCAAAGCTCCCACTCTGCTGCCCAGAGACAGTGCTCCTTCCCTGCCGTCACCACCACTGGCGATACCTTTGCCAGAGCCACTACAGCTAGGAGTTCTGAGTCCTTCTGCCCCGGCAGAAGTTCCCAATGTACAGCAGCTCACTGCAGCTTTGACCAGCCTCACTACCCAGACAGTACCAGGAACCACCACAAGAGGTAAATGGAGCTCCATCACAGCAGCCAGCCGGAGCTACAAGATGCAGGAGCGCCCTCTTGTGTTCCTCAACCGTTCCAGCAGTGATGAAGACGTCACCTGGCAGGATGACCTTGCACGATGGAGTACATTACAGAACTTGCTAAAAAAATAGCTGAAGAACGGAAAAATATAGAGAGGATGTTTACTGGAGAAGATGACTTGTCAGAAAGTAGAAGAAATTGTGGAGGAAAAAGAGCACAGAGAAAGGGAATTGCATGAAGCCTCCAAGTCTTCTTTTCAGCCGCCTGCTGAAGACAGCACACCTAGTATGACTATCAGATCCAGCAGCCACTGAAAGTAATCTACCAACCAATGAGTCCACTGATACTGCTCCATGCACTCCAGAACCAGCTCCGAATCTGAAGATCTTTGCTATGAAAGACCAAGGGTCCGTCCTTTATTGCTGTCCAGAGAACCTGTCACCTACAAGGAAAAAGCCAAGGCTTACAGAGGATCCTCCAGAAGAGGGTGAAGTTGCAGTCCCAAGTTCTGCCACAGAATGCCACCAGGAGATCGCAGATTAAGTTTCTGCTAGAGTTACATCTGCTGAGGGCACACAGTTCAAAGAGCTTTTGCGTCCTCAAATATGGGACCCAGGAGGAAGATTTCCAGACTTTCCTGTGAGGAAAACTACCCACTGTGGAAATTACCCACTACCTTGTTTGGATTACAATTTACTTTATTATTCCTGTGGATTACAAGTGACTTATGGACTTATTATTCATGTGGACAGTCAAGCACTTCAAGAAAAAAAGGACTCAAGTCTTATTTGAGTGTATTATGATAATATTGATTGCACTGTTATTTGCATAATGTTTTTGCACTGATTTCATTACCAGTTTACAAGTTGTGTAATGTTCAAGGATTACATGTCCATTGTGTGTATTCTCTTTTAGGTGCTGCAATGTGAATTTATTAACTATTTGTGAAATTGCACTAACTTTTGCCTTTAGCTTGTTCAGTAGCGCCTTACTTTTGTGTGCCTTGATTTATAGCTCTGTTCTCTTTACACGGACTGCCTCTGCTGACGCATAATACTAATGGCCTACACTGGAGTCATATATCCCGGTTATCCATGTAGGACCAAGTAGTAAGTCCCAGGCAGGTCCAGCAAGGGCAACCCCGCTGCTTCGGGAACGGCTAGGGGAATACGGTACGCCTCCTTCCTGTTTGTTATATGTGCCAGGATTGGTAATGGGACTACTAAACTCCCATCCTGGTGTGTCTTCTAGGAGTTTCATGGGATTATTATACCCTCCTCCTGTGACTACTAGAAGTGCATGGAGACGCTAATACCTCCCCTTCTGAGCCTTTGCCTAAAGTATGGTACCTCAAGCCTTAGAGCCACAAGCTATAGACTATTACACCCATATCCTGAACCACTGCATAATTTGGCATCCGTGTAACTTTACCACGGTCCTGATCATTGCATCTGCTCAATTTGACAGTTGGTAAAGTGGTGTGCGACAATGGTGCCAATCTGCTGAGCACGCTGAAACAGAGCAAAATGACACATGTACCGTGCAAGGCACACGTCCTGAACTTAGTCGTGCAGCGATTAGTTGCCATATACCCCAGGGTCCAGGACATCTTGCGGCAGACCAGGAAAATCTCTGGCCATTTTATAAGATCTTACACGGCCATGGCTCGCCTTGCTGGCCTTCAGCGGTGACACCACCTGCCAGTCAGATTTGTATATGCTTGATAGGCTGCTCCAGCAGAAACGTGCCCTTAACGACTAACTGTACGAACTCTGCATCAGGACAGGTTCTAGGGAGCTTGGTTTCTTTTCACAGTGCCAGTGACTGCTCATGAGATCACCAAACTGGTCAGTGGCAGCCAGAGCACTATCAGTGACATCGTACCTTACGCCTTCTTTCTGATGCGTGCATTGCATCATGTCAATGATCAAGCCGGAGGAGGAGGAGCAAGAAGAGCAGGATTTTAGGGGAACTTTAAACTTTTTGGGGATCCCTGGTGTTATCGTGGCAGCGGGGAGGAGACCGAGGACAACAGGGCGCCAGGGCGCTCCACCGCTTCCAATTTAGTGCAAATGGGGGCCTTCCTGCTCCAGTGCTTGAAGAGGGGCCCCCTGTATAAAAAGCATAAAGGGCAAGGACCAGTACTGGGTGGCAACGTACTTAGACCCCCGGTACAAACACAAAATGGTGGACATGTTACCATCATTTCCAGGTCTTTCTGCGAGAGATGCTGCACTCTGCTGTTGCGGGCGCTGGCAGAGGAATTTCTACTTACAGCGAAACAGGTGCGGGAACTAATCCTACCGCATCTGCAAGAAGGGCGGTTTGAAGATGTATTGGTCACTTCGGATATGAGATTATTCTTCTAGCATACACATCGAAAGCTGCCCTCTGGATCCAGCCTCAGGAAACGCCTAGACCGACAGGTGTCCGGCTACATCGGGTTAACGGCCGATGTGGAAGCTCTGAGAAGCGAGGAACCACTGGACTACTGGGTGTGCAGGCTTGACCTGTGGCCAGAGCTGGCCCAATTTGCCATGAAGCGCTTTTCTTGTCCCTCATCGAGTGTCCTGTCCGAAAGGACATTCAGCGCAGCAGGGGGGGCTCATGATCGATAAGCGCACTTGCCTAGCTCACGACAGGGTGGACTACCTCACATTTCTAAAAATGAATGAGGCATTGATGTCGGAGGAAGTCAACACCTGTAACGACGACGTGTAATTAAATTCCCTCATGCCACACATATCCGCCAACACCCAGAACAAAGAATGGTCCTTGTCTTATGTATATACAGTGGCATAAAAGGCCTTTTTTGTGAGGTGAATGTCTAATTTTTGGGGCCTCTACTCCAGTGGCTTGCAGTAAAAGTTTTATCCAGCGAATGCCTAATGTACCTCAGGAAACAGTTCTTTCTGTCATGTGAATGCCTACTTTTTGGGGCCTGTACTGGCCTACGCTAAAATTGTTATCCACTGATAGAGATGCTGCAAACATAAAATTTTCAGTTTGCGGACGGCGAATGCGAATTTCCGCTAATGTTCGCGAACGGGCGAACCGGGCGAACCGCCATAGACTTCAGAAGGCAGGTGAATTTTAAAGTCAAAGGGTGCGGGAACCGCGCTCTAAAAACCAGTAAATATCAGTGACTTTCTCCTGCAAATGTAGAAAAATTCGAAAATTGTCCAGTTAACAAAGATGGAAAATTCACTGGACCAAGATGTTCATAAGTTGATAACACAGTTCTCCTGCTACTGATCCATAAGTAGCATATCAAATCTTATACAAATGACCAAGTTCCGAACCCAAATGAAAGAGGTGAATGCTGCTGGAAAATGTCAGTTATACGAACAAACGATCACAAACACCTCCTGCTGATCCACAGATCTCGTGCTGAGTATCCAGGCTCTGAATCCAGACACCGAACCTTCAAAAGGAATAAAGACAGATGGTGCAATACCCTCGGTATCTTCAAATGGTAAGGATTTTATTGTACTTACAATCAAGAGGTTTAAAACTTGCACATAAAAAAAGCCTGACCCGGGTTTCGCTGTTCGCTTCTTCAGGGGCTGCGGTGTAAAGACCGCTGCAAACCGCGAGTGGAAGTACTCTTCCACCCCGGAACTAAAACGGACTTCCGTAATCAGTCACATGTCAATCACATTATCAACTATCTAAACTATAAAATGTGCATTCAAAATCACATAAAACAATCACATATAAATATAAATTCACATATAAATATAAATACGCATGAATAAAGTATTCAAGGTATAAAAATATATATAAAATTCCTATAAAAAATATATACATAAAACGGAAAAAAAGGTATCATACGAATCAAGCCATACAGACTGATTTAATATCCCACTCAATATTCAATCCCTGTGGTTGTAAAGTGCCCATCTCGAAAATCCATTTTGCTTCTATTTTATTGATTTGTGTTGCGGGATTACCTCCTCGCCAATATTGTTTAACCAATTCTATACCACAAAATTTCAAACCACTAGGGTCTTTCTGGTGCACTCTCTTAAAATGAGCAGAAACACTATGCGTCTCCAGACCCCTTTTGATATTTCTAATGTGCTCTGCCACCCTTACTTTGAGCTTCCTTAAAGTCCTACCTATATATTGGAGCCCACAAGGGCATTCCAACACATAGATGACTCCCTTAGTTTCACAAGAAATATTTCCCTTAATCTTTAAGACAGTTGCTTTGGAGGTAGACACAATCTCTTTTATTTTTGATTTTTTCTTCTCGTCCCTGGAGCGATTCTTGCAACAAGGGCAAAAGCCGCACCATGTGAACACACTGCAGGGTTTAATTGTACTGGGGACATCCTTCACAAAACTATGTACAATACGATTCCTAACAGTGGGGGCTCTTTTATAAATAAATGGTGGTTTTTTGGGGATAAGATCTCCAATAGTACGGTCATTCTTCAGAACATTCCAGTTCTGATGTATGATCTTTCTAATTTGGGGGCAAATGACAGAATAAGAAGTGGAAAAAGCAAATTGATATTTATCCCTCATAATTTCTTTCTGTTCCTTGGAATCCTTATTTTTATTTATTAATTCATCATTATCTAATTTTATTTCTTCCCTTTGCTCATATAATGTTTCTTTTTCATATCCCTTTTCGATGAACCGATCTATGATAATATTACTTTGATTATCATAGTCTTTAATATTGGTACAGTTTCTCTTAATGCGTTTTAGTTGGCCTTTCGGTACATTACATAACCAAGGCTTATAATGGCAGCTGCTACTTTCAATGTACCCATTGCGGTCAGTTGGTTTAAAATATGTTTTGGTTACGATTTTATTTTTTTCCAGTCTGATTTCAAGATCAAGAAAATGAATAGCGGTTTTACTGATATCTTCCGTGAATTTTATATTCCATTCATTTAAGTTTAAATGCGAAATAAAATCCAATAATCCCTCTTCAGTACCGTACCAAATGCCAATGCAGTCATCAATATATCTCTTCCAGAACTGAAGACTGCCACCCTCGGTCTCTCTTCTTAGGGCAGGGGAGATGGTGAAATGCTCCCAATATGACATAAAAAGGTTGGCAAAACTGGGTGCGAATTTCGCACCCATCGCCACACCAGAAACTTGTAAATAATAATGATCGTCATACCAAAAGTAATTATGTCCTAAGCAAAACCGTATACAATCCAAGATAAATACTTTATGATCCTCACTCATTCGTTCATCGCTATCCAAATAAAACCTAACCGCATCTATACCAATATTATTAGGTATTATAGTGTATAATGATGTGACATCAAGTGTCATTAAAAGGATATTTTCTGGGAAATTATCAAATGCCTTCAACAGTTCCAAAACATGCCCTGTATCTCTCAAATAATAGGGGGTGGTGGTAACATATCGCTGCAAAAAAAATCTATATATTCAGATACGCGGCTGGTAATTGAGTCAATCCCAGAGACTATCGGTCTACCTGGGGGGCGCTCTGCATCCTTGTGCACCTTTGGTAGATAATAAATAGTTGGAGTTTTAGGATATAAATTATTCAGATATTGATATTCTTTTTGATTAAGGACACCTAGAGCTGACCCTCTATCTAGAAGTATTTTTAATTCCTTCTTGTAATCACTGACCGGATCCTTTTTTAATCTCTTATATGTATTAACATCACTCAAAATTCTTTGCATTTCAGCATTGTAATCTGCTATATTTAGTACCACTATCCCTCCCCCTTTATCAGCCGGCTTAATTATTATTTGGTCATTTTGTTCTAAATTTTTCAAAGACTCTTTTTCTTTTTTACTCAAATTATTATGTTTCATGCCCCTTGTGTCTATTTGATCAAGTCCCTTCAGAACCCCTCGTTTAAAAGCCTCAATGCATTCATTTTCTTTATTATCTGGGTAGAAGGTAGATTTATTCCTTAGGTCTGTATAAATCCCTGTTCCATCTGTTTGGGGATTCTTAATGGGATTACTTGTGAGATATTTACGAATGTTCAATTTTCTGATGAAACGATGTAGATCCAAATAGGTCTCAAACTTGTTACCCCAATATGTGGGGGCAAACTTAAGACCCTTATTGAGGACCGACAGCTCATCAGACGATAGAACATGGGCACTTAGATTATAAATACCTAAAGATTCCCTCTGCCCTTCTTTGCATCGGGGCTTATTTTGTCTCTTTCCTCCCCTGTTGCCTCTACCTCTCTTTTTTTCTTTCTGGGTGTTTCTTCCTTCTTTTGTGGTATTTGCGGTGTTTTTCCCTTTATTGACTTGTGTGGAAAATTTTCTTCCTGAACACTATTATCAATTCTCTCATTAGGGTAAGATCGTGCCTCTTTCCTATTATTCATATCAATTTGATTTTCATATTGGTTATTGACCTTAGGGGAGCCATTCCCCCTTGGTCCATCTACTGTTTTTTTCCCATAATTTGTCTCATTAGGATATTTTTCATTCTGATACCTATGGTTTGTCTCGATCTGATACCTTCCGTTATATTCAGGTGCATAACTATCCGTGCCTCTATTATCAAAATACGGACGGTATTGTTGTCTAAAATTCCCTGAATTCTGGTATTCTCGGGGGCCATGGTGGTATCGATTTTTATTACTAGTATAGATGCGGTTAGGTTTTATTTGGATAGCGATGAACGAATGAGTGAGGATCATAAAGTATTTATCTTGGATTGTATACGGTTTTGCTTAGGACATAATTACTTTTGGTATGACGATCATTATTATTTACAAGTTTCTGGTGTGGCGATGGGTGCGAAATTCGCACCCAGTTTTGCCAACCTTTTTATGTCATATTGGGAGCATTTTACCATCTCCCCTGCCCTAAGAAGAGAGACCGAGGGTGGCAGTCTTCAGTTCTGGAAGAGATATATTGATGACTGCATTGGCATTTGGTACGGTACTGAAGAGGGATTATTGGATTTTATTTCGCATTTAAACTTAAATGAATGGAATATAAAATTCACGGAAGATATCAGTAAAACCGCTATTCATTTTCTTGATCTTGAAATCAGACTGGAACAAAATAAAATCGTAACCAAAACATATTTTAAACCAACTGACCGCAATGGGTACATTGAAAGTAGCAGCTGCCATTATAAGCCTTGGTTATGTAATGTACCGAAAGGCCAACTAAAACGCATTAAGAGAAACTGTGCCAATATTAAAGACTATGATAATCAAAGTAATATTATCATAGATCGGTTCATCGAAAAGGGATATGAAAAAGAAACATTATATGAGCAAAGGGAAGAAATAAAATTAGATAATGATGAATTAATAAATAAAAATAAGGATTCCAAGGAACAGAAAGAAATTATGAGGGATAAATATCAATTTGCTTTTTCCACTTCTTATTCTGTCATTTGCCCCCAAATTAGAAAGATCATACATCAGAACTGGAATGTTCTGAAGAATGACCGTACTATTGGAGATCTTATCCCCAAAAAAACAACATTTATTTATAAAAGAGCCCCCACTGTTAGGAATCGTATTGTACATAGTTTTGTGAAGGATGTCCCCAGTACAATTAAACCCTGCAGTGTGTTCACATGGTGCGGCTTTTGCCCTTGTTGCAAGAATCGCTCCAGGGACGAGAAGAAAAAATCAAAAATAAAAGAGATTGTGTCTACCTCCAAAGCAACTGTCTTAAAAATTAAGGGAAATATTTCTTGTGAAACTAAGGGAGTCATCTATGTGTTGGAATGCCCTTGTGGGCTCCAATATATAGGTAGGACTTTAAGGAAGCTCAAAGTAAGGGTGGCAGAGCACATTAGAAATATCAAAAAGGGTCTGGAGACGCATAGTGTTTCTGCTCATTTTAAGAGAGTGCACCAGAAAGACCCTAGTGGTTTGAAATTTTGTGGTATAGAATTGGTTAAACAATATTGGCGAGGAGGTAATCCCGCAACACAAATCAATAAAATAGAAGCGAAATGGATTTTCGAGATGGGCACTTTACAACCACAGGGATTGAATATTGAGTGGGATATTAAATCAGTCTGTATGGCTTGATTCGTATGATACCTTTTTTTCCGTTTTATGTATATATTTTTTATAGGAATTTTATATATATTTTTATACCTTGAATACTTTATTCATGCGTATTTATATTTATATGTGAATTTATATTTATATGTGATTGTTTTATGTGATTTTGAATGCACATTTTATAGCTTAGATAGTTGATAATGTGATTGACATGTGACTGATTACGGAAGTCCGTTTTAGTTCCGGGGTGGAAGAGTACTTCCACTCGCGGTTTGCAGCGGTCTTTACACCGCAGCCCCTGAAGAAGCGAACAGCGAGACCCGGGTCGGGCTTTTTTTATGTGCAAGTTTTAAACCTCTCGATTGTAAGTACAATAAAATCCTTACCATTTGAAGATACCGAGGGTATTGCACCATCTGTCTTTATTCCTTTTGAAGGTTCGGTGTCTGGATTCAGAGGCTGGATACTCAGCACGAGATCTGTGGATCAGCAGGAGGTGTTTGTGATCGTTTGTTCGTATAACTGACATTTTCCAGCAGCATTCACCTCTTTCATTTGGGTTCGGAACTTGGTCATTTGTATAAGATTTGATATGCTACTTATGGATCAGTAGCAGGAGAACTGTGTTATCAACTTATGAACATCTTGGTCCAGTGAATTTTCCATCTTTGTTAACTGGACAATTTTCGAATTTTTCTACATTTGCAGGAGAAAGTCACTGATATTTACTGGTTTTTAGAGCGCGGTTCCCGCACCCTTTGACTTTACACATTTTAGGAGGTTGAACCTACTCCCTTAAGGGCGCCGCTGCTGGTGTCTATTTCCATACCAGATAATACTATATATTTCAGGCGAATTTTAAAACCCACAAGGACTCTTTCTGGCCACAATAGTGATGGAAAAGTTGTTTCAAGGGGACTAACACCTGGACTGTGGCATGCCGGAGGGGGATCCATGGCAAAACTCCCATGGAAAATTACGTAGTTGACGCAGAGTGTGGTAAGTTGAATTCGCAATGCGATTAATATAATCTGTATTAATCGCATTGCGATTAAAACTTAGATCTGAGTTCCTAATGGTTGTATTGCAAGAATTGACGAATATAACGAATATAGCACTATATTCTCAATCTTCGTTATATTCTAGCAATACAACAATTAGGAACCCAGCTCTAAGTTCAATTTGCAATGCGATTAATATAACCTGTATTAATCGCATTGCGATTGCAACTTAGTCAAATTTGTGGCAGCTTCAGAATTAATCTAAGATGGATGCTGTCCTTGCTATTTGATAGGAGGTGGGAGGATCTTGGAGGGAGGGTATGCTGATTGGCTGGAATGTGTCTGCTGACTGTGTACAGGGTCAAAGTTTGCTCAATGATGATGTATAGGGGCGGACCGAACATCGCATATGTTAGCCCACCGCGGCGAACGCAAACAAACTATGTTTGCCGGGAACTGACTGTCTAATATACCTAAAGCCACATAATCACTTATTATATTCTGTCAGGTAAATGCCTAATTTTTCGGGCCTGTACTCCACTGGCCTACAGAAAAATTGTTATTCCGTGACTGCATAATGTATCTCCTGCCATTAAATCACTTGTTCTTTTCTGTCAGGTAAATGCCTAATTTTTAAGACCTGTACTGGCCTACAGTAAAATTGTTATCCACTGAACGCATAATATACCTCCAGTCACATAATCACTTGTTCTTTTCTGTCAGATGAATGCCTAATGTTTGGCGCATGTACTTCACTGGCCTGCAATAAAATTGTTATCCACTGACTGCCTAATATACCTCCAGCCACATAATCACTTGTTCTTTTCTGACCGGTGAATGCTTAATGCTTGGGGTCTGTACTCCGTTGGCCTGCAGTAAAATTCTTAGCCACTGATCATCTAATTTACCTCCAGCCACATAATCATTTGTTCTTTTCTGTCAAGTGAATGCATGATTTTGGGGGCCTATACTCCACTGGCCTGCAATAAAATTGTTATCCACTGACAGCCTAATATACCTCCATCCCACATAATCATTTGTTCTTTTATGTAAGGTAAATGCTTAATTTTTGGGGCCTGTTCTTCCCTGGCCTATAGTAAAATTGTTATTCAGTGACCGCCTAATGTAGCTCCAACCACATAATCACTTGTTCATTTCTGTAATGTGAATGCATAATTTTTTGGGGCCTGTGCTCCAATGGCCTACAGTAAAAATGTTATTCAATGAACTCTTAATAAACCTCTAGCCACATAATCACTTGTTCTTTTCTGTTAGGTAAATGCATAATTTTTGAGGTCTGTACTCCACTGGCCTACAGTAAAATTGTTATTCAGTAAACTCCCAATGTACCTCCAGCCACATAATTACTTGCTCTTTTTTTGTCCAGTTAATGCCTACTGTTTGGGGACTGTATTGCACTGGCCTGCAGTAAAATTGTTACCAACTGACAGTCTAATATACCTCCAGCCACATATTCACTGGCTCTTTTCTGTCTATTGAATGCATAATTTTTGGGGCCTGTACTCCAATGGCCTGCAGTAAAATTGATATCCACTGACTGTCTAATATACCTCCAGTCACATAATCACTTGTTCTTTTCTGCCCGGTGAATGCTTAATGCTTGGGGCCTGTACTCCACTGGCCTGCAGTAAAATTCTTATCAATTATCCAGTAAATGCATACTTTTTGGGGCCTATCCACCATTGGACTACAGTAAAATTGTTGTCCACTAACCGTTTAATATACCTCCAGCCACATAATCACTTGTTCTTTTCTGTTAAATGAATGCATAATTTTTGGGTCCTGTACTCCACTGGCCTACAGTAAAATTGTTATCCTCTGACCGTCTAATATACCTCCAGCCACAAAATCACCTTTTCTTTTATGTCCGATGAATGCCTAATGTTTGGGGTCTTTACTCCACTGGACTACAGTAAAATTGTTATTCTATTAAGTCCTAATGAACCTCCAGCCACATAATCACTTGTTCTTTTTTGTCCAGTGAATGCCTAATGTTTGGGGACTGTACTCCATTGGCCTGCAGTAAAATTGTTGTTCACTGACCGCCTAATATACCTCCAGCCACATAATCACTTGTTCTTTTCTCACCGGTGAATGCTTAATGCTTGGGACCTGTACTCCACTTGCCTGCAGTAAAATTCTTATCCTCTGACCATCTAATTTACCTCCAGCCACATAATCACTTTTTCTTTTATGTTCGGTGAATACCTAATGTTTGGGGCCTTTACTCCACTGGCCTACATTAAAAATGTTTTTCAATGAACTACTATTGAACCTCCTACCACATAATCACTTGTTCTTTTCTGTCCGGTAAATGCCTAATGTTTGGCGCCTGTACTCCACTGACCGCCTAATATACCTCCAGCCACATAATCACTTGATATTTTCTGACATGGAATGCTTAATGGTTGGGGTCTGTACTCCACTGGCCTGCAGTAAAATTCTTATCCACTGATCATCTAATTTACCTCCAGCCACATAATCACTTGTTCTTTTCTGACGGTGAATGCCTAATGTTTGGCGCCTGTACTCCACTGGCCTGCAATAAAAATGTTTTCCACTGACAGCCTAATATATCTAAATCCACATAATCACTTGTTCTTTTCTCTCAGGTGAATGCTTAATTTTTTTACATTAAAATTGTTATTCAGTGACTGCCTAATGTACCTCCAGCCAGATAATCACTTGTTCTTATCTGTCAGGTTACATAGTACATAAGGCCTAAAAAAGACATTTGTCCATCCAGTTTGGCCTGCCATCCTGCAAGTTGAATGCATAATTTTTAAGGCCTTTACTCCACTGGCCTACAGTAAAATTGTTATTCAGTGAACGCCTAATGTACCTCCAGACACATAATTACTTGTTCTTTTCTGTCTGGTGAATGCCTAATGTTTGGGGCCTTTACTCCACTGGCCTGCAGTAAAATTGTTATCTACTGACCGTCTAATATACATGTACCTCCAGCCACATCATCACATGTTCTTTTTCTGTTGGGTGAATGCCTAATGTTTGGGACCTGTACTCCACTGGACTACAGTAAAATTGTTATCCACTGACCGTCTAATATACCTCCAGCCACATAATCACTTGTTCTTTTTCTGTCAAGTGATTGCATAATTTTTGTGGCCTCTACTCCACTGGCCTACAGTAAAATTGTTCTTCAGTGACCGCCTAATGTACCTCCAGCCACATAATCACTTGTTCTTTTTCTGTCAGGTGCATGTCTAATTTTTGGGGCCCGTACTCCATGGCATAAAATATTTTTTTCTAGGCTCCAGCAGGACACATTTTTGAGAGTTTCCCTTTAAGACCCATGTCACTGTCCATGTTGTGGGACTATTTGTGCACTTCTAGTAAGTATTTGGTGACTGCAAATATGACCTGAAGGTTTTTCAGGTTTGCCTGCCATTAAAGTGAAGGGCCCGCCGCTAACGTGCGGTTCGCGATCATTTGATCGTCCGTTACTATTGATTAACAACTTGTTCAAAAAATATATTTACAAGTGCCAGACTAGGCAGAAAACCTATCTTGACCCAGATATTAAAACTTCACTTTTATTAGATTAACTCTAAAAAGTGTATATGCGTCTTACAACCTTTGATTAGACTAAGACAAACCAAAGAGTGAAAAGTTAAAAATACAAAGCACCTCAAACTCAAGCAACAGTAGGAGCGTGCACTACATGAGGGAGAGAGAAAAACATGCACTATCTCTCACTGGATATCCCTGTAGGCTGAATGCTACTGTATCTGGAGGGGCTACACGCTGCCGTAACAGTGTCCATGGTTCACTACACACTAGGAGAGGTTGTCATAGCAACCTAGAGGGTGATGTAGAAACGGAGAGGGGCACAGCCCACTATGTATAGATATCGCAGGGAGCGTGTGATTTATTGACTGAGATGGTTAAATAACTGAAACCACGTCAGGGACTCAGTAGACAACAGCTAGTGCTCAGATTAACTAAGTGGTTGAATCACACCAGACACCATCGGCCATATAAACGTGAGGTTTAGGTAGCCAGTGAGGAGGTGCAATGCAGTTAAAAACTACTACTGCCCCCGACATGTTTCGCCAGATTTCTGGCTTCTTCAGGGACAAAATGGGCAGCAATGAATGGACCCGGACAAAAGGGATTTAAATCTTGTGATTTTATTGATTGACAAAATGACAGGCCAAACAAACCCACTACACATAACATAGCCAGCCAATCCGGGCCATAGACACTCCCCCACATTCGTCCCAATATTTCCATACTGAGAGAATGCAGGCGTATATTTAGATTGGGGTTTTAGAGTTGATAGTGGAGCTTCAACTGAATCCTGAGCATTCTTATCTAGAGTATCCAATGACTCTAGAATAGCTAGAGCTTCTTTTTCTCTAGCCTGTATATAATTTTTTTTTTGATGTGGGCTCAACAGCCTTGTTTGTGGGGACCTCTCACTTCACCCACGAATAGCAAACTCTCTCTCCTTAGTGTTAAGCTAGTCCTACGGCTGTTTGCAGCTAGACTCCACCTAGCATCACGGTTGACTATAGTCACATGGCAGGTTTTTTGTCTAACGTACCGCCATCTAGTTTCAACATCACAGAGGCAGCACAAGTTTTCTCCACTGGCTGTCTCCCCATCAACACCACTGACATACAAGTGGCCTTTAAAGAAATCTATAAGACCTATAAACAATATGTCAGAGCTCAGTGGGAAGTCACCAGCTTAGACACTTACCAGCAACAGGGTATGCGAGTCAACATTATTCCACACTCACATCAGGATGATGCCACCTTTATAAAGGGTTGGCAACAGTTACTAACAGAGATGCAGCAATATCTGTTGGATTATGAGAGGCTCTCACTGCTAAATACAGCCAAGCAGTTGGAGCAAGAAATATCACAGATCCAGAATTTTAGACATAGTCCGGACTTTGCTGCACAAGAGTTGCAGCTCCAGAAACATATTGAATCGTTTTTAAACTGAAATAAAAGAGAGGAAACATAACAAATACATCAGAGATAAGAGGGATTTTGACACTGGTCAGATCTATCATCAAAAATACAATTTTGGCAAGAGATATAATATCAACAAGCAAAGTGCCTCTCAATCCGATTTTTTGGAATCTGATTGGTCAGAGTCAGATACTCGCCCTATTAGAAATCCAGGGGGGTCTAAGCGTAGATACCGAGCTAGAGGTCAGTCTAGTCAAAGGAAGGTATCGGTCCCTCAGACAGGCGCTGTGATACAAACAGGGCAAACATGGCAAGGTACCCAGAGGTACAATCCCGTTTCAAATATCATTCCGCCAATGCCCATCTCAGCACCACCAGTCAATTCACAGCAGCAAGGACCATCCTTCCCATCTGGATTATCTGGTGCCTCATGTGCTCCATCCATGACAACGCCCGCTGTGACAGCATCGACGAGTCTTCCCTCTTTTTTAGGTCAGGGCCCTGCCCTGAGAGACAGGGAGAAATGGGCATGCAATGTCAAGACATAGATGACCCACTCAGAGTGATTAATCTCTCAAGTTTTCAGTTAGGTCCTGGGCATCTTCAGGTACTTAGAAAGGGTTTATCTTTTACACCAACACCAGCTTTCCAGTGTTTTAACTGTGTTAAGGATATAAACCTCTTCGCAAGAAAGCTGGCTCTCCATAAATCCTTTAACCAGCAGTCCAGGGACTTCCAGCGTACACAGGCTCTATCTATTCTAGAGTCATTGGATACTCTAGATAAGAATGCTCAGGATTCAGTTGAAGCTCCACTATCAACTCTAAAACCCCAATCTAAATATACGCCTGCATTCTCTCAGTATGGAAATATTGATACTTTTGTGCAATTAGTGACAGGCGATCTAAAAGCCCTGAGCACAAAAATATCGACCGCACAGTCTAATCTGGAGTTGGACGAACAACGGGCATTAGATGAACTTAGCCTAAATGACTAACTGGTAATCAAACCCTCGGACAAGGGCGGAAATGTCGTCCTAATGAATAAACCGGATTATAAAAAAATGGTTGATGCCCTGATTAGGCTACTTTCACACTTGCGCTTGATTGGATCCGTTCTGAACGGATCCGATCATATTAATGCAGACGGAGGCTCCGTTCAGTACGGATCCGTCTGCATTAATAACTTAGAAAAATTTCTACGTTCGCAAGTAGCCTGAGCGGATCCGTTCAGACTTTCAATGTAAAGTCAATGGGGGACGGATCCGCTTGAAGATTGAGCCATATGGGCTCATCTTCAAGCGGATCCGTTCCCATTGACTTACATTGTAAGTCTGAACGGATCCGCACGCCTCCGCACGGCCAGGCGGACAGCTGAACGCTGCAAGCAGCGTTCAGCTGTCCGCCTGTCCGTGCGGAGGCGAGCGGAGCGGAGGCTGAACGCCGCCAGACTGATGCAGTCTGAGCGGATCCGCTCCATTCAGACTGCATCAGGGCTGGACGGAGGCGTTCGCATCCGCTCGTGAGCTCCTTCAAACGGAGCTCACGAGCGGAATTGCGAACGCAAGTGTGAAAGTAGCCTTAAACAAACAGATACTTACCAGTTACTGGATCTCAATCCAACACATAGGTTCCTAGGAGAACTAAAAACAATACTCTCTGCAGCTAAGGAGGATAATCTTATCTCTAAAGAAGAATTTAAGTACCTCTTTAAGACACCCCACACATTGCCACCATTTATGCTATCCCCAAGGTGCATAAACAGAGACGACCAGTACCAGGAAGACCTATTATATCTGGCAATAACAGCCTGACTGAAAATATCAGACAGTATGTCAATGTATTTATAGCACCTTTTGTACCGAGTCTGCCCTCATATATTAAAGACACTAAGGATGTGGTCATCAGGCTCCAGGATAATCAGGTTACCTCAGATACCAAATTAGCCAGCCTTGATGTTGAGGCTCTATACACCAACATCAGACACAAATTAGGGATCAAGGCAGTTTCTTCATTTCTCTTCACCAAGAGCATTCAGTTCCGTGCACATAATGAGTTTCTCTTGACTCTCCTCACTTTTTTACTCACACACAATTATTTTCTTTTTGACGGACTGCAATGAGAAGTAAGTGTGCACCAAATTATGCAAATTTATTTTTAGGTTAGTGGGAGGACACTATTGTTTTTACACCTGATTATTTTGAGTTTACACAGAACATTCTATTCTGGGGCAGGTACATTGATGATGTACTACTAATTTGGGAAGGCCCCACCGATAAGTTTCACCAGTTTGTTTCAGCACTTAACCAGAACACTATAGGGATGGTTTTCACCTCCGAGATAAATGATAGCACTATCACTTTTTTTGGTCTTAAACTCACCCTGGACCCTGATGGCCACATCCAGTCTGAAATATACCGTAAGCCTACGGCTACGAATAGATTATTACAATGGGGTAGCTATCATCCCAAACCCCTGAAGATGGGAATTCCTGTAGGGCAATACATCAGGGCCCGCAGGAATTGCTCTGATGAGGAAACCTTTCTTAGAGAGTGTAACACTCTATATGATCGGTTTCGCGCTAGGGGGTACCCGAAAAAGGTTCTACATAAAGCCTAAGCCAGAGCAAAGAATACTGATAGGAGGGAACTGTTAAAGACCAGAACCAACGACCCCAAGACACCTTTGGTTAGGTGTATTGGCACATATGATGCCCAAAACAACCAGATTTTTTGAATACTAAAGAAACATTGGCATGTACTGTGGGCAGATAATGACCTAAGGACAGTCATTATGCATGGAGGAGATTACAAGGTACTAAAATTCTGGGGAATATGCAAGAAAACCCTGGGTGCTAGGAGAGGAGATCTTGACGCCATCCTACTGCAAGAAGAAACCAGGTGGATTTATCGACTGGACAGCCTGAGTCCAAAAGGGCTCAATGAAGGATTTGCCTTCACCGCATTTCTTGGATAATTAGGAGAGTTTGTAGCTTGCCATTCTGTGGTGCTCTGTTTAATTTTTTTTCATTTTTCTCATGTTATCTGTTACACGTTTTCTATTAAATATTTGACATTCTGCCAAAGAATTGATTTGTTTGGACCTTGACTATTTATTTTATTGTAATACATTCATGGCTACTATAGTACATGCTATCTGATCCACCATTGTGTTCTGCATATTTGGAACAGTTTTTGTGAGGACACAGTGTTGTCTGAGGTTGGCTATTCTATCACCACTGTGTAAAAATGTGCCTTTTATTGTATTATGACTAATATTCTTTATACCCTAATTTATCTTTCTCCCCCCTACGTCCAAGTTTGTGCGCACGTATGAGTAGCGCAGCGCACGCGCAGTTTCCCATAACCAGTTCCTTGAGTTAGGGAGCATGCGCCGTTAGGTCCCCCACCGATGACGAGACTAATGGGCGACGGATACATGCACATCACTACCTGGTATCGTGAACACAGCCCAAGTGTTTGCGCAGCCGCAGAGCTTCGCTTGTGACGCGTATGGTGGGCGGGATCGATGGTGCTCCAATGGGACGAATGTGGGGGAGTGTCTATGGCCCAGATTGGCTGGCTGTGTTATGTGTAGTGGGTTTGTTTGGCCTGTCATTGTGTCAATCAATAAAATCACAAGATTTAAATCCCTTTTGTCCGGGTCCATTCGTTGCTGTCCATTTTGCCCCTGAAGAAGCCAGAAATCTGGCGAAACATGTCGGGCCCCCCGTAGTAGTTTTTAACTGCATTGCACCTCCTCACTGGCTACCTAAACCTCACGTTTATATGGCCGATGGTGTCTGGTGTGATTCAACCACTTAGTTGATCTGAGCACTAGCTGTTGTCTACTGAGTCCCTGACGTGGTTTCAGTTATTTAACCATCTCAGTCAATAAATCACACGCTCCCTGCGATATCTATACATAGTGGGCTGTGCCCCCCTCCGTTTCTACATCACCCTCTAGGTTGCTATGACAACCTCTCCTAGTGTGTAGTGAACCGTGGACACTGTTACGGCAGCGTGTAGCCCCTCCAGATACAGTAGCATTCCGCCTATAGGGATATCCAGTGAGAGATAGTGCATGTTTTTCTCTCTCCCTCATGTAGTGCACGCTCCTACTGTTGCTTGAGTTTGAGGTGCTTTGTATTTTTAACTTTTCACTCTTTGGTTTGTCTTAGTCTAATCAAAGGTTGTAAGACGCATATACACCTTTTAGAGTTAATCTAATAAAAGTGAAGTTTTAATATCTGGGTCAAGATAGGTTTTCTGCCTAGTCTGGCACTTGTAAATATAGTAATAATAACCTTACCCAGGTTGGTCCTAAATATATATATATAAAAAAAAAATTCAAAAAATAAAAGTTTTGCCTGCAGCTGAGGGAACTTCAATTTGGGTTGCAAGATATTGTCTCCAATATATACCTCAAATCTGGATGTTTATGTCATCGTCAGCTAGCAAAGTGCAGATTGAGAAAGACTAGCTTTTGGCCTGTTACTAGAGTTTGAAGCTTGTAACAACTGTGAAAGTGCATCTTGTGTACCATCTTGCCAGTCCGAGCATAACTAGAATTGTCCTTCTCTGTTTACATTTGAATTTTTTTGTAAAATAAATGTTCTGCTGTGGAACTGTATCATTATTGTTTCCTGTACCACTATTGCACAGAAAAATGCAGGTGCCATGACTGACAGTCGAGACTCTGCCTTAAAACCTACATAATAAAGGGCACCTCAACCGTCATCAAACAAGAAAAGCCCTGAAAAGGAAGAAGGTGCATTCTTCCCACCACTGTACGCTGGTCAGAGGGGGTTTCAGAACTATGATTACAACTACTACTACACCCATTCGGCTACTTACAGTCATGGGTGCCCCTACTCCACTGTCGCTGCATTAGTGGTTTTCATTAAATCACTTATAAGAACAAATACTATACCTGGTCTTAACCAAAATGCTGAGAAATGGCCACATAGTTCTGAAATTCTGTTTCACAGAATTCAGGGATTCTAGGGGACTATGTATGCCAGTTGACATAGATTCTAAACGTGCTCAAGTACATGAGGTGCTACTCCACAAGGTCTCTTCATTAACAATATCTTTCTTTGATATTGTCCATTTAGTGTTTGCAATGCTACAGATCTGTGTGGTGGCAGAATTCAGTGAATAAGCAATGCTGATCTCTCAGAAGGTGTTAGTCACACCAAGTGCACCAATATAATAAAATTTACTACAGTAGTTGTATTCACTAGCAGTTCCATTTATAGTGGACTTGCCTATGAGGTTATACTTAAGGCAAATTTACACCGCAGAACTGTTAGGTCGATTATTGGGAATGAACATACCACCTGATAACTCCTGCTTGTTCCTGATAATAGCAGGGCCATCTTTAACAAGGGGGAAAAGGGGCAGCTGCCCGGGGCCCAGTTGCTCCTGGGGGGCCCAAGGCAGCTACCTCTTGAGCCCTGGTAGCCACTGCCACAGGTTTTAGGCTATCAGCTACACAGGCGGGTGCTGCCATGCCTGCCGGTGTTCTGCAAGATTTCTATACCTTGCCAGAACGCTATACCGGAAGTGTTGCGACCGCACCGGAAGTGACGCAGATGCACAGGAATCAGCTGAAAATTGCAGCGCTGCGGGATAAGGACTTCATGCGCATGTGCAAAACCGTACACCGCGCATAGCTCTGCTATGTGGTGACCTCGATATTCTGCACTCAGCTCTGAGGTAAGGATGAACTGCTCCTTATGATTTGTGCACGAGTGTGGTAGAGAGCTCTGATGAAACATTTTGTGCTGGAAAATCTACCTACCCCTAAGTGGTGTACGGTTTCGCGCATGAAGTCCTTTTTTTGCTAATCCAGTGGATGTGTGCTTGCGTAGCACCGCACACACCCTCCTCCAGCTGATTTCTGTGCGTCTGCGTCACTTCCAGTATAGCGTTCTGCAAACTGTGAGAGCTGTGATTCTCTTAAGAGAAAGGATCTTAGATGACATCATCACCATGTGACCAGTAACCTAGCAATATTGCTGGTCACATGGCTATGAGGTCATCAAAGGTCCTTTCTTTCTACCAGGAGTATTGCTACAGGAGAAGTTTGCCTTAACTGTGGAGTTTTTTGTGAAGATTACATCAGGAAAAGGTGACAGGGTCTGTTATACTAATATACTGTATGCTAATGTGTATTGTGGGGTGCTGTATACTGTGGGGTTCTATACTGCTCTACTGTATACTGTGGGGTGCTGTATACTGTGGGCTGCTATACTGCTCTACTGTATACTGTGGGGTGCTATACTGCTCTACTGTATACTGTGGGGTATTGTATACTGTGGGGGGCTGTATACTGTATTGTGGGGGTGCTTTATACTGTATACTGTGGGGTGCTTTATACTGTGGGGGGCTGTATATTTTGTGGTGCTTTATACTGTGGGGTGCGGTATTCTGTATAGTTTGGGGTGCTGTATACTGTGAGGTGCTGTATACCGTGAGGTGCTGTATACTGTGGGGTGCTGTATACTGTGGAGTGCTATACTGCTCTACTATATACTGTGGAGTACTGTATAGTTTGGGGTACTGTACAGGGGCGTACATAGAAATCATTGGGCCCCATAGCAAGAATTAAATTGGGCCCCCATGCCCGTTCCTAGTCCCTCCCACTATACGCCCTGGCTCCTCTCACTACCCTCCCTAACTTCTCGACCTGCCCCATCTCATGTAGCAGTATTTTGCTCTACAAAATTGCCGTAACCCAACAGACCCATTATAGTGAATGGGATCTGGTAGGTTCTGGCGGTTTTTAGCATATTTTGGTAAGAATCTGGGGCATTACATGATGTAATACCACCAAACTTTCCTGTTGTCCAGCATGGCCCATGCGCAGAGACATGAGAAAAGTGTGAGGAAGTGAGTGCTCTCCTTTCCCATCCTCTGTGTCATGCAGGACAGCTGGGAGACACTGACATTACTTGCTATTCTGCATGACACATGTGCAGAGACATGAGTCTCTGGGAAAGCTGAGTGAACCCCTCCTCCCTGCCTTTCCATGTTCTTATTATCTGCATGTATGCCTTGCAGGATAGCAGGAAATCTGAGTGACATTACATGATGTAATAGCACCCAGCTTTTCTGCTGTCCTGCATGGCACATGTGGAGAGACATGAGAATAGTCTGAGAAAGTTAAGTAACACAACTCCCACCTATCCTCATATTTTCTCATGCCTCTGCACTTGTGCCATGCAGGACATCAGGAAGCTGAGTCACATTACATAATAGCACCCAGCTTTCCTCCTGTTCTGAATGGCATATATGCAGAGGAATAACCTGGGAAAGCTGAGTGACCCCCCTTCCTCCACACACATACACCTCTGCACTGTCCCGACTCCTCACCTACAAGCCATCACTTACTTCATTACTGGTCGGGTTGTGGCAATCCAGAGGAATCAGACGGGAGGCAGAGCTAGGAGGTGGGAGGTGGGGCTAGCAGACAGGAGACAGTTAGGAAGATAGACAGGGGTGGGCATTCTCCTCCACTGCGGGCCCCTCTTCCTCATGGGCCCCATAACAGCTGCGTGGTCTGCCTATATGGTAGGTATGCCACTTGTGCTGTATAGTGTAGGGTGCTGTATAGTGTATAGTTTGGGGTGCTTGATACTGTGGGGTGCTGTATATTGTGGGGTGCTAGTATGCTCTACTGTATACTGTGGGGTGATATACTGCTCTACTATATACTGTCTGGTGCTGTATACTGTATACTGTGGGATGCTGTATACTGTGGGGTGTTATACTGCTCTACTGTATACTGTGGGGTGTTGTATACTGTGGGGTGCTGAATACTGTGGGGGCTGTATACTGTATTGTGGGGTGCTTTATACTGTGGGTACTGTACATTTTGAGGTGCTGTATACTGTGGGGTGATTTATACTGTGGGGGCTGTATATTTTAGGGTGCTGTATATTGTGGGGTGCTATACTGCTCTACTGTATACTGTGGGGTGCTGTATAGTGTGAGGTGCAGTATTCTATATAGTTTGGGCTGCTGTATACTGTATACTGTGAGGTGCTGTATACTGTGGGGTGCTATACTGCTCTACTATATACTGTGGGGTACTGTATAGTGTGGGGGGCTGTATAGTGTATAGTTTGGGGTGCTGTATACTGTGAGGTGCTGTATATTGTGGGGTGCTGTATATTGTGGGGTGCTATTCTGCTCTACTGTATACTGTGGGGTGCTATACTGCTCTACTATATACTGTGGGGTGCTGTATACTGTGCGGTGCTATACTGCATACTGTGGAGTGCTGTATACTATAGGGTGCTATACTGCATATTGTGGGGTTCTGTATATTGTGGGGTGCTATTCTGCTTTACTGTATACTGTGGGGTGCTATACTGCATACTGTGGGGTGCTGTATACTGTGGGGTGCTATACTGCTCTACTTTATACTGTGGGGTGCTGTATACTGTGGGGTGCTATACTGCTCTACTATATACTGTAGGGTGCTGTATACTGTATAGTGTGGGGTGCTGTATACTGTGGGGTGCTATACTGCATACTGTGGGGTGCTGCATACTGTGGGGTGCTGTATACTATAGGGTGCTATACTGCATACTGTGGGGTGCTGTATACTATACAGTGCTATACTGCATACTGTGGGGTGCTGGAGTGCACTGTAACGCTAGGGTGAGCCGAGCCCCAGGCTCCTTCCTGAAGTGCAGAGCGGTGCCCACTTCCAGCCCTGAGCTCAGCTGCCCAGAGCACTGATCCTGAGCCACTGGAGTCTTCATAACTGGAAGTATTTACAGTCAGTCATTCACTGTACTCTACCAGGTGTAAAAACATAAATAAACACCTATAAGTGTACAACACAGCCGTGTTCAAATGTAAAACATACCAAATCATACAAAACATAAAGATAAAAATGGCAATGAAGACACAGGACTAGCACTGAACTGCTGGTAATGTAGCAATATAATAAATCCAGTAAATCCATCTACCCCTGACAAGTGCCAAGTAGGTATCAAGTCAATAGGTAATAATAAAGTGCAAAGTGCATGAAAATGGGGATAAACGTGGTAAAAATAGCTGCTCAATAAATACAGACCAGTAAATCCTGACCCCGACACGTGTTTCGCTGTCGCTTCTTCAGGGGATAAAAAGTGTCAATCAATCTAAAATCAAAGGGGAAGATAAACAAAAGACAAAAAAGGGAGAAAGGGAGAAATCATGAATAACACAGAATATTATAGACATCAACATATAACCGTTAAAATTCTTGCTAGAGAGAGAAACACCTCCATGAAGTGTAATTAAAAAGGAATCAATTCATGACACGTTTAGCTATAGAACCAACCTAAGATGATGATGCTCCTAGATTTTAAGAAAGGGAGCAAAACTGAGACCCTCATTTAGGCCCAGTGGGGTGACTGTATTTAGTCTGAAAATCCACTTGGCTTCCCTCTGGGCCAATAGCTTTTTCCAATTCCAACTCTACCAGGTGTGTGGATTTTTTGTTGTGGTGGAGGCCTGCATGCTAGGGTGTGGAAAGGCGGGATTCAGGGGGCCCAAGTACATTTTTGCCCAGGGTCCAATCAATATTAAAGACAGCCCTGGATAATAGGTACTTTATGTAGGGGGTAATAATTCAATTAAGAATTATTAATTATGGTCATAAAAATAATTAACCATAAAAAAAATGTATAAAATTTGTCATAAATTCTTAAAATCATGACCTGGTGAATTGTAGACAAACTAATCGATACAATTCACATCTGAATCCGACTATTTCCTCAGATAATAAGTTCTTTTGACGTGAGATGAAGTTAATGATAAAAATGTAGTCCTGCATTATACAATAGTACACAGGCATAAAAATATGCAGGTTTATTGGTTACAAGGTTATAAACATATATAAGTAAATAAACACAATGATACATGCAAATGAATATATATATTGTTAATATAAAGCATTACAAGCTTAACAATACATGTGAGTGGAAATAACTTGTCACATTATAACAAAGCAATTATTAGGTTAGGATATCAAATAGGAACATAATTTATATACATTACTGCTGTTCAGAGAAAACCTCATGATATCAAGATGGGCATGTCTAATCCTACATATCAATATGGAATGCTAAATACATTCCGCCCCCCTCTAACCAACTACACATCACATGACTTCAAGATGGGCAAATCCATCCAAGGATATAGCTTAGAAGAGATAACTGTATTCTTCCACCCCATCCTGGACTATTTTCACACATATGACTTTGGTAAGACTATTAAGACAAATAACAGGGATATAGGATTTTTGCTAGACCATATCTTAAATGGTAAGGACTTTAAACAAGTCTTTCCTGTGGGAATCCATCACTTAGCTTGGCGAAGAATGTTCTATAAAAAAAAAAAAAAAATCATCATCCTCTTTATGCATGTTGAATTACTCCAAGCTGTATAGGCTCGAAAGCCTACTACCAATTAAGCATATTAGGTGATGTGCATCTCTGTAATGAGAAGGGGTGTGGTCTAATGACATCAACACCCTATAATAGGTGTGCATAATTATTAGGCAACTTCCTTTCCTTTGGCAAAATGGGTCAAAAGAAGGACTTGACAGGCTCAGAAAAGTCAAAAATAGTGAGATATCTTGCAGAGGGATGCAGCACTCTTAAAATTGCAAAGCTTCTGAAGCGTGATCATCGAACAATCAAGCGTTTCATTCAAAATAGTCAACAGGGTCGCAAGAAGCGTGTGAAAAAACCAAGGCGCAAAATAACTGCCCATGAACTGAGAAAAGTCAAGCGTGCAGCTGCCAAGATGCCACTTGTCACCAGTTTGGCCATATTTCAGAGCTGCAACATCACTGGAGTGCCCAAAAGCACAAGGTGTGCAATACTCAGAGACATGGCCAAGGTAAGAAAGGCTGAAAGACGACCACCACTGAACAAGACACACAAGCTGAAACGTCAAGACTGGGCCAAGAAATATCTCAAGACTGATTTTTCGAAGGTTTTATGGACTGATGAAATGAGAGTGAGTCTTGATGGGCCAGATGGATGGGCCCGTGGCTGGATTGGTAAAGGGCAGAGAGCTCCAGTCCGACTCAGACGCCAGCAAGGTGGAGGTGGAGTACTGGTTTGGGCTGGTATCATCAAAGATGAGCTTGTGGGGCCTTTTCGGGTTGAGGATGGAGTCAAGCTCAACTCCCAGTCCTACTGCCAGTTTCTGGAAGACACCTTCTTCAAGCAGTGGTACAGGAAGAAGTCTGCATCCTTCAAGAAAAACATGATTTTCATGCAGGACAATGCTCCATCACACGCGTCCAAGTACTCCACAGCGTGGCTGGCAAGAAAGGGTATAAAAGAAGAAAAACTAATGACATGGCCTCCTTGTTCACCTGATCTGAACCCCATTGAGAACCTGTGGTCCATCTTCAAATGTGAGATTTACAAGGAGGGAAAACAGTACACCTCTCTGAACAGTGTCTGGGAGGCTGTGGTTGCTGCTGCACGCAATATTGATGGTGAAAAGATCAAAACACTGACAGAATCCATGGATGGCAAAGAAAGGTGGCTATATTGGTCACTGATTTGTTTTTGTTTTGTTTTTGAATGTCAGAAATGTATATTTGTGAATGTTGAGATGTTATATTGGTTTCACTGGTAAAAATAAATAATTTAAATGGGTATATATTTGTTTTTTGTTAAGTTGCCTAATAATTATGCACAGTAATAGTCACCTGCACACACAGATATCCCCCTAAAATAGCTAAAACTATTTTCTTTGGGTTCATTGAGAACATGGTTGTTGTTCAATAATAAAATTAATCCTCAAAAATACAACTTGCCTAATAATTCTGCACTCCCTGTATATATATAATAAGCAATCATTTAATGTTTTGCTAAATTATGAGTCATGATTCTTCTGCAGGTAGAATGTAGCCTCACAATATCCTAAGACTACATCTCAATATGGAGATAATCAATTAATTAATGAATTAATTTATTTATTTACAAACCGGATTCCCAAAAAGTTGGGACACTATACAAATCGTGAATAAAAACTGAATGCAATGATGTGGAGGTGCCAAGTTCTAATATTTTATTCAGAATAGAACATAAATCACAGAACAAAAGTTTAAACTGAGAAAATGTACCATTGAATCATATGTTGAATCAGAATTTCATGGTGTCAACAAATCCCCAAAAAGTTGGGACAAGGCCATTTTCACCACTGTGTGGCATCTCCCCTTCTTCTTACAACACTCAACAGACGTCTGGGGACCGAGGAGACCAGTTTCTCAAGTTTAGAAATAGGAATGCTCTCCCATTCTTGTCTAATACAGACCTCTAACTGTTCAATCGTCTTGGGCCTTCTTTGTTGCACCTTCCTCTTTATGATGCGCCAAATGTTCTCTATAGGTGGGATGGGAGCATATGGGAGCATATGTTGTTCTAGAACCTGAATATGTTTTTCTGCATTGATGGTGCCTTTCCAGACATGCAAGCTGCCCATGCCACATGCACTCATGCAACCCCATACCATCAGAGATGCAGGCTTCTGAACTGAGCGTTGATAACAACTTGGGTTGTCCTTGTCCTCTTTGGTCCGGATGACATGGTTTCCCAGATTTCCAAAAAGAACTTTGAATCGTGACTCGTCTGATCACAGAACAGTCTTCCATTTTGCCACACTCCATTTTAAATGATCCATGGCCCAGTGAAAATGCCTGAGCTTGTGGATCTTGCTTAGAAATGGCTTCTTCTTTGCACTGTAGAGTTTCAGCTGGCAACGGCGGATGGCACGATGGATTATGTTCACTGACAATGGTTTCTGGAAGTATTCCTGAGCCCATTCTGTGATTTCCTTTACAGTAGCATTCCTGTTTGTGGTGCAGTGTCGTTTAAGGGCCCGGAGATCACGGGCATCCAGTATGGTTTTACGGCCTTGACCCTTATGCACAGAGATTGTTCCAGATTCTCTAAATCTTCGGATGATGTTATGCATAGTGATGATAGAGGCAAAGTCTTTTTTTCAATTTTTCGCTGGGTTGATATTGCTCCTCTATCTTTCTGCGCAACATTGTGGGAATTGGTGATCCTCTACCCATCTTGGCTTTTGAGATACACTGCCACTCTGAGAAGCTCTTTTTATACCCAATCATGTTGCCAACCCAATCAAATTTACTTTTTCCAGCCTCCTATTGCTACTTGTCCCAACTTTTTTGGGTTTTGTTGACACCGTGAAAATTTGAATCAACGTATTTTTCATTTAAAATGATACATTTACTCGGATTAAACGTTTGATCTGTCATCTACGTTCTATTACAAATAAAATACTGACATTTGCTATCTCCACATCATTGCATTCAGTTTTTATTCACAATTTGTTTAGTGTCCCAACTTTTTTGGAATCCGGTTTGTATTTATTCACCAATCTAGATGGTATAATTTCTCCCACACTATCAAATTAGTCTTAATAAAATTAAATATCATTCTCTGTGTCTCTTACCAAGTCCTAGTAGGAATCTCACTTCTGCTCCTAGCAAAGCTGGGTGGTCCATCATAGCGCATCTCACCATGGCTTTCACCTTGATAGACCCCTCTAGAGAGCTTTACTTGTCTCCTTTTTTTCTCCTCTTGTGTTTGGTTTATGATCACAAACTTATCAGTAAGGCACACCTTCCTAGTTTGGAGCTTTCCAATCATTGTCAGATGGGCGTGACCATTTATAAAAATATGACATCATAACCTTACCCAGAATGCACTTTTGCTACTGTTGTAATGTCACCTACTCATACCTAGGTGGCACTGCTGTGTAAGCTATTTGCATCATAGTATAAAGGGTTAACTTATGCAAGTCTGAATAAAACATATTCTATACATTTGACCTTAGAACAGTGGTTCTCAACCTTTCTAAAGCCGTGATCCCTTAATACGGTTCCTCATGTTGTGGTGACCACCAACCATTACATTTTTTTCCTTGCTACGTCATTTTGCTACTGTTATGAATTGTAATGTAAATATCTGATATGCAGGATGTATTTTTATTGCTACAAATTGAACATAATTAAAGCAGAGTAATTAATCACAAAGACAAAATGTTATATATTGTCAAATATTTATTTCTAATTACAAATAAATGAAATTTTGTATTGAAGCCCCCGTCCCCCCATCATCATCATGTGCCAGTATTTAGTCGCCCCCCCAATCATGTGCCAGTATAAAGTCGCCCCCCCCAATCATCATCATGTGCCAGTATAAAGTCCCCCCGCCCATCATCATCATGTGCCAGTCAGTATTAAGTCCCCCCATCATCATCATGTGCCAGCCAGTATTAAGTCCCCCCCATCATCATCATGTGCCAGCCAGTATTAAGTCCCCCCCATTATCATCATGTGCCAGCCAGTATTAAGTCCCCCCCATTATCATCATGTGCCAGCCAGTATTAAGTCCCCCCCATTATCATCATGTGCCAGCCAGTATAGGTCCCCCCCATCATCATAATCATGTGCCAGTATTGTAATAAAATAAAAAAAACACTTATACTTACCTCAGTGTCAGCGATGCGATGCAGGCCTCTTCTGGTTTGTGTCCTGTGCTGTAAGGCTCAGGCGGCGTGATGACGTCATCGCGCAGCCTGCGCCGGCCTCTGATAGGCTGCCGGCCTAGTGCGCAGGCAGCCTATCAGAGGAAGGGGAGGGGACACAACTTTCCCTCCCCTGCACCTCCGCAGCACAGGCAGATTACAAGGGAGATGAGCGCAATGGAAGCGCTCTTCTCCCTGTGCTTGACTGCGGCGGCAGCTCACTTGGGGGGCGGGAACGGGGGCATTTTAGTTGGGGGGACACATGGGGGGGCACAGCATGATGTAGGGGGGGCCGTGGCCCCCTCTGGCCCCCCCCTGGCAACGCCACTGCTCACGAGGTAGGGTAGTATAACGCTACACAGGCGCCCCACAATAGGAAGCCTCAGGCGACCCCCCGGAAAGTGCCCCTAGGTTGAGAACCGCTGCCTTAGAAGCTTTAATTCAAAGCTATAGGGATTAATTCTGACACTTGTAGCAATTAGAGACAGACCTCTAGGCGTCTCTCTAGAATGTTTCTCACACTGTTGAGTTATGGACCATGATGATATGAATGGCCTGATTTTCTCACAGAGATATCAGTAACTCCTGTCATACCAAAGATGTTATTAATTGTTATTAATTGTTACAAAACACACATCTTTACAGACACTCTTTTTGAGACGAATATTCTCCTAATGTGAAATAATGAGAAATATATATATAATATACTGGATACATTTTGTCTTCATAACATATAACAATATAATATAAAGTAATATATATAGAGATATATATATATATATATATATATATATCCTACTGATTGTCTTATCTTGTCTTAACGAATACATACATATTATATATTTTGCTTCAGGTAATTATCACCAGCTGCATAGAGCTTATCTTTACCTCCCGTCATAAATTTAGTAGACAAGGAGGATTCTTCTCAGACTGGTACATTCATGAGAAGAATAACACTAAAAAGTAGAAACCTTTGTACGACCTTACTTTGGCCTACTCAAGACATACAAAATTGTAAATATAGTCGAGCATGGCTCTTAAAGGCAATGAACATCCATCTTGACTAGAATGAATTGGATATCAATGCTTTTACCTATGAAAAGGCACAACAGTGTAGATGTGCCGCTGATCGAGAAAATTATTAGTTGATGCAGCACATTAAATTATCGTTTCTGGGTAGCAGATCCTGTGGTGTAAACAGCGATCTGCTGCCCAAAACCATGAATTTGTATGAAGATGAGCAACTACAGTAGACATCTCTTATCCCCATAAAGTGGAACGACTCCTGCATGAAAATGGAGCTCTTTCCTCCCCTAATGAGCAGGCAGTTATCAGAAAGGAACAGTTCCTTCCTGATAATGACCCACTTTCCAGGCAGTAAATGCACTTTTACACTTACTTTGTCATGTTCTAGCGAGGGTCCTACCGACCGCTAGAACATCTTAGGCAAATACACCAAAGCACACCTATATATGCCCACACTGATCTAACAAAGACCCTTGCTCTACAAATTATCACGAGCCACAGAAAAAAAGTAAAAATTTCATGTTTTTATTCGTACAAAATCTCAAATATTAAAAAATTGTGTTGCTGTATATTATTGAAGAAAACCCCAACAATGCAAAGTGCACACTAGCGGTGTGAGCTATTAGCATACTGTATACTCCAATGAAAAGAAGGCAAAAAGTGCATATACATAATCCAAATATACACGATTAATTATGACCAAAAAGTGCAACTTGATAATAGAAATATGAAAAATCTAAAACATGATTTTCACGTGAAATTAACTAATTACAATATATATGTGAACATGAAAAATATCCAAGTAATAAGTAAAAACTATGATTGCGATATACATTCATAAACAATTAAGAATATGTATAATAATTCATTATGAACATTGAGTGACAATATTTAAAGTGACATTGCTTAAAAAAATGGGAACAAGTTGCTTAATAGTCGCAAGAAAGCAAGCAGAGAAAAAGAACATGACAGTGAGCATAACCAAATACTTTAATAACAAGATACAAACATGGAAGAAAACTAGATCAGCAGGTAAAAGACCAGTGGCAGGAAATACCACTGGACCAAGTGCACCGGTTTTACTCAGGGCCAAACCCAGAGGGCAGAGACTAAGTGAGCTCCGTTCTTTACAGAGCCCCAGATGGTGGGGATGAACTTAGCTGAGGGCTTACTGGTCACACCTCCAAGATGGTACCCGTGCACTTGGCCACCAGCACACAAGTAGCTGCCTGGACCCCATATGGAATGGGTGCATGGCGGTCACAGACAGAGCTGCCCAAACAGGCAGACAAACAGATGCCTGGACCCCATGCAGAAAAACACATGGTGGTCTCAGGCAGAGCTGCCCAAACAGGTAGATAAGCAGATGCCTGGACCTCATACAGAACAGAGAACCCAGGAACGGGCTCTTTTGTTTACAATCACACACTGCCGGGCGGAAGCACTAAAGCCCGCCCATAGGTGGGACTTTTTCCTGTGTATATGAAAAAATAGATGTGTGGGTGATTTTTATTTTTTTAAGCTGGTGGTACTTCAGCTCACAGTAAGTGCTGGTAATGAGTTGTCATCAGTATATTGAGCTATAGGCCTGTATTATTTATAATGTTTATCATTCTTTATCATTTTCCAATTTGTAAAAATTACGGACTTTGCTTTTTGGATAAATTTTCAAGAGGAGAGAGAAACATTACAGTTGGCATCCCTGGTAATGCACATTCTAAGTTTAAATAAAATGGGTTGTCTGGTTTAGGAAACCCATTTTCAAGTTCAGAATTAGGGAATTATCATCAGGGGACACTTCTGCAGTGATCAAGTGGATCCCTGCTAAAGAATTAAAAATAGTGTTAAAGATACGATTGATAAATTTCTACTGTTTTATGGTTATACCTCCATTTCAGACTGCTTTATGCTGTTTATAAACCAGAAGGCTGGTTTGTGGAGTTAATTTTTTGTTCCTAAATATGGTTGCAAGGAAGGGGTGCGCTCTCCCGATCGAGAAGTTAGTCTAGCTGAGTCAGTTCCAGCAATGGTGGTAGTTACAGTTACATGGAGATCAGAGAATGCATTTATATTCAATCACGCATGAGTAAGGGGGCATGACCCCCGAGACGTTGCGCATGAACTAGTGTGATACAGCTCTGCGTCCTCTGAACAGAAAGTGCCTGTGAGCCATATATGTCTTTTATCAAGAAGAATAAAGTTACAAATATATTGAAGGTACTTCTGAAGCGTGAGTATCTTTTTCCTCATACGCTTGATCATAATACCAATGAATGGTGGCTGAATTGTATGTCAGAAACTGAAAGATCTAACAATACATACCAGGAAGTATTCTGAGTAGGGATGAGCGAACTCGAACTGTATAGTTCGGGTTCGTACCGAATTTTGGGGTGTCCGTGACACGGACCCGAACCCGGACATTTTCGTAAAAGTCCGGGTTCGGGTTCGGTGTTCGTCGCTTTCTTGGCGCTTTTGTGACGCTTTCTTGGCGCTTTTTGAAAGGCTGCAAAGCAGCCAATCAACAAGCGTCATACTACTTGCCCCAAGAGGCCATCACAGCCATGCCTACTATTGGCATGGCTGTGATTGGCCAGAGCACCATGTGACCCAGCCTCTATTTAAGCTGGAGTCACATAGCGCCGCCCGTCACTCTGCTCTGATTAGCGTAGGGAGAGGTTGCGGCTGCGACAGTAGGGCGAGATTAGGCAGATTAACTCCTCCAAAGGACTTGATTAACTGATCGATCTGCAGCTGTGGATCATTGAGCTGCTGATCCTCAATTGCTCACTGTTTTTAGGCTGCACAGACCGTTTGTCAGTCTCATTTTTCTGGGGTGATCGGCGGCCATTTTGTGTCTTGTGGTGCGCCAGCACAAGCTGCGACCAAGTGCATTTAACCCTCAATGGTGTGGTTGTTTTTTGGCTAAAGCCTACATCAGGGTGAAGCTGTCACACCAAGTGCATTTAACCAGCAATAGTCTGTTCATTTTTTGGCCATATACAAAATCAGGGGCAAGCTGCGCCTGTCACCAAGTGCATTTAACCCTCAATGGTGTGGTTGTTTTTTGGCTAAAGCCTACATCAGGGTGAAGCTGTGACACCAAGTGCATTTAACCAGCAATAGTCTGTTCATTTTTTGGCCATATACAAAATCAGGGGCAAGCTGCGCCTGTCACCAAGTGCATTTAACCCTCAATGGTGTGGTTGTTTTTTGGCTAAAGCCTACATCAGGGTGAAGCTGTCACACCAAGTGCATTTAACCAGCAATAGTCTGTTCATTTTTTGGCCATATACAAAATCAGGGGCAAGCTGCGCCGGTCACCAAGTGCATTTAACCCTCAATGGTGTGGTTGTTTTTTGGCTAAAGCCTACATCAGGGTGAAGCTGTCACACCAAGTGCATTTAACCAGCAATAGTCTGTTTATTTTTTGGCCATATCCCAGTCTAATTCTGTCACTAAATCCATACCGGTCACCCAGCGCCTAAATACTAGGCCTCAAATTTATATCCAGCTAAATCTGTCCCTAGTGCTGTAGCTGGGCGAGTTATTTAGTGTCCGTTCAAGCACATTTCTTGTTCTGGGTTGAAATACAATTCCCAATTTAGCAATTTCATAATTTAGTGGTTTCTGCTATATCAGAGCTATTTGAAATCTATCCCTAAAAGGGTATATAATATTCAAGGTGCACATTGGGTCATTCAGAATAACTTCACACACACCCGCTACTGTGTATTTCCAAGTCTAATTCTGTCACTAAACCCATACCTGTCACCCAGCGCCTAAATACTAGGCCTCAAATTTAAATCCCTCTAAATCTCTCGTTACCGCTGTACTGTTGTTGCTGGGCAAGATATTTAGTGTCCGTCAAAGCACATTTTTTGTTCTGGGTTGAAGTACAATTCCCAATTTAGCAATTTCATAATTTAGTGGTTCCTGCTATATCAGAGCTATTTGGAATCTATCCCTAAAAGGGTATATAATATTGAAGGTGCACATTGGGTCATTCAGAATAACTTCACACACACCCGCTACTGTGTATTTCCAAGTCTAATTCTGTCACTAAACCCATACCTGTCACCCAGCGCCTAAATACTAGGCCTCAAATTTAAATCCCTCTAAATCTCTCGTTACCGCTGTACTGTTGTTGCTGGGCAAGATATTTAGTGTCCGTCAAAGCACATTTTTTGTTCTGGGTTGAAGTACAATTCCCAATTTAGCAATTTCATAATTTAGTGGTTCCTGCTATATCAGAGCTATTTGGAATCTATCCCTAAAAGGGTATATAATATTGAAGGTGCACATTGGGTCATTCAGAATAACTTCACACACACCCGCTACTGTGTATTTCCAAGTCTAATTCTGTCACTAAACCCATACCTGTCACCCAGCGCCTAAATACTAGGCCTCAAATTTAAATCCCTCTAAATCTCTCGTTACCGCTGTACTGTTGTTGCTGGGCAAGATATTTAGTGTCCGTCAAAGCACATTTTTTGTTCTGGGTTGAAGTACAATTCCCAATTTAGCAATTTCATAATTTAGTGGTTCCTGCTATATCAGAGCTATTTGGAATCTATCCCTAAAAGGGTATATAATATTGAAGGTGCACATTGGGTCATTCAGAATAACTTCACACACACCCGCTACTGTGTATTTCCAAGTCTAATTCTGTCACTAAACCCATACCTGTCACCCAGCGCCTAAATACTAGGCCTCAAATTTAAATCCCTCTAAATCTCTCGTTACCGCTGTACTGTTGTTGCTGGGCAAGATATTTAGTGTCCGTCAAAGCACATTTTTTGTTCTGGGTTGAAGTACAATTCCCAATTTAGCAATTTCATAATTTAGTGGTTTCTGCTATATCAGAGCTATTTGAAATCTATCCCTAAAAGGGTATATAATATTGAAGGTGCACATAGGGTCATTCAGAATAACTTCACACACACGCTTCTGTGCATTTCCAAGTCTAATTCTGTCACTAAATCCATACCGGTGACCCAGCGCCTAAATACTAGGCCTCAAATTTAAATCCCTCTAAATCTCTCGTTACCCACCGCTGTACTGTTGTTGCTGGGCAAGATATTTAGTGTCCGTCAAAGCACATTTTTTGTTCTGGGTTGAAGTACAATTCCCAATTTAGCAATTTCATAATTTAGTGGTTTCTGCTATATCAGAGCTATTTGAAATCTATCCCTAAAAGGGTATATAATATTGAAGGTGCACATAGGGTCATTCAGAATAACTTCACACACACGCTTCTGTGCATTTCCAAGTCTAATTCTGTCACTAAATCCATACCGGTGACCCAGCGCCTAAATACTAGGCCTCAAATTTATATCCCGCTAAATCTCTCGTTACCGCTGTACTGTTGTTGCTGGGCAAGATATTTAGTGTCCGTCAAAGCACATTTTTTGTTCTGGGTTGAAGTACAATTCCCAATTTAGCAATTTCATAATTTAGTGGTTCCTGCTATATCAGAGCTATTTGAAATCTATCCCAAAAAGGGTATATAATATTGAAGGTGCACATTGGGTCATTCAGAATAACTTCACACACACCCGCTACTGTGTATTTCCAAGTCTAATTCTGTCACTAAACCCATACCTGTCACCCAGCGCCTAAATACTAGGCCTCAAATTTAAATCCCTCTAAATCTCTCGTTACCGCTGTCCTGTTGTAGCTGGGAAAGTTATTTAGTGCCCGTCAAAGCACATTTTTTGTTCTGGGTTGAAGTACAATTCCCAATTTAGCAATTTCATAATTTAGTGGTTCCTGCTATATCAGAGCTATTTGAAATCTATCCCAAAAAGGGTATATAATATTCAAGGTGCACATTGGGTCATTCAGAATAACTTCACACACACGCTTCTGTGCATTTCCAAGTCTAATTCTGTCACTAAATCCATACCGGTCACCCAGCGCCTAAATACTAGGCCTCAAATTTATATCCCGCTGAATTTGAATACAATACATTGGGCCAAATAATATATTTGTTGTTGTGGTGAACCATAACAATGAGAAAAACATCTAGTAAGGGACGCGGACGTGGACATGGTCGTGGTGGTGTTAGTGGACCCTCTGGTGCTGGGAGAGGACGTGGCCGTTCTGCCACATCCACACGTCCTAGTGTACCAACTACCTCAGGTCCCAGTAGCCGCCAGAATTTACAGCGATATATGGTGGGGCCCAATGCCGTTCTAAGGATGGTAAGGCCTGAGCAGGTACAGGCATTAGTCAATTGGGTGGCCGACAGTGGATCCAGCACGTTCACATTATCTCCCACCCAGTCTTCTGCAGAAAGCGCACAGATGGCGCCTGAAAACCAACCCCATCAGTCTGTCACATCACCCCCATGCATACCAGGGAAACTGTCTCAGCCTCAAGTTATGCAGCAGTCTCTTATGCTGTTTGAAGACTCCGCTGGCAGGGTTTCCCAAGGGCATCCACCTAGCCCTTCCCCAGCGGTGAAAGACATAGAATGCACTGACGCACAACCACTTATGTTTCCTGATGATGAGGACATGGGAATACCACCTCAGCATGTCTCTGATGATGACGAAACACAGGTGCCAACTGCTGCGTCTTTCTGCAGTGTGCAGACTGAACAGGAGGTCAGGGATCAAGACTGGGTGGAAGACGATGCAGGGGACGATGAGGTCCTAGACCCCACATGGAATGAAGGTCGTGCCACTGACTTTCACAGTTCGGAGGAAGAGGCAGTGGTGAGACCGAGCCAACAGCGTAGCAAAAGAGGGAGCAGTGGGCAAAAGCAGAACACCCGCCGCCAAGAGACTCCGCCTGCTACTGACCGCCGCCATCTGGGACCGAGCACCCCAAAGGCAGCTTCAAGGAGTTCCCTGGCATGGCACTTCTTCAAACAATGTGCTGACGACAAGACCCGAGTGGTTTGCACGCTGTGCCATCAGAGCCTGAAGCGAGGCATTAACGTTCTGAACCTGAGCACAACCTGCATGACCAGGCACCTGCATGCAAAGCATGAACTGCAGTGGAGTAAACACCTTAAAACCAAGGAAGTCACTCAGGCTCCCCCTGCTACCTCTTCTGCTGCTGCCGCCTCGGCCTATTCTGCTGCTGCCGCCTCGGCCTCTTCCTCCGCCTCTGGAGGAACGTTGGCACCTGCCGCCCAGCAAACAGGGGATGTACCACCAACACCACCACCACCACCTCCGTCACCAAGCGTCTCAACCATGTCACACGCCAGCGTTCAGCTCTCCATCTCACAAACATTTGATAGAAAGCGTAAATTCCCACCTAGCCACCCTCGATCCCTGGCCCTGAATGCCAGCATTTCTAAACTACTGGCCTATGAAATGCTGTCATTTAGGCTGGTGGACACAGACAGCTTCAAACAGCTCATGTCGCTTGCTGTCCCACAGTATGTTGTTCCCAGCCGGCACTACTTCTCCAAGAGAGCCGTGCCTTCCCTGCACAACCAAGTATCCGATAAAATCAAGTGTGCACTGCGCAACGCCATCTGTAGCAAGGTCCACCTAACCACAGATACGTGGACCAGTAAGCACGGCCAGGGACGCTATATCTCCCTAACTGCACACTGGGTAAATGTAGTGGCAGCTGGGCCCCAGGCGGAGAGCTGTTTGGCGCACGTCCTGCCGCCGCCAAGGATCGCAGGGCAACATTCTTTGCCTCCTGTTGCCACCTCCTCCTTCTCGGCTTCCTCCTCCTCTTCTTCCACCTGCTCATCCAGTCAGCCACACACCTTCACCACCAACTTCAGCACAGCCCGGGGTAAACGTCAGCAGGCCATTCTGAAACTCATATGTTTGGGGGACAGGCCCCACACCGCACAGGAGTTGTGGCGGGGTATTGAACAACAGACCGACGAGTGGTTGCTGCCGGTGAGCCTCAAGCCCGGCCTGGTGGTGTGTGATAATGGGCGAAATCTCGTTGCAGCTCTGGGACTAGCCAATTTGACGCACATCCCTTGCTTGGCGCATGTGCTGAATTTGGTGGTGCAGAAGTTCATTCACAACTACCCCGACATGTCAGAGCTGCTGCATAAAGTGCGGGCCGTCTGTTCGCGCTTCCGGCGTTCACATCCTGCCGCTGCTCGCCTGTCTGCGCTACAGCGTAACTTCGGCCTTCCCGCTCACCGCCTCATATGCGACGTGCCCACCAGGTGGAACTCCACCTTGCACATGCTGGACAGACTGTGCGAGCAGCAGCAGGCCATAGTGGAGTTTCAGCTGCAGCACGCACGGGTCAGTCGCACTACAGAACAGCACCACTTCACCACCAATGACTGGGCCTCCATGCGAGACCTGTGTGCCCTGTTGCGCTGTTTCGAGTACTCCACCAACATGGCCAGTGGCGATGACACCGTTATCAGCGTTACAATACCACTTCTATGTCTCCTTGAGAAAACACTTAGGGCGATGATGGAACAGGAGGTGGCCCAGGAGGAGGAGGAGGAGGATGAGGAAGAGGGGTCATTTTTAGCACTTTCAGGCCAGTCTCTTCGAAGTGACTCAGAGGGAGGTTTTTTGCAACAGCAGAGGCCAGGTACAAATGTGGCCAGCCAGGGCCCACTACTGGAGGACGAGGAGGACGAGGATGAGGAGGAGGTGGAGGAGGATGAGGATGAAGCATGGTCACAGCGGGGTGGCACCCAACGCAGCTCGGGTCCATCACTGGTGCGTGGCTGGGGGGAAAGGCAGGACGATGACGATACGCCTCCCACAGAGGACAGCTTGTCCTTACCCCTGGGCAGCCTGGCACACATGAGCGACTACATGCTGCAGTGCCTGCGCAACGACAGCAGAGTTGCCCACATTTTAACCTGTGCGGACTACTGGGTTGCCACCCTGCTGGATCCACGCTACAAAGACAATGTGCCCACCTTACTTCCTGCACTGGAGCGTGATAGGAAGATGCGCGAGTACAAGCGCACGTTGGTAGACGCGCTACTGAGAGCATTCCCAAATGTCACAGGGGAACAAGTGGAAGCCCAAGGCCAAGGCAGAGGAGGAGCAAGAGGTCGCCAAGGCAGCTGTGTCACGGCCAGCTCCTCTGAGGGCAGGGTTAGCATGGCAGAGATGTGGAAAACTTTTGTCAACACGCCACAGCTAACTGCACCACCACCTGATACGCAACGTGTTAGCAGGAGGCAACATTTCACTAACATGGTGGAACAGTACGTGTGCACACCCCTCCACGTACTGACTGATGGTTCGGCCCCATTCAACTTCTGGGTCTCTAAATTGTCCACGTGGCCAGAGCTAGCCTTTTATGCCTTGGAGGTGCTGGCCTGCCCGGCAGCCAGCGTTTTGTCTGAACGTGTATTCAGCACGGCAGGGGGCGTCATTACAGACAAACGCAGCCGCCTGTCTACAGCCAATGTGGACAAGCTGACGTTCATAAAAATGAACCAGGCATGGATCCCACAGGACCTGTCCGTCCCTTGTCCAGATTAGACATTAACTACCTCCCCATAACCATATATTATTGGACTCCAGGGCACTTCCTCATTCAATCCTATTTTTATTTTCATTTTACCATTATATTGCGATGCTACCCAAAGTTGAATGAACCTCTCCTCTGCCTGTGTGCTAGGCCTAAATATATGCCAATGGACTGTTGCAGTGGTGGCTGACATGAAGCCTGATTCTCTGCTATGACATGCAGACTAATTCTCTGCTGACATGAAGCCAGATTGTCTGTTACGGGACCTCTCTCCTCTGCCTGGGTGCTGGGCCTAAATTTATGACAATGGACTGTTGCAGTGGTGGCTGACGTGAAGCCTGATTCTCTGCTATGACATGCAGACTGATTCTCTGCTGACATGAAGCCAGATCCTCTGTTACGGGACCTCTCTCCTCTGCCTGGGTGCTGGGCCTAAATTTATGACAATGGACTGTTGCAGTGGTGGCTGACGTGAAGCCTGATTCTCTGCTATGACATGCAGACTGATTCTCTGCTGACATGAAGCCAGATCCTCTTTTACGGGACCTCTCTCCTCTGCCTGGGTGCTGGGCCTAAATTTATGACAATGGACTGTTGCAGTGGTGGCTGACGTGAAGCCTGATTCTCTGCTATGACATGCAGACTGATTCTCTGCTGTCATGAAGCCAGATTGTCTGCTACGGGACCTTTCTCCTCTACCTGGGTTCTGGGCCTAAATTTATGAAAATTGACTCTTACAGTGGTGGGTGACGTGAAGCCTGATTCTCTGCTATGATATGAAGACTGATTCTCTGCTGACATGAAGCCAGATTGTCTGTTACGGGACCTTTCTCCTCTGCCTGGGTTCTGGGCCTAAATTTATGAAAATTGACTCTTACAGTGGTGGGTGACGTGAAGCCTGATTCTCTGCTATGATATGAAGACTGATTCTCTGCTGACATGAAGCCAGATTGTCTGTTACGGGACCTTTCTCCTCTGCCTGGGTTCTGGGCCTAAATTTATGAAAATTGACTCTTACAGTGGTGGGTGACGTGAAGCCTGATTCTCTGCTATGATATGAAGACTGATTCTCTGCTGACATGAAGCCAGATTGTCTGTTACGGGACCTTTCTCCTCTGCCTGGGTTCTGGGCCTAAATTTATGAAAATTGACTCTTACAGTGGTGGGTGACGTGAAGCCTGATTCTCTGCTATGATATGAAGACTGATTCTCTGCTGACATGAAGCCAGATTGTCTGTTACGGGACCTTTCTCCTCTGCCTGGGTTCTGGGCCTAAATTTATGAAAATTGACTCTTACAGTGGTGGGTGACGTGAAGCCTGATTCTCTGCTATGATATGAAGACTGATTCTCTGCTGACATGAAGCCAGATTGTCTGTTACGGGACCTTTCTCCTCTGCCTGGGTTCTGGGCCTAAATTTATGAAAATTGACTCTTACAGTGGTGGGTGACGTGAAGCCTGATTCTCTGCTATGATATGAAGACTGATTCTCTGCTGACATGAAGCCAGATTCTCTGTTACGGGACCTCTCTCCTCTGCCTGGGTGCTGGGCCTAAATTTATGACAATGGACTGTTGCAGTGGTGGCTGACGTGAAGCCTGATTCTCTGCTATGACATGCAGACTGATTCTCTGCTGACATGAAGCCAGATTCTCTGTTACGGGACCTCTCTCCTCTGCCTGTGTGTGTGCTGGGCCTAAATATATGCCAATGGACTGTTGCAGTGGTGGCTGACGTGAAGCCTCATTCTCTGCTATGACATGCAGACTAATTCTCTGCTGACATGAAGACAGATTCTCTGTTACGGGACCTCTCTCCTCTGCCTGTGTGTGTGCTGGGCCTAAATATATGCCAATGGACTGTTGCAGTGGTGGCTGACGTGAAGCCTAATTCTCTGCTATGACATGCAGACTAATTCTCTGCTGACATGAAGACAGATTCTCTGTTACGGGACCTCCCTCCTCTGCCTGGGTGCTGGGCCTAAATATATGCCAATGGACTGTTGCAGTGGTGGCTGACGTGAAGCCTCATTCTCTGCTATGACATGCAGACTAATTCTCTGCTGACATGAAGACAGATTCTCTGTTACGGGACCTCTCTCCTCTGCCTGGGTGCCGGGGCCTAAATATCTGAGAATGGACTGTTCCAGTGGTGGGTGACGGGAAGCCAGATTCTCTGCTATGGAACCTCTCTCCAATTGATTTTGGTTAATTTTTATTTATTTAATTTTTATTTTAATTCATTTCCCTATCCACATTTGTTTGCAGGGGATTTACCTACATGTTGCTGCCTTTTGCAGCCCTCTAGCTCTTTCCTGGGCTGTTTTACAGCCTTTTTAGTGCCGAAAAGTTCGGGTCCCCATTGACTTCAATGGGGTTCGGGTTCGGGACGAAGTTCGGATCGGGTTCGGATCCCGAACCCGAACATTTCCGGGATGTTCGGCCGAACTTCTCGAACCCGAACATCCAGGTGTTCGCTCAACTCTAATTCTGAGTGATGAAGGTTTTATGAGGGTTATGGTTTTAGGCTCCCAGTCATACCCATGGCACAGTGTTTCATAATCATAATGTGTGCAACCTGCAGTTGTACATTGTACACAAAAATTTTAAGAGAATTGAATCCCTTCAGCTTAATTGGGACGTTATACTTTTTTGTATTTGAAAATGCCTCAGGGAACTCCTGGAATCACAACTACCATATAAATCAGCCTCAGGAAAGTTTGCCCTGTACCTCACTTTTCATGTGGAAGGTAACTTATGAACAAAGTTATTTCTTCTGTAAAAGTCTTGTTATTTGTTGAACTGCACCATTTAATTCCATTTCTGGCCTATGGCTTCTGCCTTGCACCTCACAAACTACATCAACATCAAGGACATCCCACCTTCCAACAGGTATAAAAAAAAAGGTCGCTACCAGGGTGAACAGTGGGGGAAATGGTGAGCCCTCTTTTCATTGTACATGGCCCAGGGAGTGCAGTAGCAGAACAAAAGTCACCGAAGACCTTCATCTGCCACTCCTACCACTGCCATCCTCCTCCCTATCATCTTCTGCCCAGGTGGCAGCAATTCTAAAACAAAGTTTTTTTCCATTGTGCATAATCCCTTTAGAATCAGGTTTGTTTGTCCATAATATGGTCCCCAAATGGTCACCCACCTAAGACATTCAGCCCTAAACATTTCCTGTCGGTTCCACAAGTTTTTGTTTTCAGCCTACAAAAGTAAAACAAAGTAAAGTTGAAGTTACATACGCTAAGCTACTGGAACAACATTTTTTTTCTTGCCTTGTTAGGTATTAGACGGAAAATCTTACTTGAATATATACTCGACAAGGCAATAATATGGTCTTTTATAGCTCTTACAGGTTTAGCTACCTAAATCCTTCGACATTTGGTAGAAAAAAGATATTTTTATGCTCTCTAAAAAAGTTACACATATTTTTCCTCCAGATAAGAGAAAGATTTTGTCGCTTTGGTCGCTTATGAATGGCATTGCCAAAAATAGAACTGCGGCTATAATGTTTCCTTTCCAACACATTTAGGAAAGAAAAAAAAAAGAATAAAATATGTTTGTCCCTTTAAAAGCTTTCTGTGTCTCTTCAAATAACAGGCTAGATTCTTCCCAGCTTTTCCATGCTCTCCCTCCCCCTTTGAGCTACACCACTATTAATCGAGGAGTTTCTTTGTTTCTTTCCTAATGAAGCTAACAGAACACATCTGTCAGGTGCTTGTATTCTTCACCCGTCTATGTAATAGCCCAGCTGGAGACTATAATGCTACACAATACCCTTGGCCGTTATAACAACTATTTATTCCTGGGCTTTTCCTCAGATAGGGATTTAGTAGAAAGAACATGAAAGAAAAAAAAAAACAGTTTTACATTTAGGCCTAATTGCTATGTACACATTGATAGGCACCTGTTCTAGCTGTGACACTGGCTTATGAATCCTACACCTGAGACCTCACAGTGAAGAAGACATTTTTGGCAGATGAATATCACAGATATAAATATACAGTTTTTCATAAACTGGATAATAATGACTTTCTATTCAATGAATACCAAAAATGATGATCCAAAAGGGTGCGTGATAGTGACATAAGGGTCTGTGTGTTATTCCCCTTTGAAACAAGTTTGAAACGCATCCTTTAGATGAAGTCTATATTAAAAAGGAAAGCAAATGATATAATAATGTAATAAACCAAACTCAAGCATTTAATCTCGATTTGTAACATGAACTTAGACCATGACAGGTGGCATGACAATTGTGTGCTATACATGATTTTATTTTAATAGATAGGCTGCCATTGCTCTATAGAGAGCTGAAACCCCTTTGGCATTGGAGTTTTCTGCTAGTTTGCATGAATCTTTACATATCTATATATATATTAGAGATGAGTGAATCGAAGCTGACAAAGTGGAATTTGATCCGAATTTCCAGAATTATTCGATTCGCACCAAATCCGAATTTCCTTGCGCTTCTTCGTAACGAATTGCATTTTTTTCCTAAAATGGCTGCTGCACATGTTAGGACATGGAGCAAGAAACTTTGGGAATGAGGGATCGCCCACAATGCCTTGCATGTAGCCAGTTAGCAGCCAGCCCCGTGATGTCACAACCCTATAAATAGCCTCAGCCATCTAGGATTCAGCCATTTTCCAGTGTACTTAGTGCAGAGAGAGACATTAGCAGGCCCTAGGGACAGGGCTAGGAAAGACTTGAAAACTTATATTTTGCTCAATAGGAGTTCAGGTAAAGAGCAATTAATTAATTTGCCGTTCATGGCCACATATATGTTCTAAAACCTTTTTTTGGCGTATATTAGTGGGGGAAAAAGGGGCTGATTAGCTGTTGTGTGGTGAAGTGATAAAACGAAAGCCCTTTCTGGCATGTATTAGTGACAAAAAAAAACTATTTGCCGTTCACGACCGCAGTTATATGTTCTAAAGCCTTCTTTTGGCGTGTTTTAGTAGGGAAAAGGGTCTTTTTAGCTGTTGTGTGGTGAAGTGATAAAATTAAATCCCTTTTTGGTGTGTGTTAGTGGGGAAAAAAAGGGGCTTATTAGCCGTTGTGTGGTGAAATTCGAAAATTATAGCCCTTTTTGGCATATATTAATTTCCTTTTTATTTACTCATTTGATCTAACAGTATGTCAGCTAGCGGTCATGTCTTGACCAGCAACCCAGCGGTTCTTAAATGGTTGACTTGATCTTCGACTTCGTCGCAAATGACATCAGACAGCACCAGCCAATAGTCAGTGGGTTCATCAGACACACCCCTCAGTTGGGATTGTCTGGGAGCAGGCCCTGTGCCCTCACCTGTCCTCAACCTGCCTCTGTCCTTTTCTGTTCCCTCAGCCAGAGAAGTACTATATGCTGTTGGCTCAGCTCCACTATACAGCGAGGACGAGCTACTAGAGGACAGACAGCAGCTACTGGCCAGCCAAGATTGGAAGGAGACATTCACCGTTTCCTCCGGTAGGCAGGCAAGTAGTGATAAGGAGAGTCGCATGGGAGCTGGTGTTGCTAGTGTTCAGGGTCCTTGCTCAGAGACCATTGAGGAGGACATCAGTGACGTGCAGACAGTACTCGATGATGATGTAGCCGATCGCAATTGGGAGTCGGGTGACCAAGGGGCTTCATTATCATCGGGAGAAGAGGGTGACAGCTTGCGCATGAGGCAGCAGCAGAGCCAGCAAATCGGTAGCATGGTCGGGAGTCAGCAGGGTCGCAGCAGTAGGAAGTTGGGAGCCAAACATGCCCGGGGTATACAACCCGCATCCCAGGAGCCTACCGGCCCAGAAAGTAGTGGTGCAGGGGTTCACAGAGGCAGTGGCAGTAGCAGTAGCAGTCAGTCAGTGCGGAGTGTTGGGGATAAAATAACCTATTTAGTGGTGAGGCAGTTTTTTGCTAAGCCACCTCCCCCGGTGAACATGGCCATTTGTCGAATCTGTGGGCAGAAGGTGAAGCGTGGCCAGGGTACTAATGTTGGCACCATGGCCCTGTGTCAACATATGAAGCATTACCATAAAGTGACCTGGGAGAAATGTGGCTTCAATGTGGTGGTCCAACCTGCAGGAACCGCTGCATCACCTAGTGGCACACACTCGATTTCAGGCAGTCAAGGCTCCACCACCTCAGCCGAAGGCAGCTGTCTGTCCTTCCCATCATTTGCTGGTCCTGATGTTCCTGCTCCTCCTCCTCCTAGTTAGTCATTCCATCAGCAATTGATCACTGAAGCGATTGCCAAGAGACAACAGTATGCGTGCACTCGTCCAATAGCGCAAAAGCTGAACGTGATCCTGGCCAAGTCGCTGGTACTGCGTGGCAGTGCTGACGTGTGGAGCTATAACTATGGTCATGGACAATATATGTCCTTTACGGCCCACTGGGTAAATGTGGTTCTTTCCTAGCCAAACCATCAACTTGGCCAGGTGATGCCCCTTCCGCCTTCATGTTCTCAAGCTGTTGATCCTGCAACAATATCCGCCTCTGCCTTCTCATCCTCCACCATGGCCTCAGTCTCCAATGCAGGGACAATTCATGGTGCCTGACCAGCATACAACATGTGCAGGGCACAGCGGTGTCACACTGTTCTGCACCTGGTTTGCCTGCGTGAACCGAGTCACACAGGGGAGGAACTGCACTGCGTCTTTCATTAAGAAATTGAATTCTGTCTTTCTCCGCAACAACTCAACTTTGGAACCATGGTCATGGTCAATCTGGTTGTCAAGCAGTTCCTGAAGTCTTCTACCCATCTGCAAAACATCCTTAAAATGGCCAGGAAACTTTGCATGCAGTTCAGCCACTCGTACACCGCCAAGCACACCCTTCTTGAGCTACAGCGGCATAACAGCGTCTCACTACATAGGCTGAATGTGACGTTTCCACCCGTTGGAATTCCACCCTTCATATGTTGGACCAACTGTATGAACAGAGAAAGGCCATAAATGATTTCTTGATGATACAGGCGGACAGAGGTACTCCAATGTGTAACTTCGATGTTAGCCAGTGGCAGCTCATGCGTGACACCTGTCATTTTCTGGTGCCCTTTGAGGAGGCCACTTTATTTGTCAGTCACCAGGACTACGGGATGAATAACGTCATTACACTGATTCATATCCTGGAAAAGATGCTGGTAAATCTGGCTGGTCAGGGGACTGGAGACGTGGCGCATACATCTCAAGGCCAAATGAGCCCTGTGGGGGCTGAACTGGACGAGGAGGAGGACATTGGAGCACAAGCAATGTGTAGCGAAATAGATGGTTTTTCTACATAGGTGACAGGAGAGGAGGAGCAGGAGCAGCCGGAGAAGCAAGAGAGAGATGAGGAAGATGAGGCAGATGACCCAGACACACCGTGACAGTATGCAGTGGAGATGGAGGCAGGGAGTTCCTCTGCGTCACTTGCACAAATGGCCCGATGCATGCTCACAGGCGTAGATCAGCCAGGATTTCCACCCACCAATGCCTGTTGCATCAGATTAGATCATCCGTGATGCCTCACCCAAATCTTGAGAAAAGAGACTGGTTTCTTCTGGCTACCTGCCTCAGCTACTATTCTGATACTGCCACCCGCCTGATGCCGCACATGTGATACCAAGTGCTCCTTCTTACACCCAACATTGTCAGCGGGTACTGTTAGTGCCACCCACCTCCCCACTCTGTCACCGGTTCACTCTGTGGTCTCCTGATGCTTCTGCTGCCACCTCCACACTATATCACCTTGCCACTCTGTGGTCTCCTGATGCTTCTGCCACCTCCACACTATATCACCTTGCTACTCTGTGGTCTACTGATGCTGCTGCAACCTCCACACTATGTAACCTTGCAACTCTGTGGTCTACTGATGCTGCTGCTACCTCAACACTATGTCACTTTGCCACTCTGTGGCCTCATCATGCTGTTGCTGCCACCTCCACACAATGTCACCTTCCCGCTCTGTGGTCTCCTGATGCTACTGCTACCCCCACACTATGTCACCTTGCCACTCTGTGGTCTCTTGATGCTGCTGCCACCTCCACACTATGTCACTGTCATGTTCCCTCCTGTGACAGATGTCAGGAGATCAAGGAGACTGGCAGAGCGTGGAGGAATCTAACAGCCTCTTTGATTATTCTTGATTCAGTGTTGTTGTTGTTTATGACCACATCCCTTGTTTCAGGTGTAGCTTAGTAGTCATTACTTCTACCCTATTTCATCTTACCACACCGTTCTGACTGTGTGGTAAGATAGCTTTATTTGGTTTTGGAACAGCTGGTATATTGTCCTCTCTGAAGTTCCTGCTCATCCATCTCACTACAGAAGTTAAGTGTCAACGCTAGGGAAAGGAAAAGGTCACCTCCTAGAGAACACTACTCCTGGCCCTGACTTCTAACCTTGAAGGTAGGAATGCCATACCCTAGAACAGGTATGTCCAAACTGCGGCCCTCCAGCTGTTGCTGTAAGCTATCCAGGCATGCTGGGAGTTGTAGTTTTGCAACAGCTGGAGGGCCGCAGTTTGGACATACCTGTTCTAGGGTATGGCATTCCTACCTTCAAGGTTAGAAGTCAGGGCCAGGAGTAGTGTTCTCTAGGAGGTGACCTTTTCCTTTCCCTAGCGTTGAGGCCTAGTGGCTTTTCCTTTTACTCCTGGTTGTCAGTGTGGTGTCTCCTATTATACCTCATCCGTGACAGTCACCTTGCCACTTTGTGGTCTTCTGATGCTGCTGCCACCTCCACACTTTTTCACCTTGCCACTCTGTGGTCCCTTATGCTGCTGCTGCCACCTACACGCTCTGTCATTGTGCCACTCTGTGGCCTCCTCATGCTGCTGCTGCCACCTCCACACTATGTCAACTTGCCACTCTGTGGTCTCCTGATGCTGCTGCCACCTCCACACTATGTCATTGGGCCACTCTGTAGACCTCTCATGCTGTTCCAACCCTCCCCACTTCATGACTGGGCCACTATTTTGCCTTTTTGGCCTGGTTGACATAATCATTTATTTAACCATTCTTTTTATCTGTCAGAAAGAAGGAAACATTTGACACACAACAAATCCAGTCTGTGTAGCAGCTGTAAGGCCTGTATGGTCCCATCAGAATTGGCTTATGATTTGATAGCAGGAGTGGGTACAAAACACAGAAGACATGCAAATATTATATTCACATGTCATCTTTGTTTTTTTTTTTGGGCATTAGCAATACTGATGGATTACTGACCAAATGCTGACCGAGTGAAGGCAGATGCTCAACAGACAGGATCCATTTTTTGGGGAGTTATTGTTCTGACGGATCAGAGGAAGGGCAAAATAATCAGTGACGTCAACACAAACTTACTGCTGACACCCTCTCCACTCTGTCGGGGGGGCTCTACTTGTACAAGCGTTTAATAGAACAGGTTCTGTAGACATCTATGTGGAATCAGCTGACGATGGTGTGAAAGAAGTGCGCTCTTTCACGCTATAGTAGGATCTTGGGCCTCTTCATGGTTCTTTATACCTGACGCTAACATCGACCTGTAAGGCTGAGTACACACTTGAGTAGTTTGGTCAATTTTCACCCTGTAACTGCCCAAAGAAGTTAAGTGTGCAGTGATTCTAAGAGCGACGCCTGTCATCTGCGTGTATTGTTACACTACCACAGCAGACTAACCTTGTGTGTTGCTGCAAGGCACTGTGTTCTACACCACTATACAGGCTCTTTGCAGCCAGGAAATAGCTGTTTTTTTAATGCGATTCACCACAAATTAATTTGGATTGAAAATTTGACGATCCGACTGAATCGAATTTTTAAGAAATTTGCTCATCTCTCTCTCAAATAGTGACATATATATATATATATATATATATATATATATATATATATTTATATATAGATAAAAAAAATCAACCTACAAATCATGTGATCCAATCCAGCCGGTGGGTGTGCACCAATAAAAACACAATGCAATAGAAAAAAGTGCATACAATGTATACAAAGTACAATATGTAATAAGGACATGGTCATATATATCAATCGTGATACATATTATATTAATCTTGTGACCCAAAAAAATATTAATCATATACAGAACTGACCATGCCAGGTGATGAATAATGACCTAAAATACAGGGGGAGGAGCAAAAGAAAAGATAGCGCAGACATACCAATCGGTAAAGGCACACAACTCATGTAACATTCCCCTTGGATAGCCGCGTGACTTGTGGTGGTCCTTGGGATTTTACCCTGAGCAGTAGGGTGGGGTCCCTGTGATGGGGAGTATCCCTTCCTTTCGGCGGTGTTATACTCAGTAATAGAGCTGGTTTTAGGGAGTAGCAGTGTGGACTCACAGAGAAAGGGCGGTTTTCCATCAACTAAGATGGCGCGTGTGTGCCTGGATTTCACCGGGCATGCGCGGAATATTCAATACAGCTAAGCTGATCATTGGTGGGGTAGCTAGGGAACGTGCATGCGTTGGCAATTGCCCATGACGCATGACATCCGCAGCTGCTTGAGCTCCCTGATTGGCGCTCTTCTGAGCAGGCGCAGTAGGATATACACAACGCCGAGATGTTACATGGGTTGTGGGCCTTACCCGATTGGTATGTCTGCGCTATCTTTTCTTTTGCTCCTCCCCCTGTACTTTAGGTCATTATTCATCACCTGGCACGGTCAGTTCTGTATATGATTAATATGTTTTTTTGTCACAAGATTAATATAATATGTATCACGATTGATATATAGGACCATGTCCTTATTACATATTGTACTTTGTATACATTGTATGCACTTTTTTCTATTGTATTGTGTTTTAATTGGTGCACACCCACCGGCTGGATTGGATCACATGATTTGTAGGTTGATTTTTTTATCTATATATACGTCACTATTTGAATGAGTTCTCTGCTTGAAAAAGGCTCTAGTATTGAGCTGAAACGTTGTACCGCACGGGTGATTAAAGAAGTAATTTGTTCATGATTTACTGGAGTGCTGTTTCTTTTTCTGGACTGTTCATTGGGGTAAGAAGCCTATTCCCTTAAGAGTGTGCACCCAACTTTTCATCACTTGCCAGTGCCGCCATTTTTCTTAGATATACAGTATATATATATATATATATATATATATATATATATATAGCAAAGAAAATCCGCAGCACTCCTTGAAGTACAGGGAGTGCAGAATTATTAGGCAAGTTGTATTTTTGAGGATTAATTTTATTATTGAACAACAACCATGTTCTCAATGTACCCAAAAAACTCATTAATATCAAAGCTGAATATTTTTGGAAGTAGTTTTTAGTTTGTTTTTAGTTTTAGCTATTTTAGGGGGGTATCTGTGTGTGCAGGTGACTATTACTGTGCATAATTATTAGGCAACTTAACAAAAAACAAATATATACCCATTTCAATTATTTATTTTTACCAGTGAAACCAATATAACATCTCAACATTCACAAATATACATTTCTGACATTCAAAAACAAAACAAAAACAAATCAATGACCAATATAGCCACCTTTCTTTGCAAGGACACTCAAAAGCCTGCCATCCATGGATTCTGTCAGTGTTTTGATCTGTTCACCATCAACATTGCGTGCAGCAGCAACCACAGCCTCCCAGACACTGTTCAGAGAGGTGTACTGTTTTCCCTCCTTGTAAATCTCACATTTGATGATTGACCACAGGTTTCAATGGGGTTCAGATCAGGTGAACAAGGAGGCCAGGTCATTAGATTTTCTTCTTTTATACCCTTTCTTGCCAGCCACGCTGTGGAGTACTTGGACGCGTGTGATGGAGCATTGTCCTGCATGAAAATCATGTTTTTCTTGAAGGATGCAGACTTCTTCCTGTACCACTGCTTGAAGAAGGCGTCTTCCAGAAACTGGCAGTAGGACTGGGAGTTGAGCTTGACTCCATCCTCAACCCGAAAAGGCCCCACAAGCTCATCTTTGATGATACCAGCCCAAACCAGTACTCCACCTCCACCTTGCTGGTGTCTGAGTCGGACTGGAGCTCTCTGCCCTTTACCAATCCAGCCACGGGCCCATCCATCTGGCCCATCAAGACTCACTCTCATTTTATCAGTCCATAAAACCTTTGAAAAATCAGTCTTGAGATATTTCTTGGCCCAGTCTTGACGTTTCAGCTTGTGTGTCTTGTTCAGTGGTGGTCGTCTTTCAGCCTTTCTTACCTTGGCCATGTCTCTGAGTATTGCACACCTTGTGCTTTTGGGCACTCCAGTGATGTTGCAGCTCTGAAATATGGCCAAACTGGTTGCAAGTGGCATCTTGGCAGCTGCACGCTTGACTTTTCTCAGTTCATGGGCAGTTATTTTGCGCCTTGGTTTTTCAACACGCTTCTTGTGACCCTGTTGACTATTTTGAATGAAACGCTTGATTGTTCGATGATCACGCTTCAGAAGCTTTGCAATTTTAAGAGTGCTGCATCCCTCTGCAAGATATCTCACTATTTTTGACTTTTCTGAGCCTGTTAAGTCCTTCTTTTGACCCATTTTGCCAAAGGAAAGGAAGTTGCCTAAAAATTATGCACATCTGATATAGGGTGTTGATGTCATTAGACCACACCCCTTCTCATTACAGAGATGCACATCACCTAATATGCTTAATTGGTAGTAGGCTTTCAAGCCTATACAGCTTGGAGTAAGACAACATGCATAAAGAGGATGATGTGGTCAAAATACGCATTTGCCTAATAATTCTGCACTCCCTGTATATCGCACCTTTACTTCTGCAGTTGACAAAGTCTCTCATCTTAAATACCTGTTTAGTAACGGAACAAGTGATAGTCTTAGATGTAGAGATGAAGTCACACGCTTTGCAGGAACCACATTTAAACATCCCAATAGGTCTACGGTCCAACCACGTGCCCACCTTAACAGGGGGTGGAAAATGGCTGTGGACCAGGCGTTCCTTAATACTTTTCCCATGGCGATAGGTTACACTAGGATGGTCTGTTAGAACATCAGATAGAACAGGATCCATAAGTAATATTGGCCAATACCTCCTCAAAACTGTCAACACCTGATGATTGGCTACAACAAAGGTAGAGATTATCCACAGAGGCTGATGTTGGTTCTCAATTTTTTGCCTTGGGACTAGGAGATCTGCCCGTTTCTGTTGTTGGGCATTCTTAAAGGCCCCCCTCAGAGTCCTCTGCGGATAACCTCTATTTCTAAACCTTTCCTGTCGTTTTCTAGCCTTACCTAAGAAAGATTTACCACCGAACAGTGATCTCTCTTACTGTCTTCACTTTGACCCAATTGGGGATAACTAGCTGATCAGTAGGGGGTCTAACCTCTGAGACCACCATGGAACCAGAGAACAGGGGTCCCATTCCTTCATCTTCATAGAACCACAAGTTGACCAGCCTGTCAATCTCCAGCAGTCCCAAAGAGAACGAATGTTCAGTGTGCATGTTCAACCTGCTTCTCCAATCAGATGGGGGAATGGAATACCCAAGTCTCTAGATCAGTGGATCCCAGTAGTCAGGCCCCCACTGATCATAGGTCACAGGTTTAAGTACTCAAACATTTTTATTCATTAGGCTTTCTGCATTCTTAGGCCCCATGCACACGGCCGTTGTTCACAGCCGTGTGCGGGCCGTGGAACCGCGGCCTGGATCCCTCCTGAGAGCAGGAGCGCACGGCGTCACTGGTTGCTATGACGCCGTGCGCCCCCTGCTGCCGGCACAGTACAGTAATACACTGGTATAGATCGTACCAGTGTATTACTGTACTGTGCCGGCAGCAGGGAGCGCACGGCGTCATAGCAACCAGTGACGCCGTGCGCTCCTGCTCTCAGGAGGGATCCAGGCCGCGGTTCCACGGCCCGCACACGGCTGTGAACAACGGCCGTGTGCATGGGGCCTTAGGGTGAATTTACACATGGGGAGTTTGGTACAGTTTTTAGTTGCTAATACCCAAAGAGGATCCAAAAGAAAGGAAAAATTTGAAAAGTAACTTCTGGGCACTGAATTAGCTGGAAGTGATAAGGTTATATTAGGCCAAACAGTAATACATTTATAATGTAATGTCCGTTTTACAGTGTTGATCACTATTTTTGACTTTTCTGAGCCTGTCAAGTCATTCTTTTGACCCATTTTGCCAAAGGAAAGGAAGTTGCCTAATAATTATGCACACCTGATATAGGGTGTTGATGTCATTAGACCACACCCCTTCTCATTACAGAGATGCACATCACCTAATATGCTTAATTGGTAGTAGGCTTTCGAGCCTATACAGCTTGGAGTAAGACAACATGCATAAAGAGGATGACGTGGTCAAAATACTCATTTGCCTAATAATTCTGCACTCCCTGTATAAAAAATGTGTAGTTTTATTCACACATGTCAAAAATAAGACAACTTTTCGGTTCTCTCACAGAACCTTTCTCAAGTCAACTTTGACTTGAGAAAGGCTCTGTGAGAGAACCGAAACGTTGTCTTATTTTTGACATGTGTGAATAAAACTACACATTTTTTTATACTTCAAGGAGTGCTGCGGATTTTCTTTGCTGTTTCAAGTCCTGAATCGAGGGACCACAGCTGGCACCACACAGCTACAGCTGTATAATGACAGGAGTGCTGCCTGACTTTTTCTATGGATATATATATATATATATATATATACACACACACACACACACACACATATATAATGTGGGTGTATATAGAGGTTACTTCACTAATATGAATAGATTACTGATTCAATGTAAACATTTGGTATTAGCTATTTTTTTTACATACTATAGACATGTCAGAAAATAGCATTCATCAGCACCAGCAACATGAGAAGATTAAAGGGTTCCTCCCACCAAAAAAAATATTCTGCAGTTTCCAAATCCGCACCTGGATCTCAAAACTATTATAATTGCATGTAAATAAACAATTATTAGTGCTTCTGACTTGCTGAGTTATTCAATTAATTATATCTGTATAGTACCACCTGCAGTTTGCCCTTTTTCTAATTTCTCTGTCCTGCTCACTGACACAGAAGCACATGCTCAGTTCCATCCTTCAGCTGCCACTAGCTGCAGCAGTAAGAATACGCCATTTGAGTAAGGACACACCCTCCTAAGCTGCCAGTTTGAAATAAATCTAGCAGAGCAATTGGAGCAATGAATGGGGAGATCTCTGGATCCATATGGGGTACAGAGCTAGTTCTAGCTTTTTGAGAAAGAGGTTCATGTACTAAAAATTTATTTACATTTTTTCATTGGATAACCTTTTAACAAGCTGTAAGCTATAGGACTATGACTATGAGAAGTGAGCCACCCCCTTTATTCTATTTCTAGATGAGGGTCCAAGCTTCTCACAGTCAGGGTCCATAAATATTGGGACATCAACACAATTCTAACATTTTTGGCTCTATACATCACCACAATGGATTTGAAATGAAACGAACAAGATCTGCTTTAACTGTAGACTGTTAGCTTTAATTTGAGGGTATTTACATCCAAATCAGGTGAACGGTGTAGGAATTACTACAGTTTGCATATGTACCTCCCACTTGTTAAGGGACGAAAAGTAATGGGACAGAAAAATAATCATAAATCAAACTTTCACTTTTTAATACTTGGTTGCAAATCCTTTGCAGTCAATTACAGCCTGAAGTCTGGAGCGCATAGACATCACCAGATGCTGGGTTTTATCCCTGGTGATGCTCTGCCAGGCCTCTACTGCAACTGTCTTCGGTTCCTGCTTGTTCTTGGGGCATTTTCCCTTCAATTTTGTCTTCAGCAAGTAAAATGTATGCTCAATCGGATTCAGGTCAGGTGATTGACTTGGCCATTGCATAACATTACACTTCTTTCCCATAAAAAACTATTTGTTTGCTTTTCCCGTATGCTTTGGGTCATTGTCCATCTGCACTATGAAGAGCCGTTCAATGAGTTCTGAAGCATTTGGCTGAATATGAGCAGATAATATTGCCTGAAACACTTCAAAATTCATCCTGCTGCTTTTGTCAGCAGTCACATCATCAATAAATACAAGAGTTCCATTGGCAGCCATACCTGCCCACGCCATGACACTACCACCACCATGCTTGACTGATGAGGTGGTATGCTTAGGATCATGATCAGTTCCTTTCCTTCTACATACTCTTCTCTTCCCATCACTCTGGTACAAGTTGATCTTGGTCTCATCTGTCCATAGGATGTTGTTCCAGAACTGTGAAGGCTTTTTTAGATGTCGTTAGGCAAACTCTAATCTGGCCTTCCTGTTTTTGAGACTCACCAATGGTTTACATCTTGTGGGGGACCCTCTGTATTCACTCTGGTGAAGTCTTCTCTTGATTGTTGACTTTGACACACAAACACCTACCTCCTGGAGAGTGTTCTTGATCTGGCCAACTGTTGTGAAGGGTGTTTTCTTCACCAGGGAAAGAATTGTTTGGTCATCCACCACAGTTGTTTTCCGTGGTCTTCCAGTTCTTTTGGTGTCGCTGAGCTCACAAATGTGTTCCTTCTTTTTAAGGATGTTCCAAACAGTTGTTTGTGCCACACCTAATGTTTTTGCTATCTCTCTGATGGGTTTGTTTTGTTTTTTCAGCCTAATGATGGCTTGCTTCACTGATAGTGACAGCTCTTTGTATCTCATCTTGAGAGTTGACAGCAACAGATTCCAAATGTAAATAGCACACTTGAAATGAACTCTGGACCTTTTATCTGCTCATTGTAATTGGAATAATGAGGGAATAACTCACACCTGGTCATGGAACAGCTGAGAAGCCAATTGTCCCATTACTTTTGGTTCCTTAACAAGTGGGAGACACACATGCAAACTGTTGTAATTCCTACACCGTTCACCTGATTTGGATGTAAATACCCTCAAATTAAAGCTGACCGTCTGCAGTTAAAGCACATCTTGTTAGTTTCATTTCAAATCTATTGTGGTGGTGTATAGAGCCCAAAAAAATTGAATTATGTCGATTTCCCAATATTTATGGACCTGACTGTACATGTCTCCATATCTGTGGACATCTTTAAATATATTAAAAATAAGTATTTCTGGCAAGGAACAAATTGTCTGTGAATTTGTTCATGCATTTAGTTTCGAATAATATTATTGGGGAAAAACAAAATTCCAAATGGCAACCAATTTTATTTTTTTATCCTGATATGTCATATGCTTGTCATAATCGAAAGTAAGGTAGCGAAAGATGTGTCAAATTTCTTAATAAATTTGGTGCATTTGTGGAAAGTCCATGTGTTAGAATACAAAATTTATGCCTACGATAATAATTGTCTGGTATGGTATCATAACACGTAGTATCAGTAAATCAACTGCACTGGTCCTGCCTCTGTGAACAATCTCCACCAGCAACTAGAGTTCCTGTTATTTCACTATTTTCTTTGCAATCTCATTTTTACGAACGTGATTCCCACCACTGTGGTCATCATGCAGAGCACTGGTGGGGAAATTGTTATTTTCAATAGGCACTTAGCTGTATTGTACATGCAATGTCCTGTAGCAGAGGTACTGTGAAGTTTGGAAATTTGTGGACATTTGCCTATTACCCCTATGCAAAGTTTAAACTACTTACTTTATTTCACTTGAAAGTGTTAATGTGCACTGTTTAATATCATGTAACTGCATTTTATATGGATGTTGTGGTTTATATATCCTGTTCATTTGCACTGTACTTGCGAGGCTCTGTGGAAAGGGTTAATGAATACTGAAAGACTTTTGGGATTTGAATGAGAAGCTGGTAATTTTCCACAACTGCCCTAGGGTTTAAAGAATAGCATGTTTTGGAGGGAAAATCCAGACTTCTTCACCACCAAAACCAGACAGACTGACCTTTTTTAAATGTCTGGTTTAGCTATGCTGTTATGTCTGGAAACTAGTTTTTTTTTGTCTGGAAAAACTACTGTGTCATTGCCATTAAGTATCATTGAAGCTCTAAAGTCTATGACAGATGGGAGTGGTAACTTTGTAATTTTTGTGCTGAGTTTCTCCACTCCATCCCTCCCACTAGAAAGTTCCAGTCTAGCTAGAAATGGTATATAAGGAGAGCATTCAGAGCTACATTTTGGGACCGGTGCTTGGAGGGGAAGAGTAATGCCAGTCTGCATGAGTTACCAGAAAAAGACGTTAGGGGTCTGCCTTTATGTAAAGTCCGGTCTAAAGCCCACACTCAGCGAAGATATAAGTGAGGGACATGAACATGTGGAGTCAGTGTGGGTAGAGATACATGGAGCTAAAAACAACAATAAATTACTAATAGGAGTTTACTATAAACCACCTAATATACCAGAGTCCACAGAAAATCTATTACTAAACGAGATAGACGAGGCGGCAAATCATAATGAGGTGGTTATTATGGGGGACTTCAACTACCCAGATATAGACTGGGAAACTGAAACTTGTATATCTCATAAAGGAAACAGGTTCTTGGCAATAACCAAAGACAATTACCTCTCCCAACTGGTTCAGGACCCGACTAGAGGGACGGCCATACTGGACTTAGTATTAACCAATAGGCCGGACAGAACAACAGACGTGCAGGTTGGGGGACACCTGGGAAATAGTGACCACAAAGTAATAACCTTCCAATTATCATTCAAAAGAGCGTTTCTACAGGGAGGAACAAAAATACCAAACTTCAAAAAAGCTAAATTTAGCCAACTAAGAGAGGCCATAGGCCAAACTTACTGGGACAAAGTCCTCAAAAATAAAAATACAGCCACAAAATGGGATATCTTTAAAAACATCCTAAAATCTCATTGTGAGAGGTACATACCGTATGGTAATAAAAGGTTAAGGAACAAAAAGTAACCAATGTGGATAAATAGAACTGTAACGAAAGCAATAAATGACAAAAAGAAAGCATATCATTCACTGAAACAGGAGGGGAGCACGGAAGCACTGAAAAACTATAAGGAAAAAAATAGAACATGTAAAAAACTAATAAAAGCGGCCAAACTAGAGACCGAGAGATTAATTGCCAAAGAGAGTAAAACTAACCCTAAAATGTTCTTCAATTATATAAATGTTAAAAAGTATAAATCTGAAGGTGTCGGCCCTTTAAAGAGTAATGAGGGGGAAGTCGCAGAGAGCGATGAGGAGAAAGCAAAGCTGTTAAATATTTCTTTCTCCAGTGTATTCACTGAGGAAAATAAATTGTCAGATGACATGCAGAATGCAAAAATAAATTCCCCATTAAAAGTGTCCTGTCTGACCCAGGAAGAAGTACATCAGCGACTTAAAAAGATTAAAATAGACAAATCGCCAGGAGCGGATGACATACACCCCCGTATCCTAAAGGAATTAAGTAATGTCATAGCCAGACCCTTATTTCTGATATTTGCAGACTCTATACTGACAGGGAATGTCCCACAGGATTGGCGCATGGCATATGTGGTGCCAATATTCAAAAAGGGGCCAAAAACAGAGCCTGGAAACTATAGGCCGGTAAGTTTAACATCTGTTGTGGGTAAACTGTTTGAAGGTTTTCTGAGAGATGCTATATTAGAGCATCTCAACAGAAATAAGCAAATAACGCCATAGTCAGCATGGCTTCGTGAGGGATCGGTCATGTCAGACTAATTTAATCAGTTTCTATGAGGAGGTAAGTTCTAGACTTGACAGCGGCGAATCAATGGATGTCGTATATCTGGACTTCTCCAAAGCATTTGACACTGTACCACATAAAAGGTTAGTATATAAAATGAGAATGCTCGGACTGGGAGAAAACATCTGTATGTGGGTAAGTAACTGGCTCAGTGATAGAAAACAGAGGGTGGTTATTAACGGTACACACTCAGATTGGGTCACTGTCACTAGTGGGGTACCTCAGGGGTCAGTATTGGGCCCTATTCTCTTCAATATATTTATTAATGATCTTGTAGAAGGCTTGCATAGTAAAGTATCAATTTTCGCAGATGACACTAAACTGTGTAAAGTAATTTACACTGATGAGGACAGTATACTACTACAGAGGGATCTGGATAGATTGGAGGCTTGGGCAGATAAGTGGCAGATGGGGTTTAACACTGATAAATGTAAAGTTATGCACATGGGAAGGAAAAATGCAAGTCACCCGTACATACTAAATGGTAAAACACTCGGTAACACTGACATGGAAAAGGATCTAGGAATTTTAATAAACAGCAAACTAAGCTGCAAAAACCAGTGTCAGGCAGCTGCTGCCAAGGCCAACAAGATAATGGGTTGCATCAGAAGGGGCATAGATTCCCGTGATAAGAACATAGTCCTACCACTTTACAAATCGCTAGTCAGACCACACATGGAGTACTGTGTACAGTTCTGGGCTCCTGTAAACAAGGCAGACATAGCAGAGCTGGAGAAGGTCCAGAGGAGGGCATCTAAAGTAATAACTGGAATGGGGCAACTACAGTACCCTGAAAGATTATCAAAATTAGGGTTATTCACTTTAGAAAAAAGACGACTGAGGGGAGATCTAATTAATATGTATAAATATATCAGGGGTCAGTACAGAGATCTATCCCATCAGCTATTTATCCCCAGGACTGTGACTGTGACGAGGGGACATCCTCTGCGTCTGGAGGAAAGAAGGTTTGTACACAAACATAGAAAAGGATTCTTTACGGTAAGAGCAGTGAGAATATGGAACTCTCTGCCTGAGGAGGTGGTGATGGTGAGTACAATAAAGGAATTCAAGAGGGCCCTGGACGTATTTCTGGAGCTTAATAATATTACAGGCTATAGCTACTAGAGAGGGGTCGTTGATCCAGGGAGTTATTCTGATGGCCTGATTGGAGTCGGGAAGGAAGTTTATAGTCCCCTAAAGTGGAGAAAATTGGCTTCTACCTCACAGGGTTTTTTTTTTGTTTTTTTTTGCCTTCCTCTGGATCAACTTGCGGGATAACAGGCCGAACTGGATGGACAAATGTCTTTTTTCGGCCTTATGTACTATGTTACTATGTTACTATGTTAGATGGGGACACTGATCTGCAGACCATGGTGGGTCACCAGCCTTGTGACCAAGAAGCCACCCGGTTTTGTACCTAAATTCCTCCAGTAAAGAAGCACACTGGTTTACTGCAGATCCTGCCTCTCTTGACTTATTCCCATTGGGGTTCACCACACCGTATCATCCCTTCTGGAGAGCAGTAACACGTGATGACACCTTGAGGGTGTCCGGGGGACCCAGCGTAGCGTTGAGGCCACCCTAAACCCAGGCACTGAAATTTAGCATCGTGAACAGGATACATCCAGTGCCACTGCAATTTGGCGTCATGAACAGGATATGGTCCAGCACCAACAGGGTAAGTCATTATGAAAGCAGCCCCAGTGGATCAAGACAGCCAATGGCATCTACAAGAATGCCCCAGCCTGCATCTGAGGTGAACCAGCATCTGTGACTGTAAGTGTTACCATTGTGAAGACTGCCACAAGCAAGTGACTGTGCTAATAAGACTGTATCCTGCATTACTACTGTATCCTGCATTAATAGCCAAATAATTGTTATTGAAGAATGGAAGAAAAGTCTTAGGGAAGTTTAGGAGGTTCTGCTAGGATGCTGTTCTTTGTTGCTGATGATGCTAAAGTGTATGTATCCTTTGAAAAAATATTGTCTTGCTCTGAGCTATTTAAAAGACCATGTACTGGTCAAATGCAATGCAAATGTGTTCTGGTCAGTTCTATAGACGGTTACGTACGTGAAAAAGGGTCGAAATGATGCTTGAAATAATGACCACATTGAGAAGAGGCTTTCTCATGTACACTGTGTATATTGTGCATGATGACTATGTTGGTGATACTGTTTGACTGGCAAATAATTAATTCAGTCCAGTTACCAATGTCCTTTTGAGACTCAAAGGGACATTGGTATCTGGACCGAACCAATTATTTGACTGGCAAACAGTACCACCAACATAGTCATCATATACAATATACACGGGAAAGCCCCTTCTCAATGTGGTCATTATTTTAAGCATCATTTTGACCCTTTTCACTGACCATAACGCTTTTGCATTTTATCACAGCTGGCAATATAACAGACTTCCTCACTGAATTTCAGAAGTACATAGCCTTTTACATACTGTACCTCGCAGCAAGACATTGTTTTTTCCAAAGGATACATAGATATTCAGCATCATCAGCAAAAATGGACAGCATCCTAGAAAAACCTTCAACATTTTCAAGATTTACAAGATTTTTCTTTATAACAGCCATTCTTCACTAGCAATTCTCTGACTAGTAATGCAGGATGCAGTATAAATGCAAGGTACAGTAGCAATGCAGGATACAGTCTTATTAGCACAGTCAATTGTCTTGTGGCAGACCCCATAAGAGTAATACAGTCACAGATGCTTTCATGGGGCTGGTTCACCAAAGATACAGGCTGGGGTGTTCCTGTAGATCAATTAGTGTAATACGTTTTCAATCCTAGGCTGACTCAGAGTCTAACTTTGACTCAGCGTTCACAATCTTCATATACAGTCATGGCCAAAAGTTTTGAGAATTACACAAATATTAGTTTTCACAAAGTTTGCTGCTAAACTGCTTTTAGATCTTTGTTTCAGTTGTTTCTGTGATGTAGTGAAATATAATTACACACACTTCATACGTTTCAAAGGCTTTTATCGACAATTACATGACATTTATGCAAAGAGTCAGTATTTGCAGTGTTGGCCCTTCTTTTTCAGGACCTCTGCAATTCAACTGGGCATGTTCTCCATCAACTTCTGGGCCAATTCCTGACTGATAGCAACCCATTATTTTATAATGACTTCTTGGAGTTTGTCAGAATTAGTGTTTTTTTGTTTGTCCACCCGCCTCTTGAGGATTGACCACAAGTTCTCAATGGGATTAAGATCTGTGGAGTTTCCAGGCCATGGACCCAAAATGTCAACGTTTTGGTCCCCGAGCCACTTAGTTATCACTTTTGCCTTATGGCACGGTGCTCCATCGTGCTGGAAAATGCATTGTTCTTCACCAAACTGTTGTTGGATTGTTGGAAGAAGTTGCTGTTGGAGGGTGTTTTAGTACCATTCTTTCTTCATGGCTGTGTTTTTGGGCAAAATTGTGAGTGAGCCCACTCCCTTGGATGAGAAGAAACCCCACACAAGAATGGTCTCAGGATGCTTTACTGTTGGCATGACACAGGACTGATGGTAGCGCTCACCTTTTCTTCTCTGGACAAGCCTTTTTCCTGATGTCCCAAACAATTGGAAAGAGGCTTCATCGGAAAATATGACTTTGCCCCAGTCCTCAGCTGTCCATTCACCATATTTTCTGCAGAAGATCAATCTGTCCCTGATGTTTTTTTTGGAGAGAAGTGGCTTCTTTGCTGCCCTTCTTGACACCAGGCCATCTTCCAAAGTCTTCACCTCACTGTGGGTGCAGATGCGCTCACTCCTGCCTACTGCCATTCCTGAGCAAGCTGAATCCTCTTTAGGAGACGATCCTGGCACTTGCTGGACTTTCTTGGACACCCTGAAGCCTTCTTAACAAGAATTGAACCTCTTTCCTTGAAGTTCTTGATGATCCTATAAATTGTTGATTGAGGTGCAATCTTAGTAGCCACAATATCCTTGCCTGTGAAGCCATTTTTATGCAACGCAATGATGGCTGCACGCGTTTCTTTGCAGGTCGCTATGGTTAACAATGGAAGAACAATGATTTCAAGCACCACCCTCCTTTTAACAGGTCAAGTCTGCCATTTAAACCCAATCTCCAGCCTTGTGTTCGTCAACATTCTCACCTGAGTTAACAAGATGATTACTGAAATGATCTCAGCAGGTCGTTTAATGACAGCAATGAAATGCGGTGGAAAGTTTTTTTGGGGATTAAGTAAATTTTCATGGCAAAGAAGGACTATGCAATTCATCTGATCACTCTTCATAACATTCTGGAGTATATGCAAATTGCTATTATAAAAACTTAAGCAGCAACTTTTCCAATTTCCAATATTTATGTAATTCTCAAAACTTTTGGCCACGACTGTACAATTCAGCCATATATCAGTTAGAGCATACTTTGATAGATGAAGAAAGTATTACTCAGACTTCTGAAGAACCATCGGTACTTTCGTAACTTTATTCTTCAAAATTAAAAATGTTGCATGGCTCGCAGGCCCATATTTTCATAGAACGCCAAGTAGTAACGGGGTCACGCCCCCTTAATCATGCTTGAAGATCAGGTGTAACCAACAACCTTAAATATTCAATAATATGGGCGTGATCTGTTTCAAGTTTCTATTCTAAAAACAATCAATTAGTTACACAGTGACCATATCACAAAAATACTTTAAAATAACAAATGTCATTTAACCCCTTTGGTTTTAATGTTTCCATTTTTGTAATCCACCTTGTTTTATGCTGCAATAATTCACGTTTATTATCTTCAGGAGTCATCCCGGGTTTAATGTACTCTAGTATCACCCATTTTTTTTCATTCCATTTATGTTTTCTTTCCTGACAATGTTGCAACAATCTGGTCTCTTAGTACTTATATTTTTTGTCTTCTTTTTTGCTGTCTGTAGATTCAATATATCTCTTTATGTTTGACTTATGCTCATTGAGTCTTGTTCGTATCTCTCTTAGAGTTGGTCACACCGGATCTTCACGCATGAGTAAGGGAGCGTGACCCCCGAAACATCACGCTTGAATGTGCTACAACTTGGCGTTCTCTGAATATATGGGCCTGCGAGCCATGCAACCTTTTTAATTTTGAAGAATAAAGTTGTGACAGTACCGATGGCTCTTCAGACGTGTGAGTAATACTCTCTTCATCTATCAAAGTATGCTCTAAATGTTCCTGTAGATGACATTGGCTGTCTTAATCCACTGGGGCTAGATCCACGCTGACTTACTCTGTTAGTACTTGACCATATCCTATTCATGACGCCAAATTGCAGTGGCACTGGACTGTATCCTATTCATAATGCCAAATTGCATCGAGGTGTCACCATGTGTTTCTGCTCTCTTGAAGGGATGGTAAGGAGTGGTGCATCCAAATAGAAATTAAATCCAGAGAGTCAGGGTCTGCAGTAAACAAGTATATTTCTTTACTGGAGGAATTCAGGCAGGGCCGGTTTTAGCCAAAGTGTGGCCCTGAGCAAAATTTTAAGTGGGACCCCAAAAGAAATATTGCACAAACAACACATTCACACATAGCCTTCTGCATGCACTGATTGCGGATTACACATGTTTTTTCTACGCAGATTCTCATGCAGAGAAACTGCAGTGTAATACAGTACCAGCAAGGTGTATAAGATTATCTTTAGGATAGGTAATAAATATCAGATCGGCTGGTGTCCTTCTCCCGGGACACCTGCCAATCAACTGTTGGGAGGCCAGTGATGTCACTGTATAACAGTCACATGGCCTAGTTGCAGTTCAGTCCCATTTAAGTGAAAGGAGATGAGCTGCAATACCAAGCATCGCTGCTGTTTACTGTACACCGCTGTGCTTGGTAAACTATAAAGAGACCACAGTGCTCATCGGAGCTCTTGTGAGCACACTGGCCTCTTCAAATAGCTGATCAGCAAGGGTTTCAGGAGTCGGATCCCCACTGATCTGATACTTATGACCTATCCTGGGGATAGATTTTCCATATCAAATTCTCAGGTAAACCTTTTAACTGGAAAAAAAAAAAAAACACGAAGCAGGTTGGAAAGGCAAACAAATATAGCCTTTAAAGTGTAACTCTCCTTTAAAAAAAAATTTTATACGTGTCATAGTGACCAGCTCTTACATCCAGGGACATCTCCTGTCATGTAGACCTTCTATTTCTATTACCCCACACCGCCCCACACAGTAGTTTACCCCACACTGCCCCCACACAGTAGTTTCCCTCACACTGCTCCCACACAGTAGTTTCCCAGACACTGCCCCCGCACAGTAGTTTCCCCCACATTGCCCCATATAATAATTTGCCCCCCACACAGTAATCCCACCATAATATTTTTCCCCACATAGTAATTTGCCCCCATACTGCAATTTTCCCAATGTACTGTCTCTTCAAATATCCTTCTGTGTGTCCCCCCCATGTTCCCCAAAGTTGGAACAGGAAAAAAAAAATAAAAAAAAATATGTCCAGGCGTGCAATGGCAGGCGCGCACACTTCACTGTGCTGCGTCCCGACACAGGCGCGTGTGATGATGTCATCACACGTCTGTGCCAGGATTTCACTGCCACATAGGCCTCAGAAGCCTACTGCGGTGGGGCAGGGAACTATGTGGTCCCATGCCCCGCCGCAGTATGTTTTGGGTCGGCGTTGGGACCCCCAGAGGTGCTGGGCCCGGGGATACCGACCCGAATGTCCCTATTGTAATCTGCCACTGACTGGAAGGGGGCCCCTTTGGTAATGGGGGCCCAGGGCAATTGCCCAGTTTGCCCCCTCTAACGCCGGCCCTGAATTGAGGTACAAAACAAGAAGAAGGGTTTGATGCTGAGGAAAGGCCTGAGCTAGCTGTCTCCCTCTCTCTCAGAAGGCTGGTACCCTAGTCAAGGGCCCACGGTCTGTAGCTCAGTAGTCCGGGTGGCTCCTTGGTCACAGGGTTGGTGACCTATGTGTGTCTCAGCGCCCAATATCTGCGCCTTCTTCTGGTTACTCATGAAGACTGGCATGAGTCTCCCCCTCCAAGCACTGGAACCTTCTAGTGGGACGGGTGGAGTGGAGAAACTCAGCATAAACAATTACAAAGTTACCACTCCCATCTGGCATAGACTTACATCAGAGTTTCAATTATACTCAATGGCAATGACACAGCAGTTTTTACAGACAAAAACAAGTTTCCAGACATAACAACATAGCTAAAACCAGACATTCAAAAGGTCAGTCTGTCTGGTTTTGGTGGTAAACAAGTCTTGCTTTTCCCTCCAAAATATGCTCTTCTTTAACCACTTTGCTACCAGCGCCGTACATGTACGTATACAGAGCTAAAAAAAAAAAAAATTCGGAGCTTTGCCTTCTCTTCTCCCTGTCATCATTTAGGTGCTCTACATGTTCCAACCTTTTGTTTTTTGTTTGTTTTTTCCATTTATGTATTTGAATGATGTTTTGGAGTTGGTCTTACGTTCTTTGGCCACCTGTATTTTAGCTGATTTTATTACCCCCTTACTTAATATATTTAGTTCTTTATTCTTTTTAAAGGCTACAGCTGACCCCTCAGATTTGTATTTTTTAAAGGACCTCTTTTTGTCATTTAATACCCTTTTTACACTATTTGTAAGCCATGTGGGGTTTAATTTTATTTGCTTTTACTTGTTACCGCTATGAATGTAATTGAACATATACTTATCCAAAGTAGATTTAAAGCACTCCTATTTAGCATTAGTGTTATTATGTGAGAATAGTTGCTCCCAGTCTATGTCCTGAAATGCAGCCCTCAACCCTAGAAAATGTGTTTATTTAAAATTAAGTGTTTTTTCCCTACTGACCTGAGTTTGTTTTTTACAGTTTAGTTGGAACATAATTATATTGTGGTCACTGTTGCCAAGGTTTTCATGGACAGTGACATTTCCCACAAAGCTCTGCATTGTTAGAAATGACTAGATCCAGCAAAGCATCACCTCTAGTAGGATCTTGTACAAACTGGCCCATAAAATACATATTTTTCACCCTATAAGATGCACCTCCCCTCCCAAAGTGGGGGGAAAATGTCACTGTGTGGGGCGAATACTAATGAGCGAATTATAGAAGCGAACATTAGTATCGGAGGACCTGGCCACTTCCTGGTCCTCAGCTGTCAGCTGTGCTGTGGCTGCGCACAGCATGAGGGTGCTTTGTGACCTCATGCTGTTTTCATTGGGTCACAGCACAGTCAGTGGCAGGAAAAAGAGAGAGAGCGCTGGAGGTGAGGAGCGTCTGCATCCGGTGCAGGAGAGGTAAGTGTTTATTTTATTTTATTTGCTTTGTGGCATGGGGGCTGATAAATGGCATGGGGAGTTGATAAATGGCATGGGGGGTTGATAAATGGCATGGGGAGCTGATAAATGGCATGGGGGGCTGATAAATGGCATGGGTGCTGATAAATTGCATGGGGCTGATAAATGGCATGGGGTCAATAAATGGCATAGGGGCTGATAAATGGCATAGTGGGGTTGATATATGGCATGGGGGGCTGATATAAGGCATGGGGGGCTGATATAATGCATGGGGAGCTGATCTGAAGCCTGTGGGGCTGATATGAGGCATGGGGGCTGATCTAAGGTATGGAGGTCTCATTTGAGGTGTGATATGAGATCAGATTTAGGGTCTTATTAACATTGTGGGTCTGATTGGGGCCGTCAGCTGAGGTCTGATTAACATTGGGGTCTGATTGCTGATCTGATGTCTAATGAAAACATTTTCTTATTGTCCTCCTCTAAAACGTAGGTGTGTCTTATGGTTGAGTGAAATGCTGACAAATATTCTCCCTTTTGCAGCAGAGGCAGAACCATGTTCACAATCTATGTTTAGATAGTTAAAATCTCCCATTTTCCCCACTGTGCCAGCCTGCGCTGCTCACTCCATTTGCGTATACAGTTGATATTCTGTCTCCTCAGTTATATTGGGGGGGTGTATAGATCACACCAATAATTTATTTTCTTCCCTCTGTGACTCCACCCACAAGGTTTATTGCGTACTAGTAGAAGGACCCGGCTTCGGGTACATTTCATTTAATGTTTGTGTGTCGTTAAGATATCGACATTATCAACTATAACAGTGACATCTACAGTACCTCGCCCCTTTAACAGTGACCTCCACTGCGGCCTGCCCCCTTAACAGTAAAATACACAGCGCCCTTCCCTTTAACAGTGACCTCCACAGCTGCTGCCTCTTGTTAACAGTGATTTCTACAATAACCCGCCCCATTTACAGTGACCTCCACAGAGCTCCATTCCCTAAAAATGTAACCTCCACAACCCCCTGTCCCCTTAATAGTGACCTCTACAGCACCCCACCCCTTAACACTGACCTTCACAGTTCACTGTCCCCTTAACAGAGACCTCCACAGCGCCCGTTCCTTTTAACAGTGACCTCCACAGCATCCCACCCCCTTATCAGTGACCTCCACAGCAGACAGCAGCCCGCCCCTTTAACAGTGACCTCCATAGCAGCCGCCCCTTTATTAGTGACCTCCATAGTACCCCATCTATTCCATTTGGGAATATCTCAGTAACGGTACGTGCTAGAGAGCTGAGACCCGGTCTAAAACCCTTCCAGACACCTGATATACCTGTGTGCCAAATTTTGTAATTGTAAATGCGACAGTGCGGAATCCTTTAGTGGACATACATACACACACACACACATACATACACTTTATATATTAGATACATTTTTTAAGTCACCCCATGTATTCTACTTTCTGTCCTGGCTCTTAAACTTCCTCTTTGTTTGGAATTTTAGCTTAACCTTCCCAGTCAGACCATCTATGCAACCACAGAAGTAAGTATCACAAACTGCACAAATCAATGCACGCAATGCTCTTCTGTGGGCATCTTTATTTAGGCCTCTAAAGAGAACAATAGAGCTGTAATGATTATCCCAATTATACACCTACAAGTATGAGGACTACATGGCAGATTTTCACCTCAGAGAAGCAGTAACCATAGCAGCGGTTTTAATCATTTATCTTGACTGCTATAGTAGAAAATATTTTATATTTAAAGTGACGGACTGAATAGTCACTGGGGCTGATGGAGAAGCCTGAGGGCCGGCCTCCTTCCTACGGACTATGGACCCAGAACTATGGAGACCCCCTAAGTAGAGTTGAGCGAACACCTGGATGTTCGGGTTCGAGAAGTTCGGCCGAACTTCCCGAAAATGTTCGGGTTCGGGATCCGAACCCGATCCGAACTTCGTCCCGAACCCGAACCCCATTGAAGTCAATGGGGACCCGAACTTTTCGGCACTAAAAAGGCTGTAAAACAGCCCAGGAAAGGGCTAGAGGGCTGCAAAAGGCAGCAACATGTAGGTAAATCCCCTGCAAACAAATGTGGATAGGGAAATGAATTAAAATAAAAATTAAATAAATAAAAATCAACCAAAATCAATTGGAGAGAGGTCCCATAGCAGAGAATCTGGCTTCCCGTCACCCACCACTGGAACAGTCCATTCTCAGATATTTAGGCCACGGAACCCAGGCAGAGGAGAGAGGTCCCGTAACAGAGAATCTGTCTTCATGTCAGCAGAGAATTAGTCTGCATGTCATAGCAGAGAATGAGGCTTCACGTCAGCCACCACTGCAACAGTTCATTGGCATATATTTAGGCCCAGCACCCAGGCAGAGGAGAGAGGTCCCGTAACAGACAATCTGGCTTCATGTCAGCAGAGAATCAGTCTGCATGTCATAGCAGAGAATCAGGCTTCACGTCACCCAACATTGGAACAGTCCATTGGCATATATTTAGGCCCCGGCACCCAGACAGAGGAGAGGTTCATTCAACTTTGGGTAGCCTCGCAATATAATGGTAAAATGAAAATAAAAATAGGATTGAATGAGGAAGTGCCCTGGAGTCCAATAATATATGGTTAAGGGGAGGTAGTTAATGTCTAATCTGGACAAGGGACGGACAGATCCTGTGGGATCCATGCCTGGTTCATTTTTATGAACGTCAGCTTGTCCACATCGTCGTTTGTCTGTAATGACGCCCCCTGCCGTGCTGAATACACGTTCAGACAAAACGCTGGCCGCCGGGCAGGCCAGCACCTCCAAGGCATAAAAGGCTAGCTCTGGCCACGTGGACAATTTAGAGACCCAGAAGTTGAATGGGGCCGAACCATCAGTCAGTACGTGGAGGGGTGTGCACATGTACTGTTCCACCATGTTAGTGAAATGTTGCCTCCTGCTAACACGTTGCGTATCAGGTGGTGGTGCAGTTAGCTGTGGCGTGTTGACAAAAGTTTTCCACATCTCTGCCATGCTAACCCTGCCCTCAGAGGAGCTGGCATTGACACAGCTGCCTTGGCGACCTCTTGCTCCTCCTCTGCCTTGGCCTTGGGCTTCCACTTGTTCCCCTGTGACATTTGGGAATGCTCTCAGTAGCGCGTCTACCAACGTGCGCTTGTACTCGCGCATCTTCCTATCACGCTCCAGTGCAGGAAGTAAGGTGGGCACATTGTCTTTGTAGCGTGGATCCAGCAGGGTGGCAACCCAGTAGTCCGCACAGGTTAAAATGTGGGCAACTCTGCTGTCGTTGCGCAGGCACTGCAGCATGTAGTCGCTCATGTGTGCCAGGCTGCCCAGGAGTAAGGACAAGCTGTCCTCTGTGGGAGGCGTATCGTCATCGTCCTGCCTTTCCCCCCAGCCACGCACCAGTGATGGACCCGAGCTGCGTTGGGTGCCACCCCGCTGTGACCATGCTTCATCCTTATCCTCCTCCACCTCCTCGTCCTCCAGTAGTGGGCCCTGTCTGGCCACATTTGTACCTGGCCTCTGCTGTTGCCAAAAACCTCCCTCTGAGTCACTTCGAAGAGACTGGCCTGAAAGTGCTAAAAATGACCCCTCTTCCTCCTCCTCCTCCTCCTGGGCCACCTCCTCTTCCATCATCGCCCTAAGTGTTTTCTCAAGGAGACATAGAAGTGGTATTGTAACGCTGATAACGGCGTCATCGCCACTAGCCATGTTGGTGGAGTACTTGAAACAGCGCAACAGGGCACACAGGTCTCGCATGGAGGCCCAGTCATTGGTGGTGAAGTGGTGCTGTTCTGTAGTGCGACTGACCCGTGCGTGCTGCAGCTGAAACTCCACTATGGCCTGCTGCTGCTCGCACAGTCTGTCCAGCATGTGCAAGGTGGAGTTCCACCTGGTGGGCACGTCGCATATGAGGCGGTGAGCGGGAAGGCCGAAGTTACGCTGTAGCGCAGACAGGCGAGCAGCAGCAGGATGTGAACGCCGGAAGCGCGAGCAGACGGCCCGCACTTTATGCAGCAGCTCTGACATGTCGGTGTAGTTGTGTATGAACTTCTGCACCACCAAATTCAGCACATGCGCCAAGCAAGGGATGTGCGTCAAATTGGCTAGTCCCAGAGCTGCAACGAGATTTCGCCCATTATCACACACCACCAGGCCGGGCTTGAGGCTCACCGGCAGCAACCACTCGTCGGTCTGTTGTTCTATACCCCGCCACAACTCCTGTGCGGTGTGGGGCCTGTCCCCCAAACATATGAGTTTCAGAATGGCCTGCTGACGTTTACCCCGGGCTGTGCTGAAGTTGGTGGTGAAGGTGTGTGGCTGACTGGATGAGCAGGTGGAAGAAGAGGAGGAGGAAGCCGAGAAGGAGGAGGTGGCAACAGGAGGCAAAGAATGTTGCCCTGCGATCCTTGGCGGCGGAAGGACGTGCGCCAAACAGCTCTCCGCCTGGGGCCCAGTTGCCACTACATTTACCCAGTGTGCAGTTAGGGAGATATAGCGTCCCTGGCCGTGCTTACTGGTCCACGTATCTGTGGTTAGGTGGACCTTGCTACAGATGGCGTTGCGCAGTGCACTCTTGATTTTATCGGATACTTGGTTGTGCAGGGAAGGCACAGCTCTCTTGGAGAAGTAGTGGCGGCTGGGAACAACATACTGTGGGACAGCAAGCGACATGAGCTGTTTGAAGCTGTCTGTGTCCACCAGCCTAAATGACAGCATTTCATAGGCCAGTAGTTTAAAAATGCTGGCATTCAGGGCCAGGGATCGAGGGTGGCTAGGTGGGAATTTACGCTTTCTCTCAAATGTTTGTGAGATGGAGAGCTGAACGCTGGCGTGTGACATGGTTGAGACGCTTGGTGACGGAGGTGGTGGTGGTGGTGTTGGTGGTACATCCCCTGTTTGCTGGGCGGCAGGTGCCAACGTTCCTCCAGAGGCGGAGGAAGAGGCCGAGGCGGCAGCCACAGAAGAGGCCGAGGCGGCAGCAGCAAAAGAGGTAGCAGGGGGAGCCTGAGTGACTTCCTTGGTTTTAAGGTGTTTACTCCACTGCAGTTCATGCTTTGCATGCAGGTGCCTGGTAATGCAGGTTGTGCTCAGGTTCAGAACGTTAATGCCTCGCTTCAGGCTCTGATGGCACAGCGTGCAAACCACTCGGGTCTTGTCGTCAGCACATTGTTTGAAGAAGTGCCATGCCAGGGAACTCCTTGAAGCTGCCTTTGGGGTGCTCGGTCCCAGATGGCGGCGGTCAGTAGCAGGCGGAGTCTCTTGGCGGCGGGTGTTCTGCTTTTGCCCACTGCTCCCTCTTTTGCTGTTGGCTCGGTCTCACCACTGCCTCTTCCTCCGAACTGTGAAAGTCAGTGGCACGACCTTCATTCCATGTGGGGTCTAGGACCTCATCGTCCCCTGCATCGTCTTCCACCCAGTCTTGATCCCTGACCTCCTGTTCAGTCTGCACACTGCAGAAAGACGCAGCAGTTGGCACCTGTGTTTCGTCATCATCAGAGACATGCTGAGGTGGTATTCCCATGTCCTCATCATCAGGAAACATAAGTGGTTGTGCGTCAGTGCATTCTATGTCTTTCACCGCTGGGGAAGGGCTAGGTGGATGCCCTTGGGAAACCCTGCCAGCGGAATCTTCAAACAGCATAAGAGACTGCTGCATAACTTGAGGCTGAGACAGTTTCCCTGGTATGCATGGGGGTGATGTGACAGACTGATGGGGTTGGTTTTCAGGTGTCATCTGTGCGCTTTCTGCAGAAGACTGGGTGGGAGATAATGTGAACGTGCTGGATCCACTGTCGGCCACCCAATTGACTAATGCCTGTACCTGCTCAGGCCTTACCATCCTTAGAACGGCATTGGACCCCACCATATATCGCTGTACATTCTGGCGGCTACTGGGACCTGAGGTAGTTGGTACACTAGGACGTGTGGATGTGGCAGAACAGCCACGTCCTCTCCCAGCACCAGAGGGTCCACTAACACCACCACGACCATGTCCACGTCCGCGTCCCTTACTAGATGTTTTCCTCATTGTTATGGTTCACCACAACAACAAAAATATTATTTGGCCCAATGTATTGTATTCAAATTCAGCGGGATATAAATTTGAGGCCTAGTATTTAGGCGCTGGGTGACCGGTATGGATTTACTAACAGAATTAGACTTGGAAATGCACAGTAGCGTGTGTGTGAAGTTATTCTGAATGACCCTATGTGCACCTTGAATATTATATACCCTTTTAGGGATAGATTTCAAATAGCTCTGATATAGCAGGAACCACTAAATTATGAAATTGCTAAATTGGGAATTGTATTTCAACCCAGAACAAAAAATGTGCTATGACGGACACTAAATAACTTTCCCAGCCACAACAGGACAGCGGTAACGAGAGATTTAGCGGGATATAAATTTGAGGCCTAGTATTTAGGCGCTGGGTGACCGGTATGGATTTAGTGACAGAATTAGACTTGGAAATGCACAGTAGCGTGTGTGTGAAGTTATTCTGAATGACCCTATGTGCACCTTGAATATTATATACCCTTTTAGGGATAGATTTCAAATAGCTCTGATATAGCAGGAACCACTAAATTATGAAATTGCTAAATTGGGAATTGTATTTCAACCCAGAACAAAAAATGTGCTTTGACGGACACTAAATAACTTTCCCAGCCACAACAGGACAGCGGTAACGAGAGATTTAGCGGGATATAAATTTGAGGCCTAGTATTTAGGCGCTGGGTGACCGGTATGGATTTAGTGACAGAATTAGACTGGGATATGGCCAAAAAATAACCACACTATTGCTGGTTAAATGCACTTGGTGACGGGCGCAGCTTGCCCCTGATTTAGTATATGGCCAAAAAATGAACAGACTATTGCTGGTTAAATGCACTTGGTGTGATAGCTTGACCAACCACACTACTGAGGGTTAAATGCACTTGGTGATGGGCGCAGCTTGCCCCTGATGTAGTATATGGCCAAAAAATGAACAGACTATTGCTGGTTAAATGCACTTGGTGTCACAGCTTGACCAACCACACTACTGAGGGTTAAATGCACTTGGTGACGGGCGCAGCTTGCCCCTGATGTAGTATATGGCCAAAAATTGAACAGACTATTGCTGGTTAAATGCACTTGGTGACAGGCGCAGCTTGCCCCTGATTTAGTATATGGCCAAAAAATGAACAGACTATTGCTGGTTAAATGCACTTGGTGTGATAGCTTGACCAACCACACTACTGAGGGTTAAATGCACTTGGTGACGGGCGCAGCTTGCCCCTGATGTAGTATATGGCCAAAAAATGAACAGACTATTGCTGGTTAAATGCACTTGGTGTCACAGCTTGACCAACCACACTACTGAGGGTTAAATGCACTTGGTGACGGGCACAGCTTGCCCCTGATGTAGTATATGGCCAAAAAATAAACAGACTATTGCTGGTTAAATGCACTTGGTGTCACAGCTTGACCAACCACACTACTGAGGGTTAAATGCACTTGGTGACGGGCGCAGCTTGCCCCATATGTAGTATATGGCCAAAAAATAAACAGACTATTGCTGGTTAAATGCACTTGGTGTGACAGCTTCACCCTGATGTAGGCTTTAGCCAAAAAACAACCACACCATTGAGGGTTAAATGCACTTGGTCGCAAGTTGTGCTGGCGCACCACAAGACACAAAATGGCCGCCGATCACCCCAGAAAAATGTGACTGACAAACGGTCTGGGCAGCCTAAAAACAGTGAGCAATTGAGTATCAGCAGCTCAATGACCCACAGCTGCAGATCGATCAATAATCAAGTCCTTTGGAGGAGTTAATCTGCTTAATCTCGCCCTACTGTCGCAGCCGCAACCTCTCCCTACGCTAATCAGAGCAGAGTGACGGGCGTCGCTATGTGACTCCAGCTTAAATAGAGGCTGGGTCACATGGTGCTCTGGCCAATCACAGCCATGCCAATAGTAGGCATGGCTGTGATGGCCTCTTGGGGCAAGTAGTATGACGCTTGTTGATTGGCTGCTTTGCAGCCTTTCAAAAAGCGCCAAGAAAGAGTCACAAAAGCGCCAAGAAAGCGACGAACACCGAACCCGAACCCGGACTTTTACGAAAATGTCCGGGTTCGGGTCCGTGTCACGGACACCCCAAAATTCGGTACGAACCCGAACTATACAGTTCGAGTTCGCTCATCCCTACCCCTAAGACATTTTGGGGTTACAAGGAACTATGAACCCTGATTTATGTGTAGAGGTTATATGCCACATATTTCCTATTGACTACTAAAGGTGCAGGGTGTGAATTCAGCAACACAAAAAGGGTTAACTCTGCACTAAGACTCCCACTGATTGTGTTAGTGATGGGATTAAGATGGCTGGCTCTAGGAGTAGCCGACTCCAGTGAAGATGAGTAGATCACCCTATGATACACTCAGGAGATAATCCCATCACATGTGTCTCCAGGGGTGGACACAGACAGCAGAGGGCCCCTGTGCAAGGAATGTACCGCCGCCTACCCCCCCCCCCCCCCCCAAACCACAGATACAAATATAAATTTATACATGCAAATAAAAAACATCTTGTGAATATGGATCAATATGTTTACATTTATATATATTTGTTTTTCATACTAGGTCACCCTCTGCCCCCACATAGTAATTATTCCCCCTTTGTGCCTGTACATAGTAGTAATGCCTACACTGTGCCCCTTCACAGTAGATATGCCCAGAGATGCCCACTTCACAGTAGTTTTGCCCAAATATGTGCACCCTCACAGTAGTTATGTCCAGATATGTGCCCCCTCACAGTAGTTATGTCTAGATATGTGCGTTTTCACAGTAGTTATGTCCAGATATGTGCCCTCATTGCTGAGAAAAAGGTTTTATTATATGCAAAAGGGGCGTTACGATTGCTCCTAGAGGCTTTGCTCTCTCTGTAACTGCTGCACCCTCTGCACTTTGACACGGCTAGTTGTAATGACATTTTCACTGGCAGGACCTGTCAAATTAGACAGGGAGCAGCAGTTGCAAAGAAAACGGAGCTTCTAGGTGTAATATCAACGCCCCCGTTGCTCCTACAGGCTCATTTGCATAAATTAAAACATCATTCTTCTCAGCAATGCGGGCACATATGAACATGGGACCAACACAGATGTCTTAAGCTTGCTGAGCTCATATGTAACATGTCAACCAGTGTCATAGGTACAGAACTGTTGACAGATGCCCTTTAACCACTTTAACCCCGCTAGCTAAAACCCCCTTAATGACCAGGCCACTTTTTACACTTCTGCACTACACTACTTTCACCGTTTATTGCTCGGACATGCAACTTACCACCCAAATGAATTTTACCTCCTTTTCTTCTCACTAATAGAGCTTTCATTTGGTGGTATTTTATTGCTGCTGACATTTTTACTTTATTTGTTATTAATCGAAATTTAACGATTTTTTGGCAAAAAAATGTCATTTTTCACTTTCAGCTGTAAAATTTTGCAAAAAAAACGACATTCATATATAACTTTTTCGCTAAATTTATTGTTCTACATGTCTTTGATTAAAAAAAAAATGAATTTTTTATTTTTTGTCACAAGTTAGCGGAAAATTATGATTTTTTTTTTTTCTTACAAAGTCTCATATTCCACTAACTTGCGACAAAAAATAAAAAATTCTAGGAACTCGCCGTGCCCCTCACGGAATACCTTGGGGTGTCTTCTTTCCAAAATGGGGTCACTTGTGGCGTAGTTATACTGCCCTGGCAATTTAGGGGCCCAAATGTGTGAGAAGTAGTTTGCAATAAAAATCTGTAAAAAATGACCGGTGAAATCCGAAAGGTGCACTTTGGAATGTGGGTCCCTTTGCCCACCTAGGCTGCAAAAAAGTGTCACACATGTGGTATCTCCGTACTCAGGAGAAGTTGGGGAATGTGTTTTGGGGTGTCATTTTACATATAACCATGCTGGGTGAGAAAAATATCTTGGTAAAAGACAACTTTTCCCATTTTTTTATACAAAGTTGGCATTTGACCAAGATATTTATCTCACCCAGCATGGGTATATGTAAAATGACACCCCAAAACACATTTCCCAACTTCTCCTGAGTACGGAGATACCACATGTATGACACTTTTTTGCAGCCTAGATGCGCAAAGGTGCCCAAATTCCTTTTAGGAGGGCATTTTTAGACATTTGGATGCCAGACTTCTTCTGGCTCTTTAGGGCCACTAAAAAGCCAGGGCAGTATAAATACCCCACATGTGACCCCCCTTTGGAAAGAAGACACCCCAAGGTATTCAATGAGGGGCCTGGCGAGTTCATCAAATTTTTTTTTTTGCCATAAATTAGCGGAAATTGATTTTTTTTTGTTTTTTTCTCACAAAGTCTCACTTTCCGCTAACTTGGGACAAAAATTTTAATCTTTCATGGACTCAATATGCTCCTCAGCGAATACCTTGGGGTGTCTTCTTTCCAAAATGGGGTCAGTTGTGGGGTGTTTGTACTGCCCTGGCATTTGAGGGTCTCCGTAATCATTACATGTATGGCCAGCATTAGGAGTTTCTGCTATTCTCCTTATATTGAGCATACAGGTAATGAGATTTTTTTTTCCGTTCAGCCTCTGGGCTGAAAGAAAAAAAATGAGCGGCACAGATTTCTTCATTCGCATCGATCAATGTGGATGAAAAAATCTCTGCCCAAAAAAAAAAAAAGGAGGGGAAAGGCGTCTGCCAGGACATAGGAGCTCCGCCCAACATCCATACCCACTTAGCTCGTATGCCCTGGCAAACCAGATTTCTCCATTCACATCAATCGATGTGGATGAATGAATCATTGCCGGGATTTTTATTTTATTTTTTTATATACAAAGTGTTTGCCAAAGCCGCCTCCTCCTCAGCTCGTATGCCTTGGCAAACGTATCTTTTACTGCAGAGTAGAAATCTCGTCTACACCGACTTGCGTGTAATCTGACAGCAGCGCAATGCTTCGGTCAGAATGCACATCAGTGCTGCAGCTAGTCGATCGGTTGGTCCACCTGGAAGGTAAAAAAAAAAAAAACAGGCCGCAACGCAATAATTTTATTAACTTTGGAACAGAACATATAAACTTTAACTTTTTGAACTAAACATTAACCTTTTTGCTTACTGGTGTTTTTTTTTTTTTTTTTTACCTTTATAGAACAAACCTCTCCTTCCCCATGGGTCAATGTGCAAAGCGCAAATCGCCCAAAGATGTGGCAAAGTGCGTTATGCACTTTGTCCCAGGTGAAAGGAGATGTTTGCAGCAGCTGTGTGAGTGAATGGGCCCTAATAGCCCTGTGTGCCTGTCCTGGTGAGATGTGATCCCTATGCTAGGTGTACCTGTGTGTGGTACTTCCGGAAACACTCCCCTAAGCATAGAGCAGGGTGGTCAGGACAGTCAGGACAGAAATAGCGGGTGTCACGCCTTATTCCACTCCTGCTACAGACACAACATCTTTTTCGGGGTGACGGGTGGGTTGAGGTACCGGCAACGACATTGGGGAAATGTCGCTCGTGTAGACGGCTAACTACACTGGTGGATGGGGCCACGGAACCTCCTGGGTACAGGAGGCTCTCGATGATCTCTTCCTGAATTTGAGGAAGGATCGTGTTCTCCCAGCCTTACTGTAGAGAACAAAACTATTATACAGAGCCAATTGAATCGAATATACAGACACCTTCTTATACCAGCGTCTGGTTCTGTGGGAAACTAAATACGGAGACAACATCTGGTCATTGAAGTCCACCCCTCCCATGTGAAGGTTATAGTCGTGGACTGAGAGGGGCTTTTCAATGACACGGGTTGCTCGCTCAATGTGTATTGTCGTGTCTGTGTGAATGGAGGAGAGCATGTAAACGTCACGCTTGTCTCTCCATTTCACCGCGAGCAGTTCTTCGTTACACAAGGCAGCCCTCTGCCCCCTTGCAAAATGGGTGCTAACGAGCCGTTGGAGAAGCCCGCGCGACTAGTTCGCGCGGTGCCACAGGCGCCAATCCGTTCTAGAAACAAATGCCTAAAGAGGGCCACACTTGTGTAGAAATTGTCCACATAAAGATGGTACCCCTTGCCAAATAAGGGTGACACCAAGTCCCAGACTGTCTTCCCACTGCTCCCCAGGTAGTCAGGGCAACCGACCGGCTCCAGGGTCTGATCTTTTCCCTCATAGACACGAAATTTGTGGGTATAGCCTGTGGCCCTTTCACAGAGCTTATACAATTTGACCCCATACCGGGCGCACTTGCTTGGGATGTATTGTTTGAAGCCAAGGCGCCCGGTAAAATGTATTAGGGACTCGTCTACGCAGATGTTTTGCTCTGGGGTATACAAATCTGCAAATTTCTGGTTGAAATGGTCTATGAGGGGCCGAATTTTGTGGAGCCGGTCAAAAGCTGGGTGGCCTGTGGGACTGGAGGTGGTGTTGTCACTAAAGTGCAGGAAACGCAGGATGGTCTCAAATCGTGTCCTGGACATAGCAGCAGAGAACATGGGCATGTGATGAATTGGGTTTGTGGACCAATATGACCGCAATTCATGCTTTTTAGTTAGACCCATGTTGAGGAGAAGGCCCAAAAAAAAAATTTATTTCGGAAACTTGGACTGGTTTCCACCGGAAAGGCTGGGCATGAAAGCTTCCCTGGTTGGCGGTTATAAATTGTGTGGCATACCGATTTGTTTCTGCCACAACTAAGTCTAAGAGCTCCGCAGTCAAGAACAGCTCAAAAAATCCCAGGGCCGAACCGATCTGAGCTGTCTCAACCCGAACTCCAGACTGGGCGGTGAAAGGGGGAACTACAGGTGCGGCTGAAGTTGGGGACTGCCAATCAGGGTTTGCCAGCACCTCAGGGATTCTAGGGGCTCTACGGGCACGTCTTTGCGGTGGCTGCGACGGGGTAACTACTGCACGTGCCACCGTACCAGCTTCCACTGCCCTTCTGGTGCTCGCTACTTCACCATGTTCTACGGCAGTGCTGGTACTAGGTCCAGGAAGGGCTGCGCTGCTGGTGTATGCCTCACCATGTAATCCGACAGCACCAGCCCCACTCTGCTGCTCTTGAAGCGGATCCTGCGCAACCTGCGGTCTAGCGACATGGGGCCGGGTACGCCTGGTGCTATCAGGGACCTCAGCCTCCTCGTCCGAACTTTGGGTCAGAGAGCCACTGCTTTCTACAGGTTCATATTCTGACCCGCTAGATTCATCAGATGAGGGTTCCCATTCCTTATCCGACTGGGTCAGAAGCCTATAGGCCTCTTCAGAAGAATACCCCCTGTTTGACATTTGGGCAACTAAATTTAGGGGTATTCCCTGAGACTACCCAAGAAAAAAAGCAAGCCTGTCTTACAAAGGGGAGGCTAGCGAAGTACCAGAGGCCGCTGCGGTTGATAAAAAATATCAAAACAGATTTTTTTATCGCCGCAGCGCGTGTAAAGTGAATGTGCAGTGATCAAAAAAAAAAAAATTTTTGTCACTGCGGTGGGGCGGGCGTGGGCGAACGCACGTGTGGGCGACCGATCAGGCCTGATCGGGCAAACACTGCGTTTTGGGTGGAGGGCGAACTAAAGTGACACTAATACTATTATAGATCTGACCGTGATCAGTTTTGATCACTTCCAGATACTATAAAAGTACAAATGCTGATTAGCGATACGCTAATCGGCGAATAAGGGACTGCGGTGCGGTGGGCTGGGCGCTAACTGATCCCTAAACTACCTAACCAAGGGGCCTAAACTATCCTAAAACCTAACAGTCAATACCAGTGAAAAAAAAAAGTGACAGTTTGCACTGATCACTTTTTTCCTTTCACTAGTGATTGACAGGGGCGAACAAAGGGGTGATCAAAGGGTTAATTGGGGTGCAGGGGGGTGATCTGGGGCTAAAGTGTAGTGTTTGGTGTACTCACTGTGAAGCCTGCTCCTCTGCTGGATCCAACCGACGAAAAGGACCAGCAGAGGAGCAGGGCAGCCATATAACAGATCATATTTACTAATATGATCTGCTATGTGGCTTCTGATTGGATTTTTTTAAAATCAGCAACCTGCCAGCCGCGATCATTGGCTGGCAGGTTGCTGACGAAATACTCCTTTAACTTTTGCCGGCCCGCGATGCGCATGAGCGGGCCGGCTGTGACCGAAATCTCGCGTCTCGCGAGATGACGCACGGATGCGTCCAGGAGGAATGAATCAACCACCTTCCGGACGCATCCGTGCGTTAGGCGGTCCGGAGGTGGTTAAAGCAGTTGTCTGGGTTCAGAGCTGACCCGGACATATCCCCTTCTCCCCCCACTCAGCCCTTCTTACATTTCATACTCTGATGCTCTCACTTGGCCTGCATTGTAAGGCAAGGGTTGTTTTGTTTACAGCCCTAGCAGTGTTCCCGGTGACTGATGGGCGGCTTTACAGACTAAGGCAGCGCTAAAGCCTGTTTATTAGTTCCGGTGATGTCACTGGGAACACTGCTAGGCAGAAAAGTACCCCTACAGTGCCCTCAGTACCAAAAAGGCACCACTAATAGAAATAAGGCCAATTCTTAAGGCACTCCTATGGATCCCTCAGTAGTAATGCCACCATCACTGCCCACAGTATTGATAATGTTCCCTGCAGTGCCCCCTGTAATTATAATACCTCCTGCCGTACCCCCTGGAGTTATAATCTTCATTGTAGTGCCCCCATACATTATAATGCGTGTCCTCTCCCTCCAGTCTTCTATACAATACAGTTCTATGTAAATAACATCACTCCTCTTCCTTCAGTCTTCTATATGATACAGTGCCATGTAAATAACACCAGTCCTCTCCCACCAGCCTTCTATATGATACAGTCCCATGTAAATAACCTCTCTTCCTTACACTCTTGTATAACATACAGTCCCATGTAAATAAATCCCCTCCTTCAGCCCCTCCAACACATAGTCCCATATAAATAACATCACTCTATGATATCCAGTCCCATGTAAATAACACCAGTCATCTCCCCCCAATCTTCTGTAACATACAGTCCCATGTAAGTAACAGCCATCTCCTCCCTTCAGCCCTTCTAACCTACAGTCCCAGTTAAATAACATATTTCCCTCCCACTAAGCAGGGAGGAGGTATAATGGGGAGAACCACAACTCCCAGCATTTCTCTAGCACTTACATTCATTCCATGGCATCACAGGTCTCCACTGCTGAGCGCTGCCTTTTTCTGCACTAGTCACATGATGGTGACCTCATCACAGGTCTTACCACCACTTCCTGTGATATGAGCACCATTGATCTAGTTGTGATTATGTTGTTAATGGCTTTCCCCAGGAAGTGGTCGGCTACCCTCCAATATGCACAAACAATTTCATCCAGATTAGCAGTTTCATGGCCTATTGAGTATAATCCTATCGTTTAAAGCAGTGTGGCATAATATCTAATCAGTGTTTCATCCATGTGTTGACATATTCCTATTGAGCTGGTTTGGTTTGATTCCATCAGTTGCTTTCAGGGCATAATATGTATAGACCAATGCCCAGTTTGACGATTCCTGTGTCAGTAAAAAAAAGAAAATAATTTATTTTAATTATGTTTTCAGTAAAATGGGTCAATTTATGCAGTATACGAAATGTTGCCCTATAAAAAGAAGTATGAAAGCCAGCTAAATGTCTAGTTGTATCATAAAGATTGAAACATTTTCATGCTTAATAAATAATTTAAAAAATAATGTAGGTCTACTGTCAATCGACTAAATGCATTTTATTCTTTATTGATTCAAACTAAATATGAGCAAATCAATTCTAAACTAATCAGATTCATTATGAATCTAAAAAAAAATTATCTGCCAAGTTTTGGTGTTTCGCTTCAGACATATCACGCAGAAATGGTGCTCAGTGCTATTTTGCTGTGAACATTGCAGAGGAAAAAAGGAGGGAGGATTATAAAGGATCACATGACACTGTAATGGAGGAAGGGCTTTCCCTGATTGATAGTGATGGACGAACATTGCCCGGAACGATTCGGGAACGCGAACGCGCTTTCGCGATCAAATATTCGCAAACCGCGTGTTTGCGGCTGGCCCCATTCACTGTAATAGCAGGCAAACCTGAAAAACCTTCAGGTCATATTTGCAGACAGCAAATACTTACTAGAAGTACACAAATAGTCCCACAACATGGACAGTGATATACCAGAGGGGGATCATGTCTCACCCAGATCATTGTTAGTTTGGGTGAGACATGTTCTGACATGGGACACTTCCCATGTTCCAGAGAGGATAAGAGTCACCAACTATCCTACTGATTGGAGGCGAAAACCACCCTGATCTCTGATTGATTGGAGGCTAAAACCACCCTGATCTCTGATCACCCTTGAATACATGTGAAGTCCCCTGATGATGTCTATGATAAAAGATGGAAACATGGCATGTAGGGCATTGTAATAGGGTTATATAGAACACTAGACCCATACCGAGGGTAAGGTTCGGTGTGGGGTCGCCCCTGTCGGTGCGGGTGCTCCATGTGTGGTAGGCAGGTGATAAGAACAGCCCCCTACCCCTAGGTAGGCAGGAAAGCCAGAATAGGGTTAAGTAGGAGGCTTAATACTGCCATCACAAACTCAGCACCCGGGTCACACCGGTCACAGGCACCACCAACTGCCAGGACCACCCTCTGCGACAGTAGATCCTGCTCGGATGAGGTGAGATCCACCCATTTATTCACGTATTTATAGGTTTTATGTGATATAGTGGAGGTTGTTTTTTGTTATTTTTGTCTCTCACCCAGTGTGAAATATATTTTAATTGACCAAGTAAAGGTTATGTTTTAAAGAATCCAGTTTACAAAATTTATCCGTATATTTTGGGTGTAAATAGATACCACCACACCTTTACTGTAAGTGGCGGTATAATATAATTTTTGGTACAAACATCCTTAGCACTGCAATCTGCATATTTTTCCTGCTCATGCAAGGTCTAAAAAAGAATGGCGTGGGCAAGGAAAGGGATACAGTTATGGCCATTCAGTTATTGGATACCACCGCAATACATTGACTGGATAACACCTCTGTACAGTGACCGGATAACACCGCCATACTGTGACCGGATAAAAAGGTATAAGAGAGCACAGTACAGGGAATGACTAGGGGCACTGCACAGGGTGTGGTAAGAGGGCACAATGCAGGGTATAAGGGGGCACAGTATGGGGTGAGGCGCACAATACGGGGTGGGGGGCATAGTCACATGACCCTGTGACATTAGAAGGTCCTTATGGTGAATGCGGTTCATACGCCACCATAATGAGAGGCAGAGGAGTGAGACAAGGGTGTTATTATGTGGCTAGAGATAAAAAAAAAATGTAACTGTCGGCCAGTACAGGGCCCTAAAACTTAGACCTGACAGCAAAGAACTTTGGATTCTGTGGCTGGAGGTACATTAGGCGGTCACAGGATAAATATGTAACTGTCGCCCAGTACAAGGCCCCAAAAATTAGACAATAGGCATTCACCTGACAGCAAAGAACTTTGGATTCTGTAGCTGGAGGTGCATTAGGCAGTCACAGGATAAATATGTAACTGTCGGCTAGTATAGGCCACAAAAATTAGCCAATAGGCATTCAACTGACAGGCACAGAACTTTGGATTCTGTGGCTGGAGGTACATTAGGTGGTCACAGGATAAATATATAACTGTCGGCTAGTACATGCCCCAAAAATTAGGCATTCACCTGACATAAAAGGTCCTTTTATGCCACTGTATATATATATATAAGGCAAGAACCATTCTTTGTTCTGGATGGTGGCAGGATATGTGTGGGCTGGCGTGAAGAAATTAAATTGCATGTGGTCATCACAGGTGTTGAATTCCTTGGAGATCCATGCCTCATTAATTTAAAAAAATGTGAGGTAGTCTACACTGTCATGAGCTAGGCGAGTACGCTTATCGGGCACAATCCCCCCTGCTGCGCTGAACGTCCTTTTGGACAGGACACTCGACGAGGAGCAAGTTAAGAGTTCCATGGCAAATTGTGCCAGCTCTGGCCACAGGTCAAATCTGCACACCCAGTAGTCAAGGGGTTCCTTGCTTCTCAGAGTGTCCACATCGGCTGTTAACCCAATGTAGTCGGACACCTGTTGGTCTAGATGTTCCCTGAGGCTGGATCCGGAGGGCGGCTGTAGATGGGTTGGCTGCAAGAATGATCTCATATCCAAAGTGACCAACATATCTTCAAACCGCCCTCTTTTTGCAGGCGCAGTAGGATTGGTACCCGCACCTGTTTTACTGTGGGTGGAAATTGCTCTTCCAGTGCCAGCAACAGCAGAATGCAGCTTTTCTCGCAGCAAGGCCTGGAAATGCTGCATTCTGACAGCCCTCTGTGATGCTGGTAACATGTCCGCCATTTTGTGTTTGTTACGGGGGTCTAAGTTCATTGCCAGCCAGTACTGGTCCTTGACTGTAACGGATCTCCTAGCACCCCGACCGGGTACCTCCGTTGATGGATGCTCCCAGTGCTTCCCGAGGACCCCAAGCACTCCACTTTACACCAAAACCACCACAGGAGCTAGGAACAGCTTACAAGAGCTAGAAGTAATAGCCAGGGGAGTATACACGTATAGCAATCCCCACACACATGAGACGAAGCTCTATGTTGAATGTAAAACAGCAACTCTTTATTGGGTTATTTTTCAGCCTTTTATGCAGGTCTCCTAGCAAGGGACACTCCCCCTGGGGCCCTTGTAGAAGACTGTGACAGTTTATATTTTAGCCAATCACATGCATTTACAGTATTGAAACCTTCCCAGCAATTGTACACAAAACCCTCTTCCCTCTGTCTGTAACGCAATCAACAAAATACAATGAGCATTGTCTTTGACGCAATTAACTAACACACTGGCATTGTCTGAGAAGCAATTATCTAACCCACTGGCATTGTCTGAGACGCAATCAACAAAACACAATTACCAAGCATAATGGGCTAACTTAATCACTCACAGACAGAACACACACATTTTTCCCAACACACAGAAAACACCTCAAAACCCTACACCTCCCCATAATGTATACATTCATGGATAGCTCTGATATGGGTGAACAACATATCCAAAAATCACCCAGATCCGAGCAGGGGTTCCCGAATTCCATGGAAGTCACATTTGTCCGGCCGCAGGCATGGCTTTCCTGCCCAAAACAGTTCCACAGATTTAAGCTGTGCGGCCGGTCTGTCTTCTCTTTCAAAGTTAGTATGGGCCATAATCCTGGGGCAAGAGGCTGGCAACCAGGCCCCTTCAAAACCCAGTGGTGAGGTTGGTTTCGCCACATTGACCTTTATGCTTTTGATATGGGGGTTCCTCTTCAAACACTGGAGCACTAAATTGTAAGCGGTGGAGCACGCTGGCTCATGCTCATTGCCCAGGAGAATGTCTTCCTTGGTCTCCTCCCCCCAGCTACGGACAACACCAGGGATCCCTGAAAAGTTTAAAGCCTGCTCTTCTTGCTCCTCCTCCTCCCCACAGCCACTATCCTCCTCTGACTCCTCTTCAGACTCCTGTTGACTTGTCTCAGATGGAGTAGTCCCCCCTGTGAATTCATTCAGCATTGTCACTTCCTCATGTTCCAGCTTCTGCTCCTCGACGGCTTAATTAATGACATGACGCAATGCATGCTCCAGAAAAAAGGCGTAAGGTACGATGTCACTGATGGCGCCCTGGCTACGACTGACCAGTTTGGTGATCTCATCAAATGGCCACAGAAGTCTGCATGCATTGCGCATGAGCAGCCACTGGCGCGGTGAAAAAAAAACAAGCTCCCCAGAACCTGTCCTGCCTCAAAGTTCGTACAGGTAGTCGTTAACAGCATGTTTCTGCTGGAGCAGCCTATCAAGCATATACAAGGTGAAGTTACAGCGCGTCGGGCAAGTGGTGTCACCGCTGAACGTCAGCAAGGCGAGCCATGGCCGTGTAAGAGCTTCTAAAATGGCCAGAGATTTTCCTGGCCTGCCGCAAGACGTCCTGGACCCCGTGGTATTTGGCAATGAATCGCTGCACTGACTAAGTTCAGGATGTGTGCCATGCATGGCACGTGTGTCATTTTGCCCTGCGCGCTCAGCAGATTGGCACCGCTGTTGCTACACTACTTTACCAACTGTCAAATTGAGCGGGATCAGCCACTCACCGCAGAGCTGAAAACAGTGCAGGACCGGTGTGGCTCTTGGCTTCCAGGTACAACAGCCGCAGCACAGAATGGCAGCGTCTCAACAGGCACGTCGAATAGGTTCTGGGGAGCTTAGGGGGGTGCAGCAGAAGAGGCAGTAGCAGTGGAAAAGGAGGAGTAAGCCGAGGAGGAGACAGAGGATGGAGTAGGAGGAGGAGAAGAGGCCGGCCTGCATGCAATCCGTGGTAGGTAACACCAATCCACATGGGTGCCACTTGTTACATGCTTGATGGCCGTCAGAATGTTCACCCAGTGGGCAGTAAAAGTTATGTACCTTCCCTGCCCGTGTTTTCTAGACCACGTGTCTGTGGTCAGATGTATCTTGGCACCGATACTATGTGCCAGAGATATATTAACTTGCCACTGAACGTGTCCATATAGTTCAGGGATGCTCTTCTGGGAGAAATATTTCCTTATGGGGACCTTCCATTGCGGTGTGCCAATGTCCACAAATTTTGAAAGGCCTCCGAGTCCACCAAATTATATGGCAGTATGCCTCCTGTGCACTGCGAGTTCTGCCTACTTCTCCTCCCTATCTGCTGCTCTGTCTATTCCTCTGAACTCCCCTTCTCTCCATCTCTTGTGGGCACCCACGTGATGTCCATCGACATGTCATTATCGTCACCTTCACCACCACTGACATTAGAGATCTCTGAGTATGCAGCAACAGCGGGAACCACACTCCTTGGGCTGATCTGGGTACTATCATCAGACCGCTGGGTGGCGGCCGTTGCTACCTCCTCTTCCTCATCCGATGCTAAGAATGGCTGCGCATCAGTAAGGTCTGGGAATGGATGGGAAAATAATTCCGAGGGGATATGGTGGTGTTGGTGTTGTCTTTGGGGGTGCACATAGCAGAGGATGATGAGGGTCTCATGCCAAAGTCCCTAGAGAAGAGCAGTATTTGTTGAAGCTTATATATTTCAGGCCTCAATCAGTTGTTAGTTGAAGCTGGTACATCACCCTCAAGCAGTAATTTTGTGGACGCAGGTATATGGAAAACCTCTATCACTATTTTGTGGACGCTGATATATGGCAGGCCTCAATTAGTTGTTAGTTGAAGCAGGTATATCAAAACCCGCAATCTGTATTTTGTGGATGCAGGTATATGGAAAACCTCTATCACTATTTTGTGGAAGCTGATATATGGAAGGCCTCAATCAGTTGCTAGTTGAGACTGGTTATGATGGACCGCCTGGTACCCCGACTGGGTACCTCCACCAGAAAACAGCTTCCTCTCCGCTGGAACCCGAATTCCAGTGTCCTCAGCCCAAACCTGCCTAATAACTGGACAGAGCCTAATATATGCGGACAGAATGCTAGACTCCTCAATCATCAGGCAACACCAATGTTGAAGAGTTTAGTGTTCTGTCCTCATATACTGGCCCTGACCAATTATTAGGCAGGTCTGGGCTTAGGACACTGGAATTCGGGTTCCAGCGGAGGGGAAGCTGTTTTCTGATAATAGTACCTAGTCGAGGTACCAGGCGGTCCGTCACATTGGTGGCAGCGGTAGGGATTTGCTTCCTCCCTACAGAGCAGTCCAAACCACAAGGAGCTGCTAGGACAGTGTCCAGCAGAGTGTCTCTGACCCAGTGGAAGCTACATACCCAGAGAGTGTGGATTTAATGGACTTTTCTGTGGAAGTTGTAAAGCTCACTGAGTCCCCAGGTGAAGCGCTGACAACAGGGCAGAGTGCCACAAGCCTCTGCCCAGCACCTGGTACAACTCTGGGGTTCCAAGAAGAGAAGGCAGACGGCCTCTCTGCCCAGCAGCCTGGTGAGTTCCAGGAAGAAGAGGCAGCCAACCTCGCTCCCCAATGGCAGATAGAGTTCCCAGGAGAAAAGGTAGCCGACCTTTCTCCCCAACTGGCAGATGGAGACCCAGGGAGAAGAGGTAGCTGACCTCTCTCACCAGTGGCAGATGGAGTTCTCGGGAGATAAGGTAGCTGACTTCTCTCCTTAGTGGCAGATGGAGTTTCCTGGAGAGAAGGTAGCTGATAGAGATGGACTTGCTGTTGACCCGGCAGTCGTTCGAAGCGAACTTTGCTTTTATATGGCGATGTCCGCCGGCGCCATATACTTTTACATTGTGAGGAACTTTAACCCATGACACATCCAGTTAGGTGGTAGCAGGACAGCCAATTGAGACGTTTCAGCACATGGGCATACCCCCTACCTTATAAATAAACCTGATCTGGCCGCCATTTTACATTCAGTCTTTTGCCAGTGTAGGGAGAGGTTGCAGTGTAGAGCAGGGACAGACTGTTAGGGACACCAAACGCTAGCTAATAGGGCCACAAAAGTCATTTTAAGGACTGGTATAGGTGTGCTATCGATAGGTGTGATTTACTGAGGGGTGTAATACACTTACAATATACTTTCTAACATATACAAGTATATTATAGTGCATTTGTATTGTGCAGCAGTTGTGTGCGGTTCTGCTGCGATAATGCAGCTACACAGAGTGCCAAACGCTATTGGAACAAATAATTTCTACTGATGGGAAATACCATTTGCCCCCCCAAAAAACTGATTGAAGCAGGGGTGTGATATACCAATAATATACTTCATATATAGTGCATTTGGGTAGTGCAGCATTTGTTTGCAGCTTAGCTGCTTTACAGCTTAGCTGCTTTACCTCAGCTACAAATAGGGACAAACGACATTGGAACAAATAATTTCTACTGATGTAATATACCAGTCCCCCCCCCAAAAAAGTGATTGAAGCAGGGGTGTGATATACCAATAATATTATATACTAATAGTATATAAAGCTGAGTGTGTGTGTCCACTAAAGGAATCCGCACTGTCGCATTTACAATCACAAAATTTGGCACACAGGTACATTAGGTGTCCGGGAAGGTTTTAGACCAGGTCTCAGCTCTCTAGTTCCTGAGAGATTCCCAAAAAATGCATTAGCAATAGAAGCTTGGTCACATGACCCTTATCCAGGTTTCCATAACAACCCAGCCATTTATCTTTACTGCTGTAGGAGAGCTTTAAAGGAAATCTGCTCACAAGGATAATTGTTATTGAAGTAAAGCCATGGTCTAATAGCACTAAGTACCTTATTTCAAGATGTGCCTTTGTTCCAGCAATAGATGTTTTTATCCTCTGAAAATCCAGTTTATTTGGTATACAAATGAGCCAGTAAGGTGCCAGAGAGCCGTCACTCTCGCAGGAAGGAGCTCAGACACGCCCCCTGCCACAATGTGTCCACCCTCAAAAGACTTAAAATTCCGCCCCAGGTCCCAGTCAGCCACACCCCTAATTTGGTTCGGTCACACCCTATCCCACTCCTGAGCCGACGGGGATTGAAAAAATGAAGGTAAAAGTCAACTTCTGTCAGCTGCAAGGGAGGAAGGGAGGGTTACTTGCTCACTGCAGCTTACACTTAGACAGCAAAGTGCTGCTGTTTTAGAGTGAGCTGTTCAAAAGGACACCCCCGATCCAGTTATGTCACACCCCCTCCCACTCCTTAGCCAACTGAGATTGAAAAAATGTAGTTAAAAATTACCTTCTAGGTCCCGCTAAACCATGCCCTCTCCACTCCTCTGCTGACAGGGATTGAAAAAAATGTAGGTAAAAATCAACTTCTGTCAGCTGCAGAGGTAGGATGGAGGGTGACTTTGTGAGTTGTTCAAAAGGACATGCCCCGATCCAGTAAAGGCCACTGTCGTGTGGGTGGGCCCCTGTGGAGGTCACTGTCAAGGGGGTGTTATGCTGTGAAAGTCACTGTTAAAGGGGAAGGCTGCTGTAAATGTCATAGTTAAGGGGGTGGGCTGCTGTGGAGGTCCAATTTTAAGGGACGGGGTGCATTTAGGTAGTGCAGCATTTGGTTGCAGTTTTGCTAAGTTACCGCAGCTACAGATAGTGACAAACGACATTGGAACAAATAATTTCTACTGGTGTGACATACCATTTGCCCCCCCAAAAAACTGATTGAAGCAGGGGTGTGATATACCAATAATATACTTTATATATGGTGCATTTGGGTAGTGCAGCATTTGTTTGCAGCTTAGCTGCGTTATCTCAGCTACAGATAGTGACAAACGACAATGGAACAAATAATTTCTACGGGTGCCATATACCAGTTGCCCCTCCCCAAAAAGTGATTGAAGCAGGGGTGTTATATACCAATTCTATACTTTCTATATAGTGCAGTTGGGTAGTGCAGCATTTGTTTGCAGTTTTGCTGCGTTACCTCAGCGACAGATAGTGACAAACGACATTGGAACAAATAATTTCTACCGGTGTGATATACCAGTTGCCCCCCAAAAAACCTGATTGATTACGTCAAAGGACTCAACAGACTTGGTTGACTGGCTCACTCAGCCTTCCGCTTCTGCATCCTTCTCATCCTCTCTATCTGCACCCTCATCACTCTCTGTTGTGTGCACCCCCAAAGACACCACCACCACCATATCCCCTTCGCTCAAGTCAAGGAATTATTTTCAAATCAATTACAAGACCTTACCAATGCACAGCCAGCATCGGATCAGGAAGAGGAGGTATCAACGGTTGCCACCCAGCAGTCTGACGACAATACCCAGATCAGCCCAAAGAAGGGTGGTCCCTGCTGTTACTGCCTACTCCGAGATCTCTAATGTCAGTGGTGGTGAAGGGGATGATGATGATGATGTGTCTATTGGCATCACGTGGGTGCCCACAAGAGAGGAAGAGGAGGGGAGTTCAGAGGGAGAGACGGAGCAGCAGATAGGGAGGAGAAGGAAGAGAAGCAGGCAGAACTTACAGTGCACAGGAGGCAAAAAGCAGACTGCTAATGTATCTGGAACGAGCCATCCACCATGCACGGTCACATCTGGTGCTCCCAGGATGCAGGCACATGGCTCCTGCAGTGTGGGCTTTTTCTAACGCCTCCGCTGCTGACAATAGTGTTGCCATCTGCGCCTGTGCTGTCAATGCATAAGTCGCGGTAAGCCCAACACTCACCAAGAGAAGACCGCCTTAAGAAGGCAACTGGCCTCTCATCACCTAGCCCAGTGGGAGCAACACCGTCAGAATCCATAAAGATACACTCCTGGTGCTCCACGTCCTACCTCTTCTGCCTTCCCCTTCTCCTCTTTCCTCCCATTTGTCCTCCACTTCACCTTCCACCGTGCCATCGTCGCGTTCATCTTGCAAACGGCAGGCTTCCATGGCCCAAAAGTTAGAGTGAAAAAAAATTATGACCCTATACTCGAACCCTGTTGAAGTAAATGGGGACCTGGAACTTTGGAGCACTTAAAATGGCTGTAAAAAAGTCATGGAAAGGGCTAGAGGGCTGCAAATGGCAGCAAAATGTGATTAAGAGCATGGCAAGTGCTCTGCAAACAAATGAGGATAGGGAAATGACTTACTGCTCAACCATGTAGCACATCCCCGTGACGTCCATAATCCAATTGGAGATCTTTTCTATCAACTTAATGTTCTTTTCTGCCTCTACCATGGTGATCACAGGTAGCGGGGAATGAGGGTTCCAGGCCAGAGAGGTAACCTGAGAAAGGGATACCACATCCAAGGGAGGTCAATGGACGAAATTAAATGCTTCCAAGTAAAGAAGGGGGCGCGCGGCAATTACCCACTCCCGACTCGGGGAGGTAGTGACAATAAATAAAAACAGGACTCTTAAGATGCCCTGTTATTTGAAAATGTACAGGAAATGTCACTGGGGTATTTTGGATTTGGAAACGTTAGACAGGAGAGGCCCTGCTTGCCGTTTTGTTTAATCTAGACAACTTCTGCCTGATTGCACGTCCCCGTGATCTCCACGATCCAATTGGATATCTTCTCTATCAACTTTCGATGGTCTTTTCTGTGCCTCCCATGTTGATCACGATTAGCGGCGAATCAGGGTTCCACACCGGAGAGGGAGCTCAATGGCTGCAATGTGATCAAGCTGAAATGTGGGACAAGTTATTAAAGCGGAAGGATCGAATGAAAGATGGGGGCGCACGTTAATTAAAGATTAATTTTAGAAATTTAAGTCCCTGTCACCTATGCAGAGCAGGGATTTTTCATTGTCAAAAATGGGTTAATGTCACCCACCAACGGAACAGACAATTTTTGAAAATTTCGGGCCCTGTCAACTATGCAGAGCAGGGGTTTATTCATGACAAAACTGTGTTCATGTCACCCAACAATTGAACAGACGATTTGACAAAAATGAGGTCACTGTCACCTATGCAGAGCAGGGGTTTGTGAACAGCAAAATTGGTAAAATGTCACCTGACAATGTAACAGATGATTTTTTTAAATGTAGGTCCCTTTCACTTATGCAGAGCAGGGGATTATTCACAGCAAAAATTGTAAAATGTCACCCAATAATGTAACAGACGCTTTTGCACCCTGCTCCCTCTTTTGCTGTGCTGATGCCTCTGTGAGACCACCGCCTCTTCCTCCGTACTAGACTGGTCACTCATATGACCTTGATTCCATGTGGGGTCTAGTATCTCATCATCCTCCACATCATCTTCCACCTACTCTTTACCCCTACCCTCCTTGTCAGTCTGCAGACTGCAGAAAGCCACAGCAGTTGGCACCTGTGTTTTGTCATCATCAGAGACGTGTTGTGGTGGTCTTCCCATGTCCTCAGGGCTATGTGGATGGTCTATGGAAACACTGCCAGCAGAGTATTTAAAAAGTATAACAAACTGCTGCATGACTTGGGACTCAGACTGCTTGCCTGATTTGCAAGGGGATGAGTTGAAAGATAGATGGCCATGGGCTGTAGGTGCCAACTCTGATCTTTCAGCAGAGGACTAGGTGGGAGACAATGCGAAGGAACTGCAGGCACTGTTTGCCCCACAATCTACTATAGTCTGTACTTGTTCTGGCCTCACCATTCGTACTGTCATAAATGCAGTGTAGGCCGCAAATATACTTTTTAGCGCAAAAGATGAACATTTGTCACCCAACAATGTTATAAAACAAATTAGTGAAATGTATTTCCCTATCTACTAGGTAGAGCAGGGGAATATCATAGCCAAAAATTTTGGAATTTCCCCCGACAATGTAACAGACAAATTAGTGAAATGTATTTCCCTCTCTACTATGTAGAGCAGGGGTATATCACAGCCAAAAATTGGTGAATTTCACCCGGCAATGTACCAGAGAAATTAGTGAAATGCATTTTCCTGTCTACTAGATAGAGCAGGGCTATATCACAGCCAAAAAATTAGGAAATTCACCCGACAATGTACCAGAGGAATTAGTGAAATGTATTTCCCTGTCTACTAAGTAGAGCAGGGGTATATCACAGCCCAAAGTTGGTGAATTTCACCCGACAATGTAGCAGACAAATTAGTGAAATGCATTTCCCTGTCTACTAGGTAGAGCAGGGGCATATCACAGCCAACAATTTGGGAATTTCACCCGACAATGTAACAAACAAATTAGTGAAATATATTTCCTTGTCTATTAGGTAGAGCAGGGGTATATCACAGCCAAACAATGGTGAATTTCATCCGACAATGTAAGTCAAATTAGTGAAATGTATTTCTCTGTCTACTAGGTAGAGCAGGGGTATATCACCGCTAAAAATTTGGGAAATTCACCCGACAATGTAACAGACAAATTAGTGAAATGTATTTCCCTGTCTTCTAAGTAGAGGAGGGGTATATTGCCGCCCAAAATTTGGGAATGTCACCCAACAATGTAAAAGACGAAATTGTGAAAGGTAGTTCCCTGTCCACAATGTAGAGCAGGGTTATATCACAGGCCAAAAATTTGGGATATGTCAACACAACAATGTATCAGACAAATTAGTTACTACTAAACGAAATAGACAAGGCGGCAAATCATAATGAGGTGGTTATTATGGTGGACTTCAACTACCCAGATATAGACTGGGAAACTGAAACTTGAATATCTCATAAAGGAAACAGGTTCTTAGCAATAACCAAAGACAATTACCTCTCCCAACTGGTTCAGGACCCGATTAGAGGGACGGCCATACTGGACTAAGTATTAACCAATAGGCCTGACAGAACAACAGACGTGCAGGTTGGGGGACACCTGGGAAATAGTGACCATAAAGTAATAACCTTCCAATTATCATTCAAAAGAGCACTTCTACAGGGAGGAACAAAATACCAAACCTTCAAAAAAGCTAAATTTAGCCAACTAAGAGAGGCCATAGGCCTAAGTAACTGGGACAAGGTCCTCAAAAATAAAAATACAGCCACAAAATGGGATATCTTTAAAAGCATCCTAAAATCTCATTGTAATAGGTACATACCGTATGGGAATAAAAGGTTAAGGAACAAAAATAAACCAGTGTGGATAAACAGAACTGTAAAGAAAGCAATAAATAACAGAAATAAAGCATATAAAACACTAAAACAGGAGGATATCACAGAAGCACTGAAAAGCTATGAGGAAAAAAAATAGAACATGTAAAAAACAAATAAAAGCGGCCAAACTAGAGTCCGAGAGATTAATTGCCAAAGAGTAAAACTAACCCTAAAATGTTCTTCAATTATATAAATGTTAAAAAGTATAAATCTGAAGGTGTCAGCCCTTTAAAGAGTAATGAGGGGGGAGTCGCAGAGACGAGGAGAAAGCAAAGCTGTTAAATATTTTTTTTCCTCCAATGTATTCAATGAGGAAAATTCCCCATTAAAAGTGTCCTGTCTGACCCAGGAAGAAGTACAACAGTGACTTAAAAAGATTAAAATAGGCAAATCACCAGGACCGGATGGCATACACCCCGTATCCTAAGGGAATTAAGTAATGTCATAGTCAGGCTCTTATTTCTGATATTTACAGACTCTATACTGACAGGGAATGTCCCACAGGATTGGCGCATAGCAAATGTAGTGCCAATATTCAAAAAGGGTCCAAAAACAGAGCCTGGAAACTATAGGCCGGTAAGCTTAACATCTGTTGTCGGTAAACTGTTTGAAGGTTTTCTGAGAGATGCTATCTTAGAGTATCTCAACGGGAATAAGCAAATAACGCCATATCAGCATGGCTTCATGAGGGATTGGTCATGCCAAACTAATTTAAATCAGTTTCTATAAGATGGTAAGTTCTAGACTTGACAGCGGCAAATCAATGGATGTCGTATATCTGGACTTCTCCAAAGCATTTGACACTGTACCACATAAAAGGTTTGTATATAAAATGAGAATGCTCGGACTGGGAGAAAACATCTGTATGTGGGTAAGTAACTGGCTGATGGGATCAGAAAACAAAGGGTGGTTATTAGTGGCACACACTCAGATTGGGTCACTGTCACTAGTGGAGAACCTCAGGGGCCTGTATTGGGCCCTATTCTCTTCAATATATTTATCAATGATCTTGTAGAAGGCTTGCATAGTAAAATATCAATTTTCGCAGATGACACTAAACTATGTAAAGTAATTAACACTGAAGAGGACAGTATACTACTACAGAGCGATCTGGATAGACTGGAGGCTTGGGCAGATAAGTGACAGATGAGGTTTAACACTGACAAATGTAAAGTTATGCACATGGGAAGGAATAATGCAAGTCACTCGTACATACTAAATGGTAAAACACTCGGTTACACTGACATGGAAAAGGATCTAGGAATTTTAATAAACAGCAAACTAAGCTGCAAAAAACAGTGTCAGGCAGCTGCTGCCAAGGCCAATAAGATAATGGGTTGCATCAAAAGGGGCATAGATGCCTGTGATGAGAACAAAGTCCTACCACTTTACAAATCATTAGTCAGACCACACATGGAGTACTGTGTACAGTTCTGGGCTCCTGTGAACAAGGCAGACATAGCAGAGCTGGAGAGGGTCCAGAGGAGGGCAACTAAAGTAATAACTGGAATAGGGCAACTACAGTACCTTGAAACATTATCAAAATTAGGGTTATTCACTTTAGAAAAAAGATGAATGAGGGGAGATCTAATTACTATGTATAAATATATCAGGCGTCAGTACAGAGATCTATCCCATCATCTATTTATCCCCAGGACTGTAACTGTGACGAGAGGACATCCTCTGCGTCTGGAGGAAAGAAGGTTTGTACACAAACATAGAAAAGGATTCTTTACGGGAAGAGCAGTGAGACTATGGATCTCTCTGCCTGAGGAGGTGGTGATGGTGAGTTCAATAAAGGATTTCAAGAGGGGCCTGGATGTATTTCTGGAGTGTAATAATATTACAGGCTATAGCTACTAGAGAGGGGTCGTTGATCCAGGGAGTTATTCTGATTGCCTGATTGGAGTCGGTAAAGAATTTTTTATTCCCCTAAAGTGAGGAAAATTGGCTTCTACCTCACAGTTTTTTTTTTGCCTTCCTCTGGATCAACTTGCAGGATGACAGGCCGAACAAATGTCTTTTTTTGTTACTTTAAATAAAAATAAAATAAAATAAAATACGTAAAAATAAAAAATAATAATTTTGATTTATGAGGTGGAGGTCCATATGGAGTAGGAGGTTGAGGAGGCAGTGGAATGACAGCATTTCAAAGGCCAGTAATTTTGAAATGCTGGCATTCAGGGCTAGGTATCGTGGGTGGGTAGGGGGGTTCTTCCTCTTCCGCTCCAGTGTTTGGGAGATGGAGAGCTGAACGCTTCCGTGGGACATTGTGGAGATGCTTGGTGACCCAGGCAGATCCTCTCTTTGCGGGGTGGCAGGTTCCACTGTTACTCCAGAGGTGGATGAAGAGGCCAAGACTGCAGCAGAAGAGGAAGCAGGAGGAGCCATAGACCTTTCTTGTTTTTTTAGGCATCTACACCACTGCAGCTCGTGCTTTGCACTTAGATGCCTGGTCATGCAGGTTGTGCTCAGGTTTAGAACTTTTATGCCTCCCCTCAGGCTCTGATTGCACAGCGTGCAAACCACTCGTGTCTTGTCGTCAGCACATTGTCTGAAGAACTGCCACTCCAGGGAACTCCTTAGAGCTGGCTTTTGTGTGCTCGGTCCCTTGCTGCGGTGGGCAGTAGCAGGCGTCTTGTCTGGGGACGGCCACTCCGCTTTTGCACCCTGCTCCCTCTTCTGCTGTGCTGGTGGCTCTGTGCGACCACCGCCTTTTCCTCCAAACTACACAGGTCACTCGCATGACCTTTATTCCATGTGGGGTCAAGGACATCATCTTCCACCCAGTCTTCACTCCTGCCCTCCGTGTTGGTCTGCACACTTTCGAAAGCCCCAGCAGTTGGCACCTGTGTTTTGTCATCATCCGATACGTGTTGCGATGGTCCTCCCATGTACTCATCTTGAAAGATAAGTGGTTGGGCATCGGTGCACTCAATCTCTACCACTTCTGTGGCAGGGATAGGTGGATGGCCCGGGAAACCCTGCTAACAGAGTCATCAAACTGCAGAAGTCTGAAGCAGAAGACTGCTGCATGATTTTGGGCTCAGACTGCTTGCCTGATTTGCAAGGGGGTGAGGTGAAAGACTGATGGCCATGGGCTGCAAGTGCCAACTCTGATCTTTTAGCAGGTGACTGGGTGGGAGACAATGTGAAGGAACTGGAGGCACTGTCAGCGAACCCAATCTACTTGTTCTAGTCTCATCATTTGCAGAGCCACATTAGGCCAGAACCAAATACCGCTGCAGGTTCTGTCTCCTACTCGCACCTGAGGAAGGGGCTTCACTTGTGCTTGTAGCTGGCACAAATCAACCACGTCCTCTCCCTGCAACAGGAGCTCCACCAGCAGCACCACGACCTGGGCCACGTCCCTTATTTGATGCTCGTCTCATATTTCTCAAATTAAGGATCTTGTACAAAATGGGTGTTTTGCTAATAGCAGAATAGAACCACAGTAACTAAAGGGTGTATCTCACACGTACAGATGTAGACTAGGCTGCAATGAAAGATTTTTGCCCAAAATGGGTGTTTTTCTAATAGCAAAATAGAACCACAGAATCTAAAGGGTGTATCTCACATGTACAGGTGTAGACTAGGATGCAATTAAGGATTTTTGCCCAAAATGGGTGTTTTATTAATAGCAGAATAGAATGACAGTATGTAAAGGGTGTATCTCACACGTACAGATGCAGACTAGGCCGCAATTAAAGATTTTTACCCAAAATGGGTGTTTTGCTAAAAGCAGAATAGAACCACATAATCTAAAGGGTGTATCTCACATGTACAGGTGTAGACTAGGCCGTAATTAAGGATTTTTCCCCAAAATGGGGGCACTGTCAGCCACCCAATCTACTATTGCCTGTACTTGTTCTGGCCTCACCATTCGTAGAGCCGCATTAGGCCTGACCAAATAACGCTTAAGGTTCTGTCGCCTACTCGCACCTGAGAAACGTGTTTCACTTGTGCGTGTAGCTGGCATAGATCGACCACGTCCTCTCCCTGCAACAGAAGCTCCACCAACACAGGCAGCACCACGACCTGGGCCACGTCCCTTATTTGATGCTCTCTCATTTTTTGCGTTCACCCACCAAAATAACAGATGGTTTATGTCAGGCGACTATGTAACCGCCAATAGTCAACAATTAAGTTCACTGACAGTAAGGCAGTGCCGGTGTCTTGAAGAGGAAATATTTCTTGAGGTCACACAACAGTGTGACAGGCGAATTTTATACAATTACTTCACGGTCACAAACATTTTTAATTTGTCAGCCAACAATGTAACAGCAGTATTGACTGGTTGTATTGAACTGTCACAAATGTAGCAAAGGCCCCAAATGTAGTGTCTTGCACAAAATGGGTGTTTTTTAAATAAGAATATAACTGCAGTATTTAAAGCTTGTATTGGACTGTCACAAATGCAACAAAGGCCCAAAATGTAGGGTCTTGCACAATATGGGTGTTTTTTTTAAACCAGAATATAACATCAGTATTTAAAGCTTGTATTGGACTGTCACAAATGCAGAAAATATAAGAAAAATCAGCAGCTCACACTCCTTGTTTACGCTGCACGGGAAAGGGCAATACCCATGTCAAATCCAACGAAAAAAATCCCAGCAAGCGTTCTTATCTTCAGTATGTTATACTCTTTATTACAACTACAAAATTAACAGGACGTGTTTCGGCCCATCCAGCCTTTCTCAACTGCATGACATCAAATAAAAACCTGGCCACATTTTATAGATACTAAATTAACTGGTCACGACATCATCAATTAATCAAACAGGAAATTACATTACTGTATGATCATCAGAGTGTCTAATCTTACTCAAATCCATTACTGCCGCAAAAAGGAGATAGTCCTTAAAATTTTCAACGTGGTATTGCGGTCTGTAAGAGAATACCGTCACAGATGGTATTGCAGAAAGCTGGAACTTATAAATAAACATCCAACTGGCTTGATCCCAAACTAAGGAGCATATGGGTGAATATATAAACCCCCTAGAGCTCTCCCTGACTGCTATGCCCATGCAAAGATCTTTATGGTAGACAATTGCATACCCTCGTACCTTATACTATGTGACACCTGAAAACCCTACAATAGTGAAGGGACATGACCACCGGCTCCCTGCACATAATACGGACGGGTCAGGGAGAGCTCTAGGGTCACCTACAATCAAGCCAGCAAGAAAACACAAATAAAGGAAACAGACTTATCTGAGGAATCAGGAGAAGCAGCCTCCAGCAGTGAAGACAATCCAGGAAGAAATATAAACCGTAAAGTGAGGCAGCATGGGAGGGAATATAAAGGGAGACAATCAGTGCAAATAGGTGACAGCTGTGAGAAGGAAAGGAGATAGAAAGTGAAACCAAAACAAAGAACATCATACAACAGGTAGAGAAGAACGTCTGCCAGATCTTCTCACAGAGCTGGCGGTGACAAATACACTCAACTTAAAAATTATTAAAAACACATAATCTCATAGTCCCTATTTAATCCCATGGGTTGTATGGTATACAATGTATAGATCCAAAATGCCTGTCTCCTAAGTAACAGTTTCTTCAAATCGCCTCCCCTTCTTGGCTGATCACCTGAAACTTCAATTGTGTAATAGAATTTTTGCACTTATCAAAATGGAATGGTACAGGAAACAAGATATTCTTTTTACGTATTGTGGATTTATGTTTGCAAATGCGGTCCCTCACTGTTTGCATGGTTTCCCCCATGTACAACAAACCGCAGAGGCACTCTATCAAGTAAATTACGTTGGTTGTGTCGCAGGTATAATAACCCTTGATCTTATAAGGTTTTCCAGTATGTGGGTGGTAGAAGAATTCGCCCCTTTGAACGTTAGAGCACTGCATACAGTGGAGACAGGGAAAAGTGCCGGATTTCTGATGTATTATGGTTCTTTGTATCTGTCTCCCTTTAACCTCTTTAGGACACAGGACGTACATGTACGCCCTGTGTTTTTCCGATCACCGCCGCGCAGCGGGCGGTGATCAGAAGCTGGTGCCTGCTCAAATCATTGAGCAGGCACCTCAGCTAAATGCGATGTCGGCGATCTGAATTGACCTGCGGTTTGCGGCTTTTACCTATTGCGGTGCTGGCAGCGGGCGGTGCCATCGGGTCCCCATGGGGCTGTGGGGGGGACCTGATGGCATGGAAGGCAGCGCAATGTAAAACTTACATAAATATAAAAAAAAGTATACATATTAGGTATCGCTGCGTTCGTATCGCCCGCAGCGTATTGCCCTAACCCCTCAGATGAACACCGTAAAAAATAAAAACTGTGCTAAATAAACCATTTTTTTGTCACCTTACATCACAAAAAGTGTAATAGCAAGCGATCAAAAAGTCACACGCACCCCAAAATAGTGCCAATAAGACCGTCATCTCATCCCGCAAAAACCATACCCTACCCAAGGTAATCGCCCAAAAACTGAAAAAATTATGGCTCTCAGACTATGGAAAGACTAAAACATGATATTTTTTTCTTCAAAAATAAAATCATTGTGTAAAACTTACATAAATAAAAAAAAAGTATACATATTAGGTATCTCCGCTTCCGTGACAACCTGCTCTATAAAAATACCACATGATCTAACCTGTCAGATGAATATTGTAAATCACAAAAAATAAAACGGTGCCAAAACAACTATTTCTTGTTGTCTTGCCTCAAAATAAGTGTAATATAGAGCAACCAAAAATCATATGTACCCTAAACTAGTACCAAAAAAACTTCCACCCTATCCCGTAGTTTCTAAATTCTAAAATGGGGTCACTTTTTTGGAGTTTCTACTCTAGGGGTGCATCAGGGGGGCTTCAAATGGGACATGGGGTAAAAAAAAACAGTCCAGTGAAATCTGCCTTCAAAAAAACGTATGGCATTCCTTTCCTTCTGCGCCCTGCCGTGTGCCCATACAGTAGTTTACGACCACATATGGGGTGTTTCTGTAAACTACAGAATCAGGGCCATAAATATTGAGTTTGGTTTATCTGTTAACCCTTGCTTTGTAACTGAAAAAAAATTATTAAAATGGAAAATCTGCCCAAAAAGTGAAATTTTGAAATTGTGTCTCTATTTTCCATTAATTCTTGTGGAACACCTAAAGGGTTAACAAAGTTTGTAAAATCAGTTTTGAACACCTGGTGTAGTTTCTTAGATGGGATCATTTTTTGGTGCTTTCTATTAAGTAAGCCTCGCAAAGTGACTTCAGACCTGAGATTTGCTTCTAAACTTCTAAGCCTTGTAACATCCCCCAAAAATAAAATATCATTCCCAAAATGATCCAAACATGAAGTAGACATATGGGGAATGTAAAGTAATAACTATTTTTGGAGGTATTACTATGTATTATAGAAGTAGATGAATTAAAACTTGGAAATCAGAATGGCCTGGATAAGTAAGAACGTTTTTAAAGTTATCACCACTTAAAGTGACACTGGTCAGATTTGCAAAAAATGGCTTGGTCCTTAAGGTGAAATAAGGCCAAAGGGGTTAATGCTCCCTACATCTGCACGGACAGATTCCTGATGGATATCACCCACTCCTAAATGGATGTCATTTACCACCTGCAACAGGCATTTTTGGGGTAAGAGGTGCAGAATCAATTTCAAAGACAGAAATGCTTTTCTCTTTTGCACTAGCAGTCAACCCATGAATACAAACAAACTGTCCATCAATCAGGTTAACCCCAGCCCCACTGTTGATAAATTCCTCAATTTCCACACGGTTTTAGAGCAGGAGTTTTTTTAGCACCACCTCCGCAGATAGGAGAAATCGTGTACTACCAGTAAATTACAAAAGTAAGTTTTCTTGCTCCCCACCCACACCACCAATAGTAATTTGGGGATTAAGCTTTTGTTTTTTGTTTACACCTTGTCGCTGAATGTACGGAGAAATATTCACAAAATGTCCCTTCTTTCCACAACAAAAACAGAATCCCTTCATATGACCAGAGCTCCTACCAGCAGTCCCAGGAGTAGCTCCCCCCCAACTGCATAGGCTCCTCACAAGGCGTAATCACAGGTGTCTCTTTACCATATGTGTCATCTTATTTGACAGTACGTCCTGAGGGTGAGGACCCTTAGATTTCCCCCTAAAGCGTCTATCTAGACGTACAGCAAGAGACATAGCTGCTTCCAATGACACAGGTTTTTCATGAAAAGCCAACTCATTCTGCAGCCTCTCAGATAGACCCTGACAGAACTGGCTACAGAGAGCAGGATGATTCCACTCCTTATCCGTAGCCCATCTTCTAAATTCAGAGCAATAGATTTCCTGCCGTAAACCACGTAACCTGGTCTCAGCTTGAGAGATCCGATCCGGGTCATCATAAATAATACCCAAGGCTCTAAAACATTCATCTACCGACTGGAAGGACGGTGATCCGGACGGCAGAGAAAAAGCCCAAGACTGTGTATTATCCTGTGCATCAGCAAAGAAATGATCATACCCATACGTTGACACTCATCCCCAGAAGAGTAGGGACGCAGCTTAAAGTACAACTTACGCCATTCCCTGAACTGAATGAAATTGTCACTACCCCCCTGAAAATCTGTCCAGGTGGGCAATCTTAGGTTCAGGGCAGGCCTGGTACCCACCATTGGAACCAGCCGCATGTGGTCTATGAATCCTTAAGACTGTTGCGTGGAGGTCAGCTACCTCCAAAGACAGTCCCTGCAGCTGTTCGACCAGTACAGATATAGGATCCATAGCTGCACTGACTTGAACAAGATTGCTGTTTATATGGCGGTAGATAATGTCACAATCAGTGTGTGGGGAAACTCTACACTGAACACAGAAGGGATGGGGAACAGTAACTGGGCCTGGAAACTAGGGAAGAAACAGGTCACCTCCTAGACAACCCTAATCCGGGCCCTATCTATCAATATGAATAGACCTTGAAGGTAGGATACCCAGGCCTTTATATCCCTATAAGACCCTTGAAAAGGTTAGTACCAGATGGACAAATGAAAGTCTCTTTCTCAGGACCAGATAAGAACAACAGGGAATGTAACAAACACAAACAAATGCAACACTTAACTTCTGTAGAGACAGACGAGCAGGAACACCAGAGAAGGGTGTCAGAAGGGTGGGTTCAGACTATATGGGGTAGAAGTGATGACCACTGGGCAACACCTGAGAAAAGGGAAGAGGTCATTAACCCTATCAACACTGAATCAAGAGAAATCAAGGAGGCTGTTAGATTCCTCCACGCTCTGCCAATCTCCTTGATTTCCTGACATCGGTCAACTGAAGGACCGCGACAGTATTGCAGTCCTTAATCAATATTTTTTGGGAAGCTGGTGTATCACACCCCTTAATCAGTATTTTGTGGAAGCAGTTATATCAAACCCCTAAATTAGTATTTTGTGGAAACTTGTACATGAAAGAGACAAAGGGCGGCACTCACCAGTACTTGCAGAAGTGGTTTTCAATATGAGGTAGGGAGCAGACTACATACATGTGTGCATCAGCAGGACTAGGCAATGGCCGTTTCGCACCTCAGTGCTTCATCTGGCCCATAATCAGGTGATGGATTTCACCCGGCTGTGATGCGCTTCTCTCTGCGCCGCCTGGGTGCCGCGCTCACCTGGCGCTCACCTGTGGGTCACAGAGAGAGGATTGCGTCGCTGTGTGAAAGATACATAGATAGATACATTTTTTAAAAGCATGTGAAATTTATCACCTGATTATGGGCCAGATGAAGCACTGAGGTGCGAAACGGCCGTTGCCTAGTCCTGCTGATGCACGCATGTATGTAGTCTGCTCCCTACCTCATATTGAAATGGAATAAAGAAACCACTTCTGCAAGTACTGGTGAGTGCCGCCCTTTGTCTCTTTCATGTACAAGTTTATTGCAACAGTAACAATCTAGTTACACGTTGGGCTGAGCACCACTGTTAGCAGCTAAATGCCGCATATATCTTCGCCAAGTACTCCGGTGACGCTACCTTTAATATAAAGAGTGCCACTCGATCTATTCTACAACTCCCATTGAGTATTTTGTGGAAGCAGGTATATCACACCCCTTAATCAGTTTTTTTTGGGGGGGGGGGGGGCAACAGGTATATCAAACCAGTTGCAATTAGTTATTCCAATACCGTTTGTCCCTCTATCTAGCTGCAGTATCTCAGCAGAACCGCACACAACTGCTGCACAATACAAATGCACTATAATATACTTTCCATGTTAGAAGGTATATTATAGGTATGTTACACCCCTCAATCAGTTTGTTTTGAGGGGGCAACAGGATATCATATCACATCAGTTGCAATTTCAATAACGTTTGTCCCTCTATCTAGCTGCGGTATCTCAGCAGAACCGTACACAACTGTTGCACAATACAAATGTACTATAATATACTTTCTATGTCAGAAGGTATATTATAGGTATATCACACCCCTCAATCAGTTTTAATTTTTTGGGGCAACAGGTATATCACACCAGTTGCAATTAGTTACTTCAAATAGCATTTGACCCTCTATGTAGCTGCTGTATCACAGCAGAACCGCACACAAATTCAGCACAATACAAATAATATACGTTCTATGTTAGAAGGTATATTATAGGTATGTCACACCCCTCAATCAGTTTTTTTGGGGGGAAACAGGTATATCACACCAGTTGCAATTAGTTATTCCAATAGTGTTTGTCCCTCTATCTAGCTGCAGTATCGCAGCAGAACCGCACATAACTGCTGCACAATACAAATGCACTATAATATACTTTCTATGTTAGAAGGTATATTATAGGTATATCACACCCCTCAATCAGTTTGTTTTGAGGGGGCAACAGGTATATCACATCAGTTGCAATTCCAATAACGTTTGCCCCTCTATCTAGCTGCGGTATCTCAACAGAACCGCACACAAATGCAGCACAATACAAATGCACTATAATATACGTTCTATGTTAGAAGGTATATTATAGGTATATCCCACCCCTCAATCAGTTTTTTTGGGGGGAAACCGGTATATCACACCAGTTGCAATTAGTTATTCCAATAGTGTTTGTCCCTCTATCTAGCTGCAGTATCGCAGCAGAACCGCACATAACTGCTGCACAATACAAATGCACTGTAACATACTTTCTATGTTAGATAGTATATTATAAGTATATCACACTCCTCAGTATATCACACCTATCGATAGCACACCTATACCAGTCCTTAAAAGGACTTTTGTGGCCCTATTAGCTAGCGTTTGGTGTCCCTAACAGGCTGTCCCTCCTCCACACAGCAACCTCTCCCAATACTGGCAAAAACCAGAATATAAAATGTCTGCAACATCGGGTTTATTTATAGAGTAGTGGGTGTGACTATGTTCTGAAACATCTCAATTAGCGGTCCTGTCCTACCTGATGGATGTGTCATGGGTTAAAGTTCGGCGCTATGCAAAAAAAAATTGCGCATGAGAATATCGCCATATGTTCGCATGTTCTGCAAATTGCAAACTAGCAAAGTTCGCCGCAAAACGACCACGGGGCGAACCGCAAGGCCACCTCTAATGCTCTATTTCATGTTAACACTCACAGATAAACTGCTTCCCTAGCCCAGTGATGGCTAACAAAATACCTTGGGGTGTCTTCTTTCCAAAATGGGGTCACTTGTGGGGTAGTTATACTGCCCTGGCATTTTAGGGGCCCAGATGCGTGAGAAGTAGTTTGAAATCAAAATCTGTAAAAAATTACCGATGAAATCTGAAAGGTGCTCTTTGGAATATGTGCCCCTTTGCCCACCTAGGCTGAAAAAAAGTGTCATACATCTGGTATCGCCGTACTCAGGAGAAGTTGGGGAATGTGTTTTGGGGTGTCATTTTACATATACCCATGCTGGGTGAGAGAAATATATTGGCAAAAGACAACTTTTCCCATTTTTTTATACAACGTTGGCATTTGACCAAGATATTTATCTCACCCAGCATGGGTATATGTAAAATGACACCCCAAAACACATTTCCCAACTTCTCCTGAGTACGGCAATACCAGATGTGTGACAATTTTTTGCAGTCTAGGTGGGCAAAGGGGCCCACATTCCAAAGAGCACCTTTAGGATTTCACCGGCCATTCTTTACAGATTTTGATTTCAAACTACTTCACACACATTAGGGCCCCTAAATTGCCAGGGCAGTATAACTAACCCCACAAGTGACACCATTTTGGAAATAAGACACCCCAAAAAATTCCGTGAGGGGCATGGCGAGTTCCTAGAATTTTTTATTTTTTGTCACAAGTTAGTGGAATATGAGACTTTGTAAGAAAAAAAAAATCATAATTTTCTGCTAACTTGTGACAAAAAAAATAAAAATTCTAGGAACTCGCCATGCCCCTTACGGAATACCTTGGGGTGTCTTCTTTCCAAAATGGGGTCACTTGTGGGGTAGTTATACTGCCCTGGCATTCTAGGGGCCCTAATGTGTGGTAAGTAGTTTGAAATCAAAATGTGTAAAAAATGACCTGTGAAATCCTAAAGGTGCTCTTTGGAATGTGTGCCCCTTTGCCCACCTAGGCGGCAAAAAAGTGTCACATATGTGGTATCGCCGTACTCAGGAGAAGTTGGGGAATGTGTTTTGTGGTGTCATTTTACATATACCCATGCTGGGTGAGAGAAATATCTTGGCCAAAGACAACTTTTCCCATTTTTTTTATACAAAGTTGGCATTTGACTAATATATTTATCTCACCCAGCATGGGTATATGTAAAATGACACCCCAAAACACATTCCCCAACTTCTCCTGAGTACGGCGATACCACATGTGTGACACTTTTTTGCAGCCTAGATGCGCAAAGCGGCCCAAATTCCTTTTAGGAGGGCATTTTTAGACATTTGGATCCCAGACTTCTTCTCACGCTTTCGGGCCCCTAAAATGCCAGGGCAGTATAAATACCCCACATGTGACCCCATTTTGGAAAGAAGACACCCCAAGGTATTCAATGAGGGGCATGGCGAGTTCATAGAAATTTGTTTTTTTTTGGCACAAGTTAGCGGAAAAATTTTTTTTTTTGTATTTTCTCACAAAGTCTCCCTTTCCGCTAACTTGGGACAAAAATTTCAATTTTTCATGGACTCAATATGCCCCTCACGGAATACCTTGGGGTGTCTTCTTTCTGAAATGGGGTCACATGTGGGGTATTTATACTGCCCTGGCATTTTAGGGGCCCTAAAGCGTGAGAAGAAGTCTGGAATATAAATGTCTAAAAAATGTTATGCATTTGGATTTCGTGAGGGGTATGGTGAGTTCATGTGAGATTTTTTATTTTTACACAAGTTAGTGGAATATGAGACTTTGTAAGAAAAATAAAATAAAATATCTATTTCCGTTAACTTGTGCCAAAAAAAATGTCTAAATGGAGCCTTACAGGGGGGTGATCAATGACAGGGGGGTGATCAGGGAGTCTGTATGGGGTGATCACCCCCCTGTCATTGATCACCCCCCTGTAAGGATCCATTCAGATGTCCGTATGTGTTTTGCGGATCCGATCCATGTATCCGTAAAAAACATACGGACGTCTGAATGGAGCCTTTAGGGGGGTGATCAATGACAGGGGGGTGATCAATGACAGGGGGGTGATCAGGGAGTCTATATGGGTGATCACCCCCTGTCAGGCTCCATTCAGACGTCCGTATGTGTTTTGCGGATCCGATCCATGTATCCGTGGATCCGTAAAAACATACGGACGTCTGAATGGAGCCTTACAGGGGGGTGATCAATGACAGGGGGGTGATCAGGGAATCTATATGGGTGATCACCCCCCTGTCATTAATCACTCCCCTGTAAGGCTCCATTCAGACGTCCGTATGTGTTTTGCGGATCCGATCCATGTATCCGTGGATCCGTAAAAAACATACGGACGTCTGAATGGAGCCTTACAGGGGGGTGATCAATGACATGGGGGTGATCAGGGAGTCTATATGGGTGATCACCCCCTGTCATTGATCACCCCCCTGTAAGGCTCCATTCAGACGTCCGTATGTTTTTTGTGGATCCGATCCATGTATCCGTGGATCCGTAAAAATCATACGGACGTCTGAATGGAGCCTTACAGGGGGGTGGTCAATGACAGGGGGGTGATCAATGACAGGGGGGTGATCAGAGAGTCTATATGGGGTGATCAGGGGTTCATAAGGGGTTAATAAGTGACAGGGGGGTGTAGTGTAGTGTAGTGGTGTTTTGTGGTACTTTACTGAGCTACCTGTGTCCTCTGGTGGTCGATCCAAGCAAAAGGGACCACCAGAGGACCAGGTAGCAGGTATATTAGACGTTGTTATCAAAACAGCATCTAATATACCTGTTAGGGGTTAAAAAAATCGCATCTCCAGCCTGCCAGCGAACGATCGCCGCTGGCAGGCTGGAGATCCTGCCTCTTACCTTCCGATCCTGTGAACGCGCGCCTGTGTGCGCGCGTTCACAGGAAATCACGGCTCTTGAGAGATGACGCGTATATGCGTCACTCTGCGCAGAGCTGCCGCCTCCGGACCGCGATCCTGCGTTAGGTGGTCCGGAGGCGCTTAAAATAGCACAAATTTTTGGCAAGATAATACATTTGGTGCCTTTGTTGCATTTGTGACAGTCAAATACAAACTTTAAATAATGCGGTTATATTTAGTCATTAACAAAAAAACATGTTGGGTAAGACCCTACATCTGGGGCCTTTTCTGCATTTCTTACAGTCCAATACAAGCTTTAGATACTACTGTTATATTCTGGCATTAAAAAAACAACCATTTTTGGCAAGATAATACATTTGCGGCCTCTGTTGCATTTGTGACGGTCAAATACAAACTTTAAATGCTGCAGTTATATTCTGGGTTTAAAAAAAACACCCATTTTGGGTAAGACCCTACATCTGGGGCCTTTGCTGCATTTGTCATAGTCAAATACAACCAGTCAATACTGAAGTTACATTGTTGGTTGACAAATTAAAAATTTTTGTGACCGTGAAGTAATTGTATAAAATTAAAAACTATTGTGTGACCTCAAGAAATTTTTACTCTTTATGACGCCAGCACTGCCTTACTCTCAGTGAACTTAAAATATAACTGTCACATTTAGACCCTCATTTCAATTTTCATATACAGGTCCTTCTAAAAAAAATAGCATATTGTGATAAAGTTCATTATTTTCTGTAATGTACTGATAAACATTAGACTTTCATATATTTTAGATTCATTACACACCAACTGAAGTAGTTCAAGCCTTTTATTGTTTTAATATTGATGATTTTGGCATACAGCTCATAAAAACCCAAAATTCCTATCTCAAAAAATTAGCATATTTCATCCGACCAATAAAAGAAAAATGTTTTTAATACAAAAAAAGTCAACCTTCAAATAATTATGTTCAGTTATGCACTCAATACTTGGTCGGGAATCCTTTTGCAGAAATGACTGCTTCAATGCGGCGTGGCATGGAGGCAATCAGCCTGTGGCACTGCTGAGGTGTTATGGAGGCCCAGGATGCTTCGATAGCGGCCTTAAGCTCATCCAGAGTGTTGGGTCTTGCGTCTCTCAACTTTCTCTTCCCAATATCCCACAGATTCTCTATGGGGTTCAGGTCAGGAGAGTTGGCAGGCCAATTGAGCACAGTAATACCATGGTCAGTAAACCATTTACCAGTGGTTTTGGCACTATGAGCAGGTGCCAGGTCGTGCTGAAAAATGAAATCTTCATCTCCATAAAGCTTTTCAGCAGATGGAAGCATGACGTGCTCCAAAATCTCCTGATAGCTAGCTGCATTGACCCTGCCCTTGATAAAACACAGTGGACCAACACCAGCAGCTGACATGGCACCCCAGACCATCACTGACTGTGGGTACTTGACACTGGACTTCAGGCATTTTGCCATTTCCCTCTCCCCAGTCTTCTTCCAGACTCTGGCACCTTGATTTCCGAATGACATGCAACAGTCCAGTGCTGCTTCTCTGTAGCCCAGGTCAGGCGCTTCTGCCGCTGTTTCTGGCTCAAAAGTGGCTTGACCTGGGGAATGCGGCACCTGTAGCCCATTTCCTGCACACGCCTGTACACGGTGGCTCTGGATGTTTCTACTCCAGACTCAGTCCACTGCTTCCGCAGGTCCCCCAAGGTCTGGAATCGGTCCTTCTCCACAATCTTCCTCAGGGTCCGGTCACCTCTTCTCATTGTGCAGCGTTTTCTGCCACACTTTTTCCTTCCCACAGACTTCCCACTGAGGTGCCTTGATACAGCACTCTGGGAACAGCCTATTCCTTCAGAAATTTCGTTCTGTGTCTTACCCTCTTGCTTGAGGGTGTCAATGATGGCCTTCTGGACAGCAGTCAGGAAGGCAGTCTTACCCATGATTGCGGTTTTGAGTAATGAACCAGGCTGGGAGTTTTTAAAAGCCTCAGGAATCTTTTGCAGGTGTTTAGAGTAAATTAGTTGATTCAGATGATTAGGTTAATAGCTCGTTTAGAGAACCTTTTCATGATATGCTAATTTTTTGAGATAGGAATTTGGGGTTTTCATGAGCTGTATGCCAAAATCATCAATATTAAAACAATAAAAGGCTTGAACTACTTCAGTTGGTGTGTAATGAATCTAAAATATATGAAAGTCTAATGTTTATCAGTACATTACAGAAAATAATGAACTTTATCACAATATGCTAATTTTTTGAGAAGGACCTGTATGTAGTTACTATTACCATGATATTCCAGAATCACTAACTATTAGACTTACTTACCCCATATTTCAAAAGATTCAGCTCTTAGCAATCAGTCTGCATAAAACTGCAATTTCATTCTGTTGAGATGGCTGCCACTGCCCACAGCCCTGAGGCTAAGCCCGCCTGCCCTCGCTACCCACAATGCATTGAGCTCCTCGTGCACTAGCTTCTGCACCTCAACCAATGGTTGCTCACCACACTTAAACATGCCCTCCTCCTCATTCTATCACATATACTGTAGGAAGTTGCTCGATTGTGGAGCCTCAATTCATCTTGGACACAGAAAACGAATGGTAATGGTCTCTATGAATGAAACCCAGGCTGCTTCATAGTATTTCCTATGGAGCCATAGCCTGTAATAGGCTCCATAGGAAATATGTGATTTTCTTATATATTCCAAAGCTATTGGTTGAAAAAAAAAAATACAGTACAAATCACCCCCCATTTTGCAAAATTCACCATTTTTGGACACTTCATTTCTTCATAAAAAATAAAATAAAAGGTGATTAAAAAGTCATACACACCCCTTAATGGTATTGATGAAAAGATCAGATTGTGCCGCAAAAAAGAGCTCCATACAGCTCCGTTCACATAATAAATAAAAAAGTTATAGGGGTCAAAATATGGCGACCAAAAATTAAAACAGATTTTCCACATATCCCCCCCTAAACAGTGCCATCCACAGATTCCCCCCCTAAACAGTGCCATCCACAGATCCCCCCTAAACAGTGCCATCCACAGATCCCCCCCTAAACAGTGCCATCCACACATCCCCCTCCCCTAAACAGTGCCATCCGCAGATCCCCCTAAGCAGTGCCATCCACAGAACCCCCCTCCCCTAAACAGTGCCATCCACAGATCCCCCCTAAACAGTGGCATCCACAGATCCACCCCTAAATAGTGCCATCCACAGATCCCCCTCTAAACAGTGCCATCTACAGATCCCCCTCACCTAAACAGTGCCATCCAAAGATTCCCCCCAAAACAGTGCCATGCACAGATGCCATGCCAGTGACATTCCCTGTAATTTTTTATTAATCATTTCATTAACAGGGCATCTTAAGAGTCCTGTATTGTTATTTATCATCATTACCTCCCCAAGTCGGGGGTGGGTAATTGCAGCGCGATTGGAAGCTTCTGCTTCAATAATTTGTCCCACGTTTCTGCTCGATTACATTTAATTTGATCTATTGACCTTCCTTGGATGTTATCCCTTTCTCAGGCTCCATCTCCAGCCTGGAACCCTGATTCCCCACTACCCATGATCACCATGGTAGGCGCAGAAAAGAACATTGAAAGTTGATAGAAAAGATATCCAATTGGATCGTGGACGTCACGGGGACTTGCTACATGGTTGAGCAGTTTGTGTTCACACGCCTACAAGTACTGACTGATGGGTCTGCCCCCTTCAACTTCTGGGTCTCCAAATTGGTCACATGGCCTGAGCTTGCCCTTTACGCCTTGGAGGTGCTGTCCTGCCCTGCAGCCAGTGTATTGTCTGAACATTTGTTTAGCAAGGCTGGAGGGGGTTATCACAGGTTATATTTCCCAATGTGTTGGGGTGTACACTAATTGAACCCAAAAATAATAATTTAACCAAAAAACAGTGTTGGCTACCTCCTCCTCCTCCACCTCCACCGCTACATCCACCGCCTCCTCAACCTCCTACTCCATATGGACCTCCTCCATATGGACCTCCTCCATATTATTTTTTATTTTTATGTTTTTTATGTTATTTTAAGTAATTTCCCTATCCACATTTGTTTGCAGAGCACTGAACATGCTCTTTTACCACATTTTGCTGCCATTTGCAGCCCTCTAGCCCTTTCCATGACTTTTTTAGAGCCATTTTAGTGCTCAAAAGTTCAGGTCCTCATTGACTTCAATGGGGTTTGGGTTCGGGGTTACGTTCGGGTCCCGAACTCAAACTTTTTTTGTGAAGTTCGGCTGAACCAGTCGTACCCGAACATCCATGTGTCCACTCAACTCTAGTCCTGAACTTAGTCGTGCAGCGATTCATTGCCAAATACCCCGTGGTCCAGGACTTCTTGCGGCAGGCCAGGAAAATCTCTGCCCATTTTAGAAGATCTTACACAGCCATGGCTTGCCTTGCTGTTGTTCAGCGGCGACACCACTTGCTTGTCAGACGTCTAATTTGTGTCTGCCCGACGCGCTGAAACCCCACGTTGTATATGCTTGATTGGTTTCTCCAGCAAAAACGTGCCGTTAACAACTACCTGTACAAACTCTGCAGCAGGAGGAGCTTGATTTCTTTTCACAGCGCCAGAGGCTGCTCATGTGTGATGCATGCAGACTTCTACAGCCATTTGATATCACTAAAATGGGCAGTTGCAGCCAGGCCCCATCTTCGACATTGTACCTTATGCCCTCTTTCTGGAGCATGCATTGCGTCATGTAATTGATCAAGCCGCCGAGGAGCAGGAGCTGGAAGATGAGGAAGTCTCAATGCTGAATTCATTCCCAGGGGGAGCTACTCCATCTGAGACAAGTCAGAATGAGTCTGAAGAGGAGTAAGAGGAGGATGGTGCCTGGGGGAAGGAGGAGGAGCAAGAAGAGCAGGCGTTAAACATTTATGGGATCCCTGGTGTTGTCTGTGGATGGGGGGAGGAGACCCAGGTCGACATCCTCCTGGGCAATGAGCAGGAGCCAGGCCACTCCACCACTTCCAATTTAGAGCAAATGGGGACCTTCATGCTCCAGTGTTTGAAGAGTGACCCCCGTATAAAAAGCATAAAAGGAAAAGACCAGTGCTAGTTGGCAAAGTACTTAAACCCCCGGTACAAACACAAAATGGCAGACATGTTATCACAGAGGGCTGTCAGAATGCAGAATTTCCAGGTTTTGTTGTGAGAGATGCTGAATTTTGCTGGCGTTGGCAGAGGAATTTCCACACACAGAGAAACAGTTGCGAGTACCAATTCAGCGCATGCAAGAAGAGGGCAGTTTTAAGATGTGTTGGTCACTCCGGAGATAATTCTTGCAGCCAACCCATCGACAGCCGCCCTCCGGATCCAGCCTCAGGGAAAGCTAGACCGACAGGTGTCCGACTACATCGGGTTAACGGCCAATGTGGACGCTCTGAGAAGCGAGGAACCCCTGGACTACTGGGTGTGCAGGCTTGACCTGTGGCTAGAGCTGGCACAATTTGCCATGGAACTCTTGACTTGCCCCTCGTTAAGTGTTTAGTGCAGCAGGGGGGATCGTGACTGATAAGCTCACTCGCCTAGCTCACGACAGTGTCTACAACCTCACATTTCTAAAAATGAATGCGGCATGGATCTCGGAGGAATTTAACACCTTTGACGACCACATTTAATTGAATTTCCTCATGACAGCCCACAAATATCCTCCTCAACCCAGAACAAATAATGGTCCCTGTCTTAGGTAAATGCAGCAGCATAAAATACCTTTTCTGTCCAGTGAATGCCTAATGTTTTGGACCTCGCAGGAATTCAACACCTGTGACGACCACGTGTTATAGAATTTCAACTATTATCATTTGGTTTTTTTTCAGGAGGGGGGATTTTGTTAGCCATATTTTTAATCCAATTTTATATTTTTTGTTCTTTAAACAGGGGCATAGCTATAGGGGGGGCAGGTGCCAATTCAATTATACTCACATGCAGCATGAAGGATATGTGCTTCCCTGCTCCTAGTCACAAAGCCCTGAGGGAAGGTGGGCCCAAGCTGAACGCTTGCACCAGGGCCCATGAGCCTTTAGCTACGCCCCTGCTTTTAAACATATGTATATGACATCTATTTGTACTGGCCTGCAGTAAAATTGATATCTAATGACCGTCTAATATACCTCTAGCCACATAATTACTTGTTCTTTTCTGTCCGGTCAATGCCTAATGTTTGGGGCCTGTACTACACTGATATTAAATGGCCGTCTAATATACCGTCTAATATACCGTCTCATATACCTCCAGCCACATAATCACTTGATCATTTATGTTCGGTGAATGCATAATTTTGGGGGCCTGTAATCTAACTGGCAAACATTAAAATTTTAATACGGTGACCGCCTAATTTACCTCCAGGCACATTATCAATTGTGCTTTTCTGTACGGTGAATGAATAATTTATGGGGCCTGTAGTTCACTGGCCTGCTGTAAAATTTATATTGATTGACCGTCTAATATACCTCCGGCCACATAATCACTTGATCATTTATGTACGTTGAATGCATTATTTTGGGGGTCTGTAATCTAACTGGCCAACATTTAAAATTGTTATACGATGACCGCCGAATGTGCCTCCAGCCACATTATCAATTGTTCTTTTCTGTCCACTGAATGCATAATTTTTGGGGCCTGTAATCTAACTGGCAAACAGTAAGATTTTTATACGGTGAATGCCTAATTTACCTCCAGGCACATTATCAATTGTGCTTTTCTGTACGGTGAATTAATAATTTTTGGGGCCTGTAGTCCACTGGCTTGCAGTAAAATTGATATCCATTGACCGTCTAATATACCTCCGGACACATAATCACTTGATCATTTATGTACGTTGAATGCATTATTTTTGGGGTCTGTAATCTAACTGGCCAACAGTAAGATTGTTATACGGTGACCGCCTAATGTACCTCCATCTACATTATCAATTGTTCTTTTCTGTCCGGTGAATGCCTAATGTTTGGGACTTCGGAAGAATTCAACACCTGTTGACGACGACCACGTGTTATTGAATTTCAACTATTATCTTTTCAAGAGGTGGCATTTCGTTAGCCATGTTTTTAATCCAATTTTATATTTTTTGTTCTTTTAAACATATGTATTTGAAATCTATTTGTACTGGCCTGCAGCAAAATTGATATCCAATGACCGTCTAATATACCTCCAGCCACATAATCACTTGATGTTTTTTGTCAGGTGAATGCCTTATTTTTGGGCCTGTACTCCCGTGGCCTAAAATAAAAATTTTCTAGGCTCCAGCAAGCCACCTTTTTGACAGTTTCCCTTTAAGACGCATAAAAATGGCCCATGATTAAAATACATATTTTTTGTGGGAATTTTTGTCTTTGATCCCCATCTGGTATGTCACTGTTTATGTTGTCGGATGATTTGTGCACTTCTAGTAAGTATTTGGTGGCTGCAATAATGAACTGACGGTTTTTCAGGTTCTCCTGCCATTAAAGTGAATGGGGCCCGTCGTGAACTTGCGGTTCTCAAACATTTGATCGTGTTTGTGAGATCACGTTTGCAAATCATCACGGTTGATGTTCGTCCATCACTAGTCAGAAGTTAGCCATCACAGCCCTAGCCTGTGTATAGATGTACTGATCACCATATAGGCCGGTTTAATTAAATTGAACAGTCCCCAGAAAAATTAAATTCCAATTGTGTGGGTATTAAATAAATGAATATAGATGATTAAGGGCCAGGCCTAACACTCAATTTCACGTTATCACTCATACAGTAGGTAAATTGTGGCCCAATCCTGTTTATTTGTGTACTACTGATCACCTATATGCTGGTTTAATTAAATTGAAGAGTCCCAAAAAATAAGATTCCGACCATGTGTATATAGAATATACAGAAATGCATAATTGAAGCCTGACGCTCAATTTCATGTTAAACTCACAGGTGAATTGTTGCCCTAGCCTGTGTATTGGTGTTCTGATCACCTATAACATGGATCTGCAACCTTCCGCACTCCAGCTGCTGAGAAATTACAACTTCCAGCATGCTCACTTACTTGGCAGTTCTTGTAACTACTATAAAAGTGAAAAGAGGATTCTGGGAGTTATAGTTTCAGAACAGCTGGAGTGCTGGCAGTTGATGATCCCTGAACTATAAGCTGGTTAAATTAAACAATCCCCCAAAAGATAAAATTGTAAGTGTATGGCTATTAAATAAATAAAAACGGATAATTAAGGGCCTGGCCTGATGATCAATTTCACTAGAACACTTACAGCTAAATTGTTGCCCTAGCCTATGTATTGGTGATGCTCAATTTCACGCTATCAGGCACAGCTGAAAAACAGGCATGGTCGACAGATGTTCGTGTGCATGTGCTCTAATAGTGCTGGATTTGCCACAAGTTATTTAGCACTAAGATTGCCTTTTATACGTTTACTTCTGATTCTTCAAACTCTCTTTCCAGTGCACCAATCCCCAGCAAACAATGGCCTGAGGGAGTATCCCGAGACAGAACACCTCATCAGGGACACTTCTACTCCCATCCTCTGCACTGGCTCCTCAGCGACTCGCTGTGTATACCATATATTGTTTGGTTTACTCTGAGTTGCACCTACATTTTGGTGTTAAATGTCTCATTTTAGGCCCCGCATTATCCTATGAAGTTATGCCCACTTTTCACGAAGCCACGTCGGCTTGTAGAGCATGTTGGAAAATGTGCCATTTTGTACCACTTTACACAGATTTTTGCTGCAGATACATTTGCAAATCTGGGCCATGGTGGTTTTCATAAGCATGTTATGTAGGAAGCCACTCTTTGTTTAGAATCACTTAAAGCTTTTCTGACAGTTGATTCTGTTTTTGAATCAAACATAGAAGTAGATACAAAAAAGAATCCATTCTTAACATGTGCCTATGTATCTGCATGGGGCTTTGCAATTATGTACGTGAGAACCCATTTTTATGTAGTATACATAAATGTCACTCATGTACAGATGTAGCAGGGTTAGCACACAAACTCTTAACCTAAATTTCTTAACTCATCGTGTTATCTTGAAACAAAAGCCATTGAAAAGCAATTGAAGGTGTTTGCTTAACGCATTTATTTTAGATAACACGTCTAATATAGCATGTGTGAACTCTACTACATCTTTATATGTGTGATTTATTGGGCTAAAAAGCAATGGGAGACAACAAGTATATTAATATATGCATATAAGAATACTTCTATAAATCTGTAATACACCATAGACTGGCATGTACATTGTTCGTAGTTCTAATGTCTATTTTTTTCCAAATATTTCCAATTCTATTCAAGCTGCAGAGAATTATGACTTAATCCTAAAATCCAATACATATTTCTTTGTGAGATACATTAAATCCTATTATCTTCCTTTTCCGTTTTCATCAGATAGCTGTACATCCAAAAGGTTATCTTCTTAATAACAAAATGAAAACGCATATGACAATATGAGCGGCAATAATTATTAGGTAATTTCTCTTTCAAATCAAGCTTCAGAATCTATGAGTAATATATTTATAATAATACTAAAACCATAGTAGTTCAACTCAATGTACTGTATTTAGTCTACATAGAGAGTGATATAAAGCTTCCAGCAGTCTTTTCTGGCAGTTATATGTAGGGACTTACTTTATCTGTAGTAGTTTGTTGCTTCATTTCCTTCAATCTAAATTTTATCTCATTTTAGGATGAAATGTTGGGTCTTTGGATCATTTACCATTTCTCCAAAGAGTTATAGTCTCAAGTTACAATGGCTTCAAGTTACAATGGTCGTCCCGGAACCAATTAATATTCTATTTTGAGGGGCCACTGTATTTCAGATTGAAATGTTCTTTAATTTTCTCATCCTGAAATATGTTTTTTTTTTTTAAACACGAGTATGCATTTAGTGCAAGATGATTGCAAGATATTCATAGTCATTCAGTAAAGCTTTACCTCTATTGTTGTTTTCCAGCTATTCCCATTTAATGATGTGAAAAGTAACCTATCTAACCTCTTCATAAACTAGTCTATTACCAACAAAATATGTTAATCTGATGCACGTCTTCAGTTACCGCGTTCATAATTTATCTTAAAAGGTACACGATTAATAAGAATGCATCATTTAGCCCCCTTACTCTTAATTTAATATTGGGCTCATATTTAGTTTAGTAGTCAGATGGTTCAGCCACCTCATAAGTATATAATTCATGCAACTTAAAAATTTACATATTGCAAGGGTGCAAGCACAAGCATAAGAAAGGAAGGACTATCACTATCAGTCATAAGTAATACTAAAAAAGTAGAAAGACTACATTGACAGTGAAAAATTGTGGTTTTAATTTTAATACATGAAATGTATTTATTGTAAAATATTAACTCCTTAAGGACCAGGCCATTTTTTGCAAATCTGACCAGTGTCACTATATGTGGTGATAACTTTAAAACGCTTTGACTTATCCAAGCCATTCTGAGATAGTTTTTTCATCACATATTGTACTTCATGGCATTGGTAAAATGGAGTAAAAAATTATCTTTTTTTTTATAAAATAAATACCAAATTTAACAAAAATATGCAAAAATCAGCAAATTTCTAAGTTTCAATTTCTCTACTTCTATAATCATAGTAATATCTACAAAAATAGTTATTACTCTACATTCCCCATATGTCTACTTCATGTTTGGGTCATTTTGGGAATGACATTTTATTTTTTGGGGACGTTACAAGGCTTAGAAGTTTAGAAGGAAATCGAAATTTTTCTGAAATTTTCAAAAACCCACTTTTTAAGGACTAGTTCAGGTTTGAAGTCACTTTTTGAGACTTACATAATAGAAACCACCCAAAAATGACCCCACTCTAAGAAACTACACCCCTCAAGGTATTAAAAACAGATTTTATAAACATTGTTAACCCTTTAGGTGTTCCACAAGAGTTAATGGAAAATGGCGATAACATTTCAGAATTTTGATTTTTCGGGGCAAATTATCTATTTTAATAAATTTTTTCCAGTAACAAATCAAGGGTAACAGCCAAACAAAACTCAATATTTATTGCCTTGATTCTGTAGTTTTCATAAACACCCCATATGTGGCCGTAAACTACTGTACGGGCACACTGTAGGGCATAGAGGGAAAGGTGCGCCATGTGGTTTTTGGAAGGCAGGTTTTGCGTGACTGGTTTATTTACACCATGTCCCATTTGAAGCCCCCCTAGACTGAATGACACCTGCAAACCCTATTATAGTGAGGGGACACGACCACCAGCTCCCTGCACTTAATACGGAGGGAGTCAGGGTCACCTAGAACCAAGCCAACAGGAAAACAACAAATACAGAAATAGACTTAACTGAAAACCCAGCTGTAGCAACTTCTAGCAGAGAACACAATCCAGGATATAATATAAACTGCAAGGTGAGGCAGTATGGGGAGGAGATCTATAGGGAGGCAATCACTGCTAATAGATGACAGCTGGGAGAGGGAGGAGAGATGTCAAAACGAAAGCAAAACAAAAGAAGATCATGCAGGAGGTACTGAAGAACTTCTATCAGAACTTCTCAAAGATCTGGTGGTGACACAAGGTTACCAAAAATAGAAATTTAATCTCCATTTGCCATAAACTGTTGAGAAACACCTAAAGGGTTAATAAAGTTGGTAAAATCAGTTTTGAATACCTTGAGGGGTGTAGTTTCTTATATGGGGTCACTTTTATGGAGTTTCTACTCTAGGGGTGCATCAGGGGTTCTTCAAATGGGACATGGTGCCCAAAAAAAAGGCCATCAAAATCTGCCTTCCAGAAACCATACAGTGTTCTTTTCCTTCTGAGCCCTACCGTTTGGTCATACAGCAGTTTACAACCACATATGGGGTATTTCTGTAAACTGAAGAATTAGGGTAATAAATATAAAATTTAGTTTGGCTGTTAACCCTTGCTTTGTTACTGGAAAAAGCGGTTTAAAATGGAAAATCTGCCAAAAAAATGCTGTTTTGGCACCGGTTTTATAATTTTTTTTGACCGTGTTCATCTGAGGGGTTAGGTCATGGGGTATTTTTATAGAGCAGATTCTTACGGATGCGGCTATTCCCAATATGTCAACTTTTTATTATTTATTTAGGTTTTACACTATATTTTCCTTTTATAAACAAAAAAAAAAACATTTTATTATCGCCATAGTTTAAGAGTCAGTTTTTTTAAAAGTTTTTAGCTGATTATCTTAGGTAGGGGCTCATTTTTTGTGGGACGAGAGGACAGTTTTATTGGCACTATTTTGGGGGACTATGACTTTTTGATCGCTTGCTATTGCACTTTTTGTGATGTAAGGTGACAAAAAAATACTTTTTTTGCACCGTTTTTATTTTATTTTGTTGACCGTATTCATGTGAGGGGTTAGGTCATGGAGTTTTTTTTAGAGAGCAGATTCTTACGAATGCAGTGATACCTAATATATCTACGTTTTTTATTTATTTAGGTTTTACACTATATTATCCTTTTATAAACAAACAAAAAAAAACATTTTAGTATCTCCAGTCTAAGGGCTCTTTCACACCTGCGTTCTTTTCTTCCGGCATAGAGTTCCGTAGTCGGGGCTCTATGCCGGAAGAATCCTGATAAATTTTATCCTAATGCATTCTGAATGGATAGAAATCCGTTCAGGATGCATCAGGATGTCTTCAGTTCCGGACCGGAGCGTTTTTTTGGCCGGAGAAAATACTGCAGCATGCTGCGCTTTTTGCTCTGGCCAAAAATCCTGAAGACTTGCCGCAAGGCCGAATCCGGAATTAATGCCCATTGAAAGGCATTGATCCGGATCCGGCCTTAAGCTAAACGTCGTTTCGGCGCATTGCCGGATCCGACGTTTAGCTTTTTCTCAATGGTTACCATGGCTGCCGGGACGCTAAAGTCCTGGCAGCCATGGTAAAGTGTAGTGGGGAGCGGGGGAGCAGCATACCTACCATCCGTGCGGCTCCCGGGGCGCTCCAGAGTGACGTCAGGGCGCCCCAAGCGCATGGATCACGTGATGGGGCGCTCTGACGTCATTCTGAAGCTCCCCGGGAGCCGCACAGACTAAGTATACCGCTCCCCCCACTGCCCACTACTACTATGGCAACCAGGACTTTAATAGCATCCTGGCTGCCATAGTAACACTTAAAGCATTTTGAAGACGGATCCGTCTTCAAATGCTTTCAGTTCACTCGCGTTTTTCCGGATCCGGCGTGTAATTCCGGCAAGTGGAGTACACGCCGGATCCGGACAACGCAAGTGTGAAAGAGGCCTTAGAGTCAGTTTTATTTTTTTTTAGCCTATTATCTTAGGTAGGGGCTAATTTTTTTGTGGGATGAGAGGACAGTTTTATTGGCACAATTTTTGGGGGCATATGACTTTTTGTGATGTAAAGTGACAAAAAAAATACCTTTTTTTGCACCGTTTTTATTTTATTGATCTGAGGGGTTAGGTCATGAGGTATTTTTATAGAGCAGATTCTTACAGACGCGGCGATACCTAATACGTCTACTTTTTTATTTATTTTAGTTTTACAAAATATATATATTTTTTTGTTTTAGTGTCTCAAGTCTTAGAACCATATTTTTTTTTTCCGATTGTCAGTGGCTAAATGAAATTAAAATTGGGGAAGGGAATACAAATTTAGTACTTTATGAAAGTGGTGGTGTCCTTCCGTATCCCCCTCCTGTGACACACTCTGCACTTTTTTTAGGACCGTCCCTTCTTCTCAGTATGGGGAACCACACCTGGAAAGTGTTGGCCAGGGACGATCCGGTTGCCTCAAAAAAAAAATTAAGAAAATCCCAAAAAGTGTCAAAAATAAAATAAAAATTCAAAACGCGCTGATCGCCACCTCTCAGGATCGCAGGACGGTGATTGGTGGTGTATCATCAAACCACCGATTCCAGGTATTCGGGTCACCAGAGACCCGAATAACCCGGAAATGCAGCAAACCGCAGGTCTGAACTGATCAATGATCAATGCTGCGATCAAAGATTTGAGCAGGCACATTGTTCCTATCACCTTAAGTACCAGGACATCAGGCATATCTGTACACCCTGTGTCCGTAACAATTTATGCCACAGATCATAATCCCATTTTTAAATGTTATTCTTCTGCACAATCACATGAAAGGCGGAGGTATGTTTGCAATTATTTTTGTTTACATTGAATAGATAAAGGAGTATCCAGTAAACAAAATATTAATACATTTCTGACCTTTTACCGTACATAGCATTTTTCCCTGTTAAAGTAAGCAAGGAAGCATATTGACATGTAATGACCTCCCATTAAAATGCAGGCTTTGACAATAAAATAAATATGCTATTTAATATGAACAACAATGCTATTTGTTACTGAAATTACTCATATTCAGACTGTAAGTGGTAGATGATTTAATAATTACCTAACTTAGAGGTGAGATAGGGCAGACCAGGACAACATCTGCATGAAGATTGAATTTGCTCACCATGTATATGTGTGGTTCCAATAGGTCCTTAAATTTCCTATGTACACCTTCGGAGGCAATTTTTGTTTAATGATTGCATTTTACTCATTTTTGGCTAAAAATCCAATTTTTTATTTGGCCTTTACTAAAAAATATTGATATATATCGTTCTGTCACAAAGGGTTAAGTGTTTTTCTAACTGTGTGACTGGTACTTGGTCATCTAATAAACCTTATCTCTGAACTACTAAGAGGTCATAAGCACTTATTTAAAGAGGACCTTTCACCAGAAAAAAAGTATCTAAACTGACTAGACAGACGTGTAGAGCGGCGCCCGGGGATCCCCCTGCACTTACTGTTATCCCCGGGCGCCGCTCCGTTCTCCAGTTATAGCCTCCGGTATGTTCCTAGTTAGGCTCCACCCAGGGGAACCTGCCGGCGTCTCTTTCTCCTATGCTGTAGCGCTGGCCAATCCCCTGGGTGGAGCCAAACTAGGAACATACCGGAGGCTATAACCGGAGAACGGAGCAGCGCCCGGGGATAACAGTAAGTGCAGGGGGGTCCCCGGGCGCCGCTCTACACGGCTGTCTAGTCAGTTTAGATACTTTTTTCTGGTGAAAGGTCCTCTTTAAGCCACATTATGAGTATTATTAGTAAACCCAAGAATTAACTCCCATAGTACAATTGGTATAAAGATTTCCATCTCCCTACCTGTTCTCTCTCCGCTAGTTCTGTTAGTAGGCAGCCTATCAGTTACTCAGCAACCCTTTGCCCATTGCTCCAGACGAGGTGCCCGATACATGGCAGTCAGAAATGCGTCCAGTGAGGGCTGGGTACATTTAGATAGCTTCTACTATTAGCAGTAGCAAGGGATCCTATGGGTGACCAGTGTGGTGTACTAAAAATAGAGACACCAATCAGATTGTTCTCTAGGTTGTCTGGATATGGACTCCTTGTGTGTGTAACCATTGATGCCACTAGCATGCTTTACTGTTTGGTTGGACATCAGTGTTAGGTGGTGGCATAGCTATGATTACTTACCATACCAATAATCAGCATGGCCCTTTGCCACCACTATGGTTTAGGTGGCGGCATAGCTGTGATTACTTAAAACAAATAATCAGCACAGTCTATTGCCACCACTAACTGTGTAGGATATTATTGTGGCTGACTGTAGTATCATTGAGCATATCCATAAGCAGTGTGGAATCAGCCAGCAGTCAACTTCTGGGGGCTATACAAATTAACTGTGACCCCCATATAGGTTATATCCCAACCTCCTATCTCTCTATACTAGGAAAGGGATTAGCCAAGTTTTAAAAGTATTTGAATAAAGATTTATTATTTTCATTTTACCGTCCTAGTAGGCAGTGATTTACACATTCTTATTGGTAAGAAAAGAACTGAGCTATAATAAGTGTTTATAAGGGCAAAGAGCAGAGATAAGGAGCCCGTCAGCTCCCCAATTGATGGAAAAGAGAAAATCCAGAGGCTGCTTCTAGAGCATCTCAGCTATGTACAGAAAAAAATGGCTCCATATATTTTTTAATAAAGACCTATTGAAAAAATGGTTTTAGCTCAAAATGAGTACAATAAAATAATAGTAAAATAAAATCTCCTAAAAGGTGTACATAGCTTGTAAAATTGTTTTCTGGTTTGCATCATCATCTCTTAAACTAATAAAGGTACATTTCGTAATGTATTTATTTTACCTTTATTGATATTGTCTTCTGTTCTGGGTGGTGGTCACATGACCATGTCCATGTTGCTTTTTCTCATTTCCTGCGATGTTATGTTAATGGGTGTGTCAAGATGCCCAATGAGCAATGATATGGGGGTGTCTATGTAACTAGCTGGGTGGGATGAGCTATAAACTAGCAGGCTGTTGTCAGGAGAAGTGCTGGAACTTTGACAAAGAAAAGAAAAGTGCATCATGGGTTTGCTTGTGTGGCGAAACCAACCTCGCCACAGTGTTTTGGAGGGGGCTGTTTGCCAGCCTCCTGCCCTGGGATTATGGTCCGTTAATTTATTGGGTTTTAAGGCACTTGGGACTGATCCCTCTGTCCCTGGATTGCATCATTTGCCTTTCTTGCTTGGATTTTACTATTCCCATGGTGAGAACAATGGATGAAGCACATGGTGAGAACAATAGATAGCGGCCATTTTAACTCACAGACCACTGCTTGACCCTCAACACGGAGCCTTGTCTCGTTATTGGGGGGATTCCCTGTATGCTGTTAGAGACTGATTGCCAGGAGTGTAAGCTGATTGTATGCTTTTCCTGTTCGTCTGCTAGCAGCTATTCGCGAGGTCTAGTTTGGAGTGCTATTTTGTATCCAGTTCGGGAGTTTGGTGTTCTGCAGTAGCTGTGCCTGTCTCTCAGAAAGGGGCATATTGCCTAAACGGATTTTAACCCCTTGTCTGCTGAAACAGTCAGTTACAATTGGTGGCAGCGGCGGAATCGTTCCTACAGCCAGAAGGACAGCTACAGGAGACACCATTTCTGTGGATTTTACAACTTAAGGGCAACGCATGTCTCAGTACAGGGACCCTAAAAGCACCAGGATGGAACCAGCAATGGAGTACAGATATTCTGTTGAGGAATTTGATCGTATGATGTGGTTGCGGCTGAACTTCTTCGGACCCAATCCAGCTGAGAAATCCGTGAAGTTCGTGAGGAGTCTAGTGTTCAAGACCCTACTATACCGGGCAGAAGGTAACGGTCAGCTGCCACGTTGGGTGGACCTCCATCGGAAGTTACAGTTGCGGGACAGAGGGAGCCCAGTCTCCATTCCCCAGCGGCAGTGTGAATTGCAGGGAATTGGGAGCCCAGTCTCCATTTCCCAGCGGCAGTGTGAATTGAAGGGAATTGGGAGCCCAGTCTCCATTCCCCAGCGGCAGTGTGAATTGCAGGGTATTGGGAGCCCAGTCTCCATTCCCCAGCGGCAGGCTGAGTTACAGGGAGTAGAGGTAGTTGTTCCTGCCCCCCAGCAGCAAAGTGATATGCCGGGAAGGCAGTGTGAAATGCAGGGAAAAGAGAGCAATGTCCTCCCTCCCCAGCGGCAGGCTGAGTTACAAGGGGCAGAGGTAGTTGTTCCTGCCCCCCAGCAGCAGCATGATTTTTTGGGAATTGGGAGCCCAGTCTCCATTCCCCAGCGGCCGTGTGATGTACAGGGAATTGGGAGCCAAGTCTCCATTCCCCAGCGGCAGGCGGAGTTACAGGGGGCAGAGACAGTCGGTCCTGTCCCCCAGCTGCAGAGTGTCCAGCAGGGAATAGAAAGCCCAGTCTCCTTTCCCCAGCAGCAAGACACTGTATTGGGAGCGGAGACAGTCGGTCTCCCCCTCCAACGACCAGGCTCCAACCAGGCTTCTTCCATGGTAACGCTGGCACCAGGGCAGAGTACCGCTGATACCTGCCCACAAAGCAACCTCCACTCCAAGCCAGGGAGCAACACAGAGACCGGGAGTACCAGCTACCAATATAATCTTGGTGGATTCACTGGACAGAGACAGGCTACTAAATTCAACAGGTCCAGTATTGGGTTGTGGGTGGGCTGCCAGACTAACTCAGGTACCGGTGAGGTATCTGGTTAGTCTTCCCTGGGGGGGGGGGGAGATGTGTGGCAAAACCAACCTTGCCACAGTGTTTTGGAGGGGGCTGTTTGCCAGCCTCCTGCCCTGGGATTATGGTCCCTTAAGTTATTGGGTCTTAAGGCACTTGGGACTGAGCCCTCTGTCTCTGGATTGCATCATTTGCCTTACTTGCTTGGATTTTACTATTTCCATGGTGAGAACAATGGATGACGCACATGGTGAGAACAATAGATAACGGCCATTTTAACTCACAGACCACTGCTTGACCCTCAACACGGAGCCTTGTCTCGTTATTGGGGGGATTCCCTGTATGCTGTTAGAGACTGATTGCCAGGAGTGTAAGCTGAATGTATGCTTTTCCTGTTCATCTGCTAGCAGCTATTCGCGATGTCCAGTTTGGAGTGCTATTTTGTATTCAGTTCGGGAGTTTGGTGTTCTGCAGTAGCCGTGCCTGTCTCTCAGAAAGGGGCATATCGCCTAAACGGATTTTAACCCCTTGTCTGCTGAAAGGGTCCGTTACAGCTTGGTTACCGCAACAGGAAGTGCTACATACAGGTTGGGAAACATAGTAGTTGGAAAACAGGTCAGGAAAGTCAAAATTGAAAGAAAAGCAAGCATGGGAAAAATTCACGAGGTAAGCAACCACATAAGCATATCTGTTAAAAAAAACAAACATAGTATTCCCTGAAAACTCCTTAACCTGTTCGGGACACATAACACACCGGTACGGCATGATGTCCCGGTACTTAAGGACACATGACGTACCGGTACGTCATGTGTAGTTCCGATCACCGCCCGCCGGTGCTTGTTCAAATCATTGAGCAGGCACCCGGGGACAATGCGCGGGGAAGGTTCTCTGACCCTCCCGTGTCGGCGATCGCCACAAACCGCAGGTCAATTCAGACCTGCGGTTTGTGGCTTTTACATATTGCAGCAGCGGGCGACGGTGCCATCGGGTCCCCGTGCAGCTGCCGGGGGGGCCCGATGGCATGGAAGGCAGCGCGATGCCTTCCTAAGTCATCGGCGCTGCCTTCCAGTGATGAGCCTGTGAGATCCAGCCCCCTGGATCTCACAGACCAGAAGCTATATGAGCTGTATTACTCATACAGCTAATGCATTCCAATACAGAAGTATTGGAATGCATTTTAAAGGGGATTAGACTACCAAAAGTTGAAGTCCCAAAGTGGGACAAAAAGTAAAGTGAAAAAAAGTGAAAAAAATTAAGTTTCCCCCCCCCAAAAAAATTAAAAAGTTTCAAGTAAAAATAAACAAAAGCGTAATTTTCCCCAAATCAAGTAAAAAAAAAAAAAGAGTTGAGAATTAGGTATTGCCGCGTCCGTATTGACCGGCTCTATAAACATATCACATGACCGAACCCCTCAGATGAACACAGTAAAAAATAAAAAATAAAACCTGTGCTAAATTAACTATTTTTGTCACCTTACATCACAAAAAGTACAACAGCAAGCGATCAAAAAGGCGTATGCCCACCAAAATAGTACCAATCTAACAGTCACCTCATCCCCCAAAAAATGAGCCCCTACCTAAGACCAAAAAATAAAAATAAACTATCGCTCAGAATATGGAGACACTAAAACCTCATTTTTTTGGTTTTTAAAAAAGCTGTTATTTTGTAAAACTTAAGTAAATTCAAAAAAGTTTACATATTAGGTATCACCGAGTCCGTAATAACCGGCTATTTAAAAATATCACACAGTAAAAAAAAAAATGGTGTAAAAAAAGCCATTTTGTGTCACCTTACATCACAAAAAGTGTGATAGCAAGCGATCAAAAAGTCATATACATCCCAAAATAGTGAAAATCAAACCGTCATCTCATGCCGCAAAAAATGAGACCGTACCTAAGACCATCGCCCAAAAACTGAAAAAACTATGGATCTCAGAATATGGAGACACTAAAACATGATTTTTTTTTTTCAAAAATGAAATAATTGTGTAAAACTTACATAAATAAAAAGTATACAAATTAGGTATCACTGTGTCCGTAATAACCTGCTCTATAAAAATATCACATGACCTAACCCCTCAGGTGAATACCGTAAAAAAAGCCATTTTTTGTTACTTTTCATCACAAAAAGTGTAAAAGCAAGCAATTAGGGTTGAGCGAACTAGAACTGTAAAGTTCGGGTTCGTACCGAACTTTAGGATTTTTTGACCCTGAACCCGAACAAGTTTGCCGAACATGTTTGCCGAACAAGTTTGGGTTCGGTGTTCGGCACTTTCTTGGCGCTTTTTGAAAGGCTGCAGAGCAGGCAATCAACAAGCGTTTAACTGTCTGACCTTAGAAGCCACCACAGCCATGCCTACTAATTGCATGGCTGTGATTGGCCAGAGCAGCATGTGACCCAGGCTCTATATAAGCTTAAGTCACATAGCGCTGCATGTCACTCTGCACCAGCACTGCATCTGAGCTTTTGGGACATTGAAAATCAAAATCTTTTGGCAATATACAACATCTGGATTAGTCAGTGTGCAATTTAAGCTAGAAATACACCCATCATTTTTTGGGGTTTTAAAAACACACTCTTTTTTTGCCCAAAAACAGTATTTTCCTGATCTGCAAGTGTTAAATTCAAGTTTTATATATACAGCTTTCATATTCTGTTACCCAAAAAACACTTTTTGGCAATATACAACATCTGGATTAGTCAGTGTGCAATTTAAGCTAGAAATACACCCATCATTTTCTGGGTTTTAAAAACACACTTTTTTTTTACCAAAAAACTGTATTTTCAGGCCTTGCAGCATCAGCACGTGTGAAATTACAGGCTTATATGCTGCTGTCAAATTCAGTTGTTAAACAAACACTCGTTTCGGCAAAAAAAATATAGTTGGCATTAGATTCAGAGATTTGAAATACCCCCATTTGGTGCACCAATATTTAATTTAGGCTGTGTGAGATACACCATTTACATACAGGGGTTTGATTCAGGCATTTGAAATACAGCCATTTTGGGCAAATAAATCTTTAATTCAGGCCTACAGTTGGTCAGGCCGTGTGAGATACACCCTGTATATTTCAGGCCTTGCAGCATAAGCATGTTTGAAATTCCTGGGTTATATACCGCTGCCTTATTGAGTTATTATAGAACACGGACAGATCTGAATTTCCCTCGGGAGCGAGGAAAAAAAAGAAAAAAAAAAAGAGCGCACAATAGGGTAGTACGTTCAAACACCGGATAGGGATGTCAGAGTGAGAAATATCCAAACTCACTTTTTGGGGTTGTGCTCCGGCAGGCACAACGCTACTGTAGACTTAATAGGAACAAGACCTTTTAAACCAGGATTGCAGCCGCAGATTTTATGATCTCTTGGCTGGGATGTCCAGTCCCCCCCAAAGGAATTCGTAGGTAAAGGAAAAAAGAAGTTCTGCATCGGCGCAAATTCACCAGTAAGATCGGTCTTGGTAAGTAGATTCTTTTAGTTTTAATAAGAAACAACGCGTTTCGGGGATGAAAGACTCCCCTTCATCAGGTTTTACATACACATAACACATATTACATTATTTATAGATACATTCCTACAAAAAAAACGCCAAAAGCATGGACCTGGGTGACGCCCCTTGTGGGAGGAGCCATCACCAGGTGTCATCTATACTTTCAATTTTTCTTCATATAAATAACATGAAAAAAAAGTTGTTTATAAACCATTCATATAGTCTACATAAAATCGCATTAATACTGAATTAAAATTCCTTACAGATCGTTTTGTTATTTTATTGTTTTAGATCTATCACATATTGCTCCTGGTCATGTGATCGCTAGTATGGGCGTCACATGACTCGGGAGTCCGGAAGCGTATGTTCGGTAACCCCGCTCTCATCTAACTTGAAGGAGAGAGGGCGGAAGTAGCGATACTAAGATCGCTTTAACTGCGCATGTCGGCCGGCGGCTTGAATGTCTCAGGCGGGGACAGCAACGCTGTGATCACTAGAACGGCGTATGCTCATGTTAGCCAGCAGCTCGCTTGTCACATGATCGCATCTATGCGGTCATGTGACATATCTAACTTATCATTCAGATCTAGATCTCACTGGGGGTCCATGAGTAGGATTTATTTTAAAGTATATAGACAGGGGGAATAAATTAGGTAGGCATGAATGTTTAAACTGGCTCAAATTGATTTTTTTTGTATTCTTGGAGATTAAAGAAAAAGGGAAAAAAATATATATATATAGATGATATGCAAACACACACACATACAGCAGATACACACGTATATATATATATATATATATATATATATATATATATATATATATGACATATGTGTGTATGTCAACACACACACCCAAAAGGAAAATAGAGGAGATGCAAAAGAAAAAGAGAAGAAAACCAGATATATAAAAAAAAAAAACAACAACAAAAAAAAAGAATTAATTCTCCCCTTCCTCTCTGCACATTTCTGTATATTTAACGGATGATAAATGAAATATATATAATATAAGAATGTATAAAATATATCTCTATATAAAAAATATCTATGTAAAAAATATCTATGTAAAAAATATATATATCCACATAAAAACACAGGAATGTGTAAATGTATAAACACATATTCAAGGTGTAAAATGATACAGAAAAAAAAAATATTCCTCTTTTCCTTTTCTTTTTTTTTCCTTTTTTTTCCCCTTCTTTTCCTCCCTTTTCTCTCTTTCCCTCTTCCCTTTCATAGAAAAAAATAAAATAAAAATATTATAAAAAATAAATATATATATAATATATAAATAAATAAATGATCAATCATCCCCATTATTAATTAATTTCAAAAGCCTCATTCAGCCCATACCGGTTCAAGCTATTCATTTTAAAAATCCAATACATTTCTCGATGTCTAATGTACTGGACGTCTGTTTGGAGGTGTGATGGAATGTGTTCAATCGGTGTTATAGTGAACCCCATGGTGTTGCCATCGTGGTCTTCTGCCGCATGTCTAGACACACTGTGTTTCATATATTTTTTGCGAATTTTCGACCGGTGTGTATTAAAACGTTTGCGTAAAGTTTGTATTGTCCGGCCCACATACCGTAGGTGACAGGGGCACTCCAATAAATAAATAACATAATTCGAGTTACAGGTCAGGTGAGATTGGATTTAGAATGATTCCCCAGTGCTCTTACTATTAAAGGATGAACGTTGGTAAATGTTGGTACAACAGAGGCATCTCGAATGGCCACATTTGAAACTTCCTTTTGGAGCCTCAGTCTCTTTCTCATCATTAGGGGGATGTATTATAGGTCTCATTTTGCTCGGGGCTAGTATATTTTTCAGAGTTTTAGCTCTTCTATATGTGAATTTCGGATTCTCCAGAATATTTGACTCAGTATCGGGTCTCTTTTGAGGATATGCCAGTGTTTCCCCAGAGTTGCCTTAATGGCGTTATGGTTTTGGTTGTACGTTGTTAGGAAATTGTAACAGTATGAGTTGATATCATCTTTGTTGTCATCTTTTTTTGGGGGGGCTAAGCTTTCTAGTTGGGTTAGTTTGTTTGCTTTTTCTCTGGCTCCCGAAATTATGTCACTCGGATACCCCTTTTGATTGAAGCGAGATGTCAGAATGTTGCATTGTGAGCTGAAATCTGAGTCTAATGTGCAATTGGCTAAAGGGGACATTTGTCTTCCACTTTCTATAATGTGTACTGCCAAAATCAAGATAGCTGTTGCTGTCTACTTTTTTTTTAAAAACGTTCGTGTTTGGATTTCATTATTTTGGATGAAAAGCTCTAAATCTAAAAATTCTGTTTTTATTCTGTCATATGTACCTGTAAATTTAATACCCCAATTGTTGATATTTAGGTGAGACATAAATTCCTCTATGGTGGATTGTTCACCATCCCAGATGAAGATCAAATCATCGATATATCTTTTAAAATAGATAATATTTTTATGCCAGAACTTGGTTTGATATATAAAGTGCTCTTATCTACCCATAAACAGATTCGCGAAGCTTGGCGCGAAACGCGTCCCCATCGCGGTGCCTCGTATCTGTTTGTAGGTCTGCTCCTGAAAGGTGAGAATAAATTCCATGCGTTTAATAATAAAGGTTTTTTGCTCAAGAGGCATTTTACAATCGTTGTTTAGAAAGGCAGCTACACATTCAAGTCCTAGTTTGTGGGGAATATTTGTGTATAGGGCAGATATGTCTAAAGTTAACCAATAGTAACTCTCTTGCCACTTGATGTCTTTTAGGGATGTTATTAGTGATGTTGAATCTTTAAGATGTGATTTCAGATTTTGGACATATTTTTGAAGATGTACATCGATGTAGTGAGAGAGGTTTCTGGTAAGAGAGGACACTCCGGAGATTATAGGTCTACCAGGAGGATTTTGTAGGGCCTTGTGTATTTTCGGCAGATGGTAAAAAGTGGCTAAAGTTGCTTCTTTTACTAAGATGTATTCCTTCTCTTTTTTATCCAGAACTATGTCTGCTGATTTTATTAGTTTTTCAAATTCATCTCTATGTTGTTTAGAGGGATCACTGTCTAATGTTAGATAATAATTTTCGTCTGAGAGTATGTTCAGAGCTTCTTTGATATAATCCTCTCTATTTTGGATCACGATTCCACCCCCTTTGTCTGCGCTTCTTATCGTAATTTTTGTATTGGATTGTAGGCTTTTTAGAGCTACTCTCTCGTATGGTTTAAGGTTATGTTTTTTCTGTCTCTTTTGAACTGGCGGAAATGCCTCTTGGTTTATTTGTCTGAAGTCGTTTGATACTAATGAGTAAAATGTATCGAGAAAATTGCCCTTATGGTGAATGGGGTAAAAATTGGATGATGGTTTGAGGCCTGATGGAATAGCTTTCAGGTCTGGCCCTTCTGTTGTTGAAGGTAGTTTCTATTTGTATCTGTGGTAATTTTCCTACTGAGTTTTCCTGTATTTTGAAATGTCTTTTAAGGGTTAGTTTCCTTATAAATCTGTTAAGATCTAAAAACAGATCAAACTCATGTATTTTGCTTGTGGGGCAAAAGGACAGACCTTTGGAAAGTACTGAAATTTCAGCTTTCTTTAGTGTGTATGACGATAGGTTAAAAATACCTAAAGCCTTTTCGATGTCAGTTGTCTTTTCAGTGTCATATTTCGTGTTTATGTTTTTCTTTTTGATTTTATTCCTGCCTGCTCGGCATCCTCTTCTAGGTTTTTTCTTTTTGTAGGTTTCCGGCCTAGTGGGTGAAAAAAATGGGTGATATTTACTGTTTTTGGTCTTTTCAATATGGGATATGCTGCCGTAGGGTGTATGAGAGGCGGTAGGGCTAAAAAAGATGGGCCTGCTATAGAGAGGTCTTCTATGGATTGGGGATCAAATTGTGTGGTATTTTGGGGTGGATCTGTGTTGATTGATAGATTGTGGGGCACCAAATCTGATTGAGTTATTAAACAAACACCCGTTTGGGCCCAAAAAGTTTATTTGGCAGCCTTTGCTGCATATGTCATTGTGAGATACACCCTTAATACATTTGGGTTAGATTCAGAGATTTGAAATGCCGCCATTTGGTGCTCCAATATTAAATTCAGGCCTACAGTGGGTCAGGCCGTGTGAGAAACACCCTCTACATACAGGGGTTTGATTCAGGCATTTGAAATACAGCCATTTTGGGAAAAGAAATCTTTAATTCAGGCTTACACTGGTTCAGGCCGTGTGAGATACATCCTCTACGTAAAGGGGTTTGATTCAGGCATTTGATATACAGCCATTTTGGGCAAAGAAATCTTTAATTCAGGCCTACACTGGTTCAGGCCGAATGAGATACACCATCTACATACAGGGGTTTGATTCAGGCATTTGAAATACAGCCAATTTGGGCAAAGAAATCTTTAATTCAGGCCTACCTAGGGTCAGGCCATGTTAGATACACCCTCTACATAAAGGGGTTTGATTCAGGCATTTGAAATACAGCCATTTTGGGCAAATAAATCTTTAATTCAGGCCTACATTGGTTCAGGCCGTGTGAGATACACCCTTTACATAGAGGGGTTTGATTCAGGTATTTGAAATACAGCCATTTTGGCCAAACAAATCTTTAATTGAGGCAGAGTCTGGTTCAGGCAGTGTGAGATACACCCTTTACATACTGTCATTCTATTCTACTAATAATTAAACACCCATTTTGGGCAAGATCCTAAATTTGAGAAATATGAGGAGAGCATCAAATAAGGGACGTGGCCCAGGTCGTGGTGCTGCTGTGGAGCTCCTATTGCAGGGAGAGGACGTTGTCAATCTGCGCCAGCTACACGCACAAGTGAAACTCCTTCCTCAGGTGCAAGTAGGCGACAGAACCTGCAGCGGTATTTAGGTCAGGGCCTAATCCGGCTCTACGATTGTTGAGGCCTGAACAAGTACAGGCAATAGTAGATTGGGTTGCTGACAGTGGATCCAGTTCCTTCACATTGTCTCCCACCCAGTCTCCTGCTGAAAGACCACAGTTGGTCCCTGCAGGCCGATGTCCATCAGTCTTTCACCTCACCCCCTTTCAAATCAGCCAAGCAGTCAGAGCCTAAAGTAATGCAACAGTCTCTTCTGCTTTTTGATGACTCTGTTAGCAGGGTTTCCCAGGGACCATCCACCTAGCCCTGCCCCAGAAGTAGGAAGAGATGCACCGATGCCCAACCACTTATCTTTCAAGATGAGTACATGGGAGGACCATCGCAGCACGTCTCGGATGATGACGTAACACAGGTGCCAACTGCTGGGACTTTCGAAAGTGTGCAGACCGACAAGGAAGTCAGGGGTGAAGACTGAGTGGAAGATGATGTGGAGTATGATGAGGTCCTCGACCTCACATAGAATCATTGTCATGCGAGTGACCTATGTAGTTCGGAGGAAGAGGCGGTGGTTGCACAGAGCCACCAGCACAGCAGAAGAGGGAGCAGGGTGCAAAAGCGGAGCGGCCGTCCTCTAGACAGTACACCTAGCTACTGCCCACCAGCAGCAAGGGACCGAGCACACCAAAGCAGGCTCCAAGGAGTTCCCTGGCGTGGCAGTTCTTCAGACAATGTGCTGATGACAAGACACGAAGTGGTTTGCACGCTGTGCAATCAGAGCCTGAAGCGAGGCATAAAGTTCTCAACCTGAGCACAACCTGCATGACCAGGTATTTAAGTGCAAAGCATGAGCTGCAGTGGAGTAGACACCTCAAAACAAGAAAGGTCTCTGGATCCTCCTGCTTCCTCTTCTGCTGCAGTCTCAGCCTCTTTATCCACCTCTGGAGCGACAGTGCCACCTGCCACCCCACAAACAGAGGATCTGCCAGCAACACCAACACCTGGGTCACCAAGCAACTCTACAATGTCCCACGGAAGCGTTCTTCTCTCCATCTCTCAAACGTTGGAGAGGAAGAGGAATTACCCCCCTACCCACCTGCGATCCCTAGCCCTGAATGCCAGCATTTCTGAATTACTTGCTTTTGAAATGCTGTCATTCCGTCTGGTGTAGACAGATAGAGAGTTTTAAAGGCCTTATGGCGGTGGCTGTCCCACAGTAAGTCGTGCCCAGCCACAACTACTTTTCAAGGCGAGCCATCCCTTCCCTGCACAACCAAGTAGGAGACAAAATCAGGCGTGCACTGTGCAACTCCATCTGTGCAAGGTGTACCTGACTACGGATACGTGGACCAGTAAGCATGGTCAGGGACGTTATATCTCCATAACAGCACACTGGGTAAATGCAGTGGCGGCTGGGCCTGAGGCGGATAGCAGCTTGGCGCATGTCCTTCTACCATCGAGGATGGCAGGGCATTTCATGTTTGCCTTCCTGTTGCTTCCTCCTCCTACTCTGCTTACTCATCCTCCACCAGCTCCTCATCCGGTCAGCGTAACACCTTCACCATCAACTTCAGCACAGCCAGGGGTAAATGACAGCAGACAGTTTTAAAACGTATCTGTTTGGGGAACAAATCCCACACTGTGCAGGAGCTGTGGACGGGCCATTAACAACAAACCGATGAGTGGTTTGTGCCAGTCAGCATCAAGCCCAGCCTGGTGGTGTGCAATAATAGGCGAAAGATCTGGGAGCAGATCGTAGTAGATCTGGGACTAGTCGGTTTGACGCACATCCCTTGTCTGGCGCATGTGCTGAATTTTGTGGTGCAGAGATTCCTTAAAACTTACCCCGATATGTCGGAGCTGCTGCATAAAGTGCGGGCCGTCTGTGCGCGCTTTCGGCGTTCTCACCCTGCTGCTGCTCGCCTGTCAGCGCTGTAGCGTAACTTCGGCCTTCCCGCTCACCGTCTTATATGCGACGTGCCCACAAGGTGGAACTCCACCTTGCACATGCTGGCCAGACTGTGCGAGCAGCAGAAGGCGATAGTGGAGTTTCAGCTGCAGCACGCACGGGTGAGTCGCTCGGCAGAACAGCACCACTTCACCACCAATGACTGGGCCTCCATGTGAGACCTGTGTTCCTTGTTGCACTGTTTAGAGTACTCCACCAACATGGCCAGTGCCGATAATGCGGTTCTCAGCGTTACTATCCCACTTCTATGCCTCCTTGAAAAAACGCTCATGGCGATGATGGAAGAGGATGTGGCACAGGAGGAGGAGGAGGAGGAAGAGGGATCATTTCGTAGGGTTTCCGGCCAGTCATTCCCAAGTGGCTCAGAGGGTGGGTTCCTGCACCCACAAACCCAAGGTACACAATTGTCCAGCCAGGGCACAGTTCTGGAGGATGACGAGGTGGAAGATGAGGAGATGAAGGAGGAGAAACCATGTTCACAGCATAGTGGCACCTAGACCAGCTCATGGCCATCACTGGTGCGTGGATGGGGGGATGCAGAGGACACAGACGATACACCTCCCACAGGACAGCTTTTCATTGCCTCTGAACAGCCTGGCACACATGAGCGATTACATGCTGCAGTGTCTCCGCAATGACCGCCAAGTTGCCCACATTCTAATTTATGCTGATTACTGGGTGGCCACGCTGCTGGATCCCCATTACAAGGACAACGTACCATCCTTAATTCCGTCACTGGAGTGTGATCGTAAGATGCACGAGTACGAAGGCACAGGACGAGGAAGAGATCGCCAATGCAGCTGGGACACCACCAGCACCTCAGAAGGCATGGTTAGCATGGCCGAAATGTGGAAAAGCTTTGTCAGCACGCCACAACAACCAGCACCACCAGCTGATATGGAACGTCTTAGCAGGAGGCAGCATTTCAGCAACATGGTAGAGCAGTATGTGTGCTCACGCCTACACGTACTGAATGATGGGTCTGCCCCCTTCAACTTATGGGTCTCCAAATTGGGCACATGGCCTGAGCTTGCCCTTTACTACTTGGAGGTGCTGGCCTGCCCTGCAGCCGGTGTATTATCTGAACGTGTGCTTAGCATGGCAGGGGGTGTTATCATAGTTAAGCGCAGCCGCCTGTCCACAGCCAATGTGTACAAACTCACGTTCATTAAAATGAACCAGGCATGGATCCCACAGGACTTTGTACCTTGTGCAGAATAGACATGTACACCGGCCTTACCCAGCCATTGTTATACTCCAGTAAAATTGTTCATTCTTGTATTTTTGGGATATCCCACTCTTTTGGTTTGTACCCCCAAAAAATTTTAACCAAAAACAAGTGTTGGCTACCTCCTCCTCCTCCACCGCCGCTTCCACCTACACCGCTACGTCTACCGCCTCCCCAACCTCCTACTCCATATGGACCTCCACCTCATAGATCAAGATTATTATTTTTAATTTTTACGTATTTTATTTTAAGTCATTTTGCTAATTTGTATGATACATTCTTGGGTGACATATCCCAATTTTTTGGCTGTGATATACCCCTGCTCTACCTAGTAGACAGGGAAATACATTTCACTAATTTGTCTGTTTCATTCCTCTACCTAGTAGACAGGGAAATAAATTTCACTAATTTGTCTGGTACATTGTCGGGTGAAATTCACCAATTTTTGGCTGTGATATACCCCTGCTCTATCTAGTAGATAGGGAAATACATTTCACTAAGTTGTCTGTTTCATTGTCGGTTGAAATTTACCAATTTTTGGCTGTGATATACCCCTCCTCTACCTAGTAGATAGGGAAATACATTTCACTAATTTGAACGGGCACTCAGACCATAGGGGGCTGCATCAAATCTTTTTTAAGACATTGTTTTTACCAATAAATTTACCATTTGATGCAGCCCCCTATGGTCTGAGTGCCCGTTCTACTTACATACTATTTATGCACCTTGTATATTGGGGTAAACTTATGTACCCCTGGGGAAATTCACCAATTTTTGACTGTGATATACCCCTGCTCTACCTAGTAGAGAGGGAAATACATTTCACTAATTTGTCTGGTATATTGTCGGGTGAAATTCAAAATTTTTTGGCTGTGCTATACCCCTGCTCTACCTAGTAGATAGGGAAATACTTTTCGCTAATTTGTCTGTTACATTGTTGGGTGACAAATGCTCTTTTGTGCTAGAAATTGCAATTGCGGCCTACACTGCATTTAGGACAGAACGAATGGTGAGGCCAGAACAAGTACAGACTATAGTAGATTTGGTGGCAAACAGTGCCTACAGTTCCTTTGCATTGTCTCCCACCCAGTCCCCTGCTGAAAGTTAAGAGTTGGCACATACAGCCGATGGCCATCTATCTTTCAACTCACCCCCTTGCAAATCAGCCAAGCAGTCTGAGCCCCAAGTCATGCAGCAGTCTGTTATGCTTTTTGATGACTCTGCTGGCAGGGTTTCCATGGGCTATCCACATAGCCCTGCACCAGAAGTGGAAGAGATTGAGTGCATTGATGCCCAACCACTTATGTTTCAGGATGAGGACATTTGAAGACCACCGCAGCATGTCTTTGATGATGACAAAACACAGATGCTAACTGCTACGACTTTCTGCAGTCTGCAGACCGACAAGGAGGGCAGTGGTAAAGAGTGGCTGGAAAATGATGTAGAGGATGATGAGATACTAGACCCCACATGGAATTAAGGTCATGCGAGTGACCTGTCTAGTTTGGAGGAAGAGGCGGTGGTCACACAGATGCACCAGCACAGCAAAAGAAGGAGCACGGTGCAAAAGCGTCTGTTAGATTCTTGGGTGACATTTTACCATTTTTGCCATATACAAACCCCTGCTCTGCATAGGTGACAGGGACATAATTTTTGTAAAATCGTTTGTTCAATTGGTGGGTGACATGAACACGGTTTTGCCCCGTGAATAACCCCTTTTAGAAAATCATCTGTTACATTGTCAGGTGACATTTTACCAATTTTGCCGTATACAAACCCCTGCTTTGCATAGTTGACAATGCCCGTAATTTTCAAAAATCGTTTGTTCCATTGGTGGGCGACATTAACCTATTTTTGCCAATGAAAAGCCTCTGCTCTGCATAGGTGACAGGGACTTAAATTTCTAAAATTTGTCTTTAATTGACGCGTGCCCCCTCCTTTCATTCGATCCTTCCGCTTTAATAGCTTGTCCCACTTTTCAGCTCGATCATATTGCAGCCATTGACCTCCCTTGGATGTGGTATTCCTTTCTCATGCTCCCTCTCCGGCGTGGAACCCTGATTTGCCACTAACTGTGATCAACATGGTAGGCGCAGAAAAGAACATGGAAAGTTGATAGAGAAGATATCCAATTGGATTGTGGACGTCATGGGGACGTGCGATCAGGCAGAAGTTATCTAGAGTCAACAAAGCGGCAGCAGGGCCTCTCCTGTCTAACGTTTCCAAATCCAAAATAACCCAGTGACAATTTTTTAATAAATTTTGTATTAATAATTCAAATAATAGGGCATATTAAGAGTCCTGTATTGTTATTTACCGTGACTACCTACCCTGAGTCTGGAGTGGGTAATTGCCACGTGACTCTCCTTTACTTGGAAGCTTCTGCTTCAATAATTTGTCCCACATTTCCGCTCGATCAAATTTAATTTCATCCATTGACCTCCCTTGGATGTGGTATCCCTTTCTCAGGCTACCTTTCACCGCTATCCGTGATCACCATGGTAGATGCAGAAAAGAACATCGAAAGTTGATAGAGAAGATATCCAATTGGATCGTGGATGTCACAGGGATGTGCGACATAGTTCAGCTGTATGTGTGCACATGCCTACATGTACTGACTGATGGGTCTGCCCCCTTCTACTTCTTGGTCTCTAAATTGGGCACATGGCCTGAGCTTGCCCTTTACGCCTTAGTCCATAGTCTCACTGCTCTTACCATAAAGAATCCTCTTCTATGTTTGTGTACAAACCTTCTTTCCTCTAGATGCAGATAATGTCCCCTTGTCACAGTCCTGGGGATAAATAGATTATGGGATAGAGCTCTGTACTGACCCCTGATATATTTATACATAGTAATTAAATCCCCCCTCAGTCATCTTTTTTCTAAAGTAAATAACCCTAATTTTGATAATCTTTCAGGGCACTGTAGTTGCCCCATTTCAGTTATTACTTTAGTTGCCCTCCTCTGGACCCTCTCCAACTCTGCTATGTCTGCCTTGTTTACAGGAGCCCAGAACTGTACACAGTACTCCATGTGTGGTCTGACTAGCGATTTGTAAAGTGGTAAGACTATGTTATTATCACGGGCATCTATGCCCCTTTTGATGCAACCCATTATCTTATTTGCCTTGGCAGCAGCTGCCTGACACTGGTTTTTTGCAGCTTAGTTTGCTGTTTATTAAAATTCCTAGATCCTTTTCCATGTCAGTGTTACCGAGTGTTTTACCATTTAGTATGTACGGGTGACTTGCATTATTCCTTCCCATGTTCATAACCTTACATTTGTCAGTGTTAAACCTCATCTGCCACTTATCTGCCCAAGCCTCCAATCTATCCAGATCCCTCTGTAGTAGTATACTTTCCTCTTCAGTGTTAATTACTTTATGCAGTTTAGTGTCATCTGCAAAAATTTATACTTTACTATGCAAGCCTTCTACAAGATCATTAATAAATATATTGATGAGAATAGAGCTCAATACTGAGGTACCCCACTAGTGACAGTGATCCAATCTGAGTGTGTACCGTTAATAACCACCCTCTGTTTTCTATCATTGAGCCAGTTACTTACCCACATACAGATGTTTTGTCCCATTCCGAGCATTCTTATTTTATATACTAACCTTTTGTGTGGTACAGTGTCAAATGCCTTGGTGAAGTCCAGATATACGACATCCATTGATTCACTGCTGTCAAGTCTAGAACTTACCTCCTCGTGGAAACTGATTAAATTAGTTTGGCATGACCATGGCTCCCTCATGAAGCCATGCTGATATGGCGTTATTTGCTTATTTCCGTTGAAATGCTCTAAGATAGCATCTCTTAGAAAACTTTCATACAGTTTACTTACAACAGATGTTAAACTTACCGGCCTATAGTTTCCAGGTAGAGTTGAGCGGACACCTGGATGTTCGGGTTCGAATGGTTCGGGACCCAAACTCGAACCGAACTTGACCCCGAACCCGAACCCCATTGAAGTCAATGGGGACCCAAACTTTTGAGCACTAAAATGGCTGTAAAAATGTCATGGAAAGGGATAGAGGGCTGCAAATGGCGTCAAAATGTGGTTAAGAGCATGGCAAGTGCTCTGCAAACAAATGTGGATAGGGAAATTACTTTAAACAACATAAAATACGTTTAAATAAAAAATAATAATCTTGATCTAGGAAGACCAGGTCCATATGGAGTAGGAGGTTGAGGAGGTGGTGGATGTGGTGGTGTCGGTGGAAGCGGCGGTGGAGGAGGAGGTAGCCTACACTGGTTTTTGGTTTTAAATTTTATTTTTAAGAATTAAGGTACACCCCAAAACATTGGGAAATATAACCTGCGATAACCCCCTCCAGTCATGCTAAACACACGTTCAGACAATACACTGGCTCTAGAGCAGGCCAGCACCTCCAAGGGGTAAAGGGCAAGCTCAGGCCATGTGCCCAATTTGGAGACCCAGAAGTTGCAGGGGGCTGACCCCTGTCAGTCAGTTTGTGTAGGCGTGTGCACTACTTACTGCCCACCATGTTGCACGTCCCAGTGATGTTCACGATCCAATTTGATATCTGCTCTATCAACTTTAATCGTTCTTTTATGCGCCTACCATGGTGATCACGGGTGGCGGGGAATCAGGGTTCCAGGCCAGAGAGGGAGCGTGCGAAAAAGAGACCACATCCAAGGGAGGATTCATTTTTTTCAAATTTAAAATTTGAGTTGAAATATGGGAGAAATTATTAAAGCATAAAAGTGTGACAACTTTTCAAAGTTTAAGCATTGAATGAAAGGATGTGGTGCGCATTAATTACTGAATAATTTATAAAATTGTATTCCCTGTCACCTATGCATAGCAGGTGTTTATTCACGTCTAAAATTGTATAATGTCAATTCAAGAATGTAACAGAAAAATTATTGAAATGTATTAAGCTCTCAACTAGGTATAGCAGTGGTACTATACACCCAAAAAATCGTAAATTTCACCATAAAAACATGACTGACAATTTATTTTTATTTTTTTACCAGTCTTCTAGGTATAGCAGTGGTACTATACACCCAAAAATTGGTGAATTTCACCTGAAAATGTAAATGACAAAGTAGTGAAATGATATAAAATAAAACACGTACAAAAAAAAGATATTGATTTATGAGGTGGCCATTCCATATGGAGTAGGAGTTTGAGGAGATATAACCTGTGATAACCCCCTCCAGTCATGCTAAACACACGTTCAGACAATACACTGGCTGCAGAGCAGGCCAGCACCTCCAAGGCGCAAAGGCAAGCTCAGGCCATGTGCCCAATTTGGAGACCCAGAAGTTGAAGGGAGCAGACCCGTCAGTCAGTACGTGTAGGCGTGTGCACACATACTGCTCCACCATGTTGGTGAAATGCTGCCTCCTGCTAAGACGTTCCATATCAGCTGGTGGTGCTGGTTGTTGTGGTGTGCTGATAAAGCTTTTCCACATGTCGGCTATGCTAACCCTGCCTTCTGAGGTGCTGGCGGTGCCCCAGCTGCATTGGCGACCTCTTCCTCATCCTCTGCCTTCGCCTTGTGCTTCCACTGTGCACCCCCGCTGTCAGGTGGGAATGCCACCAGCAGCGCGTCTACCAGCGTGTGCTTGTACTCACGCATCATATGATCATGCTCCAGTGACGGAATTAAGGATGGTACGTTGTCCTTGTAACAGGGATCCAGCAGCGTGGCCACCCAGTAATCAGCGCAAGTTAAAATGTGGGCAACTCGGCGGTCGTTGCGGAGACACTGCAGCATGTAATCGCGGCAATGAAAAACTGAAAAACTGTCCTCTGTGGGAGGTGTATCGTCTGTGTCCTCTGCATCCCCCCATCCACGCACCAGTGATGGCCATGAGCTGGTCTGGGTGCCACCCTGCTGTGAACATGGTTCCTCCTCCTCCATCTCCTCATCCTCCACCTCCTCATCCTCCAGAACTGTGCCCTGGCTGGACAATTGTGAACCTTGGGTTTGTGGGTGCAGGAACCCACCCTCTGAGTCACTTGGCAATGATTGTCCGAAAACCCTACGAAATGATCCCTCTTCCTCCTCCTCCTCCTCCTCCTCCTCCTCCTGTGCCACATCCTCTTCCATCATCGCCATGAGCGTTTTTTCAAGGAGGCATAGAAGTGGGATAGTAACGCTGAGAACGGCGTTATCGGCACTGGCCATGTTGGCGGAGTACTCGAAACAGCGCAACAAGAAACACAGGTCTCGCATGAAGGCCCAGTCATTGGTGGTGAAGTGGTGCTGTTCCACCGAGCAACTCAACCGTGCGTGCTGCAGCTGAAACTCCACTATCGCCTGCTGCTGCTAGCACAGTCTAGCCAGCATGTGCAAGGTGGAGTTCCACCTTGTGGTCATGTCACATTTGAGGCGGTGAGTGGGAAGTCCAGAGTTACGCTGCAGCGCTGACAGGGCGAGCAGCATGGTGAGAACTGCCGCACTTTATGCACTTTATGCAGCAGCTCTGACATGTTTGAATAATTTCTAAGGATTCTCTGCAGCCATCAAATTCAGCACATGCACCTGTCAAGGGATGTGCGTCAAACTGGCTAGTCCCAGAGCTGCTACGAGATTTCGCCCATTATCGCACACCACCAGGCTGGGCTGGAGGCTGAATGGCACAAACCACTCATCGGTCTGTTGTTAAAGGCCTGTCCACAGCTCCTGCGCGGTGTGGGGTTTATCCCACAAACAGATACGTTTTAAAACTGCCTGCTGTCGTTAACCCCTGGCTGTGCTGAAGTTGGTGGTGAAGGTGTTACGCTGACCGGATGAGGAGCTGGTAGAGGATGAGTAAGCAGAGTAGGAGGAGGAAGCAACATGAGGCAAACTGAAGTGCCCTGCAATCCTCGGTGGTGGAAGGACATGCTCTCCGCCTCAGGCCCAGCCGCCACTGCATTTGCCCAGTGTGCTGTTATGGAGATATAACGGCCCTGACCCTGCTTACTGGTCCACGTATCCGTAGTTAGGTGCACCTTGCCACAGATGGCATTGCGCAGTGCACGCCTGATTTTGTCCCCTACTTGGTTGTGAAGGGAAGTGATGTCTCGCCTTGAAAAGTAGTGCGGCTGGGCACGATGTACTGTGGGATAGCCACCGCCATAAGGCCTTTAATACTATCCATCTCCACAGGACGGAATGACAGCATTTCAAAGGCAAGTAATTTAGAAATGCTGGCATTCAGGGCAAGGAATCGCGGGTGGGTAGGGGGTACTTCCTCTTCTTCTCCAGCATTTGGGATATGGAGAGCTGAACGCTTCCGTGGGACATTGTGGAGATGCTTGGTGACCCAGGTGTTGGTGTCGCTGGCAGATCCTCTGTTTGTGGGGTGCCAGGTGGCACTGTCACTCAGGAGGTGGATGAAGAGGCTGAGACTGCAGCAGAAGAGGAAGCAGGAGGATCCAGAGACCTTTATTGGTTTTTGAGGTGTCTACACAACTGCAGCTCGTGCTTTGCACTTAAATGCCTGGTCATGCAGGTTGTGCTCAGGTTGAGAATGCTTATGCCTCGCTTCAGGCTCTGATTGCACAGTGTGCAAACCACTCAGTGTCTTGTCGTCAGCGCATTGTCTGAAGAACTGCCACGCCAGGGAACTCCTTTGAGCTAGCTTTGGTGTGCTCGGTCCCTTGCTACGGTGGGCAGAAGGAGGTGTACTGTCTAGAGGACGGCCGCTCTGCTTTTGCACCCTGCTCCCTCTTCTGCCATGCTGGTAGCTCTGTGCGACCACTGCCTCTTCCTCTGAATTACATCGTCACTCACATGACCTTGATTCCATGTGGGGTCGAAGACCTCATCGTCTTCCACATCATCTTCCACCCAGTCTTCACCCCTGACATCCTTGTCGGTCTGCACACTTTCGAAAGTCCCAGCAGTTGGCACCTGTGTTTCGTCATCATCCGAGACGTGCTGTGATGGTCCTCCCATGTACTCATCTTGAAAAAGAAGTGGTTGGGCATCGGTGCACACAATCTCTTCCACTTCCGGGGCAGGGCTAGGTGGATCGCCCTAAGAAAACCCTGCTAACAGTCATTAAAAAGCAGAAGAGACTGCTGCATGACTTGGGGCTCAGACTACTTGGCTGATTTGCAAGGGAGTGAGGTGAAATACTGATGGATATCGGCTGCAGGTGCCAACTGTGGTCTTTCAGCAGGAGACTGGGTGGGAGACAATGTGAAGGAACTGGATCCACTATCAGCACCCCAATCTACTATTGCCTGTACTTGTTCAGGCCTCACCATTCGTAGAGCAGCATTAGGCCCGACCAAATACCGCTGCAGGTTTTGTCGTCGACTCGCACCTGAGGAAAGGGTTTCACTTGTGTGTGTAGCTGGCACAGATCAACCAAGTCCTCTCCCTGCAACAGGAGCTCCACAAGCAGCACCACGACCTGGGCCACGTCCCTTATTTGATGCTCTCCTCATATTTTTGGAATTTAGGATCTTGCCCTAAATGGGTGTTTAATTAATAGTAGAAAAGAACGACAATATGTAAAGCGTGTATCTCACACGGCCTGAATCAGACTAGGCCTTAACCACTTGCCATCTGGGCCATTTGCCCCCTTCCTGACAAGGCCTAATTTTGCAAAACTGACATATCTCACTTTATGTGGTAATAACTTTGGAACGTCTTTACTTATTCAAGTCATTCAGAGACTGTTTTCTCGCGACACATTGTACTTCATGATAGTCATAAATTTGAGTCAATATATTTCACCTTTATTTATGAAAAAACCCCAAATTTACCCAAAATTTTGAAAAATTCACAATTTTCTAAATTTCAATTTCTCTGCTTTTAAAACAGAAAGTGATACCTCATAAAATATTTATTACTGAACATTCCCCATATGTCTACTTTATGTTGGCATCATTTTGGAAATGTCATTTTATTTTTTTAGGATGTTACAAGGCTTAGAAGTTTAGAAGCAATTCTTAAAATGTTTAAGAAAATTCTAAAAACCCACTTTTTAAGGACCAGTTCAGGTCTGAAGTCACTTTGTGGGGCCTACATGGTGTAATGACGCCCCCTGCCGTGCTGAATACAGGTTCAGAGAAAACGCTGGCCGCCGGGCAGGCCAGCACCTCCAAGGCATAAAAGGCTAGCTCTGGCCACGTGGACAATTTAGAGACCCAGAAGTTGAATGGGGCCGAACCATCAGCCAGCACGTGGAGGGGTGTGCACATGTACTGTTCCACCATGTTAGTCAAATGTTGCCTCCTGCTAACATGTTGCGTATCAGGTGGTGGTGCAGTTAGCTGTGGCGTGTTGACAAAACTTTTCCACATCTCTGCCATGCTAACCCTGCCCTCAGAGGAGCTGGCCGTGACACAGCTGCCTTGGCGACCTCTTGCTCCTCCTCTGCCTTGGCCTTGGTCTTCCACTTGTTCCCCTGTGACATTTGGGAATGCTCTCAGTAGCGCGTCTACCAACGTGTGCTTTTACTTGCGCATCTTCCTATCACGCTCCAGTGCAGGAAGTAAGGTGGGCACATTGTCTTTGTACCGTGGATCCAGCAGGGTGGCAACCCAGTAGTCCACACACGTTAAAATGTGGGCAACTCTGCTGTCGTTGCGCAGGCACTGCAGCATGTAGTCGCTCATGTGTGCCAGGCTGCCCAGAAGTAAGGACAAGCTGTCCTCTGTGGGAGGCGTATCGTCATCGTCCTGCGTTTCCCCCCAGCCACGCACCAGTGATGGGCCCGAGCTGCGTTGGGTGCCACCCCGCTGTGACCATGCTTCATCCTCCTCCACCTCCTCCTCATCCTCGTCCTCCTCGTCCTCCAGTAGTGGGCCCTGGCTGGCCACATTTGTACCTGGCCTCTGCTGTTGCAAAAAACCTCCCTCTGAGTCACTTCGAAGAGACTGGCCTGAAAGTGCTAAAAATGACCCCTCTTCCTCCTCCTCCTCCTCCTCCTGGGCCACCTCCTCCTCCATCATCGCCCTAAGAGTTTTCTCAAGGAGACATAGAAGTGGTGATGTAACGCTGATAACGGCGTCATCGCCACTGGCCATGTTGGTGGAGTACCCAAAACAGCGCAACAGGGCACACAGGTCTCGCATGGAGGCCCAGTCATTGGTGGTGAAGTGGTGCTGTTCCGCAGTGCGACTGACCCGTGCGTGCTGCAGCTGAAACTCCACTATGGCCTGCTGCTGCTCGCACAGTCTGTCCAGCATGTGCAAGGTGGAGTTCCACCTGGTGGGCACGTCGCATATGAGGCGGTAAGCGGGAAGACCGAAGTTACGCTGTAGCGCAGACAGGCGAGCAGCGGCAGGATGTGAACGCCGGAAGCGCGAACAGACGGCCCGCACTTTATGCAGCAGCTCTGACATGTCGGGGTAGTTGTGAATGAACTTCTGCACCACCAAATTCAGCACATGCGCCAGGCAAGAGATGTGCGTCAAACCGGCTAGTCCCAGAGCTGCAACGAGATTTTGCCCATTATCGCACACCACCAGGCCGGGCTTGAGGCTCACCGGCAGCAACCACTCGTCGGTCTGTTGTTCTATACCCCGCCACAACTCCTGTGCGGTGTGGGGCCTGTCCCCCAAACATATGAGTTTCAGAATGGCCTGCTGACGTTTACCCCGGGCTGTGCTGAAGTTGGTGGTGAAGGTGTGTGGCTGACTGGATGAGCAGGCGGAAGAAGAGGAGGAGGAATCTGAGGAGGAGGAGGTGGCAACAGGAGGCAAAGAATGTTGCCCTGCGATCCTTGGCGGCGGAAGGACGTGCGCCAAACAGCTCTCTGCCTGGGGCCCAGCCGCCACTACATTTACCCAGTGTGCAGTTAGGGAGATATAGCATCCCTGGCCGTGCTTACTGGTCCACGTATCTGTGGTTAGGTGGACCTTGCCACAGATGGCGTTGCGCAGTGCACACTTGATTTTATCGGATACTTGGTTGTGCAGGGAAGGCACGGCTCTCTTGGAGAAGTAGTGCCGGCTGGGAACAACATACTGTGGGACAGCAAGCGACATGAGCTGTTTGAAGCTGTCTGTGTCCACCAGCCTAAATGACAGCATTTCACAGGCCAGTAGTTTAGAAATGCTGGCATTCAGGGCCAGGGATCGAGGGTGACTAGGTGGGAATTTATGCTTTCTCTCAAATGTTTGTGAGATGGAGAGCTGAACGCTGCCGTGTGACATGGTTGAGATGCTTGGTGACGGAGGTGGTGGTGTTGGTGGTAACACCCCCTGTTTGCTGGGCGGCAGGTGCCAACGTTCCTCCAGGGGCGGAGGAAGAGGCCGAGGCGGCAGCAGCAGAAGAGGTAGCAGGGGGAGCCTGAGTGACTTCCTTGTTTTTAAGGTGTTTACTCCACTGCAGTTCATGCTTTGCATGCAGGTGCCTGGTCATGCAGGTTGTGCTAAGGTTCAGAACGTTAATGCCTCGCTTCAGGCTCTGATGGCACAGCGTGCAAACCACTCGGGTTTTGTCGTCAGCACATTGTTTGAAGAAGTGCCATGCCAGGGAACTCCTTGAAGCTGCCTTTGGGGTGCTCGGTCCCAGATGGCGGCGGTCAGTAGCAGGCGGAGTCTCTTGGCGGCGGGTGTTCTGCTTTTGCCCACTGCTCCCTCTTTTGCTACGCTGTTGGCTCGGTCTCATCACTGCCTCTTCCTCGGAACTGTGAAAGTCAGTGGCACGACCTTCATTCCATGTGGGGTCTAAGACCTCATCGTCCCCTGCATCGTCTTCCACCCAGTCTTGATCCCTGACCTCATGTTCAGTCTGCACACTGCAGAAAGACGCAGCAGTTGGCATCTGTGTTTCGTCATCAGAGACGTGCTGAGGTGGTATTCCCATGTCCTCATCATCAGGAAACATAAGTGGTTGTGCGTCACTGCATTCTATGTCTTCCACCGCTGGGGAAGGGCTAGGTGGATGCCCTTGGGAAACCCTGCCATCGGAGTCTTCAAACAGCATAAGAGACTGCTGCATAACTTGAGGCTCAGACAGTTTCCCTGATATGCATGGGGGTGATGTGACAGACTGATGGGCTTGGTTTTCAGGTGCCATCTGTGCGCTTTCTGCAGAAGACTGGGAGGGAGTTAATGCGAACGTGCTGGATCCACTGTCGGCCACCCAATTGACTAATGCCTGTACCTGCTCAGGCCTTACCATCCTTAGAACGGCATTGGGCCCCACCAAATATCGCTGTAAATTCTGGCGGCTACTGGGACCTGAGTTAGTTGGTACACTAGGACGTGTGGCTATGGCAGAACGGCCATGTCCTCTCCCAGCACCAGAGGGTCTACTAACACCACCATGACCATGTCCGCGTCCCTTACTAGATGTTTTCCTCATTGTTACCGTTCACCACAATAAGAAAAATATTATTTGGCCCAATGTATTAAATTCAAATTCAGGCCTTTTTTTTACAGACACCTAACACTACCTGGCTATCTATTTAGGTACCGTATTACACTAATAAAGGCACAGCAGTAATGACAGATTTAGCTGAATATATATTTGAGGCCTAGTATTTAGGCGCTGGATGACAGGTATACGTTTTCGGACAGAATTAGACTTGGAATTGCGCAATAGCGTGTGTGTGAAGTTATTGAGAATAACCCTATCTGCACCGTGAATATTATATACCCTTTTAGGGATAGATTTAAAGTAGGTCTGATACAGCAGAAACCACTAAATTAGGAAATTGCTAAATTGGGAATTGTATTTCAACCCAGAACAAAAATATATCCTTTGCCAGACAGCAGACAGTATTACAATTGGCTGGCCACAGCTGAAACACCAGATTTAGGGTACTGCTATTTTGGCAATTGTATATCACCCCTCAATAAAATAGCAAGCACAGCCAAGCCCCTGATGACGGACACTAAATAACTTGACCAGCCACAGCAATAACCACAGATTTAGATGAATGTAAATTTGAGGCCTAGTATTTAGGCGCTGGGTGAAAGGAATACGTTTACAGACAGAATTAGACTTGGAAATGCACAGTAGCGTGTGTGTGAAGCTATTGAGAATGACCCTATCTGCACCTTGAATCTTATATACCCTTTTAATGAATAGATTTAAAGTAGCCCTGATACAGCAGAAACCACTAATTTAGGAAATTGCTAAGTTGGGAATTGTATTTCAACCCTGAACAAAAATATATCCTTTGCCAGACAGCAGACAGTATTACAATTGGCTGGCCACAGCTGAAACACCAGATTTAGGGTACTGCTATTTTGGCAATTGTATATCACCCCTCAATAAAATAGCAAGCACAGCCAAGCCCCTGATGACGGACACTAAATAACTTGACCAGCCACAGCAATAACCACAGATTTAGATGAATGTAAATTTGAGGCCTAGTATTTAGGCGCTGGGTGAAAGGAATACGTTTACAGACAGAATTAGACTTGGAAATGCACAGTAGCGTGTGTGTGAAGCTATTGAGAATGACCCTATCTGCACCTTGAATCTTATATACCCTTTTAATGAATAGATTTAAAGTAGCCCTGATACAGCAGAAACCACTAATTTAGGAAATTGCTAAGTTGGGAATTGTATTTCAACCCTGAACAAAAATATATCCTTTGCCAGACAGCAGACAGTATTACAATTGGCTGGCCACAGCTGAAACACCAGATTTAGGGTACTGCTATTTTGGCAATTGTATATCACCCCTCAATAAAATAGCAAGCACAGCCAAGCCCCTGATGTAGGATATAGCCAAAAAATAACCACACTATTGATGGTTAAATACACTTGGTGACAGCTTCAACCTGATGTAGGCTATAGCCAAAAAATAACCACACTATTGATGGTTAAATGCACTTTGCGTGACAGCTTGACCCTGATGTAGGATATAGCCAAAAAACAACCACACTATTGAGGGTTAAATGCACTTGGTGACAGGCTCAGCTTTCCCCTGATGTAGTATATGGCCAAAAAATAACCACACTATTGATGGTTAAATGCACTTGGTGTGACAGCTTGACCCTGATGTAGGATATAGCCAAAAAAACAACCACACTATTGAGGGTTAAATGCACTTGGTGACAGGCTCAGCTTGCCCCTGATGTAGTATGTGGCCAAAAAATAACCACACTATTGATGGTTAAATGCACTTGGTGTGACAGTTTGACCCTGATGTAGGATATAGCCAAAAAATAACCACACTATTGATGGTTAAATGTACTTGGTGGCAGCTTGTGCTGGCGCACCACAAGACACAAAATGGCCGCCGATCACCCCAGAAAAAAGTGAATGAAAAACGCTCTGGGCAGCCTAAAAACAGTGAGCAATTGAATAGCAGCAGTTCAATGATCCACAGCTGCAGATCGATCACTGAATGAAGTCTTTTGGAGGAGTTAATCACTGCCTAAACTCGCCCTAACGTCGCAGCTGCAACCTCTCCCTACACTGATCAGAGCAGAGTGATGTGCGGCGCTACGTGACTCCAGCTTAAATAGAGGCTGGGTCACATGGTGCTCTGGCCAATCACAGCCATGCCAATAGTAGGCATGGCTGTGACGGCCTCTTGGGGCAAGTAGTATGACGCTTGTTGATTGGCTGCTTTGCAGCCTTTCAAAAAGCGCTAAGTAAGCGACGATCACCGAACCCGGACTTTTACTAAAATGTTCGGGTTCAGGTCCGTGTCACGGACACCCCAAAATTCGGTACGAACCCGAACAATACAGTTTGGGTTCACTCATCCCTATTAACAGCCAAACAAAACTCAATATTTATTACCCAGATTGTGCGATTTACAGAAACACCCACATGTGGTCATAAACTGCTGTATGGGCACACGGCAGGGCGCAGAAGAAAAGGAACTCCACGTGGTTTTTAGATGCCATGTCCCATTTGAAGCCCCCTGATGCACCCTTACAGTAGAAACTCCCAAGAAGTGATCCCATTTTGGAAACTAGGGGATAAGGTGCCAGTTTAATTGCCACTATTTTTGGGTACATATGATTTTTTGATCATTCATTATAACACTTTATGGGGCAAGGTGACCAAAAAATGGGTTGTTTTAGCACAGTTTCTATTTATTTATTTTTATAGCGTTATTTTTAACACCTGAGGGGTTCAGTCAAGTGACATTTTTATAGAGCAGCTTGTTACGGACGTGGCAATACCTAATATGTATACTTTTTCTTATTTATTAAAGTTTTACACAATAATAGCATTTTTGAAACAAAAAAAAAAACATGTTTTAATGTGTCCATGTTCTGAGAGCTATAGTTTAATTTTTTGAGAGATTTTCTTATGTAGGGGCTCATTATTTGCGGAATGAGGTGACGGTTTAATTGGTACTATTCAGTGGGACATACGCATTTTTGATCACTTGGTGTTGCACTTTTTGTGATGTAAGGTGACAAAAATTGCTTCTTTTGACACAGTTTTTCTTTTCTTTTTTTTTTTTACGGTGTTCACCCGAGGGGATAGGTCATGTGATATTTTTATAGAGCTGTTTTTTATGGATGCGGCAATACCTAATATGTATACTTTTTTTTATTTGTTTCACTTTAACACAATATTAGCACTTTTGAAACCATAAAAATGATGTTTTAGTGTCTCCATGTTCTAAGAGCTATAGTTTAATTTTTTGAGAGATTTTGTTATGTAGGGGTTCATTTTTTGCGGGATGAGGTGACAGTTTTATTGGTACCATTTTGTGGGACATATGCGTTTTTGATCACTTGGTGTTGCACTTTTTGTGATGTAAGGTGACAAAAATTGCTAGTTTTGACACTGTTTTCTATTTTTTTTTTTTACGGTGTTCACCCCCCTCGGGTGAACACCGTAAAAAAAAAAAAAAAAAAAAAAAAAAAAAAAAAAAAAAAGAGTCAAAAGTAGCAATTTTTGCTAGTTAGGTAACGTGATATTTTGATAGAGCTGGTTTAACAGACGCGGCAATACAAAATATGTCTATTTTATTTAATTTTTTCTATTTTTAACATTTTTTTTATTCCTTACTTGGGGATTTTTTTTTTTTACATGTGAAACCTTTTTTTTATTTTATTTTTTCAACACTTTATTTTTAGTATTTTTTATTTTACACTTTTCGTCCCCCATAAGGTCATACAAGACCTCTGGGGGACATTTACTTCACTTTTTCTTTTTCTTTCCACTGTTGATTTCTCCTGTAACTGGGGCTGACATAGTAGCCCCAGTTACAGGAGAAATGCACCCCCCAGAGAGGCTGTACAGCGCAATACAGCGCTGTACAGGCTCAGTCCAGGGCTGATCGAGGTCTCTGAAAGACCTCACACAGCTCCTGCACTCTCCGGTCCCGGCGATCACATGACCGCCGGGCCGGAACAGGAAGCGCATAGTGCTTCCTGCTCTGCATACACAGCGCTCACCGAGCGCTGTGTATACAGCGATCTAGAAGGCAGGGACACCTGGGCACTGTCCCTGCCTTCTCTTAGGGTTGCCCTGCTGTCACTGACAGCGAGCAACCCGATCAGCAGCTGCACGATTAGTGTGCAGCTGCAGTTTCTGAACGGACGTTTTAAAACTGAGATAGAGATCCACCTCCCGGACGTTTATATCCTATGGGCGGACGGGAGGTGGTTAATTAAATATATCTTTGCACAAAAAGGCTGTATTTCAAATGGCTGTATTTTAAATGCCTAATTCAAACCCCTGTATGTATAGGGGGAATCACACACGCCCTGAACCAATGTAGGCATGCAGTAAATATATCTTTGCACAAAAAGGCTGTATTTTAAATGGCTGTATTTCAAATGCCTAATTCAAACCCCTGTATTTATAAGGGGGAATCACACATGCCCTGAACTAGTGTAGGCCTGCAGTAAATATATCTTTGCACAAAAAGCTGTATTTCAAATGCCTAATTCAAACCCCTGTATGTATAGGGGGGATCAGACACGCCCTGAACCAGTGTAGGCCTCAATTAAAAATTTCTTTGCACAAAACGGCTGTATTTCAAATGGCTGTAATTCAAATGCCTAATTTAAACCCCTGTATGTATAGGGGGGATCAGACATGCCCTGAACCAGTGTAGGTCTAAAGTAAATATATCTTTACACAAAATGGCTGTATTTCAAATGCCTAATTCAAACCCCTGTATGTATAGAGGTGATCACACACACGCCCTGAACCAGTGTAGGCCTGAAGTAAATATATCTTTGCACAAAATGGCTGTATTTCAAATGCCTAATTCAAACCCCTGTATGTATAGGGGGATCACACATGCCCTGAACCAGTGAAGGCCTTAAGTAAATATATCTTTTCACAAAATGGCTGTATTTCAAATGCCTAATTAAAACCCCTGTATGTAGAGGGGGTATCTCACAGGGCCTGAACCAGTGTAGGCCAGAATTCAATATTGGTGCACCAAATATAGTTATTTAAAATCTCTAAATGTAACCCTAATGTATTAAGGGTGTATCTCACAATGACATCTGCATCAAAGGCTGCCAACTAAATTTTTTGTGCCCAAATGAGTGTTTGTTTATAAACTGAATTTGACTGCAGTATATAAGCCTGTAATTTCACACGTGCTGATGCTGCAAGGCCTGAAAATAGTGTTTTTTGTCAAAAGAGTGTGTTTTTCAAACCCCAGAAAATGATGGGTGTATTTCTAGCTTAAATGACACACTGACTAATACAGATGTTGTTGATTGCCCCCAAAAAATAGTGATTTGCAATGTCCCAAGAGCTCAGATGCAGTGCTGGTGCACTGAGCATGCATAAAATGTCCGCTGCCGCCACCTACCTAACTAACAGAATTCTAAAAGTTAGTATTTTTTGGTCAATGAGCTCAGGGCAGGGTAAAACGATAGTGCCCTGCACCCACACAACTATTTGTATGTAGATCGCTGAGTTAGATTCTCTCCTATGCTCTCCCTGAAATCACAAGTCCAGCAGCATCCTCTCCCTACACTTGTAACAGCAGAGTGACGTGCAGCGCTACGTGACTCAAGCTTATATAGAGCCTGGGTCACATGCTGCTCTGCCCAATCACAGCCATGCCATTAGTAGGCATGGCTGTGATGGCCTCTTGGGGCAAGTAGTATGACGTTTGTTGATTGGCTGCTGTGCAGCTATTCAAAAAGCGCCAAAAAGCAGCGAATACCGAACCCGAACTTTCACGGAAATGTTCGGGTTCGGGGTCCCAAAATCCTAAAGTTTGGTACGAACGCAAACTTTACAACCCTATTTCCAGGCTCTGTTTTTGGACTCTTTTTGAATATTGGCACCACATTTACCATGCGCCAATCCAGTGGGACATTCCCCGTCAGTATAGAGTCCGCAAATAAAAAATAAGGGTCTGGCTATGACATTACTTAATTCCCTTAGAATACGGGTGTGTATGCCATCCAGTCCTGGCGTTTTGTCTATTTTAATCTTTTTAAATCGATGTTGTACTTCTTCCTGGGTCAGACAGGACACTTAATGGGTAATTTATTTTTACATTCTGCATGTCATCTGACAGTTTATTTTCCTCAGTGAATACATTGGAGAAAAAAATATTTAATAGCTTTGCTTTCTCCTCGTCGCTCTCTGCGACTCCCCCCTCATTACTCTTTAAAGGGACGACACATTCAGATTTATACCTTTTATTATTTATATAATTGAAGAACATTTTAGGGTTAGTTTTACTCTCCTTGGCAATTAATCTTTCGGTCTCTAGTTTGGCTGCTTTTATTTGTTTTTTACATGTTCTATTTTATTTTTTATTTTTCGTGCTACCCTCCTGTTTTAGTGATTTAAATGCTTCTTTTTGGCATTTATTGCTTTATATTACGGTTTTATTTATCCACATTGGTTTCTTTTTGTTCCTTAACCTTTTATTCCAATACAGTATGCACCTCTCATAATGAGATTTTAGGATGCTTTTAAAGATATCCCAGTTTGTGGCTGTATTTTTAAGGACTTTGTCCCAGTTAGTTAGGACTATGGCCTCTCTTAGTTGGCTAAAATTTATCTTTTTTGAATGATAATTGAAAGGTTATTACTTTATGGTCACTATTTCCCAGGTGTCCCCCAACCTGCACGTCCGTTGTTCTGTCAAGCCGATTGGTTAATACTAACTCCAGTATGGACGTCCCCCTCGTTGGGTCCTGAACCAGTTGGGAGAGGTAATTGTCTTTGGTTATTGCCAAGAACCTGTTTCCTTTATGAGATATACAAGTTTCAGTTTCCCAGTCTATATCTGGGTAGTTGAAGGCCCCCATAATAACCACCTCATTATGATTTGCCGCCTTGTCTATCTTGTTTAGTAGTAGATTTTCTGTGGACTCTTGCATATTAGGTGGTTTATAGTAAACTCCTATTAGTAATTTATTCTTGTTTTTAGCTCCATGTATCTCTACCCACAGTGACTCCACATGTTCATGTCCCTCAATTATATCTTCACGGAGTGTGGGCTTTAGACAAGACTTTACATAAAGGCAAACCCCTCCCCCTCTCCGGCTTTGATGATCCTTTCTAAACAGACCTTGTACATTAACTGCCCAGTCATAGCTATCATCCAGCCATGTCTCAGTTATTCCCACTATGTCATAGTTCTCCTCACACATCACCAATATCCAGCTCCCCAGTATTTTTAGTCAGGCTTCTGGCATTAGTATACATACATTTGAGAGTTTTATGTATATTTTTTACCCTACACCTTTCCTTATGAACTGTTCTAGTCCCTCCTTCCATTCCTCCCCTAGTCCCACTACCTTGCCCCCGGTCTCTATCTGCACTATCTTACCCTCCTATAATGTAATTTCCCTCCCCCCAGTCCCTAGTTTAAATACTCCTCCAACCTTCTAGCCATCTTTCTTCCCAACAGAGCTGCCCTTTCCCCATTGAGGTGCAGCCCGTCCCTACGATAGAGCCTGTAGCTGATAGAGAAGTCGGCCCAGTTCTCCAGGAACCCAAACCCCTCCTTACTACACCAGTTCTTGAGGCACTTGTTAATCTCTCTAATCTCCCGCTGCCTTTCTTGTTTGGCCCGTGGTAAAATTAATATTTCAGAAAATACTACCTTTGAGGCCCTTGCCCTAAGCTTTTGACCTAAATCCCTGAAATCATTTTTAAGGACTTTCCAACTACCTCTAACTTATATGATCGATATGGACCATGACCGCTGGATCTTCTCCAGCCCCTCCCAGTAATCTCTCAACAGTTTCATTGGAGTCCAGGAGAAATGGGACAACTTAAAATTGGCACTATTGAAGGCAACATAAAATGGCATTAGGCTTGTCAGTAAAAGCAAAAAAAGGAAAAGACCACTGCGGTACTCAGCAGATGCGGCCAAAATCATTAAAAAACAAAAAGATAGCATTTAGGAATTATAAAAAAAAAAAAAGAGGATGACAGGCAAATTTATAAGATTAGGCAGAGAGAGGCCAAACAAGTTCTAAGAGCTTCTAAAGCACAGGCAGAAGAGAATTTAGCTCAGTCAGGGAAAAAAGGGGATAAGGCATTCTTCAGATACATAGATGAAAAAAGGAAACTAAAATAAGGAATTACAAAATTAAAAACAAAAGAAGGACTGCATACATTATGCAAGATGTGCACTGGACTGCGTTGTCAATTGTGCAACACATACTAAATGGAGATTATACCACAAAAGCGAAAAATACAATATAATGTATTTGTGAAATATCGCAAATTCGAATATTGCCCCTGCCGCTTATCACTAGCAAGCACGTGTGTGTGTCAGGGCCATATATTGGGAAAAATATTACCGACAACAAATATATATTTTCCATAATTTATCCACACTTTGCCTATAAGAAGTGTCTGCAGTGAATTGTCACATCTGCGCTGCAAGTGCGTGTGTGTGTGTGTCAGGATCAAATATTGGGAAAAATATTACTGACAACAAATATATATTTTCCATAATTTATCCACACTTTGCCTATAAACGGTGTCTGCAGTGAATTGTTACATCTGCGCTGCAAGCGAGTGTGACAACAAATATATATTTGAAGTCAGCCCAGTGCGAGCAGGTTGTTGGTTGGATTGCAGCAGATAGTGCTTCCAGTCGGTTAAGCACCACCTTGTCTGTCACCAAGTCTAGTCTCAGTAGCCAGGAGTCTGGTCCACACAATCCTCACACTGATCCTCCTTCCTTCCACAATTTACAGTCTGGTCAAACAAGTGATCCCACACTCGGATATTCCAAGGACCTCTTTGCATCGCTATTAATTGATTTGGCCCTCTCGCCAAGCACGGTTGAAGAGGGACCTGAGATCTTTTGCCCCAATTCCCAACCTCTTGAGCATCCAGAGTCACAAGAACATGACGCAATTAGTGTGTAATGAGGTGGATGATAATGAGACACAGTTGCCAATGACTCAACCACAATTACTGTCTCAAGAGGTTGAGGAAGAGGATGACACACAGTTGTCAATCACTGAGGTTGTGGTTAGGTCAACAAATCAGGAAGATGATCAGAGTGAGGAAGTGGAAAAGGAGGTGCTGGACGACGAGGTCACTGACCCAACCTGGGAAGGTGGCAACAAGCCGAGTGAGGAGAGCAGTACAGAGGTGGAGGGATCTGCAGCACAGCAACAGGCTGGAATAGGCAGTAGGGTGGCAAAAGGTAGAAGGCGGGTACCACTGGTACAGTGTTCGGCAGTATGGCACTTTTTAGAGTAAAGTGCGGACGACAAAAGAATAGTACTTTGCAACCTGTGCCACACCAAAATAAGCCTGGGCGTAAACACTAGCAACCTCACCACCACCAGCATGATCTGCCACATGGCATCAAAGCACCCTTATAGGTGGTCTGAACGCCTGGGTCCACAATCTGTGTCTGCGGGTAACACCACTGCCTCCTGTTCCCCTGTGTTACATGGTGGCCTATCCCCTGTCCAAGACGCAGGGCCAGATGCCTTCAGCCCTGCACCTGGACCTTTGCAAGCACCATCAGTGACCACATACACTTCCCTGTCCCAGCGCAGTGTAAAAATGTCACTACCCCAGGCGTTTGAACGTAGGCCATAGCACTACATCCTGTTATTATGCAAATTCTATTTAAAGGGGTTGTCCCACTTCATAAAATAGCTTTTATCTAATCTATTTACCCCCAAACAACAAATCTTCCTATTCATGTTATAAACCAAAAGCTACCTTTCCTGCAAAAAATCATGAAAAGCGATTCCTTTGTTGTTTTCTGTCTCCCTGGGATACGGCCACTTTCCTCCGGCCGAATCGCTGTGCCGCGCCTGCGCACAACGGCCCTACAAATTATCGTGCCGCCTCTCCCTTCCTCTGAGTACGCGCACGTTCGCGCATGCGCTGTTTATCCCGTGTGTCGGAGATAGCGCAGCGCATGCGCGAACATCCGAACAGTTCGGGCGAGTCTGCGGAGCGAGAGGACGGACGTCGGAGGCTCTGGATATTTCATAAAAGGTAAGTATAAGATCTAGTGGCCCACTCACCACCGAATATTGAGTATTGGACAATAAAGGGGGCATTTTTAGTGACACTGTGGGCAACAATATAGGGTTTTTAGTGACACTGGGGGCAACTATCTGAATTTTAGGGACACAGGGGGCAACTCTATGAATTCTAGGGACACTGGGGGCAACAATATAGGGTTTTTAGTGACACTGGGGGCAACTATCTAAATTTTAGGGACACAGGGGGCAACTCTATGAATTCTAGGGACACTGGGGGCAACAATATAGGGTTTTTAGTGACACTGGGGGCAACTATCTGAATTTTAGGGACACAGGGGGCAACTATGAATTCTAGGGACACTGGGGGCAACAATATAGGGTTTTTAGTGACACTGGGGGCAACTATCTGAATTTTAGGGACACAGGGGGCAACTCTATGAATTCTAGGGACACTGGGGGCAACAATATAGGAATTTTAGTGACACTGGGGGCAACTATATGATTATCAATATATGTCATATAAAGAATGGTGGAGAGATATTACAGGTGTAGGACTGACATAACAGGGATATGTAGCAGAGCTAGGTATGCGCTGGTACATTCTCAGTGATTGGTGAGGTGGGGATTATCAATATATGTCATATAAAGAATGGTGGAGAGATATTACAGGTGTAGGACTGACATAACAGGGATATGTAGCAGAGCTAGGTATGCGCTGGTACATTCTCAGTGATTGGTGAGGTGGGGATTATCAATATATGGCATATAAAGAATGGTGGAGAGATAGTACAGGTGTAGGACTGACATAAAATGGATATGTAGCAGAGCTAGGTATGCGCTGGTACATTCTCAGTGATTGGTGAGGTGGGGATTATCAATATATGTCATATAAAGAATGGTGAAGAGATAGGGTAATACACTGATATGTGGCCGAGTTCCATATAAGCTGGGTAATAGGTCAGTGATGATATCAGACACCGGGAAAGCTGGGTAATAAGTCTATAAGACTTATTACCCAGCTTTCCCGGTATCAGATATTATCACTGACTTCTGACTTATTACCCATCTTTCCCGGTGTACAATATTATTACAGACTTATTACCCAGCTTTCCCGGTATCAGATATTATCACTGACTTCTGACTTATTACCCAGCTTTCCCGGTGTACAATATTATTACAGACTTATTACCCAGCTTTCCCGGTATCAGATATTATAAGTCTGTAATAATATTGTACACCGGGAAAGCTGGGTAATAAGTCAGTGATAATATTGTACACCGGGAAAGCTGGGTAATAAGTCAGTGATAATATCTGATACCGGGAAAGCTGGGTAATAAGTCAGTGATAATATTGTACACCGGGAAAGCTGGGTAATAAGTCAGTGAATATATCTATCTATATCTAGCACAGATCATATGGCTACTAGCTAACATGCATTTGGGCTGTAGTGATTTATTGTTTTTGCTGCACAGAATGGGTTTGTAACACAGGTTTTATGTGTAAAAGTGTATTAGAATGCAGGACAGCCACCAGTTACTCCATTAGTTCACTAGCATTGGTCAGTGGTCACTGAGTGATTCCCCAGCAGGGGGATGGGCTTTACATACTCTGCAGGCTTCATGTGGATGACTCATCCACATGAAGGACTGAGCTCTCAGGGTGAGTCATGAGGAGGCGTGGCCTTCACTCAACTGCCTGAGAACCAGGAAGTTATCAGGACATTTACTGCTGGTAAGATTGAAACAGCAAAGTGGGACAACCCCTTTAACCCCTTAGGGACACAGCCTTTTTACACCTTAGGACCAGGCCATTTTTTGCAAATCTGACCAGTGTCACTTTAAGTGCTCATAACTTTAAAACGCTTTGACTTATCCAGGCCGTTCTGAGATTGTTTTTTCGTCACATATTGTACTTCATGACACTGGTGAAATGAAGTCAAAAAAATATTTTTTTTTGCACCAAAAAATACCTAATTTAACAAATTTTTGGAAAAATTAGCAAATTTCAAAGTTTCAGTTTCTCTACTTCTGTAATACATAGTAATACCCCCAAAAATTGTGATGACTTTACATTCCCCATATGTCTACTTTATGTTTGAATTGTTTTGGGAATGATATTTTATTTTTTGGGGATGTTATAAGGCTTAGAAGTTTAGAAGCAAATCTTGAAATTTTTCAGCAATTTACAAAAACGACATTTTTAGGGACCAGTTCAGGTCTGAAGTCACTTTGCGAGGCTTACATAATAGAAACCACCCAAAAATGACCCCATCTAAGAAACTACACCCCTCAAGGTATTCAAAACTGATTTTACATACGTTGTTAACCCTTTAGGTGTTGCACAAGAGTTATTGGCAAATGGGGATGAAATTTGAGAATTTCTTTTTTTTGTCAAATTTTTTATTTTAACCCATTTTTTCCACTAACAAAGCAAGGGTTAACAGCCAAACAAGACTGTATCTTTATTACCCTGACTCTGCCGTTTACAGAAACACCCAATATGTGGCCGTAAACTACTGTACGGCCACACAGCGGGGCGTAGAGTGAAAGGTGCGCCGTTTGGTTTTTGGAGGGCTGATTTTTATGGACTGGTTTATTTACACCATGTCCCATTTGAAGACCCCTGATGCACCCCTAGAGTAGAAACTCCCTAAAAGTGACCCCATCTAAGAAACTACACCCCTCAAGGTATTCAAAACTGATTTTACATTCGTCGTTAACCCTTTAGGTGTTGCGCAAGAGTTATTGGCAAATGGGGATGAAATTGGAAAATTTCATTTTTTTGCCTTATTTTCCATTTTAACCCATGTTTTCTACTAACAAAGCAAGGGTTAACAGCCAAACAAGACTGTATCTTTATTACCCTGACTCTGCCGTTTACAGAAATACCCAATATGTGGCCGTACACTACTGTACGGCCACACAGCGGGGCGTAGAGTGAAAGGTGCGCCGTTTGGTTTTTGGAGGGCTGATTTTTATGGACTGGTTTATTTACACCATGTCCCATTTGAAGACCCCTGATGCACCCCTAGAGTAGAAACTCCCTAAAAGTGACCCCATCTAAGAAACTACACCCCTCAAGGTATTCAAAACTGATTTTACATTCGTCGTTAACCCTTTAGGTGTTGCGCAAGAGTTATTGGCAAATGGGGATGAAATTTGCAAATTTCATTTTTTTGTCTAATTTTCCATTTTAACCCATTTTTTCCACTAACAAATCAAGGGTTAACAGCCAAACAAGACTGTATCTTTATTACCCTGACTCTGCCGTTTACAGAAACACCCAATATGTGGCCGTAAACTACTGTACGGCCACACAGCGGGGCATAGAGTGAAAGGTGCGCCGTTTGGTTTTTGGAGGGCTGATTTTTATGGACTGGTTTATTTACACCATGTCCCATTTGAAGACCCCTGATGCACCCCTAGAGTAGAAACTCCCTAAAAGTGACCCCATCTAAGAAACTACACCCCTCAAGGTATTCAAAACTGATTTTACATTCGTCGTTAACCCTTTAGGTGTTGCGCAAGAGTTATTGGCAAATGGGGATGAAATTGGAAAATTTCATTTTTTTGCCTTATTTTCCATTTTAACCCATGTTTTCTACTAACAAAGCAAGGGTTAACAGCCAAACAAGACTGTATCTTTATTACCCTGACTCTGCCGTTTACAGAAATACCCAATATGTGGCCGTACACTACTGTACGGCCACACAGCGGGGCGTAGAGTGAAAGGTGCGCCGTTTGGTTTTTGGAGGGCTGATTTTTATGGACCGGTTTATTTACACCGTGTCCTGTTTCAACCCCCCTGATGCACCCCTGGAGTCGAAACTCCCTAAAAGTGACCCCATTTTGGAAACTACGGGATAAGGTGGCATTTTTTGGGGGAGTATTTTTAGGGTAAATATAATTTTTGGTTGCTCTATATTACATTTTTGTGAGGTAAGGTTACCAAAAATTGAAATTCTGATATTTCATCTCCATTTGCCATTAACTGTTGAGGAACACCTAAAGGGTTAATAAAGTTTGTATAATCATTTTTGAATACCTTGAGGGGTGTAGTTTCTTAGATGGGGTCAATTTTAGGGAGTTTTTACTCTAGGGGGGCATCAGGGGGGCTTCAAAAGGGATATGGTGTCAATAAAAAAGGCCATCAAAATCGGCCTTCCAGAAACCATGTCGGTCCTTTCCTTTTGCAGCCTCCCTTTTACGGATACAGCAGTTTACGACCACAAATGTGGCGTTTCTGTAAACTGCAGTATCAGGGTAATAAATTTTAACTTTTGTTTGGTTGTTAACCCTTGTTTTCTTACCGGAAAAAACGGACTGAAATGGAAAAGTGCCAAAAATAGCGGTTTTGGCACCGTTTTTTTGTTTTTTTTTTAACAGTGTTAATCTGGGTAGTTAGGTCATGGGATATTGTTATAGAGGAGATTCTTACGGACGCGGCAATATCTAATAAGTCTACTTTTTTTTACAATTATTTAGGTTTTTGACTATATTATCTTTTTTGATACAACTTTTTTTTTGGGTATCTCTAAAGTCTAAGTGTAATTTTTTTAATTTTCTTTTAGCCAATTATCTTATGTGGGGGCTCATTTTTTGCGGGATGAGCGGACGGTTTTATTGGCACTATTTTGGGGGCTATATGACTTTTTGATCGCTTGCTATGAAACTTTTTGTTATGTAAGGTGACAAAAAAAAATTTTTTGCACCTATTTTTTTTTTTTTTTTTTACTGTGTTAATCTGGGGGGTTGGGTCATGGGGTATTTTTATAGAGGAGATTCTTACGGACGTGGCGATACCTAATAAGTCAACTTTTTTTTTACAATAATTTAGGTTTTAGACTATATTATCCTTTTTGATTCCCTAAAAAAAAATTTGTATCTCTAAAGTCTAAGAGTCATTTTCAATTTTTTTTTTTATCTGATTATCTTATGTGGGGGCTCATTTTTTGCGGGATGAGATGACGGTTGTATTGGCACTAATTTGGGGGCTATATGACTTTTTGATCGCTTGCTTTTTATTATGTAAGGTGACAAAAAAAAACTTTTTTTGCACCTTTTTTTTTTTTCTGGACCGTGTTAGGCTACTTTCACACTAGCGTTCGGGCGGATCCGTTCAGAACGGATCCGCCCATAATAATGCAGACGGAGGCTCCGTTCAGTACGGATCCGTCTGCATTATTTTAGCAAAAAAAAGCTAAGTGTGAAAATAGCCTAGTACGGATCCGTCCAGACTTTCAATGTAAAGTCAATGGGGGACGGATCCGCTTGAAGATTGAGCCACATTGTGGCATCTTCAAACGGATCCGTCCCCATTGACTTACATTGAAAGTCTGGACGGATCCGTACGGATCCGCACGCCTCCGCACGGCCAGGCGGACACCCGAACGCTGCAAGCAGCGTTCAGCTGTCCGCCTGTCCGTGCGGAGGCGAGCGGAGCGGAGGCTGAACGCCGCCAGACTGATGCAGTCTGAGCGGATCCGCCTCCATTCAGACTGCATCAGGGCTGGACGGCTGCGTTCAGGTCCGCTCGTGAGCTCCTTCAAACGGAGCTCACGAACGGAATACCGAACGCTAGTGTGAAAGCAGCCTTAATCTGGGGGGTTAGGTCATGGGGCATTTTTATAGAGGAGATTATTACAGACGCGGCAATACCTATGTCTACTTTTAATAAATTATTTTAGTTTTTTTGGGTGTCTCAAGTCTGAGAACCATTTTTTTTTTTTATCCCATGTCAGTCCTAAATTGGGATATAAATTTAGTACTCCATGGAAGTGTGATACTCCCTGAAGCAACCGTCAATGCAGAGGCCCGGATGATCGGGGCATGTGTCGCACTGAGTAGTCGTGTCCTTCCGTATCCCCCTCCTGCGACACACTCTGCACTTTTTTGGGGTTCGTCCCTTCTTTCCAGTATGGGGGACCACACCTGGAAAGTGTTGGCCAGGGACGATCCGGGCGCCTACAGTTCCCGAGGTACTCCGGCCTGCTCTTTCCCGGTCCGAAAAGATCAGGGCCTTGAGGACTGCCTCATAGAACTGGAGGAATGTCCCTGTGCTGCCAGCGCTTCGGGATAGTACAAAAGAGTTGTACATGGCAACCTGCACCAAGTAGACCGCAACTTTTTTGTACCATGCCCGGGTTTTGCGCATGGCGTTATATGGCTTGAGGACTTGATCCGAGAGATCAACTCCTCCCATATACCGATTGTAGGCGACGATACAATCGGGCTTGAGGACCGTTGCCGCGGTACCTCGCACAGGGACAGGGGTGATGCCGTTACCATGAATTGTGGACAGCATAAGGACATCCCTCTTGTCCTTATACCTGACCAGCAACAGGTTTCCAGTGGTAAGGGCACGGGTCTCACCCCTGGGGATGGGTACCTGGAGGGGGTGGGCAGGGAGGCCGCGTTGATTTTTCCGCACGGTCCCACAAGCGGACGTGGATCTGGCGGCAAGGGACTGGAACAAGGGGATACTGGTATAAAAGTTATCCACGTACAAGTGGTAACCCTTATCCAGCAGTGGGTACATAAGGTCCCACACGAGTTTCCCGGTAACACCCAGAGTGGGGGGACATTCTGGTGGTTGAATCCGGGAATCTCGCCCCTCGTACACACGAAATTTGTAAGTGTACCCTGAGGTACTCTCACAAATTTTGTATAGCTTCACGCCATACCTCGCCCGCTTGGAAGGCACATACTGGCGGAAAATGAGTCTCCCCTTGAACGCAATGAGAGACTCATCAACCACGACCTCCCTTCCAGGTACATAGGCCTCCATGAATTTGGCCCCAAAGTGATCGATGACCGGCCGTATCTTGTACAGACGGTCATGGGCAGGATCACCTCGGGGTGGACATGCTGCATTATCGGAATAATGCAGACATTTCCTGATGGCCTCAAACCGGGAGCGTGTCATAACCGTACTGTAAAGTGGGGTCTGATATAGGACGTCCCCACTCCAGTACAGCCTGGCACTGGGTTTCTTGACCAGGCCCATATGCAGCACGAGGCCCCAAAATGTCCTCATTTCGGCTGCACTGACCGGCGTCCAGCCACCGGGCCTGGCCAAAAAGGAGCCCGGGTGTTGAGCGACGAACTGTTGGGCGTACAGATTCGTCTGCTCCACCATCAGATTTACCAGTGAGTCACTGAAAAAATGACAAAAAAAGTCATATTCAGTGTAGCCCACTGTGGAAATCTGGATTCCTGATTGGCCTACAAAATCAGGAATCACGGGCTCGTATCGCTCTGGGCTACACCAGACAAGTTCACCGGCAGGGTGCTCCGGTGGATTTAACTGGTGGGCCGGGAAACCAGTACGAGCCCCAGAGCTGCTCGTACTAGTGTGGGCCACAGGGTCCCTAACATGGCGGTCCCCTTGCTCCGCCTGGCGGCGTCTCCGCCGCCTTGGGGGCTCATCATCATCGCTAGATGATGAGGAGGATGCGGATGACAACAGGAATGTGGGGTCATCCTCATCCTCACTGGGACTCTCGGACTCGGAGGCAAGCTGGGCGTATGCCTCCTCGGCCGAGAACGTCCGGCGGGCCATAGGGGAGTGTGTGTCTGCGTGTATATGTGCGTGTGTGTAACTCTTTATTTGGTGTGCGTGTGTGAGGGGGCACGGGTGTTCACGAACTCACCCTAAAACTAACAGAAAAAAATAAATAAAACTAACTAAAAAAAGGGCAAAAAAGTGAGGAAAAAAAATTCAAAACTGCTGATCAACCGTCCGAAGTTGATCAGCGGTGGGGTGTGCGATGCGCTTACAGTGGCCGGACGCTAAGTGCCGGTCACAGTCAGCGAACTCAAAAAAAAAAAAAAAAAAAAAAAAAAAGCACCCCAAAAAAGGTGGGGGGGGGGGGGGGCAAGTGGCAGGGGGAGGGGGGCAAGTGGCAGCACCCCTGGGGGGTCTAGGGTCACACAGCTGTGCTGTGGACCCCAGACACCCTAACTAGGGTGATGCAATAAAAAGTAAAAAAAAACTAACTTTCCCTTTTTTTTCCCTGCCTATCCCAAACTTTCCCTAGCTGTCCCTATGTACCTGATGGGGTGCTGGGGCACAGATCGGGTCCTGGGGGCACAGGTCAGGGGTGCTGGCAGCGATGGTGGACACAAGCAGGCAGCTCCTCTCTCCTCCGGCGCTGGAACACAAAAGGAGGAGGAGAGGGGCGCCTGCCTCTTTTGAATCTGCCGCCGCACCGCCCCCTGACCAATCAGAAAGCGATCCTGAGTGGTGATGTCACCATCACCACTCAGGATCGCTGGATGGTGATTGGTGGAGTGAAATCACACCACCATCACCATCCTGTTCCGGGTTATCGGGTCTTCAGAGACCCGAATAACCCGGAAACGCAGAAAACCGCAGGTCTGAATTGACCTGCGGTTTTTTGCGATCGCATACATGGGGGGGTCACCGGACCCCCCGACGCATTTGCCCCAAGTGCCTGCTCAATGATTTGAGCAGGCACGGGGTTCCGATCGCCGCCGGCCGCGCGGCGGTGATTGAAAATGCACAGGGCGTACATGTACGCCCTGTGTCCTTAAGTACCAGGGCACAAGGGCGTACCTGTACGCCCTGTGTCCTTAAGGGGTTAAGTGTCACAAAGATTTAATATTTTGTTTTTCAGTTTAACTCATGGATGGAATTGTTTTTAACGGCTCTTTTGATCACTGAAAGCAATCTCAGACACCTGTGATAATTACATTGGCAGTTAAGCCCAATTTAAAGAAAAAACGACTAAAGGAGGGTGTTCCACATTATTAGGTAGAACACCATTTTTAAGCAATATGGGGAAGGAAAACAACTTTGCTTACCGGTAATTGTTTTTCTCGATACCCATGATGGCACCCCATGCCACCAGGGACCTCCCATCCGGGAAAGGAAACCTGAGAAGATAAAAGGTTCACACCCCACCAAGCACCAGTGATAGTAATAAACAGTACTCCGGAGGTGAATACACATAAGAAAAAGAGAGAGCGAGAGAGATCCAATACGGTACATTATATCTCTTCTAAACTCAAGAGAGTTTCTCTAAGAAACTTATCAAGGAGTAGCAGGCTACTCCGTATATAACCTATTTAGGTAACTATAACACCTATAAAGACTTTTTTATTATTATTATTTTTTTTGGGGGGGAAGGGAAAATTTTTGGTGGTGCCATCATGGGTATAGAGAAAAACAATTACCGGTAAGCAATGACGGCACCCCATGCGAGATAGACTATTAATGAGGAAACTAGGGGGGGACAACCGCCTGAAGCACCTTCCTACCAAAGGCGGAATCTGTGTGAAGTTGGAGCCTGTAATGCTTTAAAAAGGTATGTTGAGAGCTCCATGTTGCTGCTCTACAAATTTGAGCCAGAGAGGCATCCGCCTTCTCGGCCCAGGATGTAGCCACCGCTCGGGTGGAGTGAGCTCCAAACCCTGAAGGGGGCGAGAGACCCTGTGCTAAATAGGCTTCGGAAATGGCCCTTTTGACCCATCTAGCAATGACTGCCGTGGACACTTTCCACCCCTTATTTCTACCCCAAAACTGAATAAGGAGGTTTTCTTCCAGCCTCCAGGCCGAGGTAGACTCCAAATAAGCTAACAAACATCTTTTGACGTCCAGTTAATGATACTCCCTTTCTAAATAATTGGAAGGATTTGAGCAAAAGGATGGAAGGGCAACATCCTGACCTCTGTGGAAGTCCGTAACCACCTTTGGCTGGAAGGACGGGAGAGGCCTAATAATAACTTTGTCGTCTAAGATATGGGTATAAGGAGGAAAAGCCGAGAAGGGTTGAATCTCTGAAATCCTTCTAGCTGAAGTAATGGCCAGTAAAAAGGACATCTTAAAGGAGAGCATATCTATGGGGATCTCTGACAGGGGCTCAAAAGGTTTCTGTGACAGGGCCGTCAAGACCGTGTTTAAGTCCCAAGGAGGGGACAAAGGTCTTATCGAAGGGTGGATCCTGGAGGCTGCTGACAGAAACCTTTTAACCCAAGGATGAAGGGCCAGCTGCATATAATAAAAGTAACTTAAAGCTGCCACATGTACTCTCAGGGTGGAAGCCCTAAGTCCCTTATCCAGGCCAGCTTGTAAAAAGTCTAGGACCCTAGAGACATGTGGAGGAGAGAAGGGGTCAGGCTTGATCCCTAAAAAGGAGGAGAAGACCTCCCCGATCTTATTATATTTTCTAGCTGTAGTAGCTTTCCTACTTCCCAGAATGGTGGTCACAACTGATTGGGACAGACCTCGACCTAACCAAATCCCCCTCTCAGTCTCCAAACTGCCAGGTGCAAGATTTTTGGATTCGGATGCAGGATTGGGCCTTGATACAATAGATCCTCCCGGGGAGGTAGAATCAATGGGGGGGGGGGGGCTATCGCTAGGTCTAGGAGGCAGGAGTACCAGGACCTTTTCGGCCACACTGGGGCAACTAGGGTAATTGTCGCTTTCTCCCTCTGGACTTTCTTTAGGACTTGTGGAATTAGGGAAAAAGGAGGGAAGGCGTAACCCTCCTCCTGAGACCAGTTCTATGCCAATCCGTCTAGAGCCGTTGGATCGTCCAAACTATTTAGGGAGAAGAATCTTTCCACTTTCCTGTTCTTCCTGGAGGCAAATAGGTCTACCGTGGGGAGGCCGAATTTTTGCGTTAACTGGGAGAAAACCTCTGAGTTTAGGCACCAGTCTCCCTGTTTTAGCTGGGTGCGACTCAGAAAATCGTCTACTATGTTCTCCTTCCCCATTATGTGGACTGCCGACAGGGATAGATGTTTCTGTTCTGCTAGCTGAAAAATCTGGTGACAGAGTGTTGCCAGAGAAGGTACTCTTGTTCCGCCTTGATGGTTGATGTATTCCACTGTTGTCAAGTTGTCCGAGTATAGAATTATCTTCTTGTAGGATATGTCCGGAACTATCGCTTTTAATGCCATTTCTACTGCCTTTAGTTCTTTGAAGTTTGAGGTGGCTTTCCTGGTATTCAAATCCCACTTCCCTTGCCAACCTTTGTTCTCCTGAGTGAGCCCCCCATCCCCACGGGCTGGCATCCGTCGTTATTATTACCGGATACTGAAAAGACCATGGTACCCCTGCTGAAAGATTCTCTGCCACAGTCCACCAAAGAAGAGACACTCTCACCTCCGCGGATAAATGGAAGGGCCGGTCTAACGACTGTTTGCAGCTGTCCCATTGGCGCAGGATGCATGACTGTAGCTTCCTTGTATGGGTCTGCGCGTATAGGACCGCCGGAATTGTTGCGGTCAGATGGCCCAGTACTGCCATTTCCCTTCTGAACGAGCAGAGGTAGGACCTGAAAAGATCCCAAACATGATCCCTGATGGAGATTATCTTGGTGGACGGGAGGAAGGTCTTCTCTACTCGGGAGTCTAAAAGGATGCCTAAAAAAACACAAGTCTGAGATGGTGTCAGGCAAGACTTTTTCCAATTTATTTTCCAGCCCAGGCTCTTTAACAGGGCGCAGGAAACACCGATGTTTTGAATCAACTTTTCTTTGGTCTGGGAAATAAACAGGAAGTCGTCTAGATATGGCAGCAACGGAACCCCTGACAATCTTAGGAAGGAGGCCACCTCCGCAATCACTTTTGTGAAGATTACTGGAGGCTTGTGAAACCCCAAAGGGTAGGGCTTTGTATTGCAGGTGTAGACACTCTCCCTGAACCCAGACTACTGTCCTCAAATATTTTTGGGAGGACACATGAATTGGCACATGGTAGTATGCGTCCTCTAAGTCCAGAGTCGCCATCCAGCAATTTCTTGATAGGAGATCTATGGCTGATCTTATGGTCTCCATGCAAAACTTCTTGTAACTGAGGAATTTGTTTAATTTCTTCAAGTTCAGGATTACCCGGAAGGAGCCATTGGTTTATTTTTTACTAAAAAAAGGGGGGAGTAAAAACCCCTGCCCCTCTCTGCCTGTGGAACCGGGACAACCACCCCTTTCCGTAGGAGAAGCAACACTTCTGACTCTAAGGCTTGTCTTTTGATTTGGTCCTTGGGGCAGTCTGTCTGTATGAATGAATCCTGGGGACAGGTCAGAAACTCTAGCTGGAACCCCTCTCCAATCCCTTCCAGGATCCAGCCGTTTTTGGTTATCGTCTTCCAGGCTGGGAGAAAGAGATAATCTTCCCCCTACCTGGGGTTCGGCGTCATTGCTTATCCTTAGGTCTTTGGTTTTGGGGCTTAAAAAGGAAACTGCCGGATTTCTTAGGAAATTTATCCTTTTCCCTTCTGTCATACTGCCTACCATTTTGTTTTTTATTTTGGTATCTACAAAAAAAAGGGGGGGGGGCGTTGGGGAACTGGAAAGCCCTTTTTCTTGTCTGAGGCTTTTTAAGTATGTCGTCAAGGGACGACCCAAAAAGCCTGTCACCCTCACAGGGGATGCAGCACAGTCTAGCCTTTGAGCCCTGATCAGCTTTCCAGGACTTCAGCCAAATAGCTCTCCTAGCCGCATTGGACATGGCAGATGATCTGGCTGAGAACCTAACTATATCCGTGGAGGCATCTGCTAAAAAATCGGCGGCCTTTAAAAAGGTAGGAAGGGAGGCCAAAACTTCTTCTCTTGGCTTTTTCTCACTGAGATGCTGTTCTAACTGTTCCAGCCAGATATGCAGTGATCTAGAAACCCATGACGTCGCAACAGCAGGTCTCAAGCAGGTAGAGGACGATTCCCACGCCTTCTTTAAATAAAAATCCGCTTTCTTGTCAAGAGGATCAGACAGGCTACCCAAGTCATCAAACGGTAGAGCAGACTTCTTGGCGATCTTTGCAACCGGAGCGTCTACTGTAGGGGCCTTGTCTCAACTAGCTGCTACTTTCTCGTCAAAGGGATATTTTCTTTTAACTCAGCTTGGGAAAAAAAACTTCCTATCAGGATTTTTCCATTCCTTCTTAATTAATGCTTGAATATTCTCGTGAATGGTAAAAACCCTCTGCTTCCTGGGGCCTAACCCCTGAAAAGCAATATCTGCTGTAGACTTAGCCTGTTTCACATCTTCCAGTTGCATGGTTGCTCTGACAGCTTTAAGGAGGTTTTGGGTATCTTCGGGCGAAAAAAAATGAACCCCCCGCTTCCTCCTCTGCTGACGACGTGGCGTCATTAGAGAGTAACTGGCCTGCTTCTCTTTCCTCCACGTCAGAGCGGTCTATATCCAAATCCCTAACATCCGGAGATTTTAAAAGACACGCCTAGGCCACTCTGGCGCTTCTCCTACTTCTGGATCAAGCCCCGTCCCCCTGCGTCGGAAGCACGCCCCCCCCCGACGCCGACAGGAAGCCGGGCAAGACACCGGAGCAAGGAGGGAAGCCGCCTCAAAACGGCCATAGCGGCTCCCTCAGATCAGCGCCGGAATGTGGGGGAGAAAGCAGACTGGAGGTAGCAGCCCCAGAGAGCCTTCAGCCACCTGGCCGGATCAGAGCCTGGGCCTCCCCCCAGATGAGAACCAATTTAGGAGCTTCCCAGGGGCTTCCTATCCGGAGGACAGGAAACCTGAACTGGTGCTTGGTGGGGGTGGTAACCTTCTCAGGTTTCCTGTCCCGGATGGGAGGTCCCTGGTCGCTTGGGGTGCCGTCATGGGTGAGGAGAAAAGGATCTGTCTGCTGCCAAAAAGAGAGAAATAGTTCAATGTCTTGGAAGAGGTATGAAAACATTAGATAGTTCACGAAAACTTAAGTGTGATCATTTCACTGTTAAGAGAATTGTGGCTGATTCAGAGCACAGACGGGTTCGTGCAGATAAAGGCACATTGAGGAAGATTTATGCCAGATCCATGCATCGGATCAAGAGAGCAGCTACTAAAATACCATTACATAGCAGCAAACACGGACATCAAGTTATAGATCAATTTACAGAATCCTCCAGAGTCTTGCAACTGTACATAAACCTTCTATTCGGCCACCACTAACCAATGCTAACAAGCAGAAACGGCTGCATTGGACAGAAAAATACATGAAGACTAATTTTCAAACAGTCCTGTTCACTGATGAGTGTTGTGCAACCCTGGATGGTCCAGATGGATGGAGTAGTGGATGGTTGGTGAATGGCCACACTGTTCCAACAAGGCTGCAACGTCAGAAAGGCGGTGGTGGAGTTATGTTTTGGGCCGGAATCATGTGAAGAGAGTTGGTCGGCCCCTTTAGGGTAGCCGAAGGTGTAAAGATGTGGAGTTTCTGACTGACTACTTTCTTCCCTGGTACAGAAGGAAGAACTATGCTTTCCATGATAAAATCATCCTTCATGCATGACAATGCACCATCTCATGCTGCAAAGAATACCTCTGCATCAATGGCTGCTATAGGGATAAAAGGAGAGAAAGTCATGGTGTGGCCTCAATCCTCCCCTGACCTCAATCTTATTGAGAACCTTTGGAGCATCCTCAAGCAAAAGATTTTTGAGGGTGGGAGGCAGTTTACATCCAAACAGCAGCTCTGGTAGGCTATTCTGACATCTTGCAAACAAATTCAAGCATAAACTGTCCAAAAACTCTCAAGTTCAATGGATGCAAGACTTGTGAAGCTGCTATCAAATAAGGGTTCCTATGTTAAAATGTAACGTGATGTCACGAGGGTGTCAAGAACCACGCCTGACTCCGTTATACCCGGGGTCAGGAAGTCGCAGCGGTTGGCTGCGCGCTCTATGTAGTAAGATAGGGCTGTTTCTTTATGGTAGCTTTCTGGGTTTGCTTTGCAACCTTTTTTGGCTCACTCAGGGATCCGTAGCTCCTTCTCCTCAGCTGTTCCTTGTCCAGCACTCCCAACCTCCTTATATTCCCCTCTCACACTTCTCTGGTTGCCAGATATAGAGCTTCCTGCCTGGACTTCTATACTGACCCACTGGAGCTGTGTTGCTGCGTTCCCTGGTTGTTGTTTCCAGAACATTACTCTCCGGATCCCTGTTGGGCCTTTGTGGTCTGCTGTTGTCGCCCACCTGGGATTATATGTTTGTCTGTATTGTCTGTCCTCTCCTCGCTGTTTTCCTTTTAGTGTCAGTGGTGCGGACTAGTGATCCCACCGCCCCATTCACTACCTAGGGCTCATCTTAGGGAAAGCCAGGGTTTAGGCACGTGATCGGCGTACGGGTGAGGAACCCGTCTAGGGATGTCAGGGCAGTCAGGTGCCAGCCGCAAGGTGAGTCAGGGGTCACCACCTTTCCCTCTCCCTTGGGCAGGGCCTTCCCTTTTCCCTCCCTTTGCGTGACGCCGGTCATTACACGTGACCTGTTAAAATGTTTAACAAGTTAAAATGTTGTTAAACATTTGATTGAAATAGCTTTTGATTTCATTAAATATGCTGCAAACACAAAAAATGTCAATTTTCAGTTCTTTACAACCTATAAAGTGTTTTGAAACTTACTGTGCGTAATAATTTGGGACAGTGCATTGTAAGTTTTTTTAGGTTTAAAAAAATACTGTTATCATTAGGAGGTTTGTTCAATAAAATTTGAATTGTACTCTTCATAGTTGATAACATAATAATTATTCTGACTGTTATATACAGTACATCAATTATTTTGGTAAATGAGAAAAATATAATTTGCATAATAATTTGGAACAGGGTGTAAATGAGCAGCTTTCCAAATTACTGGCCCTGAAAATGTTGCCATTTAGGCATGTGGACACTGAGGCCTTCCACAACCTGATGTCGGTGGCTGTCCCTCGTTACGCAGTCCCCAGCTGCCACTATTTTTCAAGGTGTGCCATGCCAGCCTTACACCAACATGTTTCCCTTAACATCACACGTGCCCTGACCAATGCAGTTACTGGGAAAGTCCACACATGGACAAGTGCTTTCGGCCAGGGACGCTACATTGCCCTGACAGCACACTGGGTGAATATTGTGGAGGCAGGGAGCGACTCGTACCCTTGGATGGCACAGGTGCTACCGACGCCAAGGATTGCGGGGGCTACTTCCATCAGGGTTTCCGCCAGCACCTACATTAGTGGCTCCAACCCCCACTTCTCCTTCTCAGCCTCCTCCTTCACTTTCACCTCCAAATTATCCGCATGCAACACCAGTCGGTCATCAGTCGGTAGCTGGAAGCAGTGTAGCACCACAGTGTGGAAGCGGCAACGGGAAGCGTGCTGAAGCTGATCTGCCTAGGTGATAAGCAGCACACCACCGCAGAGCTGTTGCAGGGGATTAGAGACCAGACTGAGCTGACCTAGAACCAGGCATGGTTGTGTCTGATAATGGCTGTAACTTGGTGGCTGCTTTGGAGCTGGACAACCTTAGACACATCCCATGCCTTGTCCATGTGTTCAACCTTGTGGTTCAGCGGTTTCTAAAAACCTACCCAATTTGCCTTAGTTATTTGTGAAGGTGCGCCACGTGTGTGCACATTTCCGCAAGTCACCAACAGCTTCAGCCGGTCTGTCAACACTGCAGCAGCACTTGAAATTGCCAGCTCACCTGCTGTTGTGCGACGTGAGCACGCGCTGGAACTCCAAGTTCCACGTGTTGGCCAGGCTTTGTGAGCAGCAGAGGACAGTTGTGGAATACCATCTGCAAAATGGCCATCGCCTTTCCAGTCAGCTTCTGCTATTCACGAGCGAGGAGTCAGCATGGATATCTAACCTCTGTGAGGTTTTATGCAACTTTGAGGAATCAACACAGATGGTGAGCAGCGATAACACTATTATCAGCGTCATCATCCCACTTCTGTGTCTTCTCAAACGCTCGCTGGTCAAAATTAAGGACGAAGCTGTGCATATGGAAGAGGTGGAAATGGGGGAAGACATTACACAGGTTGATGATAGTCAGACCACCCTCAGTTCGCCTTCGCAGCTGCGAATTGGACGCTGAAGAAGAGGAGGAAGAGGAGCAGGAGACGGTTGCCTCAGCTACAGAGGGTAGTACCCATGTAAGTTTAATTCCATCTGTTCTGTGTGGGTAGCCAAAGAGGAGGGAGAGAATGAGGAGATTGGGAGATGATCATCCTGATGACAACAGCGAAGTCTCGCCTGTTGGTACCCTGCACACATGGCGAACTTCATGTTAGGCTGCCTTTCCCATGACCCGCCCGTTATATGCATTTTAAACAACACGGATTACTGGTTGTTCACCCTTATCGACCCCAGCTACAAAGAGAACTTCTCATCTTTCATTACTCTGGTGGAGAGGACGAGCAAAATGGCGCAACACCAGAAGATCCTTGTTGGAAAATTGCTCCAAAATTTTCCATCTGACAACGCTGGCTGACAGAGTTCCGTACTTCCTTGGCCAATCGAGGAGGGGAGACAAGGGGAACACACAGCAGTTCCAACAGAGACAGGGCAACACTCTCCAAAGCCTGGGACAGTTTCATGACACACTGCTAGCACCCTTACCCTGATGTGCGGCCTACTGTCACAAGGAGAGAAACATTTTGGAAGATGATGAAGGAGTACATAGAAGTCCATGACAGCATCCTCAATGATCCCTCAGTGCCTTACAACTACTGGGTGTCCAAGCTGGACACGTGGAACGAGCTGGCAATCTATGCTTTGGAGGTGCTGGCCTGCCCTGCCGCCAGCGTTTTGTCTTAGCGTATATTTAGTGCTGCTGGTGGCATTATAACAGATAAGCGTATCCTGCCTGTCAACTGAAAATGCTGACAGGTTGACTCATATAAAAATTACAAGGCCTGAATTGACCATGACTTCTCGACTCCACCAGAGTAATGCTGATGAACATAACAGCACTTTACATGTGTTGTTTTTAATGTAGTTAATAGACTGTATTCCCATGCACCCCTTTCACCACAAACAAGGGTATATGGTTGAATCTTCCTTTTCTCATCCTTCTCCTCCGTCATATCAACATGCATTGCTTATTTGTCGCATATAATGCCCTCGCATTATATGGCCTTCGAATATAATTTTTTAGGGGGTCCGTTCACCAGCAGGCCCTCATATATAATTTTTTACAGGGTCCGCTCACCAGCAGGCCTTCACATATAATTTTTTAGAGGGCTCCGCTCACCAGCAGGCCCCCACATATCATTTTTTACAGGGTCCCATCACCAGCAGGCCCTCACATCTAATTTTTTACAGGGTCAGCTCACCTGCAGGCCCGCAACTCAAATCTTTTTTGTAATTTTTGGCAGCACTTGCTACCAACATTTTTCCTTCCACTCAACTTTCCATTATTATCCTTATATTATTGGATTCAGCACTCTGTGAACTGCCAGCTTCTTTAGCAATGACCTTTTTGGCTTACCCTCCCTGTGGAGAGTGTCAATGACTGTCTTCTGGGCAACTGTCAACTCAGCAGTCTTCCCCATGATTGTGTAGCCTAATGAACCAGACTGAGGGACCATTTAAAGGCTTAGGAAACATTTTCATGTGTTTATATGAACGAAATCTATATATAGATGTTTCTTGCAGGAATACTCCTTTAAGTACAAGATGTGATCATCATTTCTCAAAGCTTCTACCTCACTAAGGTATTTACTTTGCTACAAAATATTTTAGTTGATTTTTAGAGTTTACATAATCATTGTTTGCCACAAATAATCAGAAATAAATATAACAATCCATAAAGACATGGCATTTTTCTATATTGGGCCATAATGCTATTGCTTTCAACCACACTGCATTTTGCCTCATCCATCACATTGTTTTGAATGATACGTCACAGCAGTGAAGTATCGTTCAAGTACATGTGACTGATGAGGCCTGTAATTGGCCACAAAAGTCACTGCAACAAGCCACTTTCTGGTCCTGTGGGCACCGGAAGCACCTTGGAACTTGGCAGCAGTGCAGGCATAGAGAGACTGCAGACAGGGAAGTGTGTTTTTCTTTTTTATGCGCCATATGTTACAAACATACGGGTTGTCAGCTTTTAGGCCAGAACACCCCTTTAACCATAGAGATCATTTTTACTTTTTGCAAATCTATGGGCCTAATGAGGCCTTCATTTGCTGCCAATCTGAGACAAAGGCACATTAACTTTTTTCTGTTTGATTTTCATATAAATCAGACAGATAACAAACATGCTCCATCAGGCTCCTTATGTACAGAGGTAATCTGTACTAGGAGCATTGATTACTACGGGCACTCCATATATCGCGATGTGGTATCTCCATAATACTTTTTCCAGAATACTTTAATAGAAATATATGTGATAGACTACATGTCCCAATTTTGTTTCCACATGCAATCTGTGAGATAAAACCTTAACATGTCTTTATATGAAATCGGAGGCACACATGGGTAAAGCATGAAACTATAGTTTGCTATGCATACTATGTTAGGATAGTTTCACATCTGCGGCAGGAATGTCAGCAATCGGGCAGACAAAAAAAAAACAATGCGTGCAGTGGATTTTCTCTAGCTGAATGCTGGCGTATGTCGGATTTGGAGAACTCCAGCAGGCTGTTCTCTGCCTATAGTTACAAAGACACAAGTTCATCAAGTTCAACCATTTTCAATCAACTAATGCATAGATTAATACAACAATTTTTTGACAGTCTCTTGGATGGAGTCTCCTAACAAAGCTTTCAATGAACACTGCCTTTTTTCATACAGTATATAGGGAGTTCTGTTATAGTGTATGGTTCTGTATCAAGCCTGAATTCTGTTGCTGATTCTAGCTGTGCCTTCCCTTGCCTCAATCACATACTGAGGCTGATTATACCAAATGCTCGGGGTGATTATGATCAACGCTATTTTTTATAAGCATTATACCGAGTCTGTCTAGCTTAAATGAATAAACAGTTGCTGCTTTGCAGATAAAAGGTTAAATGCAATTTCAAAGAGAATTAATTCTTTTTTCTTTTTTTATTATTATTCTAGGGTGGCACAATATATCGCCAGCCATGGGCAATCAATAGAGCTCTAAGTACAATTTCACTGCAAAGTAACTTTGAAAAGAAGTAAATACATAAAAGAGTATTTTAATGGTTTTAATCAGAAACAGAATTTTGTACAATCCACAGGGAAAAGTGTGATCAAAGGAAGGAAAACTTTGACACACTTATTTCCTTGATGCCATGTTTTCTTTGCTGCTTACTCAAAGACATTTGTTAGGACAGAATCCATGAATTATTTCTACAGCGTGATAAAAAAAAAATATAAAATTTTTTTATTTTTTTGCTATGCCTCTACAACTTGTTAGCATTCCTGGATGAAATATTTTTTAGATATTGACATGCATCTGACAAACGATGATCCAGAGCAGTTCACTGATGCCAACTGAAAATAATTATTAATGAGGGTTGGCGCACTCCTACAGAACAAATTAATTATTTATGAAAATTCTCTGTTTCGCCTTATTAAAATATTCTTTTCTTTTTTTTGCACTCAGCTTCCCGGAAAATATCTTTCAGAAACCTTGATTTTTTATTTTATTTTTTATTTATGTCTGATCGGAAAGAATACTTGTTGTGGATTTATTTTACTAGAAGATGAATATAGTCGTGGGTTATTAAACTGGGATGAAAAAAACACATCTCATTAAAACTTACATAGTGATTTTTATTCTCACTAGTTTCGAATAAACTTAATGATGCAGAATACATTTTTATGTTCGTACTATTTTAAAATGGTGCCTGGAGCAAAATAGCTTCCATTACTGACAGTTTGGTATTTCAAATACAATTTGATGTAATTTACTTCAAATATATATGGATGATGGAGGATAATGGTAAATGGGTTTTTCAAAAGTAGATGTAGGTTATGTAATAGAAGTGATTTGTAAAATCATGAATTTTCTGTCTAATGTGTCTCAAACACTACACAAAATTTAACACGTTCGTATCTGCTTTGAGTAAATTGATATATCCTTCCATGTCTTGAGGATATTATTTTACATCCCATCAAACACACAGCTATAAGAATCTATGTATATTATGGAAGTTCACATAAAATTCCTTTTAGTTCCTGTCTGTCCAGCCCCAAAATACCCAGCTCAGACTGCCATAAGGATAGCAGATTTCTAGTAATTTGACAAGAAACTAAAATAAGTTTCCTGTCTCTACAATGGCAAAAAACTAGGTTGTGTTAGTGACACTTTTGAAAACTAGGTTGTGTTAGTGTAAGGGTCAGCCCCTAGAAACATATTGCGCTGTATTGCTAATGATAAGGTTTCACACAGACTCTGATGTCTTCCTCCAGCCACAAGAGGCCGCTGGGTTGTTGAGTAAGAGAGAAATGAAGATGTTTGTTCCAGAGGATGTAAGAGGAGTTTCAAGTTCGCGGGCTCAGTCTGGTGTGCGTCTTCCTGGCTGGAGTGTGTTCTTCTGGCTGATGTGAACAGAGACTGTAAAGTGATTCTTCCAGGCTGCTGTGGGACAGAACAACAGAGACTGTAAAGTGTGTCTGAGAGGAATGACATCATTCAATTCAGAGACCAGTGATAGGACAGGTACTGCTGTCAGAGCCGAACTATGAGGATGCCTATGCCTGCAATCTAGACAGACAAGCAAGCAACCGGATCAGGATCCAGACTACACCTGCCTCCACATACCAGACCAAGGCAAGCAGCTGCCCACAGAACTGAGTGTGCACCGGTGCCAATCTGTGATAGGTCTTAGAACAGGATACTGTACTCAGCGAGTGGTAGCAACGTGCCCCGAGTAGCAGGGTTCAGACAGGAAAATAGTAGAGGAGAGTAGCCTGTATTTTTTATGTGCTTGCTGGTTGGGTCGCAATTTTTGGATGCAAATTTCAGTTATCCTTTCTGTAAATTTATGTAAACTTGTTATCACTGTTCCTGTCATTTGTCGATTGCACGGCTGGTACTGTTAATCCGATTTTCCAGCCGTTATATTTTGTTCTTTAATAAATCCGGTATCGGCTTCAGCCTCCTTGTCTGCTGTACTGCATTTGAACCCTGCCCTGTGGTCTCTTCCTCCTCTGACAGCTACATTAGCAACACTTTTGAAAATAAGCTGCTAGAGTTTTTTTTAAATCTTTTGTTTCTTTTCTATTACTGCACTGGAGAAGTTTCATTATACTGTATAATGACAAGGAAAAGCAGCAGTGGAGAATGTGCAGGGTGATTGTACCCAATTGACTTGATTAACCCTTTAAATAGCAACTGCAGCATCTAAGCAGTTTGACAAAGGTAGGGGACACACTCTTTCAGCCTAATGATGTCTTGTGACAATGGGGGTCCTTTATCAAAGACCATCATTTTATGGTGGTCTTTGATATCTCCTGCGACGAGGCAGGATGCTATAGATTTATGACAAGGCACGGGTCTCATAATAAATTAGGGGCATCCTCTGACTACCCATGCGCCTACATTGAACTCTACTCCAGCTCCTAGGTAGAATAGATTTCAATCATCATTTACACCAGGAAACAGGTACAAATGTTAGTGAATTTGCTAAGGCTGATGGCCATACCTCCACCATGCCCCCTAAGTGTCGAGGGCAACATAAAAATACAGCATGCACCAAAATGCACAGGCATTCAAAAAGTTTCAGAACAGGGCCGTGTGACTTTTCATGTCAGTTTCTGGCGCAGGGGTCATAATAAATTATCCCCAATGGGTTTCTGTGCTAGCCAAGTTTCTGAAAAAACACAGACTAATAGTTTGCCTGTCAGTTTAACAATCACAGGTAATAATGCTTTGAAATGCTAATGTATGCTTTTGAAAGCATTATGTAAGCAATGGAAAGATTGCAGCATCTAGTCCCATAGGGGAACATACAACGTTAAACCAAGTTTAGTAGAACCTAACAAAATAATCTACCCACCCTCAGAAATGTACAAATAAATCAATAAACAAAATAAAAAAGGTATAAAGTATATAATAAAACTTCACTTTTAATTCGACATAATGATACAATGGCTGTGAGCCATAACAAACAATTAAAACACTTTGTTTCAACCCCAAAGAGTTGACGACTTAGTTGCTGCCAAGGTGAGGGAAATATTCACCATAACTATAGCTGCAGAGCTTGAACATAGGGGAAAAATGTGTGGCTAGACTAATGTAAGCAAACTACCTGTAGTTGCCTGCAAAAACAGATTAAATGGAATAAGTAACTGTGCTCCTACTATATACCAAAGAAAAAGGATATATATATATATATATATATATATATATATATATATATATACACACATACATACATACATATACACACACTACGTGCAGAATTATTAGGCAAATGAGTATTTTGACCACATCCTCCTCTTTATGCATGTTGTCTTACTCCAAGCTGTATAGGCTCGAAAGCCTACTACCAATTAAGCATATTAGGTGATGTGCATCTCTGTAATGAGAAGGGGTGTGGTCTAATGACATCAACACCCTATATCAGGTGTGCATAATTATTAGGCAACTTCCTTTCCTTTGGCAAAAGGACTTGACAGGCTCAGAAAAGTCAAAAATAGTGAGATATCTTGCAGAGGGATGCAGCACTCTTAAAATTGCAAAGATTCTGAAGCGTGATCATCGAATAATCAAGCGTTTCATTCAAAATAGTCAACAGGGTCCCAAGAAGCGTGTGGAAAAACCAAGGCGCAAAATAACTGCCCATGAACTGAGAAAAGTCAAGCGTGCAGCTGCCAAGATGCCACTTGCCACCAGTTTGGCCATATTTCAGAGCTGCAACATCACTGGAGTGCTCAAAAGCACAAGGTGTGCAATACTCAGACATGGCCAAGGTAAGAAAGGCTGAAAGACAACCACCACTGAACAAGACACACAAGCTAAAAAGTCAATACTGGGCCAAGAAATATCTCAAGACTGATTTTTTCAAAGGTTTTATGGACTGATGAAATGAGAGCGAGTCTTGATGGGCCAGATGGCTGGATTGGTAAAGGGCAGAGAGCTCCAGTCCGACTCATACGCCAGCAAGGTGGAGGTGGAGTACTGGTTTGGGCTGGTATCATCAAAGATGAGCTTGTGGGGCCTTTTTGGGTTGAGGATGGAGTCAAGCTCAACTCCCAGTCCTACTGCCAGTTTCTGGAAGACACCTTCTTCAAGCAGTGGTACAGGAAGAAGTCTGCAAGGTAAGAAAAACATGATTTTCATGCAGGACAATGCTCCATCACACGCGTCCAAGTACTCCACAACGTGGCTGGCAAGAAAGGGTATAAAAGAAGAAAATCTAATGACATGGCCTCCTTGTTCACCTGATCTGAACCCCATTGAGAACCTGTGGTCCATCATCAAATGTGAGATTTACAAGGAGGGAAAACAGTACACCTCTCTGAACAGTGTCTGGGAGGCTGTGGTTGCTGCTGCACGCAATGTTGATGGTGAACAGATCAAAACACTGACAGAATCCATGGATGGCAGGCTTTTGAGTGTCCTTGCAAAGAAAGGTGGCTATATTGGTCACTGATTTGTTTTTGTTTTGTTTTTGAATGTCAGAAATGTATATTTGTGAATGTTGAGATGTTATATTGGTTTCACTGGTAAAAATAAATAATTGAAATGGGTATATATTTGTTTTTTGTTAAGTTGCCTAATAATTATGTACAGTAATAGTTACCTGCACACACAGATATCCCCGTAAAATAGCTAAAACTAAAAACAAACTAAAAACTACTTCCAAAAATATTCAGCTTTGATATTAATGAGTTTTTTGGGTTCATTGAGAACATGGTTGTTGTTCAATAATAAAATTAATCCTCAAAAATACAACTTGCCTAATAATTCTGCACTCCCTGTATATATACAGTGCATATCCTAGGGGGTTGGAAGACAACCTCCACACATTTTTTTTGAGAACTCCATTATCAGAAGTGGTTGTTAGCAGTCTACATAGCTCATGTATTAGCCTATAAACTGCTTCAGTTGAGCCAACTTTAGCATATAGATGACATAACGCGAGTCTACGTTTCTGGAACAGAAATATACATCAAACATGTAGCCTTTTCTTAAGTATGCATGATGTACTGATGACAAATTGACAATATCTTCAATGGAAAACTAATTCATACCTGTAAAATGTGTACATTGGTATATTCATTTGTATCTACTCCTGATTTTCTTTTCAGGTGTTTCTTTCATTTGACTAGTGATGCACTAGATTATGGCTGGTTGGCTTCCAAACATGTATTTTAGCTAGAGTTCTGTTTGAGTTTTATTCTTTTGACAAAGGGCTAGCGTTGCCCGAAATGCGTCAAGAGAGTTTTTATTTGCATGTGTATTTTCTAAGGCTACGTTCACACTCGTGTTTGGTGTGGATCCGTCATGGATCTGCACAAATGCATCAGTTTCAATAATACAACCGAATGCATCCGTTCAGAACGGATCCGTTTGTATTATCTTTAACATAGCCAAAACTGATCCGTCTTGAACACCATTGAAAGTGAATGGGGGACGGTTTTCTAATGTGCCAGATTGTGTCATAGAAAATGGACCCGTCCCCATTGTGTGTCAGGACGGATCCGTTTGGCTCAGTTTCATCAGACAGACACCAAAACACTGCAAGCAGCGTTTTGGTGTGTGTCTCCAAAGCGGAATGGAGGCGGAATGGAACCAAATTGAGCCAAACTGATGCATTGTGAGTGGATTCTTATCCATTCAGAATGCATTAAGGGCAACACTGTTTTGGACTGCTTCTGAGATCCCTGAACGGATTTCACAAAAGGAAACCAAAACGCCAGTGTGAAAGTAGCCTAATAAAGTCTCCGGTTTGAAGATCGGCAGTGCTGGATTTTATATATCTATTATCATGAGTCTCACCTCACCATGACACGCTGACCGCTTATTTTGGATTTTCAGTACCAGGTTGGAGCTGGTAATGTGGGTTTTCCCTCATTCTTCTGTACAATGTGTGTGGTATTTTTCCTGGCAAAAATAAACATCCAAAATGTATTTTAGCTATAAATTATTAAAGACCAGGGGGTTCATTTACCATTTAAGTTTGCTTTATGACAGTTTTAAGTGTGGCTTTGCTTTGTGCGCCTGCACCAACTTTATGAACTGGTGCACCCAGGGGCGTAGCTAGAAGTAACTGGGCCCCATAGCAAAAAGATTTTATGTCCCCCCCCCCCGATCTCCCACCCCCACATACCTCTTGGACCTCGCCAACACATTTGTGCCAGTGTAGGAAATGTATGCATCTAAATGTCTGTGTGTTAAAGAAGATTGTTAAATTGTACAGGGGTCTGTAACACAAGAAGGTGAAAGAACATATCGTGGGGTGTGTATGTGTATTAGATAGAAAGTAGGGATATGTATCTTGTGTAGTTTGGGTATTAGGGAGAGTAAGGGGTATATATCTAGTGCTGATACACGTGTAGGTGAAGAGCCGCTCTGACATAATTCGTCTCTTTCATATTCTAAGCTCCCCTTATATATAATTTACTTACAGTTCTGAAGACTCAGGGGTGCTGAAAGACTTGGCCTCAGGGGTGCTGTACAGGCTTAGCCTCAGGGGTGCTGATTACCTCCCCGGTAATCATTGGTGGCCAGTGTGCCCTCCCCCGCGCATCCCAGTATTAAAAATCATTGGTGGGCAGTGTGCCCTCCCCCCGCCCTTCCCAGTATTAAAAAGCATTGGTGGCAGTGGCAGTTCCGATCGAAGTCCCAGCAGTGTAATGATGGGGCTCTGATCGGTTACCATGGCAGCCAGGACTGCTACTGAAGTCCTGGCTGCCATGGCCAGTAACGCTGCAGAATACTTACATGCGCTGTGGCCGCACCTTCTTCTTGTAACTCACAGGTCTGTGTGGCGCATTGCTTATGCTTATAGCAATGCGCCACACAGACCTGTGATGAGTTACAAGAAGGAGGAGCGCCCGGCGGCCACAGCGCATGTAAGTATTCTGCAGAGTAACTGGCCATGGCAGCCAGGACGCTACTGAAGTCCTGGCTGCCATGGTAACCAATCGGAGCCCCAGCAATACACTGCTGGGACTCTGATCGGAACTGCAGCTGCCACCAATGAAGAGGGGGGCCCGAGGCCCGAGGCCCGGGCCCCCCAGTGGTGTAGGGCCCCATAGCATTGCTATGGCTGCTATGGCGATCCTTATGCCACTGGGTGCACCTTAATAATATTTGTGGTCGGATCGGCTATCAGAAAGGTGAACCTAACCTATCTAACCCTATCTACAACAAGCAGTAGAGTTATGCCATAACTGCTGTGATAGGGCAGCCTAAAGGGGCCAAAAAGAGCAGACCTTAGTTTAGAGTAATATATACATACCGTTACGACACCAGATTTTGAACGGAAAAGATCTTTCACGATGAAGGTGCGGAATATACCGTATATATCAGTGACTTCCATCTACCTTACCTTTGTGTTATGTGCACCACCACATTGTTCTTGGAGATGGTAAATGCTGATGCGATTGAAAGAGTGGCCGGTAACCAGGAATGATTTACTCCTATGTTGACTAACATATGACCTTATAACGAGAAGGTCTGAATCCTGAGAGCTGCAGACTGAAACAAACAATGGTGAATCTGTTGGAAGGCCTAGATGAACTCCAACCATCCGCCAAGGGCCCTGATCAGGCACCAACTGGGACAGGACACATTTTTTATTAAGGGCCCAAAAGTTAGAACATGGCGTCTTCCATCTTACTGTAGTAGTAAATTAAGTGAAATGTGTAAACTCACCAGGCCTGGGGAACCATACACAGGAATACATGGCTATTTCGATTAACGAGCTAATGTTGCCTGTAATAAGGACAGAACGTACACATAATACCTGCAGTTGTGACAGAAAATAAGCTTAAGGTCATGATAAACTATGTATGCTGCGCCTGTAGTCGTGATAGGACTTGTTGTGTCTGACATGCCAGACTCCGTATACTGCATCTTATTACTGTACCTCCTACTGGAAGACGGCCGATACCCAGGACTTAGGCCGGACACCTACACCCTCGGCCCAAGTTTGTAGATGAAGTAAGCATGCCTGGGAGAAGATGATGTCCGCAAAGGCAGGCTTGGGATGACTGTTTATAAAGAAAACAATGAAAACCCAACAACCTAGGAAATAAAAGTCAGGGAAAACAATAACGCGAGTGAGACTCTAATGGCACAAGCCATGCGTGCGAGCCACCACAAGTATTGTATTGTGAGCCACAGATGACAGAGCCATGCAAGCGGGTCCGAAGGCAGAAAAAGACATGGAACTTACTTGTTGTGGGACCTCGCAGCCGGCCTCGAATGGCGGAGTTATGTGTGCAAAATTTAAACGGAGAAGCCATACGTGAGAGACTAATGGCGGAGCCATGCGTGAGAGACTCTAATGGCGGAGACATGTGTAACACTAGAGGGAGAAGCCATGTGTGAGAGACTGATGGCAGAGTCATATGTGTAACACTAAAAGGGAGAAGCCATGCGTGAGAGACACTATTGGAGGAGTCATGCGTGAGAGACACTATTGGAGGAGTCATGCGTGAGAGACTCTAATGGCAAAGCCATACGTGAGAGACTCTAATGGCAAAGCCATACGTGAGAGACTCTAATGGCAAAGCCATACGTGAGAGACTAATGGCAAAGCCATACGTGAGAGACTCTAATGGCAAAGCCATACGTGAGAGACTCTAATGGCAAAGCCATACGTGAGAGACTCTAATGGCAAAGCCATACGTGAGAGACTCTAATGGCAAAGCCATACGTGAGAGACTCTAATGGCAAAGCCATACGTGAGAGACTCTAATGGCAAAGCCATACGTGAGAGACTCTAATGGCAAAGCCATACGTGAGAGACTCTAATGGCAAAGCCATACGTGAGAGACTCTAATGGCAAAGCCATACGTGAGAGACTCTAATGGCAAAGCCATACGTGAGAGACTCTAATGGCAAAGCCATACGTGAGAGACTCTAATGGCAAAGCCATACGTGAGAGACTCTAATGGCAAAGCCATACGTGAGAGACTCTAATGGCAAAGCCATACGTGAGAGACTCTAATGGCAAAGCCATACGTGAGAGACTCTAATGGCAAAGCCATGCGTGAGAGACTCTAATGGCAAAGCCATGCGTGAGAGACTCTAATGGCAAAGCCATGCGTGAGAGACTCTAATGGCAAAGCCATGCGTGAGAGACTCTAATGGCAAAGCCATGCGTGAGAGACTCTAATGGCTAAGCCATGCGTGAGAGACTCTAATGGCTAAGCCATGCGTGAGAGACTCTAATGGCTAAGCCATGCGTGAGAGACTCTAATGGCTAAGCCATGCGTGAGAGACTCTAATGGCTAAGCCATGCGTGAGAGACTCTAATGGCTAAGCCATGCGTGAGAGACTCTAATGGCTAAGCCATGCGTGAGAGACTCTAATGGCTAAGCCATGCGTGAGAGACTAATGGCTAAGCCATGCATGAGAGACTCTAATGGCTAAGCCATGCGTGAGAGACTCTAATGGCGGAGTCATATGTAACACTAAAAGGGAGAAGCCATACATGAGAGACTCTAATGGCGGAGCCCTGCGTGAGAGGCTCTAATGGCGGGGTCATATGTAACACTGAAAGGGAGAAGCCATGCGTGCGAGACTAATGGCGGATTTATATAAATTATTATATTTTTATTTAGTTTTTTTTTTTAAACCACTTATGCAGCACCAATATGACTTGGGGACTCGCATAACCATAACCCTCTCCGACAATAAACCTAGGATGCTAACCAGCCTATAACCATATTGTACCCCTAACAAACAACATGAAGAACGTTCATCGGGCCCCCGAAGCCACGAGGCCCCCCGAAGCCAAGACACTGACCTGGATGACCTTACAGTGACGATAAGTAATTAAAACGTGAGCCAGACCTAATTGAAAAAGCATAGACATTAGAGATCCGAACCACTTGCATGAACGAAACATTAAATCAACCGCGAAATTGAAACAGATGGGAGATCAACAAGAGCCAGAGGCATTGCAGTTTACTAAGAAAAGACCCTTGTTGTGACAAACTAATGAACAACTGTGAAAACATAGTAGGAACTTACTCCTATTGGCCCACTGACCGCTAGGGAGCTATTTGGTTAACTGGGGCGGGAGATCAATCTGAGTGAATGCGAACCAGAAGTAAAGGAGACCAGTCTGAGTGAATGCAAACCAGGACTAAAGAACACCACCCAAAAATTTTATTTTTTTTCCTCCTTTCTCCCCCCCTCCCCTCAAGTAAACAGAAAAAGGTAGGCCTAAGGAATGTAACAAACCACCGGGGAAAGAACCGTAAGCAGCTATGTTTATCGGAAAAGCGGTATGCTGATAGCCCTAGTAAGAATGCTGAGTAACCATTATGTAGCAATGAAAAGAAATGTAGCTTTAAGTGGAAGCAGAGTATAACACATGATGTAAGAACAAGTGGGTAAATGCAGCTCTGGGTGTGAGTGGTGCCTAAAAATATGGTATTGGCACAGCTCTGAGTATGAGCATGAGGAGCATGGTATAAAGCAGCCGTATAAATGCAATCTGAAAGTGAGTATTAATGTAATGTAACAGCGGATGTATGACTGCAGCTCTAGTAGTGAATGGTGTATAGGACAAAATGTGAACGCAGACACGCGGATGTAGCTTTGAAGGTAACCAAGTCCGATCCTACCGTGAATGCCAGCACTCGCCTGGCACCTTCTGCCATTGCCCAGGCGCAAACAAACCTCCATAAGATGCTGCAGGAGTTTTTTAATTTATTTTTTTAATCGACTATTGAACCACATTCACCATCACTTAAACCCAGCACGCGTGCTTGAGCCAACTGCAGACACGCGCCCCGCATGTAAACCAGGTATCAGAAAACATACAACCATGCCCACTCTAAGCACATGCTACCCCAATGACTGTATGCAATGGCCCCACCAGGCCTCTGAATAGCCGGACAAACAATACAAACAACCATGGTTCGACCATTAGCGCCCAAACTCTGCTTCATCCCAGAGCACTACACGTCGCGGACCGCAGCGTGGGTCCCGTGCAAACAACTCCGATCCTACCACGAATACCAGCGCCCTCCTGAGACATTCTGCCGTTGCCCAGCCGTAAGGAGCCTCCACACCATGCTGCTGTATCCTAGAGCTGACTCAGAGGTAGTGAAATCAGCTGAATCAGCGTTAGCCTGGGACCACTGGTGCCTGTAAATAGCCTAGTAATCAGCCAGCCTGGCTCACAGGTGCGTATAACTCGCCTTGTAATCAGCCTCCCCTCCCACAAATGCAGCAATACATTGCTTAATACATGTGGAGTGAGTTTAATGTGGTTTGCACCTTTAGATGTAAAAGTACACCATGGGGCTGCCTGGCTTGAGTTGCGACTTTTTTTGCAAAAATCGCACATAATAAATAAGCCATAATCCAGATCTAATCTCATGTTTCGCTTATAAACATAGACCACTGTAATAAGTGTCGAGGATCACAAAATAAAAAAATGTGGGGGGTTCAGCCAGAACAACCCTGTATGCAGGTGCACATTGCTATGGCGAAATACAGATACAAACGCAAAAACACAAATGCAATGGCACTCTGCAACCAGCACTCTGCCCTGCCTCTATGCTGGATGTTGAATGAGGCATTGGTGTACATTTTGGCCAACGCGAAATAAGCCACTCACCACGTCAAGGTCGCCTCCATGAGTGGTCCCTAACACTGGTTCCTACCTGTTATGGGCCATGGCAGCCACACAAAGTCCAGGGAGCGCAGGTACAGCATGCACGCCAAGCACACTCTGCTTTTAACCCCGTCCGGTGCCATTACAGCTTTCATCGGATCCAGGGATGCAAATACCAACATGCATGCTGAGCCCACTATATACTTCTCCTGGAGCCAAATGGCTACTGGTAGGTGCTATATAAGCAGACTCGGTTTTATACTGACTTTAAAACCAGCCTCCAGGGCAGACTAACTGGTCAGGTGTGCACGACTGCTTGGAGATCGCCACGCCTCTAATATATACTACAAAGAAAAAAAATGTGGGGGGTTCAGCCAGCACAACCCTGTATGCAGGTGCACATTGCTATGGCGAAATACAGATACAAACGCAAAAACACAAATGCAATCGCACTCTGCAACCAGCACTCTGCAACCAACACTCTGCCCTGCCTCTATGCTGGATGTTGAATGAGGCATTGGTGTACATTTTGGCCAAAGCGTAATAATAAGCCACTCACTACGTCAAGGTCGCCTCCATGAGTGGTCCCTAACACTAGTTCCTACCTGTTATGGCCATGACAGCCACACAAAGTCCAGGGAGCGCAGGTACAGCATGCACGCCAAGCACACTCTGCTTTTAACCCCGTCCGGTGCCTTTACAGCTTTCATCGGATCCAGGGATGCAAGTACCAACATGAATGCTGAGCCCACTATATACTTCTCCTGGAGCCAAATGGCTACTGGTAGGTGCTATATAAGCAGACTCAGTTTTATACTGACTTTAAAACCAGCCTCCAGGGCAGACCAAGTCCCTGGACTTTGTGTGGCTGTCATGGCCCATAACAGGTAGGAACTAGTGTTATGGACCATTCATGGAGGCGACCTTGACGTGGTGAGTGGCTTATTACGCTTTGGCCAAAATGTACACCAATGCCTCATTCAACATCCAGCATAGAGGATCACAAAATGTTGCAGAAATGTCGCAGTTGCCATGACTTGCATCTGATTTCATAAATGACCCCCTCCCCCCCAATCTCAGCTGACAAGGCATATCATTAAATTTTCACAGATTATATAATTGAGTTAAAATACTGAAAACATATTTCTTTTTTTGTAATCACTGAAATTTCTGTCGGAGCTCTGAATCAAGACCTAAAACCGTGTAGTATTTGGCGAGAAAGTTATACTAACGAATCAGTGTCTCCACTATATGAAGCATGTTTACGGTAATACAAGAAAAACTGCTAATTGTTTGAAGATACAGATGTTCTTATTAAATGAAGCACAATTCCATAGATTTGGAGCATGGAGAGCAACCAAATTACCACCCCTGTACTCAAGCTGTGAGATCTTATTATTCATTAGCCAGTCAGCAAGGGGTACAGAAGAGATTTGTTCTACTACCAATGTTGTTTAATGACAATCAAAGCTGATTTATTCTTTATAACTAAGATCATACTAGCTACAAGTATCAGGGTGATATTTTGATATTTTTAAACTGTCACTTTATTGAGCAAAAGAAGATGAGGGAAAGTAACAAAAAGTAACAAAGTAAAGAATGTAACAACCTTGTAGGACAATACAAAAGCAGGTATACATATCTTTGTTACTGAGTACCACTGTATACACAGCATGGTAGTATGTATAATGCATACTATATAAATTAAGAAACTGGATATACAAGATTGTCAACCTATGTATAATAGAGTATAGAGTGGGTGGAAGATTTGGTTTCTCCACATATCTATTTTTTTTTTTTACTCTTTTTTCCTTTATTCATCTTAACTAGGCATGAGTGAACCGAATTTTGGGGTGTCTGTGACACGGACCCGAACATTTTGGTAAAAGTCCGGGTTCGGGTTCGGTGTTCGTCGCTTTCTTGGCGCTTTTTGAAAGGCTGCAAAGCAGCCAATCAACAAGCGTCATACTACTTGCCCCAAGAGGCCGTCACAGCCATGCCTACTATTGGCATGGCTGTGATTGGCCAGTGCAGCATGTGACCCAGCCTCTATTTAAGCTGGAGTCACGTAGCGCCGCACGTCACTCTGCTCTGATCAGTGTAGGGAGAGGTTGCAGCTGCGACTGTTAGGGTGAGATTAGGCAGTGATTAACTCCTCAAAAACACTTAAGTCAGTGATCGATCTACAGCTGTGGATCATTGAACTGCTGCTATTCAATTGCTCACTGTTTTTAGGCTGCCCAGAGCGTTTTTCAGTCACTTTTTTCTGGGGTGATCGGCAGTCATTTTGTGTCTTGTGGTGCGCCAGCACAAGCTGCCACCAAGTCCATTTAACCATCAATAGTGTGGTTATTTTTTTTGCTATATCCTACATCAGTGGCAAGCTGCCACCAAGTCCATTTAACCATCAATAGTGTGGTTATTATTTTGCTATATCCTACATCAGGGGCTTGGCTGAGCTTGCTATTTTATTGTGAAATACAATTGCCAAAATAGCAGTACCCTAAATCTGGTGTTTCAGCTGTGGCCAGCCAATTGTAATACTGTCTGCTGTCTGGCAAAGGATATATTTTTGTTCTGGGTTGAAATACAATTCCCAACTTAGCAATTCCCTAAATCAGTGGTTTCTGCTGTATCAGGCCTACTTTAAATCTATCCATAAAAGGGTATATTAGATTAAAGGTGCAGATAGGGTCATTCTCAATAACTTCACACACAAGCTACCGTGCATTTCCAAGTCTAATTCTTTCCGTAAACGTATACCTGTCACCCAGCGCCTAAATAATAGGCGTCAAATTTATATTCAGCTAAATCTGTGTTTATTGCTGAGGCTGGTCAATTCATTTAGTGTCCGCTATAAAACTTGGACCAAATCCCATTCTTCCCATCACCCTCCAGGGGAAGCTCCACTCGACCCTGTCAAAAGCCTTGGTGGCATCTAATGACAGGATCAAGAGGACGGTCCCCCCAGAGGATTGGATATTAGCAAACAAACGATGTATATTATAATGGGTGCCCCTCCCAGGCATAAACCCATTTTGGTCTGGGTGAATTAGTGATGTAATCACCTTAGAGAATCTATTAGCCAAGACCTTGGAGAGCAGCTTAATATCAGTATTAAGTAAAGAAATGGGTCTATAAGCACCCATCTCCAAAATATCCTTATCTTTTTTTGGAATTAAAACTATCAGTGCCTCATACATGGAGTTCGGGAGGCCTCCTCCCTGCAACCCCTTTGCAAATACTTCTGAGAGATATGGGAGGACTATATCCCCATATTTCCTGTAAAATTTCGTACGGAAGGCCATCCAGCCTCGGGGACGAACTACCCGATATTGACCCAAGTGCCCAAGTGGATCTCCTGGACGGTTATCGACCTGTCTAATGAGGCCCTCTGAGAGAACCGGAAAAGAAAGATCATTCAGATAAACATCCACGAGGCTGTCCGGCACAGGAGGAGCCGCCTTGTAGACCGCTGCAAAGTATTCCTGGAAAGTTTCAGCTATACCCTCCAAATCTCATACGATCCTACCGTCAGGCCCGCGGATACCAGCTATTTCATTCTTCCTATTCTCTTGTTGCTTAACTATCCTAGCTAAGAGCCTGCCTGGTCATCCTGACTCTGAGAAGTATTTCTGTCCCTATCCAAGAGAAAGCTTTTGAGGTCCTGGCTGGCTTTCTGCATTTTTTCTCTATTTTGTTCCGTCTTTTGAGTAATAAACTGCTCCGTAGTACCAGCCACTAAGTTAATTAATTCCTTCTCTCTTCTCTTAAATGATCCTCCTAATGCAGAGATATTGCGGATAAACAACCCCCTCATATAGGCTTTCAAGGTATCCCATACGCAGCCAATACCAGCTGAGGGGTAAATAATCTGCCAAAAATAGGTTATCTGTTTTTTAATAACTCGATGGTCATCAATTATAGTCAGCCAGTATGGGTTCAGCCTAAATAGCAAGTCTGATTTAACCTGACCTGACCCTACCCGGATTTCTATTGAGAGGGGAGCGTGATCTGACAGAATTCTCGTCCCATATTTAACTGATTTAATGTTTCTAATGTTGTCTCTGTTGGTCAGTGCCAGATCGATCCTGGACATTGACCTCCCTCCATTACTAACACATGAAAAGGCACTCTTTCCCCTCCCCATATACTCCCACACGTCCACAAAGCCTGTCTCTCGGCAGAAATGTGACAACAACGTCTCAGTCCCACTAGTTGTGGTGCTGGGATCCGCAGTCAACCTGTCTCTACTAGGATCCATAACATTGTTGAAGTCACCTGTCAGAACCACTGGACAGTCTGGCCACCGTTCCACAAAAGACAACAGGCAATTGAGGGGGTGCAGGGAGAATGGGGGAGGTATATAAAAAAAGGCAAGGATATATGGCTGTCCCCCAAGTCTACCATAAAGAAAGACAAATCTTCCCTGGTCATCTATCCAGGAGTCAGTCAGGGCAAAATCCACTGCGTGGTGTATCAAGACTGATACCCCTCTTTTAATTTTTGAGTGGTAAATCTGTGTTGCCCAACCTCCCCCCAAATGAGGGGTCACCGTCCCTGAAAAATGGGTTTCAACCAAGCAGACTGTTGCAGGGAGATTGCGTCCATCATCACTGCCGGGTTCACTTTTAACCCCGACCTGGTGCTTAAATTTGGGGATCTCAAAAACTGGTCAATTTTAGAAAACTCTGTTTGTTCCTGCATTGCTTTACCCTCAGTCAGATCTATTGAGCGTCTATTCTGTTTAGGGGCCATTTTATATATTTTTTTTCTTTCCTTCACCCCTTTTTTTTTTTTTTTTTTTCAGTTCCTTCTTCTTCCTTTCATCTTTTACTTTCTTTTCCCTTTTTTTCTCCTTTTTTTTCTTCTTCCTTTTTTTCTCCTTCCCTTCTTTTTTCTTTTTTTTTCTTTTTCCTCCCTTCCCCCTCGTTAGCCCCCTTTTATATATTAATTTTTTTTTTATATATTTTTTTTCCTTAATCTTTTCCCTTCTTTCTCTCCCTCCTTCTCCCCTTTTCTTTTGGCTTAATTTCAGATTAAACAGTCACATAAAGTTAATGTAGGTTGTTTGTTTAAAAGGGAGAAATCTCAGTAGTAAGGGGTTGGAGAGAAAAAAAAGGGGAGACTGTAGTTAAATATAGTTATGTGAGGAGGCAAGGGGAGCCCAAAAAAATCACAAGAAGGAACACAGTGTCCATGGGGGGGGGGGGGGGGCAGTCAGGTTAAGGCGACTATGGTTAGATATAGTTTAAGTGAGGAGACAAGGGGAGCCAGAAATAACAAAAGGGAACACAGTGTCCGTGGGGGGGGGCAGTCTCACCCACAGATGTTCGTGGTCTAGTCCAAGTCCTAGCCTCAATCCAGGCAGGCTATAGAGACACGCCACCGGTCTTCAGCTACCGTCCGAGGAGAGCCCCCAGTCCCACCAAGCAGCACACAGCAGACGCAGCACGCAGATCGGAACCACCAGGGACAACTCAGGTACAACTCAAGAGGGGGGAGAGCGTTCGGAGCATCTACTCCTGCACCCCACTCAGCCAGCGAGAGGTCCAAATGTCTGCAGGCAATTCACCACAGGGGAGGGTCGGCGCGGGGTCAGACAGCTTCAGACTCTCAGCATCGTTCAGGCTCTCAGCGCTCGCTTCGTAGCAGCGGAGGCAGACCGAAAGCCGCTCGGCTTTTTAAATTAGGGTACACCCCAAAACATTGGGAAATATAACCTGTGATAACCCCCCTCCAGTTGTACTAAACAGACATGTTCAGACAATTCACTGGCTGCAGGGCAAGCTCAGGCCATGTGCCCAATTTGGAGACCCAGAAGTTGCAGGGGTCAGACCCATCAGTCAGTTCGTGTAGGCGTGTGCACACATACTGCCCCACCATGTCGCACGTCCCCATGATGTTCACGATCCAATTGGATATCTGCTCTATCAACTTTCAATGTTCTTTTCTGCGCCTACCATGCTTATCACGATTAGCAGCGAATCAGGGTTCCACACCGGAGAGGTAGTCTGAGAAAGAGAACACATCCAAGGGAGATCAATGGATGAAATTGAATTGTGATCGAGCGGAAATGTGGGAGAAGCTATTAAAATGGAAGAATTGAAGTAAAGGAGGGGGCGTGCGGCAATTACCCACTCCCGACTCGCGGAGGTAGTGACGATAAATAACAATACAGGACTCTTAAGAGGCCCTGTTATTGGAATGATTAATAAAAAATGATAGGGAATGTCACTGGGGTATTTTGGATTTGGAAACGTTAGACAGGAGAGGCCCTGCTGCCGCTTTGTTGACTCTAGATAACTTCTGCCTGATCGCACGTCCCCGTGACGTCCACGACCATTTGGATATCAGCTTTCAATGTTCTTTTCTGAGCCTACCAGTTGATTACCATTATAGGCGAATCAGGGTTCCATGCCAGAGAGGGAGCGTGAGAAAGGGATACCACATCCAAGGGAGGTCAATGGCTGCAATGTGATTGAGCTGAAATATGGGACAAGTTATTAAAGCGGAAGGATTGAATGAAAGGGCCAATTAAAGACAAATTTTACAAATTTAATTCCCTGTCACCTATGCAGAGCAGGGATTTTTCATTGCCTGAAATGGGTTAATGTCACCCACCAATGGATCAGATGATTCTTAAAAATTTTGGTCCCTGTCACCTATGCAGAGCAGGGGTTTATTCACGGCAAAAATGGTAAAATGTCACCCAAGAATGTAACAGAAAAATTAGTGAAATTTATTAACCTGTCTACTATGTAGAGCAGGGGTATATCACAGCCAGAAATTGGTGAATTTCACCCGAAAATGTAACAAACAAATTCATGATTTTTTTTTTTACCTGTCTACTAGGTATAGCAGTGGTATATCACACCCAAAAACTGGTGAATTACACCCGAATATGTAACAGACAAATTAGTGAAATGTTACCTGTCTACTAGGTAGAGCAGGGGTATATCACACCCAAAAATTGGTGAATTTCACCCAAATATGCAACAGACAAATTAATGACATTTTTTTACCTGTCAAATTAATGAAATATTTTTACATGTCTACTAGGTAGATCAGGGGTATATCACACCCCAAAATTTGGTGAATTTCACCCGAATATGCAACAGACAAATTAATAACATTTTTTTTACCTGTCTACTAGTGCAGTATACCAGACCGACAGGGGAATTATATGTGAGATCACGGTGTGAGCAATAGGTGGGCCGAAACAGTCCTTTGTACTTCCCAGTGTAAATTTCAGTTTCATACATACAGGGGTAGGAAAATATATGTCCTCAGAAGAAAAACAGGCTCTTAGAGATAGGTATATATATATAGATATATATATACACACATATATATATATATATATATATATATATATATATATATATATATATATATATATATATATATATATATATATATTCAAGGAAAAATCAACGCAGCACTCTTGTAAAAAAAACCAAAAGTAGGCAACGTTTCAATCTCCTTCCGGGATCCTTCTCAAGCCAAGTGCACAGACCAACAACATGCTGGCTTCTAAATACATATCCAACTTTTCAATACATGTGTAAAACATCAGTTAATCAAGTGATTACAATTAGTGACAGCTGATACAAAATCAAAGTAAAAAAATTCGCTCCATTCAAATCTTTCAACGGATCATCTTGTATTGTGATCTTGATATATATTCTCATGCGTCTTTGTATATAAAGTGCTTGTGCCAATAAAGTGCAGCTTCCAATCAAAGTATACAAGAACAATCTCGTATTATAAAAAAGTGCAAGTCCATTTTAAAATCACAATAAAACCACTTGGCTATATTAAATTCATCAATTCTTTAGGATAGAGAGGCGCGTGCTGCACTTGAATACATTTCATCCAGCTTGCTGTTTTTTTTTTAAAAACCACCCATCTGCAGGGTACAAAAAAAAACATTAGAATGTCGAGGATTATTTAGTCTCGCCTTGATATTGCACGTAGTCTCCCCCACATAGAGTAAGTGACATGGGCACCACAACACATATACTACCCATGAGGAATTGCAAGTCAAATATTCTTTGATCTCAAAACGTTCCCCAGTCTGCGGATGTGTGAAATCCCTACCCTTCTGTAGATACTTACAATTCACACACCGCAGACATAGGTAACAACCTGTTCTCTTAGATTTACATAAGGTCTGCTGGACTTGTTTCTTCTGCCCCTCTACCTCAGTTCTAACAATCCTGTCTTTGATGTTTCTGGAGCGTTTATACAACATTAAGGGTGGTGCAGTGAAGGCTGAAATCGCAGGGAAACCGCTCCTCAATGCACCCCAATGTGAACGCACAATCCGCTCCACTGCCGGACTTAACTCATTGAATGTTGTTACAAATGGTATCCTCTCTATATTTGATTTTGCTTTACCCCTCAAAAGAGTATCGCGAGTTACTTGGTCGGCTTTATTCCTATTCTCCTGCTCCAGAAACATTAAACGGGAATTATACTTAATGCTGCATGCTGGTATTGACGGTAATTCACACCGACTCCCAAGAATGCGTTTGTTTGTGGGGAAGTGTTGTCTATGTGTTGTGGATGAGTGACTGCACGGGAAGTAGTGGTGCGCTGTGGTGTAGTGTAATATAACGACATAATTGAGAAAACTATGAGAATAGAAGATGATTATAATTTATTTATTTTTGTGTGGGAAGATTGGATATTCTTAGGCGCCAAATAGGCGTAACATGACCACGTGGCACTAGATCCCTGTGCAGACCAGCCTGCAACTCAAGAGATAGCACTGACATGATCATCTATAGAAATAAAAGATAAAAAAATAAAAATATTTTTTTTTTTTGTACCCTGCAGATGGGTGGTGTTTTTTTATGCATTTAAAAAAAAAAAACAGCAAGCTGGATGAAATGCATTCAAGTGCAACATGCGCCTCTCTATCCTGATGAATTTAATATAGCCAAGTGGTTTTATTGTGATTTTAAAATGCACTTGCACTTTTTTATAATATGAGATTGTTCTTGTATGATTGGAAGCTGCACTTTATTGGCACAAGCACCTTATATACAAAGACGCATGAGAATATATATCAAGATCACAATACAAGAAGATCCGTTGAAAGATTTGAATGGAGCCAATTTGTTTACTTTGATTTTGTATCAGCTGTCACTAATTGTAATCACTTGATTAATTGATGTTGTACACATGTATTGAAAAGTTGGATATGTATTTAGATGCCAGCATGTTGTTGGTCTGTGCACTTGGCTTGAGAAGGATCCCGGGAGGGGATTGAAACGTTGCCTATTTTTGGGTCACATGTGTGAATAAAGACACTGCGTTTTTTTACAAGAAGAGTGCTGCGTTGATTTTTCCTTGAATATACAAGCCTATGGTCAAAGGCGAGACGCTTGCACCTGATAACCTCTAAAGTGAGTGCTGCCGGATTTCATATAATATATATATATATATATATATATATGTTTATATATATGTAAGAAAGCTACTGCTTCAGACTAGGCTTTGAAGAAATAAAAGTCTTTGGCTGTTAAAAACTCTCGCCTAATCCTAACCTGACATGAAGGTGATTTCTATTTTCCAGTGTTTTCTGACAGATGGCCTATCTGTCCTCATGGTTTAAACTGGAGGTGTGGAGGCCGGAAGCTGAGTCCTACACCTACTTGCAGATGCCTGTGAAGCCCTTAAATGTGGTGGTGTGCCATCCTTTGACTTTAAGACAATATAAAAATCCTCTTGAATACTTGCTTTAGTAGCTGGACACTGGTCACCGCGGAGGAGTGAGCTGTAGAAGTGGACTTCTTACCTCTGGATGGAATCTTGCGGCTTTAACCCTAGGCTGTGGAGCCAACATAGAGAGAGCAGAGAGGCAGGAGGCCTCCCTCCAGCAAGCAGCTACTTCATGGCTGTTCTCTGTCTAGAAACTAACTCTCCTCTGCCTAACTTGGGCCTGAGCTAAGCTATATCTATCTATCTATCTATCTATCTATCTATCTATCTATCTATATACATATACACATACACACACATATATACACACTGTAATACTGCCCCATCTTGTGGAGAAACTAGTATAGTGCACCCTAACTAGGCCTGTGTAAATGATCTTACATGATCTTACATGTGGAATCATGGAATATTACACGAGATTAATAACAGCATACAGGAATAATACAAGACATTAAAACACAATAAAACAAGTTTGTTGTGCCCATAGCCACGTAGTGGGACACTGCACTAGGTATAACAGTGGTATATCACAGCCCAAACTTGGTAAATTTCACCAGAAAGTGTAACAGACAAATTAGTGAAATGTCTACTACGTACAGCCGGGGTATATCACACCCAAAAATTGGTGAATTTCACCCGAATATGTAACAGACAAATTAGTCAAATGTTACCTGTGTACTAGGTACAGCCAGGGTATATCACACCACAAAAGTGGTGAATTTCACCAGAAAATTTAACCAAAAAATTAGTGAAATTACATAAAATAAAATACGTACAAATAAAAATAAAAAAAAAAAAACTTGATTTTTTGAGGTGGCGGTCCATATGGAGTAGGAGTTTGAGGAGGCGGTGGATGTAGCGGTGTAGGTGGAAGCGGCGGTGGAGGAGGACGAGGTAGCCAACACTGTTTTTTGGTTTAAATTATTATAATTTATTTAAATTAGGGTACACTCCAAAAGAGTGTGAAATATCCAAAATATAACCATGAGCAATTGCGCTGCAGTATAACAATAGCTGGTTAAGGCCGGTATACATGTCTATTCTGCAAAAGGTACAGACAAGTCCTGTGGGATCCATGCCTGGTTCATTTTAATGAACGTGAGCTTGTCCACATTAGCTTTGGACAGGCGGCTGTGCTTGTCTGTGATAACGCCCCCTGCCATGCTAAACACACGTTCAGACAATAAACTGGCTACAGGGCAGGCCAGCACCTCCAAGGCATAAAGGGCAAGCTCAGGCCCTTTATGCCTGAGCTTGCCCATTTTAGAGACCCAGAAGTTGAAGGGGGCAGACTCATCATTCAGTACTTGTAGGTATGTGCACACATACTGCTCTACAATGTTGCTGAAATGCTGCCTCCTGCTAGGACGTTCCATATCAGCTGGTGGTGCTGGTTGTTGTGGCATGCTGAGAAAGCTTTTCCACATTTCGGCCATTCTAACCCTGCCTTCTGAGGTGCTGGTGGTGCCCCAGCTGCATTGGCGACCTCTTTCTGCCTTCGCCTTGTGCTTCCACTGTGCCCCCGCTGTCAGGTGGCAATGCCACCAGCAGGGATTCTACCAGTGTGCGGTTGTACTCGCGCATCTTACAATCACGCTCCAGTGACGGAATTAAGGACAGTACTTTGTCCTTGTAACAGGGATCAAGCAGCGTGGCCACCCAATAATCAGCACAAGTTAAAACGTGGGCAACTCGGCGGTTGTTGAGACACTGCAGTATGTAATCGATCATGTGTGCCAGGCTGCATGGAGGCAACGAAAAGCTGTCTTCTGTTGGAGGTGTATCGTCTGTGTCCTCTGTATCCCCCAAGCCGCGCACCAGTGATGGCCATGAGCTTGTTTGGGTGCCACCATGCTGTCAGCACGGTTCCAGTTCCTCCATTTCCTCCTCCTCATCCGCAACCTTGTCATCCTCCAGAACTGTGCTTGTCATCCTTTGAGCCACTTGGGAATGACTGGCTGGAAACCCTATGAAATGATCCCTCTTGGTCCTCCTTCTCTTGTGCAACATCCTCTTCCATCATCGCCAGCAGCATTTTATCAAGGAGGCATAGAGGTGGGATAGTAATGCTGAGAATGGCGTTATTGGCACTGGCCATGTTGGTGGAGTACTCGAAACAGCGCAACAAGGAACACAGGTCTCGCATGGAGGCCCAGTCATTGGTGATGAAGTGGTGCTGTTTTGCAGAGCGACTCACTCGTGCGTGCTGCAGCTGAAACTCCACTATTGCCTGCTGTTACTCGAACAGTCTGGCCAGCATTTGCAAGGTGGAGTTCCACCTTGTGGGCACGTCGCAAATGAGGCGGTGAGCGGGAAGGCCGAAGTTACGCTGCAGCGCTGACAAGCGAGCAGCAGCAGGGTGAGAATGCCAAAGGCGCGCACAGACAGCCCACACTTTTTTTCAGCCTCTTCCTCTGAACTATACAGGTCACTCACATGACCTTGATTCCATGTGGGGTTGAGGACCTTATCGTCCTCTACTTCATCTTCCTCCCAGTCTTCACCCCTGCCCTCATTGTCGGTCTTCACACTTTCGAAAGCCACAGCAGTTGGCACCTGTGTTTCATCATCATCCGAGATGTACTGCGGTTGTCCTCCCATCTACTCATCTTGAAACATAAGTGGTTGGGCATAGGTGCACTCAATCTTTTCCACTTTTGGGGCAAGGCTAGGTGGATGGCCCTGGAAAACCCTGCTAGCAGAGTCATCAAAAACCTGAAGAGACTGCTGCATGACTTGGGGCTCAGACTGCTTGGCTGATTTGCAAGGGGGTGAGGTAAAAGACTGATGGACATCGGCTGCAGGTGCCAACTCTGATCTTTCAGCAGGAGACTGGGTGGGAGACAATGTGAAGGAACTGGAGGCACTGTCAGCAACCCAATCTACTATTACCTGTACTTGTTCTGGCCTCACCATTCTTAGAGCCGCAATAGGCCCGACCAAATACAGTTGAAGGTTCTGTCGCCTACTCGCATCTGAGGAAGGTGGTTTACTTGTGCATGCAGCTGGCACAGATCGACCACGTCCTCTCCCTGCAATAGGAGCTCCACCAGCAGCACCACGACTGGGGACACGTCCCTTATTTTTGACGCTCTACTCATATTTCTCAAATGTAGGATCTTCCCCAAAATGGGTGGTTTTTTATGGCAGAATAGAACAACAGTGTCTAAAGCGTGTATCTCACACTAACAAATGCAGACAAGGCCTCAAATTAAGTATTTTGCCCAAAATGGGTGTTTTTTTATTACCAGAATAGCACAGCAGTATCTAAAGCATGTATCTCACACTGACAGATGCAGACAAGGCCGCAAATTAAGTATTTTGCCCAAAAAGGGTGTTTTTTTAATAACAAAAAATTGAGTTATTCATCATAAAGCAGAAGAGACTGCAGCATGACTTGAGGCTCAGTGTCACGACCATGGTCATGGTCGTGACTCTTGAACTGCAAGCTGTTGCCTGCGGTCTCGTTTAGTTGTTTCAACCATAGGTGAGGGCTGCTTGTATGTTGCTTCACTTGTGGTTGCCGCTGGCAACATGTTCTTATTATGTATTTGGCAGTATAGCAGCCTGAGCTGGTGCTAGGCAACTTGCTGCAATGTGCATGCGGTTGCACCTGGCAACCTGTCTTTGTTAGGTGTGTATTTTGTATGTCTGGTGTGCACAGGGTTTTAGTTATGTGTGCACTTTTCCCTTTAAGTGGCTTTCTTCCATTCCCTTGTGTTGGAATGGTTAACTTCCTTCCTAGTGTGTGTGCACTGGGTGTGTCTGTGTGGGTGTGGCTACATGGGCTATTTAACCTCAGTTGAGACCTGATGTCTGAGGGGTACTCCAGCCTTGTAGTAAGCTGGAGGCACCCTCCTGGTCTCTAATACCATCTGCCAGTGAGGGCCACCCTTGTGGTCATAAAATGTTATATGTGATGTTCAGTTGATGTCGTTTTCCTTTTCATATTTTATGCATCTATGGATCTGGGTTCCTGTGTGTTTGTGTGTGTGCTGTGTCCATTTATGTTTGGGTGTGGACACTAGCTGGTATTGCAGGGATCCAGTCTGTGTGTTTGTGGCAGGTAGGTGTGGAAGTACTCTTCATCCTCCTGCCATATCCATAGGCTGTTCATGTTCCTATCCCCTTGCAGCTTGGCCACTTTAGACTCCTGTTTCTCCGTGTCCAGGAGGAACGGGTTGTCTACCCAGCTCCTAGCTCAGGGATCTGCGGAGGGTGAGTAGGGATCCGAGGTTCCTGAGCATGAGCCCTCCTACCTTCTAGGTCGGCTCATGTAGCTAGGAGTCAGGGTCAGATTAGGGAAGCTCTAGGAGGTGACCTGCTCCCTAATTCTGTGGTCCTGGGCGAGCAGCGACCAACATCTTCTGGCATCGCACGGCTGAGGGTTTTCCCCATCCTCAGCCGTGACACTCAGACTGCTTGTCTGATTTGCAAGTGGGTGAGGTGAAAGACTGATGGACATTGGCTGTAGGTGCCAACTCTGATCTTTCAGCAGGACACTGGGTGGGAGACAATGTAAAGGAACTGGAGGCACTGTCAGCAACCCAATCACCTGTACTTTTTCTGGCCTCACAATTCATAGAGCCACATTAGGCCCGACCAAATAACGTAGAAGGTTCTGTTGCCTACTCGCACCTGAGGAAGGTGTTTCACTTGTGCGTGTAGCTGGCACAGATCGACCACATCCTTTCCTTGCAACAGGAGCTCCACCAGCAGCACCACTACCGGGGCCATTTCCCTTATTTGACGCTCTACTCATATTTCTCAAATTTAGGATCTTCCCCAAAATGGGTGTTTTTTTAATAGCAGAATAGAACAACAGTATCTAAAGGGTGTATCTCACTATGACAGATGCAGCAAAGGCCGCAAAATTAATTATTTTCCCCCAAAATAGGTGATTTTTAATAGCATAATAGCAAAGCAGTGTCTGAAGCATGTATCTCACACTGACAGATGCAGACAAGGCCGCAAATTACATATTTTGCCCAAAATGGTTGTTTTTTTAATAACAGAATATGACAGCAGTATAAAACGCTTGAATTTCACACATACAGATGCAGACTAGGTCGAATTATTAAGTATTTTGCCCAAAATGGGTGTTTTTTTTTTAAATAACAGAATATGATAGCAGTATACAACGTTTGAAATTTACACGTACAGATGCAGCAAGGGCTGTAAAATTGAGTATTTTGCCCCAAAAGGGTGTTTTTTAAAACCCAGAAAATTATAGCTGTAATTTTAGCTTAAATTGCACAGTGACTAATGCAGCAGAGGTCCAAGATGGAGGGTATTGCCACAAATGGGTGTTTTTTAAAACCCAGAAAATTATTGAATTATTTCAAGCTTGTTTTTAACAATCATAGATGCAGTAAAGGATGCAATATGAAGTATTTTGCCCAAAAAGGGTGTTTTTTTTAATAGAATATGACAGCAGTATATAACGCTTGAATTTCACACGTACAGATGCAGCAAGGGCTGTAAAATTTAGTATTTTGCCCAAAAAGGGTGTTTATTAAAACCTAGAAAATTATAGCTGTATTTCTAGCTTAAATTGCACACTGACTAATGCAGCAGAGGCCCAAGATGGCGGGTATTGCCCAAAAATTTTGTTTTTTTTAAACCCAGATTATTATTGCAGTATTTCAAGCTTTGATTTGAATGTCACAAAAGCACATATGCTGTGTTGGTGCACTAAGCTTGCATAAAATGGCCGCTGCTGCTCACCTAACTAAAAGATGGATAAAAGTTATTTTTGTGTCATTGGGCTCAAGGCAGGGTAAAAAGATTGTGCACTGCATCCACAAAACTAAATCTAGGTAGATCGCTGAGTTAACAAGCACTTCTGATTAAAGATTCTTTCCTATTCTCTCCCTCACAGCAGCATCCTCTCCCTACACTAGTAACAGCAGAGTGACGTGCAGCGCTATGTGACCCAAGCTTATATAGAGGCTGGGTCACATGCTGCACTGGCCAATCACAGCCATGCCATTGCCATTAGTAGGCATGGCTGGGATGGCTTCTAAGGGCTTAGAGTTAAATGCTTAAAATAGCCGAACACCGAACCTGAACCCGAACCCGAACCTTTACTGAAATGTTTGGGTTCGAGTCCGGGGTTAAAAAATCCTAAAGTTCGGTACGAACCTGAACTTTACAGTTATGTTTCGCTCAACCCTAGAAATAACATAAGTTAGAGCTCTGTTGTTAGGTAATACATAGATATTTTATTTGTTTAATTTACTACATAAGTTAACCTAAAGGGAAGATGAAGCAGGTTATTCCAGGTCATTGCACCGAAATTGATTGAAAAAAGTTTGCTTAATTATCTAATAGATAGACAGTGACCATCAGTGTCCTTATTCCTTTGTATAAATAAGACCAGGAACAGGTGGTAGAACTGGAAAGCTCTCAGCTATGGATAAATAATGTGAATTAATATACTTTAGCATTTAATACAGTATTTAATAAGTATTTATTTTTGAATAGGGAATTATAAAATGATCTTACATACAGTTGCAAGAAAAAGTATGTGAACCCTTTGGAATAATATGGATTTCTGCACAAATTGGTCATAAAATATGATCTGATCTTCATCTAAGTCACAACAATAGACAATCACAGTCTGCTTAAACTAATGACACACAAATAATTAAATGTTACCATGTTTTTATTGAACACACCATGTAAAAATTTACAATGCAGGTGGAAAAAGTATGTGAACCCCTAGACTAATGACATCTCCAAGAGCTAATTGGAGTGAGGTGTCAGCCAACTGGAGTCCAATCAATGAGATGAGATTGGAGGTGTTGGTTACAGCTGCCCTGCCCTATAAAAAACACACACCAGTTCTGGGTTTGCTTTTCACAAGAAGCGTTGCCTGATGTGAATGATGCTTCGCACAAAAGAGCTCTCAGAAGACCTACAATTTCGAATTGTTGACTTGCATAAAGCTGGAAAGGGTTATAAAAGTATCTCCAAAAGCCTTGCTGTTCATCAGTCAACGGTAAGACAAATTGTCTATAAATGGAGAAAGTTCAGCACTGCTGCTACTCTCCCTAGGAGTGGCCGTCCTGTAAGGATGACTGCAAGAGCACAGCGCAGACTGCTCAATGAGGTGAAGAAGAATCCTAGAGTGTCAGCTAAAGACTTACAAAAGTCTTTGGCATATGCTAACATCCCTGTTAGCGAATCTATGATACGTAAAACACTAAACAAGAATGGATTTCATGGGAGGATACCACAGAGGAAGCCACTGCTGCCCCAAAAAAACATTGCTGCACGTTTACAGTTTGCACAAGAGCACCTGGATGTTCCACAGCAGTACTGGAAAAATATTCTGTGGACAGATGAAACCAAAGTTGAGTTGTTTGGAAGAAACACACCACACTATGTGTGGAGAAAAAGAGGCACAGCACACCAACATCAAAACCTCATTACAACTGTAAAGTATGGTCGTGGGGGCATCATGGTTTGGGGCTGCTTTGCTGCGTCAGGGCCTGGACGGATTGCTATTATCGAAGGAAAAATTAATTCCCAAGTTTATCAAGACATTTTGCAGGAGAACTTAAGGCCATCTGTCCACCAGCTGAAGCTCAACAGAAGATTGGTGTTGCAACAGGACAACGACCCAAAGCATAGAAGTAAATCAACAACAGAATGGCTTAAACAGAAGAAAATACACCTTCTGGAGTGGCCCAGTCAGAGTCCTGACCTCAACCCAATTGAGATGCTGTAGCATGACCTCAAGAAAGCAATTCACACCAGACATCCCAAGAATATTGCTGAACTGAAACAGTTCTGTAAAGACTAAGAGGAATGGTCAAGAATTACTCCTGACCGTTGTGCACGTCTGATCTGCAACTACAGGAAACGTTTGGTTGAAGTTATTGCTGCCAAAGGAGGTTCAACCAGTTATTAAATCCAAGGGTTCACATACTTTTTCCACCTGCAATGTGAATGTTTACATGATGTGTTCAATAAAAACATGGTAACATATAATTCTTTGTGTGTTTATTAGTTTAAGCAGACTGTGATTGTCTATTGTTGTGACTTAGACGAAGATCAGATCACATTTTATGACCAATTTGTGCAGAAATCCATATCATTCCAAAGGGCTCACATACTTTTTCTTGCAACTGTATATGTGCGCTAAATACTGCTTCCTTTTGTACCAGTGCTGTAAATATTGTCTATATTGAGTACTGTATTATTGGTCTATAATGAGTATTGTAGACTGAGAAGATGTTAAAATGTTATAATTAGTGATAAACGAACATCTGCCGGGACTGTTTGCGAACGCGATCGAGCAGATGCGATCAAATGTTTGCGAACCGCAAGTTCGCGGCGGGTCCCATTCATTTTAATGGCAGGCGAACCTGAAAAACCTTCAGCTCATATTTGCAGCCAAGAAATAATTACTAGAAGTGCACAAATAGTCCCACAACATGGACAGTGACATACCAGATGTATTATTCGAATTTGTAATCACCATTCATCATTTTTTGCAATGCAAAATATCGGCAAGTGCACTATACAGTACCCAAATGCACTATAAAGAAAGTATATTGGTATATAACACCTTCTTCAATCAGTTTTTTAGGGGGGTGACTGGTATATCACACCAGTAGAAATTATTTGTTCCAATAATATATACCTGCAGTATCGCAGCAGAACCGCATACAACTGCCGCACAATACAAATGCACTATAATATACTTTCTAACATAGAAAGTATATTATAACATTATACATGGAAGGCAATCCATTAGAATATACATAAAGATAAAACTTTACCTTTAATAATGTTACAGTGAGGGTCCATTCACACATCCGTAAGTGTATTGCGGAACTGCAAAACACGGACACCGGCAATGTGCATTCCGCAATTTGCGGACCGCACATCGCCGACACTATACTAGAAAATGCCAAATCTTGTTTGCAATTGCGGACAAGAATAGGACATGTTCTATTTTTTTGCAGAAACGGAAGCACGGATGCGGAAGTTCAGATCCGCAAATGCGGATGCGGATCCACAAATGCGGAAGCGGACAGCACATTCCGGCCCCAATGAAAATGAATGGGTCTGAACCCGTTCCGCAAAATTGCGTAACGGATGTGGACCCATTTTGTGGACGTGTGAATCGAAAATGTCCCTCAAAATAAATAAAATTATTAAAGTTAAGCAAAAAGCATAGATGTGCTCTGCGACACTAAATCAGGTGCTCGGCGGCACCAAATCAGAAACCATATTTCCTACCACAATCTGGGAGGTTACAGTGCACATCCATGAATCCCGGAGGCAAAAAACATCTATCCCTGGGCTAGATAATGATGTGGTATTGAAGGACAGGGTGGGAAAAGAACTGTCCCTGATATTGCCCTACAGGGGGAAGCTATTCTGGCCCTGATAGCCTAACCACAGACCACCCACCCTGATAAGAGCGACCCCGTCCAGAACCTTACCCTATATAAAAATGGTCCTAGTAAGCCCCTAGCCCCTAGGCCCCTGACTTCCAGGTGATCACTATATAGATCTATGTGTTTTTGACTCATTATAAAAGTATATTATAAAGTATAATATCTGTGTGCCACACCTATCGATAGCACACCTATACCACTCCTTGAAAGGACTTTTGTGGCCCTATTGGCTAGCATTTGGTGTTCCTAACAGCCTGTCTCTGCTCCACACAGCAACCTCTCCCTACACTGGCAAAACACTTAATGTAAAATGGCAGCCAGATAAGGTTTATTTATAAGGTAGTGGGTATGTCCATGTGCTGAAATGTCTCAATTGGCTATCCTGTACTACTTGATGGATGTGTCATGGGTCAAAGTTCTTCACAATGTAAAAGAATATGGTGGGCGTGAATATCTCCACATGTTCGGTGAATCGCTAACACGCAAAGTTTGCCGCGAGCCGACCGCCGGGCGAACAGCAAAGCTTCAGAAGACTTAAAGGTAGGCAGACAATGTCACAGAGCAGCAGGAAATGCTAGCAGAATGCTTGGGTGTATAGCAAGAGGAATTACCAGTAGAAAGAGGGAGGTGCTCATGCCGCTCTACAGAGCACTAGTGAGAGGAGTATTGTGGTCAGTACTGGAGACCATATCTCCAGAAGGATATTGATACTTTGGAGAGAGTTCAGAGAAGAGCTACTAAACTGGTACATGGATTGCAGGATAAAACTTACCAGGAAAGATTAAAGGACCTTAACATGTATAGCTTGTAAGAAAGACGAGACAGAGGGGATATGATAGAAACTTTTAAATACATAAAGGGAATCAACAAGGTAAAAGAGGAAAGAATATTTAAAAGAAGAAAAACTGCTACAAGAGGACATCGTTTTAAATTAGAGGGGCAAAGGTTTAAAAGTAATATCAGGAAGTATTACTTTACTGAGAGAGTAGTGGATGCATGGAATAGCCTTCCTGCAGAAGTGGTAGCTGCAAATACAGTGAAGGAGTTTAAGCATGCATGGGATAGGCATAAGGCCATCCTTCATATAAGATAGGGCCAGGGGCTATCCATAGTATTTAGTATATTGGGCGGGCAGACTAGATGGGCCAAATGGTTCTTATCTGCCGACACATTCTAAAGCTATCTCTACTGGTGACATCAGTAATTTTATATTAGCTGCTGATGACATCAGCGACATTATCTGCAGTATTTCTCCTGTGTAACATTTCCACATCCAAAATACCTGTGACATTCCCTGTAATTTTATATTAGCCGCTGGTGACAGCATTTACATTATCTGCAGTATATGTCCTGTGTGACGTTTCCACATCCCAAATACCTGTGACATTCCCTGTAATTTTTTATTAGCCTCTGGTGACATCAGCGACATTATCTGCAGTATTTTTTCTGTGTAAGGTTTCCACATCCCAAATACCTGTGACATTCCCTGTAATTTTTTATTAGCTGCTGGTGACATCAGCGACATTATCTGTGGAATTTCTCCTGTGTAACGTTTCCACATCCCAAATACCTGTGACATTCCAAAGTCCAGTCTCAGTAGCCATGAGTCTGGTCGACACAATCCTCACCCTGATACTCCTTCCTCCCACCGTGAAGAGTCTTGCCAAACAAGTGATCCCACACTCGGATATTCCAAAGAGCTCTTTTTAGTGCCATTTCTTCATTTGGGCCTCTCGACAAGCCTGCTTAAAGAGGGACATGAGATCTTGTGCCCTGATTCCCAAACTCTTGAGCATCCACAGTCACAAGAAGATGACAGTGGGGAATGGCAATTAGTGTTTCACGAGGTGTATGATGATGAGACACAGTTGCCAATAAGTCAATAGCAATTAGTGTCTCAAAAGGTTGATGATGAGGCTAAGACACAGTTGTCAATAACTGAGGTTGTTGTTAGGTCAACAAGTCAGGAGGATGACCAGAGTGAGGAAGTGGAAGAGGAGGTGCTGGATGATGAGCCGAGCGAGGACAGCAGTATAGAAGGGGAGGTGTACCGCAGTCTGGCGCTTATTTGAGGAAAGTGCAAATGACAAAAGAATTGTAATTTGCAACCTGTGCTATACAAAAATGAGCAGCGGGCATGAACACTAGCAACCTCAACACCACCAGCATGATCCGTAACGTGGCATCAAAGCACCCTAATAGGTGGTCTGAATAACTGGGTCCACAATCTGTGTCTGCGTGTCACACCACTACCTCCTCCTACCCTGTGTTACGTACTGTCCAATCCCCTGTTGAAAGGCGCAGGCCCGGAAGCCTCCCGCCCTGCACTTGGACCTTTGCAAGCACCTTCAGCGACCACATCCACTTCCATGTCCCAACACAGCGTACAATGTCCTTACCCCAGCCATTTGAACGCAAGTGCAAATACCCAGCCAGCCACCCACCCACAGGCCATAGCACTAAATGCACAACTTTCCAAATTACTGGCACTAGAAATGTTGCCATTTAGGCTTGTGGACACGGAGGCCTTCCGCACTGATGTCGGCGGCCGTCCCTCGTTAAGCAGTCCCCAGCCGCCACTATTTTCACGGTGTGCCGTGCCGGTCTTACACCAGCATGTTCAAGGTGGATGGCTGGCACTCCACTTTTCTTATTCTCTCTCTGTGCTCACTGATGGGATGATGTCCCAGTAATTATGAAAATAAATTTCCGGCACTCGAAAATTGCAAAATTATATTTGAATATTTATTTGAGCTACCAGTGGTTTTCAGTTTTATTGGGCCAACTTTTCGGTCCTCCTGGACCTTGTTTATGGCCTGTTAATTACAATTATAGCAAACAAGTATACAAATAAATAAGTAAAGTAAATAAATCCATTGTATAGACAATTTAGCCCAAAGTATTATATTAAAATATAGGACACAAACTCATCATATAAACATAGTTAGATCAATGTACCTATGGAAAATGAACAAGACAGGATCACGAAAGTGCCAAGATTAACAGGCAGCGTGTAGGTTAATAGTTAGTACTGTATATAATATAATAAACTATAGAAGCCTTAATGTGGTATACATTCTTAGAATTTGGTAATGACCGGAAGAAAGGTGGCATTGCGCTAAGCTGACTGCGCATGTCGGGTATAAAAGGTATTCAAATAGCACGAGATGTAGTAGTGTGAGGTCCGTCTGACCAAATAGATGCGTGTGCATGCGTAGTAATAATCTATGTGCTGTAAGGAAAGGCCTGGCAGAGAAGTCTGGTCATGTGATCGGCACTATATCACATGTGTCGTGAAAAGGAACGGGGCTTGCGCCGGAAAGCTAACATGTCATAAATGTGGCATGTAACGTGCAACGGAAGCAAAGGGTGCTCAAATGTAATACAAATTATAATAAGGCTATGTTAAATAATGTGTGATATAATATTAATTGATATTTAATATAAAGTATGTATGACATGACACACACACCATTTATAGTAATACACTTGGCAGTGGGAGGTCTGTATGGGAATGTCAAGAACTATATTTGAAGTCTACCATATATGACAATGCATAAACCCATACATTAGTAAAGACACACCTGTATCTATGGTATAAATGACTGACAGGGACAGACAAGGGGTGGTCTTCTTACACTCACTCTCACACTCTGTTGAGGGCTGGTTGCTGGAGAAGATGAAGGGAAGACACATGGAGCTTGAGAAGAGGATTCCTGACCTTCAACTATGATACCTCAAGGACTACCAACATTCACTCATGGACAATTAGACTAAGACTTTTCCTAACCTATTTCTGCAAGTAATCAACTCTTATGAAGACTGAAAATAAATCACATTATTCATTTTTTATATAACTCTTGTTGAATCCTGGTGATGAGTCCTCCAGGTGTTCTTTGCTCCAAACTAGCATACACTAGATATGGAGAGGATTACCAAATCAGAATGATACATTTTTCATACATAAATAATTTATAGTTGGAGACATATTACATTTGGCGAGCTAGTGCTGATACGACATATATTCAAGCTTGAGAGGGGGAAGAAAGTGGACTCAAAAAGAATTATCAAGCTTTAATACATCGCAGAATCTAAGAATAATCTTCTGAAGGAGGACAAGTGCTAGACATACCAAGACGTGCTGATGACAGATGCCCAGCCTTGAATCTACTGAGGTTGTGAGTATGGAAATAATACATTCTATTGCTGATAAGAGTAGATTACAATTTAAGTTTAATCATAGTGAAAAGATAGATTTGCAGAAGATATGGTTAGATTTATATGCAGAATGTGAAAAGGAAAACAAGAAGATAGACTACTGTAAGCATATTTTAGTCAGAAAAGAGACAGAGAAAATAAGGAATATTTTCCATATGCTGAAGGTCTTTCACAGTACATGGATTGCAGGATAAAACTGTCCAGGAAAGATTAAAGGACCTTAACATGTATAGCTTGGAAGAAAGACGAGTCAGAGGGGATATGATAGAAACTTTTAAATACATAAAGGGAATCAACAAGGTAAAAGAGGAGAGAATATTTAAAAGAAAAAAAACTGCTACAAGAGGAGTTTTAAATGAGAGGGGCTAAGGTTTAGAAGTAATATCAGGAAGTATTACTTTACTGAGAGAGTAGTGGATGCATGGAATAGCCTTCCTGCAGAAGTGGTAGCTGCAAATACAGTGAAGGAGTTTAAGCATGCATGGGATAGGCATAAGGCCATCCTTCATATAAGATAGGGCAAGGGACTATTCATAGGATTCAGTATATTTAGCACACTAGATGGGCCAAATGGTTCTTATCTGCCGACACATTCTATGTTTCTCTGTTTCTAGACTATTGTCAGATAATTGTACTAGTGAAGTCCCAACCACAGATGCTGCCATCTGTAAAGATGCATCAATTGAGGGTGGAAATTGCAATAATCTAGAGAAAAGTAAGAATAATGAGATAAAACACATATGTATGATCTCTGATGAAGGTGACCTTAACCATATAGATGAGGAAGAGTCAGTACAACAATAGAAGACATTGCAGATCGCTGCTGAAGGTGACTTTGTGTCAGTAGACAATGACAAGTCTATACACCAGCAGACATTGTATATTAAAGAGGCCAGCTTCCAATTAAAATTGCAGAAGCAATTAATAAAAATATGCAAAGAAATACCCACATATAAAGCAAACCTTTATGTGTGCAGGAATTCTGAGATTTTTGAGAGCCACGCAGACAGATTTGAATTATCAAATGAACAAAGGAATAGATTATTTAGATTGTGGCTTCCTGTGAATTTTTCTAGGAGTCTAGCAATGAAACAGGTTGATGATAATTATTCAAAAGAATGGATTTTTCATAATGATGTACAAAGATTAAAATAGCTGATTTGGTGCACTAGAAGTGAAAGCAAGCCCACATATGAAATTCTAAAGGAATTAAAAATTGGCAGAAAGGAATCCACATTTGGATTTATGTCCATGTTTCAACTGACATACAAAATGATTATTGAGAATGCCAAACTTTCACATATCATTCACATGTTTGTCAGAAAGTTCAAAGTTCAAAAATATATTGGTTATAGTGTTGGCATCAGAGAAAGAAACATTATTTGAGGCTGCAAAGTTTCTGGACATTGTGAGGAAAAATATTAAGCAGTCACCATCACATACAAAGGCAGATAAGACTAAAATATCATATACAAGTAAAAGGAACGCAGAAAATTACATGTAATGTTTAGACCCTATGATATGATAAAATCAGTCACACACACAAATCCACAGACACCAATTGTCATTGAACAGATTTCTGAGGTAGATATAAATAGACCGAATTCAGAGAAGGTTCTACAAAGGGCAAAAGCTCATATTTCTAAGGCAGATTCCAGGCTAGAGGACAAATGTATAGACATTCAGAACCAAATGGGTTTTGAATGTGATTATCCTGTCATTAATGAAAAACTTAAGAAAAAGCAGTCAATGGATTTCTTAAATGAATTAGGAGATTTTGAAATTTCTAAACCAGTCACATTGAGCAGGATATTGCAGGATCTCATTGGCAGAGAAGTTATGAGAAAGGGTTAAGTACTTGGCTAGAAATAAGTCTATTGAGGACAGACATATTGGTAATGGTTTTGGCCTGATAAGGATAAGAGTGTGTTTTTCCCATTAAAGTTAGCTAAATAAAAGTTCTGATTAATTATGAGACAATGTATGACAAAATTATTATATGGTATACAAGTATATACAGAGGAATGGGATACTTATTGTAAGATCAGCACATTGTAGGATAACCATGTATTTAGATTATCATTCCATCCTCTCTTTTTTCTATTTTTGTACAAGGATATGTGTAGTGTCCCACTAGGTAGGAGTGGGCACTACACAAGGGTCAATTGGGTAACGTGTTACTTCTGCTCACAAGGGACAGTGATATTGCATCTATCCATGCATTGTAATGTTTTTTCTGTGTGTTTTTACATTTGTATGATTCCCCTGTTAATGCTTAGCAGGCCTAGTTGGGTGTAATTAGACATCCCAGACACTAGAGGGAGATAGGGAGCCCCTAGTATAAATGTCCAGGCCCAGACAGGGAGGGGTCAGGTCATAGTCAGGAGTCTGTGGAGACAGAAGTGAGAAGGCACCAGCCCAAGATATGCTGAGGGCCTCCTCCTGACATGCAGCTAGATAGTCCTGGTTTCTAGTTGCACTAGTAGGCTAGAAGGAGTACAGCCTGCCTGGAGACCAGTAATCCAGCAAATACAGATGAGATACCCCAGTAGTAGGAGTGCACCTCCTGGGAGAAACCTGCAGCCACCTTTCCAACCCAGCAGAGAATCCAGCTAAGAAGCAGAGGTACTGTAATATTTAAAGCAAGTGCCAATACTAGGCATCTGGGCCTTGGGATCCAGCCAGCTAGAATAGCTGAGGGGATAGAGCAGCATTGTACTGCAAAGCATTAACTGTTTACCCTCCAAGTATCTTGCAAGATTTAAACCTGCTGTGCTGTAAAGTGAACCTGCTGTGCATTTATACTGTAAAGGACTGCATTATCAACTACTGCAATGCTTGTATAAAGTTGGACTGTTTCCTAAAGTAAAGCAACGTTTGGTTTACCATCTGTGTACTCCATTAATCCTCCTGCAAACCGGTGTGTCACCGTTACAGGCACTGGCGTCACGATTCTTAAAGGGACCTTACCTAAGGCACTCAAAATACCTGCAACATCCAGGGCACCTCACACACCATCAGGCCTGGTCCCTACAATCAGAGTGTGCCCCAGAGGAACTAGTGTCTACCTCTCCTTCACTGTCGCATGCCTGCCCAGGGTTCCCCTTCTAAAAAGTGAGTAACCCTCGATTGCCCATAACCGTGACCTCACTATCGCTATACCCTGCAGGTCTGGCGTGCTGCACATATAGAGTTTGAGCATGCCTGGTATAAGAGACAGAAGCTATAATTGTAAAAGTAACAGGATCCTATTCTCATATGTCTTAAATCTAGAGACATTTTTCTCTAAACCATAGGAGTTCAGAGAATAGAAGAGTGAAGGCAAAAGGGCCAACAAGTGCTAAGCATCTCTGGGAACTCCTTCAAGACTGTTGGAAGACCATTTCAGGTGACTACCTCTTGAAGCTCATCAAGAGAATGCCAAGAGTGTGCAAAGCAGTAATCAAAGCAAAAGGTGGCTACTTTGAAGAACCTAGAATATGATACATTTTCAGTTGTTTCACACTTTTTTGTTATGTATATAATTCCACGTGTTAATTCATAGTTTTGATGCCTTCAGTGTGAATCTACAATTTTCATGGTTATGAAAATAAAGAAAACTCTTAGAATGAGAAGGTGTGTCCAAACTTTTGGCCTGTACTGTGTATATATATATATTATATATATATATATATATATATATATATATATATATATATATATATATATATATATATCCTCAAACTGAACATTTATAAGATTTTCAAGATTCCTACTTTATGGTAAAACACTCATGTTTTGTTTATACAGGAGTGATGGTCAAGGCAGACTCCTGTCTCTCAAGAGTTAAAGTCTAAGAATAATAGTCAAATTTAGTTAATTTGAGTCAATAAGGCCTCTTTCACACTTGCGTTGTCCGGATCCGGCGTGTACTCCACTTGCCGGAATTACAGGCCGGATCCGGAAAAACGCAAGTGTACTGAAAGCATTTGAAGACGGATCCGTCTTCAAAATGCTTTCAGTGTTACTATGGCAGCCAGGACGCTAAGTCCTGGTTGCCATAGTAGGAGCGGAGAGCGGGGGAGCGGTATACTTACCATCCGTGCGGCTCCTGGGGCGCTCCAGAATGACGTCAGAGCGCCCCATGCGCATGGATGACGTGCCATGCGATCACGTCATCCATGCGCGTGGGGCACCCTGACGTCACTCTGGAGCGCCCCGGGAGCCGCACGGATGGTAAGTATGCTGCTCCCCTGCTCCCCGCTACACTTTACCATGGCTGCCAGGACTTTAGCGTCCCGGCAGCCATGGTAACCACTCTAAAAAAGCTAAACGTCGGATCCGGCAATGCGCCGAAACGACGTTTAGCTTAAGGCCGGATCCGGATCAATGCCTTTCAATGGGCATTCATTCCGGATCCAGCCTTGTGGCAAGTTTTCAGTTTTTTTGACCGGAGCAAAAAGCGCAGCATGCTGCGGTATTTTCTCCGGCCAAAAAACGTTCCGTTCCGGAACTGAAGACATCCTGATGCATCCTGAACGGATTTCACTCCATTCAGAATGCATTAGGATTATCCTGATCAGGATTCTTCTGGCATAGAGCCCTGACGACGGAACTCTATGCCGGAAGACAATAACGCAGGTGTCAAAGAGCCCTTAGTATTGGTATATGGAAGAAAGTATGCAAATACAAGAGTAGAATTAAATATTATGCAGATAATTATTACGCAATTGTATGACTCATCTAATCAGGATATGCGAGTATGACATACATGAACTACATGGTGATCATGGAGTTAATGTAATTGTTATTTGGGATATTGTATTCCAGAGAGGTTCCAAATATAAAAGGAGTTAATTCTGGATCACTGATAGGAATTGAAACTCATTAATGGTTATTTAAATATAAAGGTCAACTATATTGGAAAGCATTTCAGCTATAGGGAGTATGTTAATATATATTTGTTGCTTTTCTAAACAAAGGTTTATATTTACAGTTATATTTTAAAGAAGAATACAATGATATTTAATAGAGTAATATATCATATCTCATGCAGAATATTACTTTATAAAAAAGGTCAATATTTGGTTGTATTGAATGAAAATATTTTGTATGATCAATTAAATGAATCAATATAATTTTTATTTATAAAAAAAATCCACAAAGATATATGACTGAAGGAAAAAAGATAAAAAGGCTACACTTACATAAAGGATTTTATATTAGGATAATATTTCAATAATATATAAACATCTATATTATGTTGAAATATAATATGGTAATAAATGAATGGTATGGTACACTGTAATAATATAGGTTAGCTATAATCACCAACTTTGGTGTAGTAATAGAAAAGAAGAAGATATCTTCGATCAAGACTAAAGTCAACAGGAAATGTAATGTTTTCTAGAGACTGTGATATTCATGAAGTCTATAAACATAAAGACTAGGGATGAGCGAACCCGAACTGTATAGTTCGGGTTCGTACCGAATTTTGGGGTGTTCGTGACACGGACCCGAACCCGAACATTTTCGTAAAAGTTCGGGTTCGGTGTTCGGCGCTTTCTTGGCGCTTTTTGAAAGGCTGCAAAGCAGCCAATCAACAAGCGTCATACTATTTGCCCCAAGAGGCCATCACAGTCATGCCTACTATTGGCATGGCTGTGATTGGCCAGTGCACCATGTGACCCAGCCTCTATTTAAGCTGGAGTCACTTAGCACCGCACGTCACTCTGCTCTGATCAGTGTAGGGATAGGATGCAGCTGCTGCTGTTAGGGTGAGATTAGGCAGGGATTTACTCTTCCAAAACACTTAATGAAGTGATCGATCTACAGCTGTGAATCATTCAACCTCTGCTATTTAAATGCTCACTGTTTTTAGGCTGCCCAGAGCATTTTTCTGTCACTTTTTTCTGGGGTGATCGGCGGCCATTTTGTGTCTTGTGGTGCGCCAGCACAAGCTGCCACCAAGTACATTTAACCAATAGTGGTTGTTTTTTTTTGCTATATCCTATATCAGGGGTTTGGCTGGGCTTACTATTTTATTGAGGGGTGAAATACAATTGCCAAAATAGCAGTACCCTAAATCTGGTGTTTCAGCTGTGGCTAGCCAATTGTAATACTGTCTGCTGCCTGGCAAAGGACATATTTTTTCTGGGTTGAAATACAATTCCCAAATTAGCAATTCCCTAAATCAGTGGTTTCCCGCTGTAGCAGGCCAAGTTTAAAACTATCCATAAAAGGGTATATTACATTGAAGGTGCTGATAGGGTCATCCTCAATAACTTCACACGCTACCGTGCATTTCTAAGTCTAATTCTGTCCGAAAAAGGGATACCCGTCATCCAGGGCCTAAATACTAGGCCTACAATTTATATTCAGCTAAATCTGTGGTTATTGCTGTAGCTGGTCAAGTTATTTGGTGTCCGCCAAAGCACAGTTTTTTTTCTGGGTTGAAATACAATTCCCAACTTAGCAATTCCCTAAATCAGTGGTTTCTGCTGTATCAGGCCAAGTTTAAATCTATCCATAAAAGGGTATATTACATTGAAGGTGCTGATAGGGTCATCCTCAATAACTTCACACGCTACCGTGCATTTCCAAGTCTAATTCTGTCCGAAAAAGGGATACCTGTCATCCAGGGCCTAAATACTAGGCCTACAATTTATATTCAGCTAAATCTGTGGTTATTGCTGTGGCTGGTCAAGTTATTTAGTGTCCGCCAAAGCACAATTTTTTTTCTGGGTTGAAATATAATTCAAAACTTAGCAATTCCCTAAATCAGTGGTTTATGCTGTATCAGTGTCACGGAAGGTGTACAGGAAACAAGACAACACAAAATGAAGATCCGACTGACTGGATCCAAAACTAAGGAACAAAAATGGAGACCCCTGCATCAGACCTGGCATTCTCCCTGACTGCTCAGCCTATGCGAAAATCCCAATGGTAGATGATCGCATATTCTCGTACCTCGACTGTATAACACCTGAACACCCTATAATAGTGAGGGGACACGACCACCGGCTCCCTACACTAGATACGGAGGGAGTCAGGGTCACCTGGGATCCAGCAAACAGAAAAACACAAATAAATGCACAACACTTATTTTGTAGAAGACTGGGAAGTAGGATCAGCATGCACACACACTCCAGGAAGTAATATAAACCGCAAACTCATGCACTATGGGGAGGAATTTAAAGGGATGCAATCAGTACAACTACATGACAGCTGAGAGAGGCTAACGAGATGAGGAACTGAAAGCAAAACAAAGGAAGCTGAAGGAGGAGGTTCTGAAAGGCATCTGTCAGAGCTTCTCAGATGTCTGGTGGTGACAGTACCCCTCCTTCTACGAGTGGACTCCGGACACTCAGAGCCCACCTTCTCAGGATGGGACCTATGGAAAGCCCTGATGAGACGAGTGGCCTTAATGTCAGTCACTGGGACCCACATCCTCTCCTCAGGACCATAACCCTCCCAAAGAACGAGGTACTGGAGAGAACCGCGGACAACACGAGAATCCACAATCCTAGAGACCTGAAATTCAAGATTACCATCAACAATAATTGGAGGAGGAGGCAAAGACGAGGGTACAATGGGTTGGACATAAGGACAACACCAGATCACCAACATTCAGGTCCGGACCAGGCACACGTCTCTTATCTGCCACACGCTTATATCTCTCACTCATGCTCTTTAGATTATCCTGAATCTTTTGCCAAATAGATGACAAAGATGAGGAGAATCTGTCCTCATCAGGTAAACCAGAAGACCCCTCTCCCGAGAATGTCCCAAACTGCGGATGAAACCCATATGCACCAAAAAATGGTGACTTATCAGAGGACTCCTGACGACGGTTATTTAAAGCAAACTCAGCAAGGGACAAAAAAGAACACCAATCCTCCTGATTCTCTGCCACAAAACAGCGCAGATATGTCTCCAGATTCTGATTGACGTGCTCTGTCTGGCCATTCGACTGCGGGTGGAAAGCAGAAGAGAATGACAACCGAACCCCCAAGCGAGAACAGAAAGCCTTCCAGAATCTGGAAACAAACTGCGTGCCCCTATCAGAGACCATGTCTGAAGGAATACCATGCAATTTGACAATGTGATCAATAAATGCCTGCGCCAGCGTCTTCGCATTGGGCAAGCCAGGAAAAGGGATGAAATGCACCATTTTGCTAAAACGGGTCCAAGGACAGGAAGGAATGGGTAAGGGAAGGAGAGGACCTGATGGCCGTGAATGAGGGACTTTGGCACGAGCGCAGGTCTCGCAGGCTGCCACAAAACCCTCAACCGACTTACGAAGCGCCAGCCACCAGAATCTCCGAGCGATGAGATCCACTGTGGCTCTTGCCCCCGGGTGCCCAGCAAGGACCGTATCGTGGTGTTCCTTAAAAATCTTGTGTCTTAAAGCGAGAGGCACAAACAACCTCCCAGGAGGACAAAGATCAGAAGCTGTTGACTGGGCTGCCTGCACCTCTGCCTCCAATTCAGGAAAAAGAGCAGAGACCACCACACCTTCAGCCAAAATAGGACCCGGGTCTTCAAAATTCCCACCTCCCGGAAAACAACGTGACAGGGCATCTGCCTTCACATTCTTAACTCCAGGGCGGAACGTGACAACAAAATTAAACCTTGAAAAGAACAAAGACCATCTGGCCTGTCTCGGGTTCAGACGCTTGGCTGACTCCAAGTAGGCTAGATTTTTATGGTCAGTAAACATGGTAATAGGGTGTCTGGCTCCCTCTAGCCAATGGCGCCATTCCTCAAAAGCCAACTTGATGGCCAACAACTCCCTATCTCCCACATCGTAATTTCTCTCTGCGGAGGAGAGTTTCTTCGAGAAAAAGGCACACGGTCGCCATTTGGCAGGAGAGGAACCTTGAGACAAGACCGCACCCACACCCACCTCAGAAGCATCAACCTCAACTATGAAGGGTAGAGAAATATCAGGTTGTACCAAGATGGGAGCGGAAGCAAAACTCTCCTTGATATCAGAAAAGGCCTTACGCGCCTCTACCGACCAGGAAGAAAAATCTACCCCCTTTCTAGTCATATCAGTGAGTGGTTTAACAACAGAGGAATAATTCAAAATAAACTTCCTGTAATAATTGGCAAAGCCCAAAAAACGCATCAGCGCCTTCTGATTCTCAGGAAGCTCCCACTCAAGCACAGCGCGGACCTTCTCGGGGTCCATGCGAAAACCAGAAGCGGAGAGAAGAAACCCCAGAAATTGAATTTCTGGAACCGCAAACACACATTTTTTCCAGTTTCGCGTACAATTTATTCTCCCGCAGGATGAGCAAGACCTGACGTAAGTGTTCCTTATGAGTTTTGAAATCAGGAGAAAAAATCAAAATGTCATCCAAATACACTAATACAAATTTCCCCATTAAATGATAAAAAATGCTGTTCACAAAATGCTGAAAAACGGCTGGAGCATTCATCAAACCAAAAGGCATAACCAAATTCTCAAAATGGCCCTCAGGGGTATTGAAGGCCGTCTTCCATTCGTCTCCTTCTCTGACCCTGACCAGGTTGTATGCCCCTCTTAGATCTAATTTGGAAAAAACTTTAGCCCCAACAATCTGGTTAAACAGGTCCGGGATCAGAGGAAGCGGATAAGGGTCACGAATTGTGATACTGTTCAGCTCCCTGAAATCCAGACAAGGTCTTAAAGAACCATCTTTTTTCTTAACAAAGAAAAAACCAGCGGCAACAGGTGACTTCGAGGGTCGTATGTGTCCTTTTCTCAGACTCTCAGAGATATAAGCACGCATAGCGACCCTTTCAGGTTGGGAGAGATTGTATAAACGAGATTTAGGCAGCTTGGCGCCTGGGATGAGATTAATAGGGCAATCGTACTCCCTGTGCGGGGGCAAATCCTGAACTCCACTCTCAGAGAAGACATCCGAAAATTCAGAGAGAAAAGATGGTACAGTCTTAGTAGAAACCTCAGAAACAGATGTCGTGAGGCAATTCTCTCTGCAAAAGTCACTCCAACCATTTATTTGCCTCGCTTGCCAATCAATGGTGGGGTTATGTTTAGTGAGCCAGGGTAGCCCCAACACTAGAGGAGTAGGCAATCCGCTAAGGACGAAACATGACACATCCTCAACATGAGCATCACTCACAATTAAACGGATATTGTGAACTATGCCCTTTAATGATTTCTGAGAAAGTGGAGCGGAATCAATAGCAAAAACAGGAATATCCTTTCCCAAAGTGCATACCTGGAAACCATGAGTTATCGCAAATTGATTATCAATGAGATTGACAGCTGCTCCACTATCTACAAAAATCTCACAAAAAATGTTCTTGCTCTCTAGCGCCACCCTGGCAGGCAGGACAAAACGGGAACTACAAGCAAACGGAAAACCTTCAATTTCCGCCTCAACCCTGCCAATGTTAACAGATGGAACATTTTTAAAGGATTTTTTCCTTTTTGTTTCTTTATTACTCCCAAAAAACTGCCTGAATCTCCTAGAGGGACAAACATTTGCCAAATGATTTATACCTCCACAACAAAAACAAACCTTCCCATGCGGGCTGAATCTTCTATTGTCAGAGGCAATCAACCCCAGCTGCATGGGCTCCTGCTCAGAAGGGATTGACAGCGACTGAGACCCCTGCGCACTGAATGAGACCGCTGCACTGTCCTGGGATTGAGTATGACAGGAAGGAGTGATCTCTCCTCTCTCTCTAAGACGCCTGTCAATACGAACGGCCCGAGACATGGCAGAGTCCAAGGAGGTAGGCCTCTCATGAAAGGCAAATGCATCTTTCAATCCCTCTGAAAGACCATGGCAAAATTGACTTCGGAGTGCAGCATCATTCCAACCAGTATCAGCTGCCCATCTCCGAAATTCTGAGCAGTATATCTCTGCGGATTGTTTACCCTGGCATAACAGACGTAGTCTAGACTCAGCCAAAGCAATACGATCCGGATCATCATATATCTGACCCAGGGCTAAAAAGAATTCATCCACTGAACGGAGGGGCCGTGCCCCCACCGGCAGCGAAAAGGCCCACGACTGAGCGTTACCCCTGAGCAGCGATATAATGATCCCCACCCTCCGTTCCTCATCACCAGAGGAATGGGGAAGAAGGCGAAAATGGAGTTTGCAAGCCTCTCTAAAACGCACAAAATTCTCACTACCCCCGGAGAACGTATCCGGGAGCGAGATCTTAGGCTCAGAACAAACTCCATGAACGCAAGCTGAACCGGTCACTTAGAAACTGAGAAAGAGTCTTACGGAGATCTGCTACCTCCAATGAAAGACCCTGAAAGCGTTCAGTCAAAAGTGAAACCGGATCCATGCTTGAGACGGTTTTGGCGGTTTATAATGTCACGGAAGGTGTACAGGAAACAAGACAACACAAAATGAATATACGACTCACTGGATCCAAAACTAAGGAACAAAAAGGGAGACCCCTGCATCAGACCTGGCACTCTCCCTGACTGCTCAGCCTATGCGAAAATCCCAATGGTAGATGATCGCATATCCACGTACCTCGACTGTGTAACACCTGAACACCCTCTAATAGTGAGGAGACACGACCACCGGCTCCCTACACTAGATACGGAGGGAGTCAGGGTCACCTGGGAACCAGCAAACAGAAAAACACAAATGAATGCACAACACTTATCTTGTAGAAGACTGGGAAGTAGGATCAGCATGCACACACACTCCAGGAAGTAATATAAACCGCAAACTCATGCACTATGGGGAGGAATTTAAAGGGATGCAATCAGTACAACTACATGACAGCTGAGAGAGGCTAACGAGATGAGGAACTGAAAGCAAAACAAAGGAAGCTGAAGGAGGAGGTTCTGAAAGGCATCTGTCAGAGCTTCTCAGATGTCTGGTGGTGACAATCAGGCCAAGTTTAAATCAAGTTATTTGGTGTCCGCCAAAGCACAGATTATTTTCAGGGTTGAAATGCAATACCCAACTTAGCAATTCCCTAAATCAGTGGTTTCTGCTGTATCAGGCCAAGTTTAAATCTATCCATAAAAGGGTATATTACATTGAAGGTGCTGATAGGGTCATCCTCAATAACTTCACACGCTACCGTGCATTTCCAAGTCTAATTCTGTCCGTAAATGTATACCTATCATCCAGGGCCTAAATACTAGGCCTACAATTTATATTCAGCTAAATCTGTGGTTACTGCTGTGCCTGTATTAGTGTAATACGGTACCTAAATAGATAGCCAGATAGTGTTAGGTGCCTGTAAAAAAAAGGCCTGAATTTGAATTCAATACATTGGGCCAAATAATTTTTTTCTTATTGTTGTGAACGGTAACAATGAGGAAAACATCTAGTAAGGGACGCGGATGCGGACATGGTCGTGGTGGTGTTAGTGGACCCTCTGGTGCTGGGAGAGGACATGGCCGTTCTGCCACAGCCACACGTCCTAGTGTACCAACTACCTCAGGTCCCAGTAGATGCCAGAATTTACAGCGATATTTGGTGCCATTCTAAGGATGGTAAGGCCTGAGCAGGTACAGGCATTAGTCAATTGGGTGGCCGACAGTGGATCCAGCACGTTCACATTATCTCCCATCCAGTCTTCTGCAGAAAGCTCACAGATGGCTCCTGAAAACCAAGCCCATCAGTCTGTCACATCACCCCCATGCATATCAGGGAAACTGTCTGAGCCTCAAGTTATGCAGCAGTCTCTTTGAAGACTCTGCTGGCAGGGTTTCCAAAGGGCATCCACCTAGCTCTTTCCCAGCGGTGGAAGACATAGAATGCACTGACGCACAACCACTTATGTTTCCTGATGATGAGGACATGGGAATACCACCTCAGCACGTCTCTGATGATGAAACACAGGTGCCAACTACTGCGTCTTTCTGCAGTGTGCAGACTGAACAGGAGGTCAGGGAGGAAGACTGGGTGTAAGACGATGCAGGGGACGATGAGGTCCTAGACCCCACATGGAATGAAGGTCGTGCCACTGACTTTCAGAGTTCAGAGGAAGAGGCAGTGGTGAGACCGAGCCAACAGCGTAGCAAAAGAGGGAGCAGTGGGCAAAAGCAGAACACCCGCCGCCAAGAGACTCTGCCTGCTACTGACCGCCACCATCTGGGACCAAGCACCCCAAAGGCAGCTTCAAGGAGTTCCCTGGCGTGGCAGTTCTTCAAACAATGTGCTGACAACAAGACCCGAGTGGTTTGCACGCTGTGCCATCAGAGCCTGAAGCGAGGCATTAACGTTCTGAACCTTAGCACAACCTGCATGACCAGGCACCTGCATGCAAAGCATGAACTGCAGTGGAGTAAACACCTTAAGAACAGGGAACTCACTCAGACACCCCCTGCTACCTCTTCTGCTGCTGCCGCCTCGGCCTCTTCCTCCGCCTCTGGAGGAACGTTGGCACCTGCCGCCCAGCAAACAGAGGATGTACCACCAACACCACCACCTCTGTCACCAAGCATCTCAACCATGTCACACGGCAGCGTTCAGCTCTCCATCTCACAAACATTTGAGAGAAAGCGTAAATTCCCACCTAGCCACCCTCGATCCCTGGCCCTGAATGCCAGCATTTCTAATCTACTGGCCTATGAAATGCTGTCATTTAGGCTGGTGGACACAGACTAAATAGAATACTGTGACAAATTCAAAATTATCCTGAATAAATGCTCATTTGACATCATTGTATTAAGCATTGAATACTTACAGAAGTCCATCTCAGAGATCTGCAATTTCCAATCATTTCTTCCCAAGATTGGAACGACCTTAAGAAAAAGACAGAAAAGACTTTGGAGGATCACAAGAAATATATCGAGCAAACCAAGAGATCCAAATTCACTCGTGATACAGAGTATTATCAACTGAAAAGAGCCTACGCAATGGCAAGAAACCGACCCACATGGCTATCAATCGTTTGGGGCCTATGCATCCTCTTCCTCTGGGAGCGACAGATCTTCATGTCGCAGACCACAACTTTTTTTCCCCCCGTCGGGGCAACAGGACCAGACGACCCCACGGATACGCATGGGTAGAGGCTCCCGTCATATAGGAACTCTCTACAATCCAAACCAGATCCCAGGTATAGGTTTAGCTATTAATATTTCATCGAGGACTTTATCTGCTGATGTTTCTAATGTGTCTGACTCATCACAAATCACCAATAGATTGTCCATTACTTTCTTAGGTCTCAAACAAAAGTAATTTCATGCCTCCTAAATCATATCACGGAGTTGAGGCCTTTATTCATTTAGTTGACAAGGAGATTCAGGTGTGTATTCACTCCTTTAAAAGGGGCCGGTACCCGTCTCGTTCAAATCTCCCAAATATCAAATTTCTTGTATTACAGTCACTTAGGCGTGATAAGACAATTACAATCAAACCCGCAGATAAAGGAGGGGCCATAGTGGTAATGGACACGTCCTATTATATACAAGAAATTTAGAGACAATTAGCAGACACTGAGACATACAAACTTACTTACATTAATCCCACTGTAAGCATTAAAAAAGAAATAGAATAATTTCTTGATCATCATCTCACTGTGGGCACAATTGACAAAGCGACATAAAAATAATTACATAATTATCATCCTGTTATGCCGGTTTTTTACACATTGCCAAAAATACATAAAAATTGTCCGATAGTGGCATCAACAGATTCAGTTTTAGCACCACTCTCCATCTATTTGGAAAAAATACTTACACCACTAGTACACCAAACTAAGTCCTATCTACTAGATACATTACATTTCTTGAAAATTGTTTCTTCCTTAGGTGCGATTCCCTCTAACTCGCTTTTGGTCACTTTAGATGTGAACAGCCTGTATGCCTCCATCTCACATGCTTTTTGTATTAGATTATTACAATTTATCCTACAAGTTTTTTTTTTTTATGTTTGGTGATCATTATTATATTCAGAAAAAGGGTACGACTATGGGGGCGAATGTGGCCCCCCCATGCCAATATCTTTATGGCACAGTTTGAGGATGATTACGTGTATTCTCACATATTATTTTAATCTCATGCGCTAATGTGGCGCAGGTTAATCGATTATATTTTTTGTATCTGGACAGGCAACAGGGATAGATCTTTACACAAAACCCACAGACAGAAATACATTGCTATTATATTCTAGCTGTCACCCTAAGAATACGAAGATATCATTACCTCGATCACAATTCGCCAGAGTGTCAAGAATTGTGAGTGACCCTATACTTAAAAATCAACAGCTATTGGAATTTGAGGCACGTGGTTATCCCCGTTAGCCCCATGCCTATTACATAAAGAGATTAATTTAATTCAGGACAAACAAATACCTAAGTCTTCACAATCTCTACCCCAATCACAACAATCCTGCCCTCGACTCCCATTAGTGGTCACGTAATACCCATTCATGCCAAAAATACAACATACAGACGTGGACAAAATTGTTGGTACCCTTTGGTCAATGAAAGAAAAAGTCACAATGGTCACAGAAATAACTTTAATCTGACAAAAGTAATAATAAATTAAAATTCTATAAATGTTAACCAATGAAAGTCAGACATTGTTTTTCAACCATGCTTCAACAGAATTATGTAAAAAAATAAACTCATGAAACAGGCATGGACAAAAATGATGGTACCCCTAACTTAATATTTTGTTGCGCAACCTTTTGAGGCAATCACTGCAATCAAACGCTTCCTGTAACTGTCAATGAGACATCTGCACCTCTCAGCAGGTATTTTGGCCCACTCCTCATGAGCAAACTGCTCCAGTTGTGTCCGGTTTGAAGGGTGCCTTTTCCAGACTGCATGTTTCAGCTCCTTCCAAAGATGCTCAATAGGATTGAGGTCAGGGCTCATAGAAGGCCACTTTAGAATAGTCCAATTTTTTCCTCTTAGCCATTCTTGGGTGTTTTTAGCGGTGTGTTTTGGGTCATTGTCCTGTTGCAAGACCCATGACCTGCGACTGAGACCAAGCTTTCTGACACTGGCTAGTACATTTCTCTCTAGAATTCCTTGATAGTCTTGAGATTTCATTGTACCCTGCACAGATTCAAGACACCCTGTGCCAGACGCAGCAAAGCAGCCCCAGAACATAACAGAGCCTCCTCCATGTTTCACAGTAGGGACAGTGTTCTTTTCTTGATATGCTTCATTTTTTCGTCTGTGAACATACAGCTGATGTGCCTTGGCAAAAACTTCGATTTTTGTCTCATCTGTCCACAGGACATTCTCCCAGAAGCTTTGTGGCTTGTCAACATGTAGTTTGGCATATTCCAGTCTTGCTTTTTTATGATTCGTTTTCAACAATGGTGTCCTCCTTGGTCGTCTCCCATGTAGTCCACTTTGGCTCAAACAACGACGGATGGTGCGATCTGACACTGATGTTCCTTGAGCATGAAGTTCACCTTGAATCTCTTTAGAAGTCTTTCTAGGCTCTTTTGTTACCATTCGGATTATCCGTCTCTTAGATTTGTCATCAATTTTCCTCCTGCGGCCACGTCCAGGGAGGTTGGCTACAGTCCCATGGATCTTAAACTTATGAATAATATGTGCAACTGTACTCACAGGAACATCTAGTTGCTTGGAGATGGTCTTATAGCCTTTACCTTTAACATGCTTGTCTATAATTTTCTTTCTGATCTCTTGAGACAGCTCTTTCCTTTGCTTCCTCTGGTCCATGTCGAGTGTGGTACACACCATATCACCAAACAACACAGTGATTACCTGGAGCCATATATATAGGCCCAATGGCTGATTACAAGGTTGTAGACACCTGTGATGCTAATTAGTGGACACACCTTGAATTAACATGTCCCTTTGGTCACATTATGTTCTGTGTTTTCTAGGGGTACCATCATTTTTGTCCATGCCTGTTTCATGAGTTTATTTTTTTACATAATTCTGTTGAAGCATGGTTGAAAAACAATGTCTGACTTTCATTGGTTAACATTTATAGAATTTTAATTTATTATTACTTTTGTCAGATTAAAGTTATTTCTGTGACCATTGTGACTTTTTCTTTCATTGACCAAAGGGTACCAACAATTTTGTCCACGTCTGTATTATACAGAAACATTGGTCCCTTTTGGGCAGATTCTATCCAGAAAAAAAGAGAATTTAATAATCCAGTTAGGATGTGTTATACGCGCCCTAGGAATTTACGTGACACTCTTGTAAATGTAGACATTGGCCCAGAAACAATTCAGCTAAAACAAACTGCATTCTCTAATCCAAAAACGGGCACATTTCCTTGTCTTAAATCTGACATACGTTGCAATAAATCCGAACTCCCCATACCTCATCATTTTATTCAAGCTAGTCATCGTATCAGCCAAAATCAGATTTCAAATAATTGAACATGTCTCTATCCCACGACGAGGAGGTCATCGAAAACTACTACTACACAAATTAAAGACATTATCCCCAATGGGCTTGAATCGTGATTTTGATTTATATATACAGTGTGTCACGGTGGTGAGTGGGGAAAACCCCCCACCGTGCAATAGCTGCTGCTGCAACGCCAGATAGCAGGGAACAGGGAGCTGGTCACCTCCTCACGTAACCCTAAACGCTCTCCCTGGACTCCTAGCGTATGAGCCGCCTCATAAGGTAAGGGGGCTCATACTCTCCAACCTAGGACCCTGCTATCCCTGCTACACCCTAGGCCTGATGACAGGGCAGAGAATGCCTGTGCATCCTCGACACGGATGACTGGCGTCTCCAGAGGCCCAGTAGCTGACAGGATGCAAGGCAATGGGGGAAACCGTACGGCAGGTAAGACACAAAGCACAATAACAATGTTATCTACTCTTACCTGCCGCAGCCAAGATGGAAAGAGGCTCCGGGCTGGGAAACCCACGGTCTTGCCTTCGCTTAACCCCTCCGGGTAAGCACGCCCCTTTCGGAGCCATCACACACCATAATCAAACCTCTCAGACAAAACCCACACCACAACTACATACATCAGGTGGGGAGATGAATGACAAACACACCGGAGGGGACAACAGAACAGCAAGGGAAACAGAATAATAAATAAGGGTGGCTCACACAGACAGGATTACAAACAGCCCAGGAGCAGAGCTCCACACCAAGCTGAGCCAAATCCCAACTGAACCCTCAGACTCCAACACACCAACCTTATAAGGAGGCCTGAGGTCACACCCACACAGACACACCCAATGTTCACAACACACAGAAGGGGATTAACCCTTCCAACACCAGTGGAAGGGAAGACAGCAACTAAAAGGGGAAGTGCATACAACTCAAACCCTGTGGACACCAAACAGGGAATGTGCACACATATAAAACACGTTGCCAAGGGCAACCGCACGCATGACTGTTGTCCGCGACAACCGCACCTGAGGCAACCACTAAGTGCCCCCAGCTGCGGTTGACGAACTCCAAAACGCGGGCAACCGCATGCGGCTCACAAGGAGTCACGACCAAGACCGAGGGTCGTGACACAGTGATCCTATAACATTTTCTTTTTTGTTTATACTCCCTACAGACTAAATGACCTCAATATATAGGTATGGCTCTTTTTGTAATAAGTATTGGCCCTAACATATACTTTTGGTATTCTAACATACTAACCCTGTATTGTGCCCCTCCCCCTATGCCATGTCATGCTATACAATTTTGTTTCAGTTTGCATTTGTATTAATCATTATGCTAACAGGTACGTTATATATACTAATAGCATTATACATTATTTATCCAATGTAGAACAAGCTTTAGACCATGCAAGTCTCTTCCATATACTGATGTAATCTAATGCCTATTTCATTCTATACATTGATGTTAGCCTTATTATAATTTGTATTACTTTTGAGCGCCCTTTGCTTCCATTGTGCATTACATGCCCCTTTTATGACATGTTAGCTTTCCAGTGCAAGGGCCGGTCCATTTCCAGACACACGTGATATAGTGCCGATCACGTGATCGGACTTCTCTGCCAGGCCTTCCCTTACAGCACATAGATTATTACTTCGCATGCGCGCGCATCTGTGAGGTCAGACGAACCTCACACTACTACATCTCGTGCTATTTGAATGCCTTTTATACCGGACATGCGCAGTCATCTTAGCGCAACGGCACCTTTCTTCCGGTCAGTACCAAATTCGAGGTATGTATACCACATTAAGGCTTCTATAGTATATTATATGCTACCTATTAACCTACATGCTGCTTGTTAATTTTGGCACTACCGTGATCCTGTCTTGCACTAAATCATTTTCCATAGGGACATCGATCTAACTATGTTTATATGATGAGGTGTCTGTGAAGGTTGCAAAATTAAGTTTGAACATTTATTTGAGCCACTGGTTTTCAGCCAATGGTTTTCAGTTTTATTGGGCCAACATTTCGGTCTTGTTCACGGCCTATTAATTACAATTAAAGCAAATAAGTATACAAATAAAAAATAAAAAAAAGACTAAAGGAGGAAACAAAACACAGGAAATATTAAATTATATATAATATATACATCTAAAGTTCCTCTGTGTATAGATATGGGCTGTACACAATAGCCTTGAGGCCGTAGACACAATAGTAAATAAATCCAGCAAAGTCACTTGCGATTATGGTATGTATATTGTATAGACAATTTAGCTCAAAGTATTGTGTTGAAATACAGGACACAAACTCATCATATAAATATCTGTAAAGAATAAATCAAAGCAACTGGACGTACTGTAGATTTCTTGAAAACGTTTCATTTGTTCTTCCAACAACCTTTCTCAATTCTGAGTGACTGTACAAGAATTCTCTGGGAATAAAAACCAGTGGCTCAAATAAATATTCAAACTTAATTTTGCTATTTTCGAGTGCCGTGAATTTATTTTCATTACACCAGCATGTCAACCTGATTAAGGGGATCTGAAGTCCCCTAAACACGTTGTTTTTACTTGTGCGCATTTTGGATGGAATAAAGAAACTTTTCTACATCCAAGACTGTCTGAATTGGGTTCGACGCGCCGTCGCAGGATTTCATTTTTACCTTACACTAGCATGTGTCCCGTAATATCACCCGTGCCCTGACCAACACAGTTAGGCCGAATGCACACGCCCGTTTTTCACGGCCGTGAGCGGTCCGTGGAACCGCGGCCTGGATTCCTGCTGAGAGCAGGAGCGCACAGAGTCATTGGTTGCTATGACGCCGTGCGCTCCCTGATGCCGCCACAGTACATTAATACACTGGTATAGATCATATTAGTGTATTACTGTATTGCGGCGGCAGCAGGGAGCGCACGGCGTCATAGCAACTAATGACGCCGTGCGCTCCTGCTCTCAGCAGGAATCCAGGCCGTGGTTCCACGGACCGCTCACGGCCGTGAAAAAATGCTGTGTGCATTCGGCCTTACTGGGAAGGTCCACTTAACCACTGACATATGGACAAGCACTTTCGGACAGGGACGCTACATTTCACTGGGTGAACGTTGTGGAGGGAGGGAGCGAGTCGTACCCTGGGATGACATAGGTGCTACCGACGCCAAGGATTGCGGGTCCTAATTCCATCAGGGTTTCCGCAAAAACCGACGCTGGTTGCTCCAACCCTCACTTTTCCTCCTCCACCTCCTCCTCCACTTCCACCTCAGAACTATTCTCTTGCAGCGTCAGTCAGCCATCAGTCGGTAGCTGGTAGCAGTGTAGCACTGCAGTGGGGAAGCATCAACAAGCCTTGCTTAAGATGATCTGCTTGGGTGACAAACAGCAAAACGCCGCAGAGCTGTGGCAGGGGATAAAAGACCAGACTGAGCTGTGGCTCTCGACTTTCAACCTAGAACCAGGCATGGTTGTGTCCGATAATGGCCGTAACTTTGTGGTGGCATCCCATGCCTAGCCCACGTCTTCAACTTAGTGGTGAAGGTGTGCCACGTGTGTGCACATTTCCGCGAGTCCTCGACAGCTTCCAACGGTCTGTCAACGCTGCAGCAGTGCTTACAATTGCCAGCTCACCAACTGTTGTGCGACGTCAGCACACACTGGACCTCTACGTTCCACATGTTGGTCAGGCTTTGTGAGCAGCAGAGGGCAGTAGGGGAAAACCAGTTGCAACATGATCGTCGCCTTTCCAGTCTGCTTCCGCTCTTCACAAGTGATGAGTGGGCATGGATGTCTGACTTCTGTGAGATTTTAAGAAACTTTTAGGAATCAATACAGATGGTGAGCGGCGATAATGCTATTATCAGCATCACCATCCCATTTCTGTGTCTATTCAAACTCTTGCTGCTCAAAATTAAAGCATACGCTTTGCATGTTGAAGAGGTGGAAATGGGGGTAAGACATTACACAGGGTGATAGCCAGACCAACCTCAGCTTGTCTTCTCAGTGCAAATTGGATGATGATGAGGGGGAGGAAGAGGAGGAGCAAGAGACGGTTGCCTCCGCTACAGAGTGTAGTACCCATGGAAGTTTAATTACATCTGTTCAGCGTGAATGGGCAAGAGAGAAGGAAGAGGATGAGGAGATTAAGAGGCATCCTCCTGATGACGACAGCGAAGTCTTGTCTGTTGGGACTCTGGCACATATGGCTGATTTTATGTCAGGCTGCCTTTCCTGTCACCCACATGTTTTACGCATTTTGGCCAACACCGATTACTGGTTGCTCACTCTTCTTGACCCCCGCTTTAAAGAGAACTTCTCATCTCTCAATCCTGTGGTGGAAAGGACGAGCAAAATGGTCTAATACCCGAAGGTCCTTGTGGAAAAATTGCTCCAAAAAATTTGTAAGTAGTTCCTTGGGCAACTGAGGAGGGAATATTAGGGGAACACACAGCAGTTCCAACAGGCAGGGCAACAATCTCTAAAGCCTGGGACAGTTTCATGACACCCCTACAGCACCCTCACCCTTATGCATGACCTAGTGTTGCAAGGAGGGAAAAATTTTGGAAGATGGTGAATGAGGACGTAGAGGACCGTGTCAGCGTCCTCAATGATCCCAGTGTGCCTTGCAACTGGGTGTTCAAGCTGGACACATGGCACGAACTGGCGCTCTATGCCTTGGAGGTGCTGGCTTGCCCTGATGCCAGCGTTTTGTCAGAGCTGGTATTTAGTGCTGCTGGGGGCATAATAACTGATAAGTGCATCCGCCTGTCAACTGAAAGTGCTGACAGGTTGAATCTTATAAAAGTGAACAAGGCCTGGATTGCCCCTGTCTTCTCTACTCCACCAGAAGAAAACATCTGAACATAAAGGCACTTTAAATGTGTTTTTATAATGTACTGAATACACAGTATTCCCATGCACCCCTTCTACCACACAAAATATGATTCAATCTTCCTTTTCTAGTCTTCCACCTTCTCCTCATCCATCATATCAACATGCTTATTAGTCTGCCCTCACTCCTAATGTTGTAGAGGGTCAGCTCACCTGAAGGCCCTCACATATAATGTTTTAGAGACTCATCTTGTAGCTGGCCAGCTAGGACCAGTCCTAGGTTGCTAGTTTAGCTCATATGTGCATACAGCTAGACCTACCAATAGCCTTTATACAGTTCCTATGCTTATGTGTCAAAGACAAAAGCAGAATGTTTTACTGTGACATCATGTTTTTGATGTCATATAACTGTTATATTTTGTGTTCACAGAAGCAGGAAAAGATAAAATGCCTTTAAGATTCATTTTGTAAGTAAGGTAAGCTTAGTGACACAACAGAAAGCATAGTGTTAATCTGTTGTTGCTAAGCAGAAGTCTAGACCAATCACAGCCAGCTTATCACACAGCAAGTGTTTTCACCCATAACAGTCAGCCTCACACACAGCCTGTCTGGGAATTCCCCTGACAGGAGCTGCTAGAATCATTACTCACCAGAGAGAGGAGCTGAACAGACACACAGTTCCAATCAGAGTCCAGTTTTATGGGAACAAGAGGCCAAAATAGGCATTTAAAACAGATATATAATGTTCATATTGTTAGTATTGTGCTTAGAACTGTATACTGAACTAGATATATATGTGTTTACTTACAGTTCCACCAATTGCAAATACAAATTTCAACCTACAAATTGCAAGCATTCAGATTCCATATTGAAATCCAAATTGCATACAACCATACCAGATCAACCAATCTGCAAATAGTCACTGCTAACTGCATACAGCAAGTGAACTATTAGTTAGACCTCAGCTATACCTCTCAGAGAGACCATAAAGTGCTTAAATAACTTAAAGTGAGAGTACAGATACTCAAGAGAGAAATATATCCACCATTGTATGTTGAATGACACGATTGAACAGTTGAACCACCATCTTATGCATACTGCCATTTTGTGATATCTTTTCAACATGTGTTTTGTACATGGACTATCTGCTGCGCAGGCGGCAGTGTTATATGAAGAGAAGTTGAAGTTAATTAAGAAGTTATTTCAAGCATTTGGTGTGCTCTTTAACCCCTTAAGGACACTGCCATATTTCACCTTAACCCCTTAAGGACCAGGCTCATTTTCACCTTCAGGACCAGGCCATTTTTTGCAAATCTGACCAGTGTCACTTTATGTGGTGATAACTTTAAAACACTTTGACTTATCCAGGCCATTCTGAGATTGTTTTTTTCGTCACATATATTGTACTTCATGACACTGGTAAAAAGTGCACCCCTAGAGTAGAAACTCCATAAAAGTGACCCCATCTAAGAAACTACACCCCTCAAGGTATTCAAAACTGATTTTACAAACGTCGTTAACCCTTTAGGTGTTCCACAAGAGTTATTGGCAAATGGAGATAAAATTTCAGAATTAAAAATTTTGGGCAAATTTTCCATTTTAATCAATTTTTTCCCCGTAGCAAAGCAAGGGTTAACAGCCAAACAAAACACTATATTTATTGCCCTGACTCTGCCATTAACAGGAACACCCCATATGTGGTCGTACACTACTGTATTTTTTACGGGATGAGGGGATGGTTTTATTGGCACTATTTTGGGGGCTATATGACTTTTTGATCACTTGCTAGTACACTTTTTGTTATCTAAGGTGACAAAAAAATACCTTTTTTTCCACAGTTTTTTTTTTTTACAGTGTTAATCTGGGGGGTTAGGTCAAGGGGTATTTTTATAGAGGAGCTTCTTACGGATGCTAATAGGTCTACTTTTTTGCATTTATTTTGGTTTTACCCTATGTTATCCTTTTATAAACAAACAAAAAAAAAACATTTCAGTATCTCCATAGTCTAAGAGTCCGTTTTTTAAATGTTTTTAGCTGATTATCTTAGATAGGGGCTTATTTTTTGTGTGATAAGGGGACAGTGTTATTGGAACTGATTTGGGGGCCATTTGACTTTTTGATAGCTTGCTATTACACTTTTTGTAATAGCAAGCAAGGTGACAAACAAAAACTTTTTTTTTTTGACCGTGTTAATCTGGGGGTAGGTAATGGGGTATTTTTATAGAGGAGATTATTACGAATGCAACAGTACCTAATATGTCAACTATTTATTTATTTATTTTAGTTTTACTAAATATTGTTTTTGGAAAAAAAAAATTGGGGTGTCCCCAACCATAGTTTTTTTTCGATACTCAGTGGCTAAATTGGGGACGGGGATTATAAATTTAGTTCTCCATGGAAGTGTGGTACTCCCTGAAGCAACCAATAACGCAGAGTGCATCGGGGAACGTATCACACTGAGTGGTGGTGTCCTTTCGTATCCCCCTCCTGTGACACACTCTGCACCTTTTTTGGGTCCGTCCCTTCTTTCTAGTATGGGGGACCACACCTGGAAAGTGTTGGCCAGGGACGATCCAGGTGCCTCCAGTTCCCGAGGTACTCCCGCCTGCTCTTTCCTGGTCAGAAAAGATCAGGGCCTTGAGGACTGCCTCATAGAACTGAAGGAATTTCCCTGTGTTGCTAGCGCTCTGGGACGGTACAAAAAAGTTGTACAAGGCAACCTGCACCAAGTAGACTGCAACTTTTTTGTAGCATGCTCGGGTTTTGTGCATGGCTTGAGGACTTGATCAGAGAGATCATCTCCTCCCATATACCGATTGTAGTCGACGATACAATCGGGCTTGAGGACCGCTGCCACGGTACCTCGCACATGGACAGGGGTGATGCCGTTACCGTGAATTGTGGACAGTACAAGGACATCCCTCTTGTCCTTACATCTGACCAGCAGCAGGTTTCCACTGGTAAGGGCACAGGTCTCACCCCTGGGGACAGGTACCTGGAGGGGGTAAGTAGGGACGCTGCGCTGATTTTTACGCACAGTCCCACAAGTGGACGTGGATATGGTGGCGAGAGACTGGAACAAGGGGATACTAATATATACTCATATAAAAGTTATCCATGTACAGGTGGTAACCCTTATCTAGCAGTGAGTGCATAAGGTCCCACACAAGTTTCCCGCTAACACCCAGAGTGGGGGGACATTCTGGGGGTTTACTACGGGAATCTCACCCCTCATACACATAAAACTTGTAAGTGTACCCTGAGGTACTCTCACAAAGTTTATACAGCTTCACGCCATACCTTGCCCGCTTAGAGGGAACATATTGGCGGAAAATGAGTCTCCCCTTGAAAGCAATGAGAGACTCGTCAACTGCGACCTCCCTTCCAGATACATAGGCCTCCACAAATTTGGCCCCAAAGTGATCGATGACCGGTCTGATTTTGTACAGGCGGTCATAGGCAGGATCACCTTGGGGGGGACATGCTGCATTATCTGCACAATGCAGGCATTTCCGGGTTGGCCTCAAACCGGGTACGTGTCATGGCCATACTGTAGAGTGGTTTCTGGTAGAGGACGTCCCCACTGCAGTGCTGCCTGACACTGGCTTTTTTGACTAGGCCCATGTGCAGCACGAGGCCCCAAAACGTTCTCATCTCAGCTGCACTGACCGGAGTCTAGCCACCAGCCCTAGCCAAAAGGGAGCCCAGGTGTTAAGCAACAAACTGTTGGGCGTACAGGGTTGTTTGCTCCACCATCAGATTTACAAAGTGGTCACTGAAAAAAAAGACTAAAGTAGTCGTATTCAGTGAAGCCCACTGTGGAAATCTGGATTCCTGGTTGGCCTACAAAATCAGGAATCGCGGGCTTAAAATTCTCTTGGGTACACCAGACAAGTTCACCGGCAGAGGGCTCAGGTGGACTTATCTGGTGGGCCGGAAAACTAGTACGAGCCCCAGAGCTGCTCATACTAGCATGGGCCACAGGGTCCCTGGCATGGAGGTCCCCTTGATCTGCCTGGCGGAGTCTCTGCCTCCTTGGGGGCTCATCATCGCTAGATGATGAGGAGGATGCAGATGACAACAGGAAAATGGGGTCATCCTTGTCCTCACTGGGGCTCTTGAAGTCAGAGGCAAGCAGGGCGTATGCCTCCTCAGCCAAGAATGTCCGGCGGGCCATAGGGGAGTGTGTGTACGTGTTTGTGTGCGTGTAAATCTTTATTCAGTCTGGACGGTAAATGGTGGTGTATTATCACACCGCCGATCATCGTCCTTTCCGGGTCATCAGTTATCGGGTCATCAAACCTGCGGTTTGCTGCGATCGCCGACACAGGGGGGTCACAGGACCCCTGGGCATTGTCCCATGGTGCCTGCTGATTGATTTCAGCAGGCACCGGGTTCCGATCACCACCGGCCGCATGGCGGTGATCGGAACTACACATGACGTACCGGTACGTCATGTGTCTTTAAGTACCAGGACATCATGCCATAACAGTACGTCATATGTCCCTAACAGGTTAAACCTACTGTTTCCATAGAACGGCGCTAGAGGAATGGTCTGGTTAGACTAAAAAGTCAGAGATACCAAAATTCTTCTAATGCCAAAGCGCAAAAGGCCCTTCATAGTGCTGCGTCTGCCACACAGCTCACCAGCAGGCCCTAACCTACAATCTTTTAGCGGGCCAGATCACCTGCAGGCCCTTGCATGTAATGTTTTAGAGGGTCAACTTACCAGCAGGCCCTCATCTACAATCTTTTAAAGGTTCAGCTCATCGACAGGCCCTCAACCATAATGTTTTACAGGGTCAGCTCACCTGCAGGCCCTCAACTACAATCTTTTAGATGGTCAGCTCATCTGCAGGCCCTCGCATGTAATGTTTTACAGGGTCAGCTCACCAGCAGGCCCTCACCTACAATCTTTTAGAGGGTCAGATCACCAGCAGGGCCCCGCATATAATGTTTTTGAGGGTCAGCTCACCAACAGGCCCTCAACCATAATGTTTTACAGGGTCAGCTCACCAATTATGGCCCTTGCCCATAATTTTTTCAATGGTTAGCTAAGCAGCAGGCACTCTCCCTTAATTTTTTCAATGGTCTGCTCAGCAACAGGCACTCGCCCATAATTTTTTCGATGCTCAGATCAGTAGCAGGCACTCGCCCCTAATGTTTTAAAGAATCAACTCTGCAGCAGATCCTCACCCCTAATGTTTTAGATGGTCAGCTCAGCAGCAGGCCCTCGCCCGTAACGTTTTAGAGGGTCACCAGCAGGCCCTTGCTCCTAATGTTTTTGAGGGTCACCAGCAGGCCATCAATCATAATTTTTCAAGGGTGTATGATGCATTCCTTTATGTGTAATAAAGGGTGTATTGGGGTGCAGTTTCCTTGTAATTTTTGGAAGCCCTTTCACTTAGTGCATAGCCTTTATGAGTGTAGGAGTCCCACTACCTGAACTAGGCACCCTCCCCTCTTCAGAGCAGGTGGTGCATGGTTTAATGCTCGGGTTTGCCCACTGACTTCCATTGTGCTTGCGTGCTCGGTAGAGCACCCGAGGTGTTCAACCCGAGCACCCGAACACCCGAGCACTTTGGTGCTCGATCAACACTAATGTCCATTAACAATTTGCCTGGCCCCCTTCAATTGTATGGGTTGGGGGACATCACAGCATGAAAATAGACAAAATAGGACTATATAGGACTATGAAGAAGGATTGCGCTGCAAGTTCTTTTGTATAGAAATAAAAATAAAAAGTTCCTTTAGTAGATCGTCAATCAACGTGGTCACAAGCCAACCTCACAAAATAACACTGGTATGGAAATCTGTTCTGAAATGAAAAAAGCGCACTATGGTGTAGCAAATTCCAAAAACTTAGCGCACCTGCGAATAGATTATACTCACAGGATTTCTTGCGAGTAAATGCGTGTAGGAATAGATGGTATCTTCAATGGAACTCTGTTAAAGAAAGAGGACTATAGCGTAGCTTGTAATTACACTTAAAACGCTTGCTGTAAAGTTATACTCACAGGATGTCCCTTATGAGATGCATGGAAAGAATCTACGCAATCTTCACAGACAGCTGGGCAGGTGGAGCAGGCAAGGATCAAGACACTCAAGCAGAAGAATCCCAAATATCAATCCCACGGATGAAATGCTACTACACCTTGATGGCAATAGACCTCAGCTACTCAAAAGGACTTGCAAGTAGAATGGATGCGCACCAAAGGGTCGGATAGAAATTATTTAATAAGAAATAAAATTACAGCTAAAACCACAAGACTAAAGTCTAATAATCTATTCGCAGGTGCGCTAAGTTTTTGGAATTTGCTACACCATAGTGCGCTTTTTTCATTTCAGAACAGATTTCCATACCAGTGTTATTTTGTGAGGTTGGCTTGTGACCACGTTGATTGACGATCTACTAAAGGAACTTTTTATTTTTATTTCTATACAAAAGAACTTTCTCCTGCAGTGCAATCCTTCTTCATAACTATTTATTTGACTTTTCCCACATTGTCTCCGGATTTGCAGCGCTAGAGAAGACAAGTATATCTAACAGAGACTTCTTTTTATTTATTTTTCTATATAGGACTATGTATGTCCTATTTTTTGACAGCCATTTGAATAGACCCACAGAATGCAATGGTTCTGAAAACAACCATGTGGCCATCACATTTGTGTGAATGTTATAATTCTAGTTGATAAAATTATTCTTGTGATGGACAAACAGGTGCATAGCTCGCTACAGTTCCAGTAGAGTTACATGTACCAGCAGTTTATTCTATTGGACGTAAACCATGAATAATTATTTTAAATTACAGTAAGCAGATATCTTATAAGGCTGGGTTTCCATGTTCAGGTTTAGTACTTTTTTAAACCAAAACCAGGACTAGATTACAAAAGAGGAGAAGACTCAGTCATGGCTTCGGATAAAAAAATAACTGCATCAGAAAACCCGAACATGGAAACCAAGCCTAAATCATGAGGAATTGATCCAGAACATATATTAGAAAAAAGATTATATCCCATTAAAAATATTGATAACAAATACTCAAAAGTGGGAGGTTTGATTTTGTACATTTGTTTAGCGCTCTCAAGTGGTTAATGGTTCATGTAACTCCGGGTTTATTCAACTTTCTTCATTTTATTTAAGATCATAGGGCATAGCATTTGAAGAACCTTCAACAAACATTTCGCACACCCTCTTGAATGAGCATATAAAAACACTTCGGCTGTAGTCAATGATTCTGTTTGTTTAGGTGGGGGAAAAAAGAGTCCCTCTAAAAATTTACTCTGCTTATTCTGAGAAGGTGTCAGACATGAACGCAACAATGGAATGACTGACAGCACATATACTTATATAAGTCCAACAGGTAATATGGAATCTATCCAGTATGTTTTCTGGCAAGAGGCTGAAGTTTATAAACCGTACATGAATGTGAACCAAACATGTTCCCTAGTGCTCCCGTCCAGACAGTTTGCTGTTGACTTTACTTTACTTTGTATTTGCTTCACCTGTTCAAAGATACGCTCACCAAATCTCCGCCCTTCACAGGTGCTAATCTCACAAAGGGAAGGAAATAACGATACGCTTCCTCTACCTTGTTTGTGAGATCAATTTTGAACAATTAAAGAAAGCAAATGTTTGGTTTTGGGCAACTCCTTATAGTAATATTACAGTGCTATAGCAAGTGATGAGATTGTATAGTTCTTTGCATCAGAAAGCCGGTGAAAGCAACATTTTATTAAGGTTTTTTGGGAAGAAGTAAAGATAGCAGACAGGGAAGTCAAAATGACAACTGGAGTGGAGTATAATTACTAGGTTTTGTTTTACATATGCTTTAAACATAAAAATGGCAAAAGGTCTTGTATTATTGCATTGATTGCTTGTAACTGTACTTGACTTGTAGCCCTGACCATAAAGGTGTTGTCCAGGTTCAGAGCTGAACCCGGACATAACCCCTCCTTCACCCTGGCAGCCCCTCTGAGTTGATCATTTCATGCTTCGATGCTTCGATCAGCATATTCTGCCTAGCAGTGAGCCTGGTGATGTCACTGGCACTAGCGGGCAGGCTTTAGCGCTGCCCTAGCCTGTAAAACAGCATAGGGCAACACTATAATTGCCCATTAGTACCGGTGACGTCACCGGGAACAATGCTAGGTGGAAACCTCTGCCTAGCAGTGTAAAAATATAATCAAAACAGCCCTTGCCCTGTGCGATGCAACAAAATGCTCCGATGCTCCACTCAGAGCGGCTGCCTGGGGAAAGAAGTGGTTATGTCCGAGTTCAGCTTTCTACTTTTGGGTTATCCAGCAGCTGTCACCAAGCATAATGCAAGGAAGTGTGTCATATGCAGCCCCTATCACAATGCAGTGTGAGGCTACATACAGTGGAGAGTATTGCAAATCAGAGGCATAGCTAGCCTCACACAGGTCCTAAAGATTCAAATCACTTCATGTCTCGACATAAATACATTTTGACACTATTCAAGACCATTAGGTAGTTATTGAAATTCTTAATTTGAATCTATGGATGATCTCTATGATAACACTGTTCCTGAGAAATTAAAAGGCAATATATTGTCAGTACCTTTCAGTAGTGCAGAATGTCTAGAAAAGGGGGCCACCAAAGTGGAGAAGAGCACGCCGTGTATGCATGGCATGTTCAAATTCGTCTCGGCTATTTTTGGAAATCCCATAGTGGTAAATGGTATATGTGGCAAGAGAGGGAGAGAGGCACTCATAGGGTAATATTTTCTTGGTGGGCATTTTAAAAAGAGGTAATGATTATGCTCACCTTTTTGTGTTGTGCAAACATAGGCGCAACACTAGTGTGGGTGTGTGTTTAAAGGATAACTGTCACACTTAGACCCTAATTTCAATTTTCATATATGTAGTTACTAATAACATGATATTCCAGAATCAGTTACTATTAGACTGACTTACCCCATATTTAATAAGATTCAGCCCTTAGCAACCAGTCTGCATAAAACTGCAATTTCACTATTTAGTTAAGATGGCCGCCACTGCCCTCCCCCTGAGGCTAATCCCGCCTGCCCTCACTAGCCAGTAACAGTAGCCCCCCAAAAGTGTCTGTAACCACAGCCCTTCCCCTAAAGGGTTATTCTCCTGCAACACAAAGGGGTCCTCTTACCACATGTTGCTTTCATTTATACACTGAGCAGATGGCAGATCTCCCTACCCTGCTCTGTGCTGCTTCCACTCTGCATTGTCCAGCTCTGCTGAGTGAGGGAGCATCTGCCAAGCGCAGGGACAGGGAGAAGTGCACACAGCCCAGGCACTGTTACCAGCTGCTGGGGAGGACCTGGCTTTAATCATTTACCTACAGTCCCTGGCTGTCTGTAATCTGACCTTGCACGCTGCTTCTGCGTCCTCCGTCCTTCAACACAGAGGACGGACCTGCATAGCAACCTGATTTTAAGCACAGGTAAAAGTAGGCAGTAGAGGGAACAAAACTGTGGAATTAAGGGGTAATTGAATACACAGTGAAAAGTTGAAATAGGGCCACCAAGGAGATGTTAATCACCACAATCCAATACTCAAAAAAAAAAAAAAATGACAGTTATACTTTAACCCCTTAAGGACCAGGCTCATTTTCACCTTAAGGACCAGGCCATTTTTTGCAAATCTGACCAGTGTCACTTTAAGTGCTCATAACTTTAAAACGCTTCGACTTACCCAGGCCGTTCTGAGATTGTTTTTTCGTCACATATTGTACTTCATGACACTGCTAAAATTGGGTCAAAAAAGTTAATTTTTTTGCATAAAAAAATAAATTTTTTACCAAAAATTTTGAAAAATTAGCAAATTTCAAAGTTTCAGTTTCTCTACTTCTGTAATACATAGTAATACCCCCAAAAATTGTGATGACTTTACATTCCCCATATGTCTACTTCATGTTTGTAGCATTTTGGGAATGATATTTTATTTTTTGGGGATGTTACAAGGCTTAGAAGTTTAGAAGCAAATTTTGAAATTTTTGAGAAATCTTCAAAATCCCACTTTTTATGGACCAGTTCAGGTTTGCAGTCATATTGTGAGGCTTAGATAATAGAAACCTCCCAAAAATGACCCCATTCTAGAAACTACACCCCTCAAGGTATTCAAAACTGTTTTTTCAAACTTTATTAACCCTTTAGGTCTTCCACAAGAGTTGATGGCAGATGGAGAAACAATTTTGAAATTTCTATTTTTTGGAAAATTTTCCAATATAATCAATTTTTTCCAGGAGTAAAACAAGGGTTAACTGCCAAACAACACTCAAAATGGGTTGCCCTGATTCTGTAGTTTGCAAAAACACCCCATATGTGGTCGTAAACTACTGTTTGGCCGAACGGTAGCACATAGAAGGAGGGGAACACCATATGGGTTTTGGAAGGCAGATTTTGCAGGACTGGTTTTGTTTATACCATGTCCCATTTGAAGCCCCCTGTTGCACCCCTAGAATAGAAATTTCAAAAAAGTGACTCCATCTAAGAAAGTACACCCCTCAAGGTATTCAAAACTGGGTTTACAAACTTTGTTAACCCTTTAGGTGTTCCACAAGAGTTAATGGCAGATGGAGAAACAATTTTGAAATTTCTATTTTTTGGAAAATTTTCCAATATAATCAATTTTTTCCAGGAGTAAAACAAGGGTTAACTGCCAAACAACACTCAAAATGGGTTGCCCTGATTCTGTAGTTTGCAAAAACACCCCAAATGTGGTCGTAAACTACTGTTTGGCTAAACGGCAGGACATAGAAGAAGGGGAAAGCCATACGGTTTTTGGAAGGCAGATTTTGCTGGACTGGTTTATTTACACCATGTACCCTTTCAAGCCCCCTGATGCACCCCTAGAGTAGAAACTGCATAAAAGTGACCCCATCTAGGAAACTACGGGATAAGGTGGTTGTTGTTTTGGGACAATTTTTGGGGTAAATTAGATTTTTGGTTGCTCTATATTACTCTTTTTTGAGGCAATGTAACAAAAAAATTTAATTCTAAAATTGTTTCTACATTCGCTATTTAGTTTTGTGGAACACCTAAAGGGTTAACATAGTTTGCAAAGTAATTTTTGAATACCTTGAGGGGTGTAGTTTCTTAGATGGGGTCACTTTTTTGGAGTTTCTAGTCTAGGCTACATCAGGGGGGGCTTCTAATGGGACATGGTGTAAAAAAAAAAAAACTGTCCATCAAAATCTGCCTTCCAGAAACCATATGGAGTTCCCTTCGTTCTATGCCCTGCCGTGCGGCTATATAGCCATTTACGACCACATATGGGGTGTTTCTGCAAACTACAGAATTGGGGCAATAAATGTTTAGTTTTGTTTGGCTGTTAACCCTTGCTTTATTACCGGCAAAATGGATTTAAATTTAAATTTTGCCCAAAAATAGGTGTTTTGGCACCGTTTTTATTTTATATTTTTAACACCGTTCATCCGAGGCGTTTGGTAAAAAGTTATTTTTATAGCGACGACTTTTACGCACGCGACGATGCCCAATATGTATGGCTCTCAGACTTTGGAGACACTAAGCAGGCATCCTAAAACTGCGGCCCTCCAGATGATGTAAAACTACAATTCCCACCATGCCCTGATGATGGCTGTAGGTTGTCTGGGCATGCTGGGAGTTATAGTTTTACAACATCTGGAGGGCCGCAGTTTGAGGATGCCTGCACTAAAACTAATATTTTTTGGGGAAAGAAAAATTGTTTTCGTGTCTCCAAAGTCTGAGAGCCATAGTGTTTTATGTTCTCTAGTGAACTGTTGGGGATTATAAAAATTTAGTACTCCATGGAAGTGTGATACTCCCTGAAGCAATCGATAATGCAGAGGCCCGGATGATCGGGGCACGTGTCACATTGAGTTGTGGTGTCCTTCCGTATCCCCCTCTTGTGACACACTCTGCACTTTTTTTGGGTTCGTCCCTTCTTTCCAGTATGGGGGACCACACCTGGAAAGTGTTGGCCAGGGACGATCCGGGTGCCTCCAGTTCCCGAGGTACTCCGGCCTGCTCTTTCCCGGTCCGAAAAGATCAGGTCTTTGAGGACTGCCTCATAGAATTGGAGGAATGTCCCTGTGCTGCCAGCGCTTCGGGATAGTACAAAAGAGTTGTACATGGCAACCTGCACCATGTAGACCGCAACTTTTTTGTACCATGCCCGGGTTTTGCGCATGGCGTTATATGGCGTGAGGACTTGATCAGAGAGATCAACTCCTCCCATATACCGATTGTAGTCGACGATACAATCGGGCTTGAGGACCGTTGCCGCGGTACCTCGCACAGGGACTGGGGTGGTGCTGTTACCGTGGATTGTGGACAGCATAAGGACATCCCTCTTGTCCTTATACCTGACCAGCAACAGGTTTCCACTGGTAAGTGCACGGGTCTCACCCCTGGGGATAGGTACCTGGAGGGGGTAGGCAGGGAGGCCGCGTTGATTTTTCCGCACGGTCCCACAAGCGAACGTGGATCTGGCGGCAAGGGACCTGAACAAGGGAATGCTGGTATAAAAGTTGTCCACGTACAAGTGGTAACCCTTATCCAGCAGTGGGTACATAAGGTCCCACACGAGTTTCCCGGTAACACCCAGAGTGGGGGGACATTCTGGTGGTTGAATCCGGGAATCTCGCCCCTCGTACACACGAAATTTGTAAGTGTACCCTGAGGTACTCTCACAAATTTTGTATAGCTTCACGCCATACCTCGCCCGCTTTGTGGGAATGTATTGGCGGAAACTGAGTCTCCCCTTGAACGCAACGAGAGACTCATCAACCGCGACCTCCCTTCCAGGTACGTAGGCCTGCTGAAATGTGGCCCCAAAGTGATCGATGACCGGCCGTATCTTGTACAGCCGGTCATAGGCAGGATCACCTCGGGGTGGACATGCTGCATTATCGGAATAATGCAGACATTTCCGGATGGCCTCAAACCGGTGACGTGTCATGACCATACTGTACAGTGGGGTCTGGTACAGGACGTCCCCACTCCAGTATTGCCTGACACTGGGTTTTTGGACTAGACCCATATGCAGCACGAGGCCCCAAAATGTCCTCATTTCGGCTGCACTGACCGGCGTCCAGCCACCGGGTCTAGCCAAAACTGAGCCTGGGTTTTGAGCGACGAACTGTTGGGCGTACAGATTCGTCTGCTCCACCATCAAATTCACCAGTGGGTTACTGAAAAAAAAACTAAAAAAGTCTATTTCAGTAAACCCCACTGTGGGAATCTGGATTCCAGGATTGCCAGCGAAATCCGGAATCTCAGGCTCAAAGTCCACTGGGGGACACCAGCTAAGTTCATCGGCAGGGGGCTCCGGTGAACTTATTTGGTGGGCCGGGAAACCAGTACGAACCCCAGGGCGGCTCGTACTAGGGTGGGCCACAGGATCCCTAGCATGTGTGGCCCCTGGCTCCGCCTGGCGGCGTCTCCGCTGCCTTGGTGGCTCATCGTCATCCGATGATGATGAGGAGGATGCGGATGACAAAAGGAACGTGGGGTCATCCTCATCCTCACTGGGGCTCTCAGAGTCGGAGGCAATCTGGGCATATGCCTCCTCGGCCGAGAACACCCGGCGGGCCATGGGTGTGTGTGTGTGTGTATGTGCGTGCGTGTAAAACTTTATTCTATGTGCGTGTGTGTGGGGGCACGGGTGTTCACGTACTAAAAAGTCCAGGCAAAAAAAAGTGTTAGGAAAAAAAAAAAAAAAGTTCAAACTTGCTGATCTGCGGTTCAACGCTGATCAGCGGTCGGTGGGGTGGTGGGGCGGGCGATGCGCTAACAGTGGACGGACGCTAAAAAGTGCCGGCCAGTCAGCGCACGCAGAAAAAAAAAAAAAAGTGAAGGGTCTGGTGGGGGGGGGGGCATGCGGGGGGGCAAGTGGCAGGGGGGGTCTGGGGTCTGAAAGTTGAAAAAAAAAAGTTTGGAATAAATGTGCTTTTTTTTTTTTTCTTCTAACTTTTCCCTTCTATCCCTGCCTAAAGGTGCCTCTCCCTCACTGACCCTAACCTACCTGGGTGGCGATGGGTGCAGGAGGGTGATGGATGCCGATTTAGGGGGACACAGGAGCTGGTGCTGGACGATGCTGCACGGTCAGGGTGCTGGACAGGAAGAGGAGGGGAGAGAGGAGCGCAGGAAGTTTGAATCTCGCGCCTCTCTCCCCTGCACCAATCAGCACCCTGGACAGCGGCGTTCAGCACCAGGGCCAGCTCCGCCTCTGCAAATCCTCGGACTGCGATTGGTGGTGTAAAATTACGCCACCGATCGCAGTCTTTTTCCGGTTCATCGGGTCACAGGACACCCGAATGGACCGGAAACGCAGAAAACCGCAGGTCTGAATTGACCTGCGGTTTTCTGCGATCGCCGATACGGGGGGGTCCAATGACCCCCCCCTGCGTTGTTACGGGATGCCGGCTGAATGATTTCAGCCGAAATCCCGTTTCGATTAACCCCCGCGGCGCCGGAATTCAGATTTTAAGTCAGGACGTACCGGTACGTCCTCGGTCCTTAAGGACTCGGGAAATAGGGCGTACCGGTACGTCCTCGGTCCTTAAGGGGTTAAGTGGTGGTCAGTGCTGCCGGTACTGTTCGCTCCGCACTTGTGGAGTTACCAGTCCTCCTGGAGGAGTGATGAGAGTGGAGTATTAGTGGTCCACTGTTTTCAATACCTCCACTTGAGGTCGTGTTATTGCGCCAGGAGGTATCGAAAACAGTGGCCCACCAATACTCCACACCCCTCTATAGTGGTAAATGGAGAGCACAATGAGCAAGAGTGGCCACTTTAGATTACCGCTGTGGAGCTTCTGGAAATAGCCAATACAGTGCTCTGATATTTCTGGAACTCCCATAGAGTTTAATGGAGACTGGACTCACATGCACTGCTGCTCTCTGTTCACTTAAGGGATACCATTCTGGAGATAGGATCAGGTCCCAGATGTGGGACCCACACCTATCTAACATTAATAGCATATGCCAGTGCTCGGCTATTTCCGGAACTCACATAGCGGTGAATGGAGCATGGCCGCACATGTGCTTCTGCTCTCTATTTCCTTCAGGGGTACCAATCTGGAGATAGATGCAGGTCTCAGATGTGGAACCTGCATCTGACATTGATGGCATATCCCAGCTATATGTCAACAATGTACCAGATGGAAATACCCCCTTAAACTTTCAAATGAATACATCAAGAAAAATATTAATACATGTGTTTCCATGTCGAAAGTATATTAAAACAGCCTTTTATATGTTTCTTCTTCTAGGTCTACTTTTCTGAAAATCTATCACCTGAAAGATTAGGATAAAGTAAATATTTGGCAGATAGCGTATAAATGATAGTGGGTGTTATTTGCTGAACACCCCCAAAGTTCGCATGAAGAGCTATAATAGACTGCAAATGGTTTGTGAAATAGCACATCGCACCCAGTTGATTGGTCAAAAGCAATGTTGCGGCTGCCTTCCCCCTCTTTAAAGGTATTTTCAGGGTGAATCATTTTATTTTAAAACAGGGTTGGAATGGATTAAAAAACAATTACAAAAAAAGTTTTTTTTTTTTTAATAATCAATGCTCACTGTTTTACTGCTGCTGCTGTTCTGCACAGCACACAGCTTAGACTGCCCGCACAACCAATCACTAGGTGAGGTGGATCACCGCTACAGTCAGTCATTGGCTGGACAAGCAGTCCAAGCCATTTTCAGTGTGTCGAGACCAGGACCAGCAAACACCAGCAGAATGGCAATGGCCGAGGATCAGTGATGTGTGAAGGCACTGTTTTTAAATAAAATAATTTCCGTGAAAAACCCTGTGTATAAACCCAATTGCATTTTTCCTGTGTATATTAAATAAAGTCCTGTTATATACCCGTAATGTTATTCAAGGCCTTGTTCTCACATGTGTTAGATTTGTTTCAGAATTTTTGGAAGGTGTTCTGTCGATCTGAATGGGGTGTGCAAAAGTCTGTGTACATTCTGCAGAAAGAATCCCATACAAGTGCAAGGAACATCTGCAGAAATATGCCACTAGGGTTGCCAACCAGAAATGACTGGACAGTCGGTAAAAATAGGGCACTTTTTTCAGTGTCCATAAAAAAAAAAAAGTCTGTGCCCATGACACTGGTGGTACTTGAGTAGGTTATCATGACTGCTATGACAATGCTGCTATTAGAGAATATATTTTAGTGAGAGAGAAACATTTATGGTATAAAAGCTTTCAATCATCCCCTATTGAAATCTCTCCAATAGTGTAGCGTAAACGGTCCACTGCAACAGTCCATTGTCATATTTAGGCCCAGCACCCAGGCAGAGGAGAGAGGTCCCGTAACAGAGAATCTGGCTTCATGTCAGCAGAGAATCAGTCTGCATGTCATAGCAGAGAATCAGGCTTCACGTCAGCCAACATTGGAACAGTCCATTGGCATATATTTAGGCCCAGCACCCAGGCAGAGGAGAGAGGTCCCGTAACAGAGAATCTGGCTTCATGTCAGCAGAGAATTAGTCTGCATGTCATAGCAGAGAATTAGGCTTCACGTCACCCAACATTGGAACAGTCCATTGGCATACATTTAGGCCCCGGCACCCAGACAGAGGAGAGGTTCATTCAACTTTGGGTTGCCTAGCAATATAATGGTAAAATGAAAATAAAAATAGGATTGAATGAGGAAGTGCCCTGGAGTACAATAATATATGGTTAAGGGGAGGTAGTTAATGTCTAATCTGCACAAGGGATGGACAGGTCCTGTGGGATCCATGCCTGGTTCATTTTTATGAACGTCAGCTTGTCCACATTGGCTGTAGACAGGCGGCTGCGTTTGTCTGTAATGACGCCCCTTGCCGTGCTGAATACACGTTCAGACAAAACGCTGGCCGCCGGGCAGGCCAGCACCTCCAAGGCATAAAAGGCTAGCTCTGGCCACGTGGACAATTTAGAGACCCAGAAGTTGAATGGGGCCTAACCATCAGTCAGTACGTGGAGGGGTGTGCACACGTACTGTTCCACCATGTTAGTGAAATGTTGCCTCCTGCTAACACGTTGCGTATCAGGTGGTGGTGCAGTTAGCTGTGGCGTGTTGACAAAACTTTTCCACATCTCTGCCATGCTAACCCTGCCCTCAGAGGAGCTGGCCGTGACACAGCTGCCTTGGCGACCTCTTGCTCCTCCTCTGCCTTGGCCTTCCACTTGTTCCCCTGTGACATTTGGGAATGCTCTCAGTAGCGCGTCTACCAACGTGCGCTTGTACTCGCGCATCTTCCTATCACGCTCCAGTGCAGGAAGTAAGGTGGGCACATTGTCTTTGTACCGTGGATCCAGCAGGGTGGCAACCCAGTAGTCCGCACACGTTAAAATGTGGGCAACTCTGCTGTCGTTGCGCAGGCACTACAGCATGTAGTCGCTCATGTGTGCCAGGCTGCCCAGGGGTAAGGACAAGCTGTCCTCTGTGGGAGGCGTATCGTCATCGTCCTGCCTTTCCCCCCAGCCACGCACCAGTGATGGGCCCGAGCTGCGTTGGGTGCCACCCCGCTGTGACCATGCTTCATCCTCCTCCTCCTCCTCCACCTCCTCCTCATCCTCCTCGTCCTCCAGTAGTGGGCCCTGGCTGGCCACATTTGTACCTGGCCTCTGCTGTTGCAAAAAACCTCCCTCTGAGTCACTTCGAAGAGACTGGCCTGAAAGTGCTAAAAATGACCCCTCTTCCTCCTCCTCCTCCTCCTGGGCCACCTCCTCTTCCATCATCGCCCTAAGTGTTTTCTCAAGGAGACATAGAAGTTGTATTGTAACGCTGATAACGGCGTCATCGCCACTGGCCATGTTGGTGGAGTACTCGAAACAGCGCAACAGGGCACACAGGTCTCGTATGGAGGCCCAGTCATTGGTGGTGAAGTGGTGCTGTTCCGCAGTGCGACTGACCCGTGCGTGCTGCAGCTGAAACTCCACTATGGCCTGCTGCTGCTCGCACAGTCTGTCCAGCATGTGCAAGGTGGAGTTTCATCTGGTGGGCACGTCACATATGAGGCGGTGAGCGGGAAGGCCGAAGTTACGCTGTAGCGCAGTCAGGCGAGCAGTGGCAGGATGTGAACGCCGGAAGCGCGAACAGACGGCCCGCACTTTATGCAGCAGCTCTGACATGTCGGGGTAGTTGTGAATGAACTTCTGCACCACCAAATTCAGCACATGCGCCAAGCAAGGGATGTGCGTCAAACCGGCTAGTCCCAGAGCTGCAACGAGATTTCGCCCATTATAGCACACCACCAGGCCGGGCTTGAGGCTCACCGGCAGCAACCACTCGTCGGTCTGTTGTTCTATACCCCGCCACAACTCCTGTGCGGTGTGGGGCCTGTCCCCCAAACATATGAGTTTCAGAATGGCCTGCTGACGTTTACCCCGGGCTGTGCTGAAGTTGGTGGTGAAGGTGTGTGGCTGACTGGATGAGCAGGTGGAAGAAGAGGAGGAAGAAGCTGAGTAGGAGGAGGTGGCAACAGGAGGCAAAGAATGTTGCCCTGCGATCCTTGGCGGCGGAAGGACGTGCGCCAAACAGCTCTCAGCCTGGGGCCCAGCTGCCACTACATTTACCCAGTGTGCAGTTAGGGAGATATAGCGTCCCTGGCCGTGCTTACTGGTCCACGTATCTGTGGTTAGGTGGACCTTGCTACAGATGGCGTTGCGCAGTGCACACTTGATTTTATCGGATACTTGGTTGTGCAGGGAAGGCACGGCTCTCTTGGAGAAGTAGTGCCGGCTAGGAACAACATACTGTGGGACAGCAAGCAACATGAGCTGTTTGAAGCCGTCTGTGTCCACCAGCCTAAATGACAGCATTTCATAGGCCAGTAGTTTAGAAATGCTGGCATTCAGGGCCAGGGATCAAGGGTGGCTAGGTGGGAATTTACGCTTTCTCTCAAATGTTTGTGAGATGGAGAGCTGAACGCTGCCGTGTGACATGGTTGAGATGCTTGGTGACAGGTGGTGGTGTTGGTGGTACATCCCCTGTTTGCTGGGCGGCAGGTGCCAACGTTCCTCCAGAGGCGGAGGAAGAGGCCGAGGCGGCAGCAGCAGAAGAGGTAGCAGGGGAGCCTGAGTAATTACCTTGTTTTTAAGGTGTTTACTCCACTGCAGTTCATCCTTTGCATGCAGGTGCCTGGTCATGCAGGTTGTGCTAAGGTTCAGAACGTTAATGCCTCGCTTCAGGCTCTGATGGCACAGCGTGCAAACCACTCGGGTCTTGTCGTCAGCACATTGTTTGAAGAAGTGCCATGCCAGGGAAATCCATGCCTTTGGGGTGCTCGGTCCCAGATGGCGGCGGTCAGTAGCAGGCGGAGTCTCTTGGCGGCGGGTGTTCTGCTTTTGCCCACTGCTCCCTCTTTTGCTACGCTGTTGGCTCGGTCTCACCACTGTCTCTTCCTCCGAACTGAGAAAGTCAGTGGCACGACCTTCATTCCATGTGGGGTCTAGGACCTAATCGTCCCCTGCATCGTCTTCCACCCAGTCTTGATCCCTGACCTCCTGTTCAGTCTGCACACTGCAGAAAGACGCAGCAGTTGGCACCTGTGTTTCGTCATCATCAGAGACATGCTGAGGTGGTATTCCCATGTCCTCATCATCAGGAAACATAAATGGTTGTGTGTCAGTAAATTCTTTGTCTTCCACCGCTGGGGAAGGGCTAGGTGGATGCCCTTGGGAAACCCTGCCAGCGGAGTCTTCAAACAGCATAAAAGACTGCTGCATAACTTGCGGCTCAGACAGTTTCCCTGGTATGCATGGGGGTGATGCGACAGACTGATGGGCTTGGTTTTCAGGCGCCATCTGTGCGCTTTCTGCAGAAGACTGGGTGGGAGATAATGTGAACGTGCTGGATCCACTGTCGGCCACCCAATTGACTAATGCCTGTACCTGCTCAGGCCTTACCATCCTTAGAACGGCATTGGGCCCCACCAAATATCGCTGTAAATTATGGCGGCTACTGGTACCTGAGGTAGTTGGTACACTAGGACGTGTGGATGTGGCAGAACGGCCACGTCCTCTCCCAGCACCAAAGGGTCCACTAACACCACCACGACCATGTCCGCGTCCCTTACTAGATGTTTTCCTCATTGTTACCGTTCACCACAATAAGAAAAATATTATTTGGCCCAATGTATTGAAATCAAATTCAGGCCTGTTTTTACAGACACCTAGCACTATCTGGCTATCTATTTAGGTACCGTATTACACTAATACAGGCACAGCAGTAACCACAGATTTAGCTGGATATAAATTTGAGGCCTATTATTTAGGTGCTGGGTGACAGGTATAGATTTACTGACAGAATTAGACTTGGAAATGCACAGTAGCATGTGTGTGAAGTTATTCAGAATCACCCTATGTGCACCTTGAATCTTATATACCCTTGTAGGGATAGATTTAAAATAGCTCTGATACAGCAGAAACCACTAAATTAGGAAATTGCTAAATTGGGAATTGTATATCAACCCAGAACAAAAACTGTGCTTTGACGGACACTAAATAACTTGACCAGCCACAGCAGTAACGACAGATTTAGCTGGATATAAATTTGAGACCTATTATTTAGGCGCTGGGTGACAGGTATATGTTTACTGAAAGAATTAGACTGGGATATGGCCAAAAAATAACCACACTATTGATGGTTAAATGCACTTGGTGTGACAGCTTGACCAACCACACTATTGAGGGTTAAATGCACTTGGTGACAGGCTCAGCTTGCCCCTGATGTAGTATATGGCCAAAAAATAACCAGACTATTGATGGTTAAATGCACTTGGTGTGACAGCTTGACCCTTATGTAGGATTTAGCCAAAAAACAACCACACCATTGAGGGTTAAATGCACTTGGTGGCAGCTTGTGCTGGCACACCACAAGACACAAAATGGCCGCCGATCACCCCAGAAAAAAGTGACTGAAAAACGCTCTGGGCAGCCTAAAAACAGTGAGCAATTCAATAGCAGCAGTTCAATCATCCACAGCTGCAGATCGATCTCTGAATAAAGTCTTTTGGAGGAGTTAATCACTGCCTATTCTCGCCCTAACGTCGCAGCTGCGACCTCTCCCTATGCGGATCAGAGCAGAGTGACGGGCGGCGCTATGTGACTCCAGTTAAAATAGAGGCTGGGTCACATGGTGCTCTGGCCAATCACAGCCATGCCAATTGTAGGCATGGCTGTGACGGCCTCTTGGGGCAAGTAGTATGACGCTTGTTGATTGGCTGCTTTGCAGCCTTTCAAAAAGCGCCAAGAAAGCGACGAACACCGAACCCGAACTTTTACGAAAATGTCCGGGTTCGGGTCCATGTCACGGACACCCCAAAATTCGGTACGAACCCGAACTATACAGTTCGGGTTCGCTCATCCCTAGACACAAACTTTTGAGCACTAAAATGGCTGTAAAAATGTAATGGAAAGGGCTAGAGGGCTGCAAATGGCATCAAAATGTGATTAAGAGCATGGCAAGTGCTCTGCAAACAAATTTGGATAGGGAAATGATTTTAAATAACATAAAATACTTAAAAATAAAAAATTATAATCTTGATCTAGGAGGACGAGGTCCATATGGAGTAGGAGGTTGAGGAGGCAGTGGATGTGGCGGTGAAGGAGGTAGCCTACACTGCTTTTTGCTTTTCAATTTTTTTATTTTTTTTAATTAGGGTACACTCCAAAACATTAGGAAATATAACCTGTGATAACCCCATCCAGTCGTGCTAAACACACGTTCAGACAATACACTGGCTGCAGGGCAGGCCAGCACCTCCAAGGGGTAAAGGGCAAGCTCAGGGAATGTGCTTAATTTGGAGACCCAGAAGTTGCAGGGGCTAGTTGCAGGGGCTGACCCCTGTTAGTCAGTTCGTGTATGCGTGTGCACACTTACAGCACCACTATGTTGCACGTCCTTGTGATGTTCACGATCCAATTTGATATCTGCTCTATCAACTTTTGATGTTCTTTTATGCGCCTACCATGGTGATCATGGTTGGCGGGGAATCAGGGTTCCACGCCGGAGAGGGAGCATGAGAAAGAGAGACTACATCCAAGGGAGGATTATTTTTTTCAAATTTAAAATTATAGAGCAGAATTATGGGACAAATTATTAAAGCGTAAAAGTGGGACAACTTTTTAAAGTTTAAGCATTGAATGAAAAGATGTGGCGCGCATTAATTAATGAAGAATTTATTACATTTTATTACTGTCAACTATGCAGAGCAGGGGTTTCTATCCGGCAAAATTTGAAAAATGTCACCTGACAATGTAATTGACGATTTTTTAAACTTTTTGTTTCTGTCACCTATATAGAGGTGCCCCAGTGACATCCACCATCCATTTCGATATCTTCTCTATCAACTTTCCATGTTCTTTTCTGAGCCTACCATGTTGATCACGATTATCGGCGAATGAGGGTTCTATGCCGGAGAGGGAGCGTGAGAAAAAGACAAAATTTAAGGGAGATACATTTATAAAAATTTTGGGGAATCAAGCGGAAAGGTGGTAAAAGCTGTTAAAGCGCAGATGAGACAAATTACAGAAGCCCAAATGTGGGCAAAAAAAGAGTAAAGCGAAAATATGGTAAATGTTATTGAGGCGTAAATGTGGGACAAATTACAGAAGCACAAATGTGGGCCAAATGAGTAAAGCAGAAATGTGGGACAAATTATTGAAGCGCAAATGTGGTACAACTTGTTAAAGTTTAAGCATTGAATCAAAGGAGGTGGTGCGCATCAATTAAAGAAGAATTTCTGAAATTGTATTCCCTGTCACCTGGGTTTATTCACGTCTAAAATTGTATAATGTCAACCCAAGAATGTAACAGAAAAATTACAGAAATTTATTAACCTGTCTACTTGGTAGAGCAGGGGTCTATGACAGCAAAAAATTGTTTATAGTCACCCGAAAATGTAAAAGAGATTTTTTTTAAATTTATTAAGCTGTCAACTAGGTAGAGGAGGGGTATATTACACCCAAAAATTTGTGAATTTCACCCGAAAATGTAATTGACAATTTTTTTTTTTTTTTTTTTACCAGTCTACGCTTTCAAAGTTTTCCCAATTTTTCGGACTGACTGACCTTCATTTCTTAAATTAATGATAGCCGCTTGTTTTTCTTTACTTAGCTGCTTTTTTCTTGCCATAATACAAATTCTAACAGTCTATTCAGTAGGACTATCAGCTGTGTATCCACCTGACTTCTCCACAACGCAACTGATGGTCCCAACCATTTATAAGGCAAGAAATCCCACTTATTAAACCTGACAAGGCACACCTGTAAAGTGAAAACCATTTCAGGCGACTACCTCTTGAAGCTCATCAAGAGAATGCCAAGAGTGTGCAAAACAGTAATCAAAGCAAAATGTGGCTACTTTGAAGAACCTAGAATATGACATATTTTCAGTTGTTTCACACTTTTTTGTTATGTATATAATTCCACATGTGTTAATTCATAGTTTTGATGCCCTCAGTGTGAATCTACAATTTTCATAGTCATGAAAATAAAGAAAACTCTTTGAAAGAGAAGGTGTGTCCAAACTTTTGGTCTGTACTGTATATATATATAATATTTTTTTCCGGTCTACTAGGTATAGCAACCTTAAATTGTTTAATTTCAACTGAAAATGTAACTGCCAATTTTTTTATTTTTTTTTTTACCGGTCTAATAGGTATAGCAGTGGTACATTACACCCAAAAATTGGTGAATTTTACCCAAAAATGTAACTGGCAATGTCGTGAAATGACATAAAATACGTACAAAAAAAAATTTGATTTATGAGGTGAAGTTTCATATGGAGTTGGAGTTTGAGGAGGTGGTGGATGTAGCATTGTAGGTGAAAGCGGCGGTGGAGGAGGACGAGGTAGCCAACAATTTTTTTAAATTAGGGTACACTCCAAAAGAGTGTAAAATATCCAAAATACAAGAATGAGCAATTGCACTGCAGTAAAACAATGGCTGGTTAGTGCCGGTATACATGTCTATTCTGCACAAGGTACGGACAAGTCCTGAGGGATCCATGCCTGGTTCATTTTAATGAACGTGAGCTTGTCCTGTGGACAGGTAGCTGTGCTTGTCTGTGATGACGCCCCCTGCCATGCTAAACAATTTTAAAGGAACAGGGGGCACACCAATAATCCTTAAAGTGCAAAAGGGTGGTGAAAAAATGGTACGAAATACACCTGACCAAAGAGAGAGTCACAAGAACCACCCTATCAATCCTAGCACATCCAACAATAACTAAATGATAAAATATATAAAGTTTGTTAGACACAGCAACAAACACACATTTAAAATTGTATTAAAAAAATGAACAGCGTGTCGGTATACAAATGAATATGTGTAACCGACACATACAGAGTCCACTGAACGCACACTAAATATAAACCAGCTATATACAATGTGTACCTGTAAACAGCATAGAGAAAATATCAGATAAGGTAAGGCCACTAATGAATAAAAACAGACCAAAATGGAGTCAAATAACAAGAGCCAAAACCTTTGTAAGCAACTGGTACAGTGGACCTGAAAGAATGAGAAATGCCCACGCCCCTGCCATGCTAAACACACGTTCAGATAATACACTGGCTGCAGGGCCATGTGCCCAATTTGGAGACCCAGAAATTTAAAGGGGAAGACCCGTCATTCAGTATGTGTAGGCGTATGCACACACACTGCTTCACCATGTTGGTGAAATGCTGACTCCTGCTAAGACGTTCCATATCAGCTGGTGGTGCTGGTTGTTGTGGCGTGCTGACAAAGATTTTCCACATTTCGGCCATGCTCACCCTGCCTTCTGAGGTTCTGGCGGTGCCCCAGCCTCGTTGGCCACCTCTTCCTCGTCCTCTGCCTTCGCCTGTGCTTCCACAGTGACCCCGCTGTCAGGTGGGAATGCCACCAGCAGCGCATCTACCAGCGTGCACTTGTACTCGCGCATCTTACGATCACGCTCCAGTGAGGGTATTAAGAATGGTACTTTATCCTTGTAACGGGGATCCAGCAGCGTGGCCACCCAGTAATCAGCACAATTTAGAATGCGGGCAATTCGGTGGTCGTTGCGGAGACACTGCAGCATGTAATCGCTCATGTGTGCAAGGCTGCCCAGAGGCAACGAAAAGCTGTCCTCTGTGGGAGGTGTATCGTCTGTGTCCTTTGTATCCCCCCAGCCACGCACCAGTGATGGCCATGAGCTGGTCTGGGTGCAACCCTGCTGTGAACACGGTTCCTCCTCCTCCATCTCCTCCTCCTCATCCTCCACCTCGTCATCCTCCAGAACTGTGCCCTGGGTGGACAATTGTGTACTTGGCGTTTGTGGGTGCAGGAACCCACCCTCGGAGCCACTTGTGAATGACTGGCCGGAGACCCTACGGTGGAGTACTCGAAACAGTGCAACAAGGAACACAGGTCTCGCATGGAGGCCCAGTCATTGGTGGTGAAGTGGTGTTGTTCCACCAAGCGACTCACCCATGCATGCTGCAGCTGAAACTCCACTATCGCCTGCTGCTGCTCGCACAGTCTGGCCAGCATGTGCAAGGTGGAGTTCCACCTTGTCGGCATGTCGCATATGAGGCGGTGAGCGGAAAGGTCGAAGTTGCGCTGCAGCACTGACAGGCTAGCAGCAGCAGGATGAGAACGCCAAAAGTGCGCACAGACGGCCCGCACTATATGCAGCAGTTCTGACATATTGTGGTAATTTTGAAGGAATCTCTGCACCACCAAATTCAGCACATACCCCAGGCAAGGAATGTGCGTCAAACTGGCTAGTCCCAGAGCTGCTACGAGTTTTCGCCCATTATCGCACACCAGGCCGGGCTTGAGGCTGACTGGCACAAACCACTCATCTGTCTTTTTCAAAGCCCATCCACAGCTCCTGCACGGTGGGGGGTTTGTCCCCTAAACAGATACGTTTTAAAACTGCCTGCTGTCGTTTATTCGTGGCTGTGCTGAAGTTGGTGGTGAAGGTGTTACGTTGACCGGATGAGGAGATGGTAGAGGATGAGGAAGCGGAGTAGGAGGAGGAAGCAACAGGAGGCAAACTGAAGCGCCCTATAATCCTCGGTGGTGGAAGGACATGCGGCAAACTGCTATCCGCCTCAGGCCCATCCGCCACTGCATTTACCCAGTGTGCTGTTATGGATATATAACGTCCCTGACCGTGCTTACTGGTCCACGTATCCGTAGTCAGGTGCACCATGCCACAGATGGCGTTGCGCAGTGCACACCTGATTTTGTCCCCTACTTTGTTGTGCAGGGAAGGGATGGCTCGCCTGGAAAAGTAGTGGCGGCTAGGAACGACGTACTGTGGGACAGCCACATAAGTACATAAGGCCGAAAAAAGACATTTGTCCATCCAGTTCGGCCTGTCATCCTGCAAGTTGATCCAGAGGAAGGCAAAAAAAACCTGTGAGGTAGAAGCCAATTTTCCTCACTTTAGGGGAATAAAAATTCCTTCCTGACTCCAATCAGGCAATCAGAATAAATCCCTGGATCAACGATCTCTCTCTAGTAGCTATAGCCTGTAATATTATTACGCTCCAGAATTACATCCAAGCCCCTCTTGAATTCCTTTATTGTACTCACCATCACCACCTCCTCAGGCAGGGAGTTCCATAGTCTCACTGCTCTTACAGTAAAGAATCCTCTTTTATGTTTGTGTACAAACCTTCTTTCCTCCAGACGCAGAGGTTGTCCCCACGTCACAGTCACCGTCCTGGGAATGAATAGATGATGGGATAGGTCTCTGTACTGACCCCTGATATATTTATACATATTAATTAGATCTCCTCTCAGTCGTCATTTTTCTAAAGTGAATAACCCTAATTTTGATAATCTTTCAGGGTACTGTAGTTGCCCCATTCCAGTTATTACTTTAGTTGCCCTCCTCTGGACTCTCTCCAGCTCTGCTATGTCTGCTTTGTTCACTGGAGCCCAGAACTGTACACAGTACTCCATGTGTGGTCTGACTAATGATTTGTAAAGTGGTAGGACTATGTTCTCATCACGGGCATCTATGCCCCTTTTGATGCAACCCATTATCTTATTGGCCTTGGCAGCAGCTGCCTGACACTGTTTTTTGCAGCTTAGTTTGCTGTTTATTAAAATTCCTAGATCTTTTTCCATGTCAGTGTTACTGAGTGTTTTACCATTTAATAAGTACGGGTGACTTGCATTATTGCTTCCCATGTGCATAACTTTACATTTGTCAGTGTTAAACCTCATCTGCCACTTATCTGCCCAAGCCTCCAATCTATCCAGATCGCTCTGTAGTAGTATACTGTCCTCATCAGTGTCATCTGTGAAAATTGATATTTTACTATGCAAGCCTTCTACAAGATCATTAATAAATATATTGAAGAGAATAGGGCCCAATTCTGACCCCTGAGGTACTCCACTAGTGACAGCGACCCAATCTGAGTATTTACCATTAATAACCACCCTCTGTTTTCTATCATTGAGCCAGTTACTTACGCACACAGACGTTTTCTCCCAGTCCGAGCATTCTCATTTTATATACTAACCTTTTATGTGGTACAGTGTCAAATGCTTTGGAAAAGTCCAGATACACGACATCCATTGATTTGCCGCTGTCAAGTCTAGAACTTACCTCCTCATAGAAACTGATTGAATTTGTTTGACATGATCGATCCCTCACGAAGCCATGCTGATATGGTGTTATTTGCTTATTTCCGTTAAGATGCTCTAACATAGCATCTCTCAGAAAACCTTCAAACAGTTTACCCACAACAGATGTTAAACTTACCGGCCTATACTTTCCAGGCTCTGTTTTTGGACCCTTTTTGAATATTAGCACCACATTTGCCATGCGCCAGTCCTGTGGGACATTCCCTGTCAATATAGAATCTGCAAATATCAGAAATAAGGGTCTGGCTATGACATTACTTAATTCCCTGAGGATACGGGGGTGTATGCCATCCGGTCCTGGCGATTTGTCTATTTTAATCTTTTTAAGTCGCTGTTGTACTTCTTCCTGGGTCAGACAAGACACTTTTAATGGGGAATTTCAACATTCGGCATGTCATCTGACAGTTTATTTTCCTCAGTGAATACATTGGAGAAAAAAAAATATTTAACAGCTTTCTCCTCGTCGCTCTCTGCGACTCCCCCCTCATTACTCTTTAACGGGCCGACACCTTCAGATTTATACTTTTTAACATTTATATAATTGAAGAACATTTTAGGGTTAGTTTTACTCTTTTTGGCAATTAATTTCTCGGTCTCTAGTTTGGCCGCTTTTATTAGTTTTTTACATGTTCTATTTTTTTCCTTATAGTTTTTTAGTGCTTCCGTGCTACCTTCCTGTTTTAGTGTTTTATATGCTTTCTTTTTGTCATTTATTGCTTTCTTTACAGTTCTGTTTATCCACATTGGTTTCTTTTTGTTCCTTAACCTTTTATTCCCATACGGTATGTACCTCTCATACTGAGATTTTAGGATGCTTTTAAAGATATCCCATTTTGTGGCTGTATTTTTATTTGTGAGGACTTTATCCCATTTAGTTAGGCCTATGGCATCTCTTAGTTGGCTAAATTTAGCTTTTTTGAAGTTTGGTATGTTTGTTCCTCCCTGTAGAAACGCCCTTTTGAATGATAATTGGAAGGTTATTACTTTGTGGTCACTATTTCCCAGGTGTCCCCCAACCTGCACGTCTGTTGTTCTGTCAGGCCTATTGGTTAATACTAAGTCCAGTATGGCCGTTCCTCTAGTCGGGTCCTGAACCAGTTGGGAGAGGTAATTGTCTTTGGTTATTGCCAAGAACCTGTTTCCTTTATGAGATATACAAGTTTCAGTTTCCCAGTCTATATCTGGGTAGTTGAAGTCCCCCATAATAACCACCTCATTATGATTTGCCGCCTTGTCTATTTCGTTTAGTAGTAGATTTTCTGTGGACTCTGGTATATTAGGTGGTTTATAGTAAACTCCTATTAGTAATTTATTATTGTTTTTAGCGCCATGTATCTCTACCCACAGTGACTCCACATGTTCATGTCCCTCACTTATATCTTCCCGGAGTGTGGGCTTTAGACAGGACTTTACATAAAGGCAGACCCCTCTCCCTCTCCGGTTTTGACGATCCTTTCTAAACAGGCTGTAACCCTGTACATTAACTGCCCAGTCATAGCTATCATCCAGCCATGTCTCAGTTATTCCCACTATGTCATAGTCCTTCTCACATCACTGATTCCAGTTCACCAGTTTTATTAGTCAGGCTTCTGGCATTAGTATACATACATTTGAGAGGTTTATGTATATTTTTTACTCTACACCTTTCCTTCTGAACTGTTCTAGTCCCTCCTTCCATTCCTCCCCCAGTCTCACTACCTTGCCCCCGGTCTCTATCTGCACTATCTTCCTATTCTATAACATAATTACCCTCCCCCCAGTCCCTAGTTTAAACACTCCTCCAACCTTCTAGTTATCTTCTTCCAACACAGCTGCCCCTTCCCCATTGAGGTGCAGCCTGTCCCTACGATAGAGCCTGTAGCCGACTGAGAAGTCGGCCCAGTTCTCCAGGAACCCAAACCCCTCCTTCCTGCACCAGTTCTTGAGCCACTTGTTAATTTCCCTAATCTCCCGCTGCCTCTCTTGTGTGGCCCGTGGTACAGGTAGTATTTCGGAAAATACTACCTTTGAGGTCCTTGCCCTCAGCTTTTGACCTAAATCCCTGAAATCATTTTTAAGGACTCTCCACCTACCCCTAACTTTGTCATTGGTTCCGATATGGACCATGACCGCTGGATCTTCTCCAGCCCCTCCCAGTAATCTGTCAACCCGATCCGCGATGTGTCGAACTCTAGCGCCAATAAGGCCTTTAAAACTATCTGTCCCCACCAGACGGAATGACAGCATTTCAAAGGCCAGTAATTTAGAAATGCTGGCATTCAGGGCTAGGGATCGCAGGTGGATAGGGGGGTACTTCCTCTTCCTCTCCAGTGTTTGGGAGATGGAGAGCTGAACGCTTCCGTCGGACATTGTGGAGATGCTTAGTGACCCAGGTGGTGGTGTTGCTGCAAGATCCTCTGTTTGCGGGGTGGCAGGTGGCACTGTCACTCCAGAGGTGGATGTGTAGTGTCCCACAAGGTAAATGTGGGCACTACACAAGGGTCAATTGGGCCACGTTGTTCCCAACCTTTGTGGAACAGGGTCATTGTATTTTATACAGTATTTTGTATTGCATAATAGTGTGTATTTCCCTGTTGTCTCCTGTACCAGGCCTGTTAGGGGTAGTTCCTCCTCCTAGACAGTAGAGGGAGCTAGGTAACCCCCTAGTATATATAGTTAGGCCCAGACAGGAAAGAGGGAGTGCAGTTTAGTCCAGGAGGCTAGTCAGTGCAGTCTAGCCTGCCTGAGTCCCTGAGCAAGAGGAGCTCAGGAGTAAATACAGGGGAAGAGATTGCCTCCTGACGTTCCTTTAAAAGTACAGTGCAGAGCCAAGTTTATTCCAGCCAAACAGAGAGCTGAAGGGCAGAAGGATATTCTACAGCAAGGAGACATCTACCAGAGGAAGGTTTCCCTACCCAAGGATAAAGCCAGCAATAGGGCATACGGGCCTTAGAGAAAACCAGACAGGAACTGAGGAAAATACAGCCTGATCTGTAAGTGTTATTCCCTCTGAGTATCTTGCAAGGACTTTGCCTGCCGTTTTATATAAAGCCTGCCTGTTACAACCTTTTACATGTGGAACTGACTAAAGACTGTAAATAGTTGAACTGTTCAGTAAAAGGAAGTTCTGGTTCACTGCCACTTGTGTTCCTCAATTATTCCTACAACAAATTGGTGTGCCACCATTACCGGCACTGGCGTCACAAACGTAAAGGGATCTTGCCACCGGCACATTAAACCTGCAACACCCAGGGCACCTCACCTACCACCTGGCCTGGTCCCTATACATAAAGAGTGCCCCAGAGGATCCATGTGCCAGCCTTTCCATCACTGCTGTATGCCTGCCCAGGGTATATAAAAAACTGTGAGTACCAAAAACACCCTCGGTTAGTAACTACCCCCGTGACCTCACCATCGCTCACCCTGCAGGCTGTGTACTGCAGATGAAGAGGCCGAGACTGCAGCAGAAGAGGAAGCAGGAGGAACCAGAGACCTTTCTTGGTAATTGAGGTGTCTACTCCACTGCAGCTCGTGCTTAGCACATGCCTGGTCATGCAGGTTGCACTCAGGTTGAAAACATTTATGCCTCGCTTCAGGCTCTGATTTCACAGCGTGCAAACCACTCAAGTCTTGTCATCAGCACATTGTCTGAAGAACTGCCATGCCAGGGAACTCCTTGGAGCTGGTTTTGGTGTGCTCGGCACCTTGCTGCGGTGGGCAGTAGCAGGCGTACTGTCTAGAGGATAGCCGCTCCGCTTTTACACCCTGCTCCCTCTTCTGCTGTGCTGGTGGCTCTGTGCGACCACCGCCTCTTCCTCCAAACTACGTAAGTCACTCGCATAACCTTGATTCCATGTGGGGTCTAGGACCTCTTCGTCCTCCATATCATCTTCCACCCAGTCTTCACCCCTGCCCTCCTTGTTGGTCTGTACACTTTCGAAAGCCACAGCAATTGGCACCTGTTTTGTCATCATTCGAGACGTGCTGCGATGGTCCTCCCATGTACTCATCTTGAAAGATAAGTGGTTAGGCATTGATGCACTCAATCTCTTTCACTTCTGGGACAGGGCTAGGTGGATAGCCCTGGGAAACCCTGCTAACAAAGTCATAAAAAAGCAGAAGAGACTGCTGCATGACTTGGGGCTCAGACTGCTTGGCTAATTTGCAAGGGGGTGAGGTGAAAGACTGATGGACATCGGCTGCAGGTGCCAACTCTGATCTTTCAGAAGGAGACTGGGTAGGAGACAATGTGAAGGAACTGGAGGCACTGTCAGCAACCCAATCTACTATCGCCTGTACTTGTTCATGCCTCACCATTCATAGAGCCGCATTAGGCCCGACCAAATACCGTTGCAGGTTCTTTCGCCTACTCGCACCTGAGGAAGGGGTTTCACTTGTGTGTGTAGCTGGCACAGATCGACCACGTCCTCTCCCTGCAACAGGAGCTCCACCAGCAGCACCACGACCTAGGCCACATCCCTTATTTGACGCTCTCCTCATATTTCTCGAATTTAGGATCTTGCCTTAAATGGGTGTTTAATTAATAGTAGAATAGAACGACAATATGTACAGGGTGTATCTCACACGCATTGACACACACTAGGCTGCAATTAAAGATTTGTGCACAAAATGGCTGTATTTCAAGTACCTGAATAGAACCCCTGTATTTAAAGGGTGTATATCACACGCCCTGAGGAACACTAGGCCGCAATTAAAGATGTGCACAAAATGGCGGTATTTCAAATACATGAATAGAACACCTGTATTTAAAGGGAGTATCTCACAATGACATCTGCAGCAAAGGCTTCCAATTTTTATTTTATTTTTGCCCAACGGGTGTTAGTTTAATAACTGAATATGACAGCAGTATATGACCCTGTCATTTCAAATGTGTTGATGCTGCAAGGGCGTAACAATTGTGTTTTTTGCCAAAAAAAGGGTGTTTTAATAATAGAAGAATATAAGCCATGTATATACAGGGTGTATCTCACACGGCCTGACCCACAGTAGGCCTGAATTAAAGATTTGTGCACAAAATGGCGGTATTTTAAATATCTGAATATAACCCAAATATATAAAGGGTGTATCTCACAATGACATATGCAGCAAAGGCTGCCAAATAAACGTTTTTTCCCCGTGTTTATTTTATAACTAAATATGACAGCAGTATATAACCCTTGAATTTCATACATGCTGCAAGGCCAAAAAAAAGTGTATTTTGGCAAAAAAAGTTTGTTTTAAAAACCCAGAAAATTATGGCTGTATTTCTAGCTTAAATTGCACACTGACTAATACAGATGTTGTATATTGCCAAAAAAGTAAGGGGTTTTTGTAACAGAATATAAAAGCTGTATATATTAAACTTGAATTTCACACTGGCAGATCTGTAAAATAGTGGATTTAGCAAAAAACCATAAAATGATGGCTGTATTTCTAGCTTAAATTGCACACTGACTAATCATGCAAATGCACCAGATGTTGGATATTGCCAAAAAGTGTGATATTTTTTTTTTTACAAACAGATTATTTGTGCTGTTTTTAAAGCTTGGATTTCAATGTCACAAAAGCTCAGATGCAGTGCTGGTGCACTGAGCTTGCATAAAATGGCCGCCGCCCATCTAACTAACTTATAAAAGTTATTTTTTTTTTCACTCACTGGGCTCAGGGCAGGATAAAACAATTGTGCCCTGCACCCACACAACTAAATGTATGTAGATCGCTGAGTTAGATTCACATTTTGATCAAAGATTCTCTCTTATTCTCTCCCTGAAATCACCAGCAGCATCCTCTCCCTACACTAAGCACAGCAGAGTGACGTGCAGCACTATGTGACCCCAGCTTATATAGAGGCTTGGTCACATGTTACACTGGCCAATCACAGCCATGCCATTAGTAGGCATGTGATTGATGGATTCTAAGGGCACACAGTTAAACGCTTGCTGATTGGCTGCTCTGCAGCCTTTTAAAAAGCACCAAGAAAGTGCCGAACACCAACTTTTACTGAAATGTTCGGGTTAGGGTCTGGGGTCCAAAAATCCTAAAGTTCGGTACGAACCCCGATCTTTACAATTCGGGTTCGCTCAACCTTAGTCATTAGTCAATTAGACCAACACTGTCCCCCTAATCTACTTTGAACTTGCGGCCAGGTGCTATTCCTTTTGCTGGTCAGCGAAGTGCATAAGAAGGCCGTATGCACGACAGGATATATCACATTGCAAACCCGTTTTGGAAAGTACACGCGGATCCACGACAGGCTCTGAGAGAGTGCGCGAGTGCATCAACATGGACACCGGAATGGAATCCGCAATAGGCACCAGAGACAAGCTCGGCCGCAGCGCACTGCCACTAGCCCGGCCAAGCTGTCCCCGAAAGCCATGCGGTCTTCCCCTCCGGCGCACATGCGAACGCATCCCCGCATCGGTTTGCAAAAGGTTCAGAGCTGGTGTATCAATGGAGACACACACAACCTGTCATGCTGCTCCACAAGGACTGTTTTTGGTCACACCGGAGTGCGAGACAGGTGAGAATCTTACAGCTGCAGTGTATGTAAATAGCCAATAGATGGTACAGTTACCCAATGAACATAGAATTATACATTATAAAACATTAACTATGCATATATTAACATTAACAAACTGCTGAAGGCATGACAATATGAGTATGTAATGTGAAATATAATATTTAAAATGGTAATAAGAGAACCTATGGTCTACAAAATAGTCTTAATCAAGAATTGTCCCTTTAAAACAATATTTTTACTTGTAAGGTATGTGGACAACATAGAGGGGAGTCCCACTCTGGAACCTCCTTCTATCAGCCTTAAAGGAAGGCCACACTGTATGTATAGCTCTTGTGCTGGATTTGAGCTATCCTTGTATTACATGGATGACCATCATCAATGTAGTTCTACATTTAACCACTGCAGAGGAAAGGCTGCCCCTCCCTCGATTCCTGAAGCAGCTGACTGCACCAGCAGCTGCATTTTGAAAGGGGTTGTTTCTGATGAGACAATCCTGTTAAAGCAAACTTATATTCTAAAAATATTAATACATTTGCAGAAAATCACATTCGTAATAACCATATGAACTATGACTAACGGCTTCCAGGTTTCTGCAAATGACCTATGTCTTTAAACAATGCCAATAGGTTTTCGTCTAGATGGAGTGCTGAGGCATCAGCATTATGCTAGTTAAACCATTATAGGCTTCTGGCAGGACTGCTGTTTTTAAAAGCAGTCTGTTAACAGTCCTTCACATCAAGTGAAACAGAAAGCACGTACAAAACTCCAAGAAACACGTCTGGAGATTCTTCACTCCACATTTATTCCTTTAAGTAAGACCAGATGTGCTATTGTTTTGTCATAACTGCTGGTGGTAAGTTAAAGAAATGGAAACATTAAATGTGTAGGGTCCTTTCAGAAGAATTGTCCAAGGAAGGAACGATGAACAAGGGAAGCTTTGAAGCAATTGTAGGCATTTGGCACAGTGCAATGTTTCCTAATATAAGTCTGCTTCTGTTTTCTTTGGCACTCCGAATTGTGCCTTATATAGTGATGGAAACACAATAGTAAAATGTCTAATTTCAGTTTCTAGTTTAAATATAGAAAAATTGATTGAAACGAATGTGAACCAGACTTCATAAAAATCGCACTATTTTGCAAAATAAAGAACTCATATACATAATCATTAGTGTTGGTCGAGCACCAAAGTGCTCAGGTGCTCAAGTAGAACACCTTGCGATGCTCGGGTGCTCTACTGAGCACAATGAAAGTCAGTTGGAGAACGTGAGCATTAAACCAGCTCTGAAGAGGGGAGGGTGTCTGGTTCACATGAAAAGGTCAGAAATTGATGGAAACACCACTTAAATGGTTCGGGAACAGCATGGGGAGGATTTCTGGATGCATCTTGGACTCCCAGGTTGCTGCAGGGAACGATGCTGTCCGAGTAGTATGCCACTTTTACAGATGGACAATAATACGCACCAAACCAAAGATAAAATTGATTTTAGAGGAAACATTCTTTCCTGTATATTTACTTGTATAAAAAATGCAAGTGCTGCAAAAATTACAAAGAAGAGGCACTCCAATACAACCTGTATATCACATAAAAGAGGGCCTCATTCACATTGTGTTACAATTGTTCAGGTAGTGGGACTCCTACAATCATAAAGCCTATGCACTAAGGGATAGGGCTGCCAAAAATTACAAGGAACCGGCACTCCAATTTTATTACACATAAAGGAGGGCATCATACACACCCTTGAAAATTTATGATTGATGGCCTGCAACATTAGGGGTGAGGGCCTGCTGCCGAGCTGACCAGCTATAAAATGTTGTGGGCAAGGCTCTGCTGCCGAGCTGACCATCTAAAAAAAAAATTGTTGGCGAGGGCCTGCTGCCGAGCTGACCATCTAAAAAAATTTTGTGGGCAAGGGCCTGCTGCCGAAGTGACCATCTAAAAAAATGTTGTGGACGAAGGCCTGCTGCCAAGCTGATGATCAAAAAATTTAGGGGTAAGGGTCTGCTGCTGTGCTGACCCTCTAAAACATTATGGTTGAGGGCTTGCTGGTGACCCTCAAAAACATTACGGGTGACGGCCTGCTGATGACCCTCTAAAACATTATGGGTGAGGATCCTCTGCTGAGCTGACCCTCTAAAACATTAGGAGTGAGGGCAGTCTAATAAGCATGTTGATATGATGGAGGAGGAGGACGAGAAAAGGGAGATTGAACCATATACCCTTTTTAGTGGCGGAAGGGAACGGCAATACAGTGTATTCAATACACCATGAAAGCCACATTTAGAGTGCCTTTTATGTTCAGCCACTTTCCTCTGGTGGAGTAGAGAAGTCAGCGGCAATCCAGACCTTGTTCATTTTATAAGAGTCAACCGGTCAGCATTTTCAGTTGACAGGCAGATGCGCTTATCAGTTATTATGCCCCCCACAACACTAAATACACGCTCTGACAAAACGCTGGTGGCGGGGCAGGCCAGCACCTCTAAGGCATAAAGCGCCAGTTCGTGCCATGTGTCCAGCTTGGACACCCAATAGTTGTAAGGCACACAGGGATCACTGAGGATGCTGACACGGTCTGCTATCTACTCCTTCACAATCTTCCAAAATGTTTCCTTCCGTGTGACACTAGGCAGAGCATCAGGTTGAGGGTGCTGGTCATAAAACTGTCCCAGGCCTTGGAGAGTGTTGCCCTGCCTCATTTGATGTTGGACCTGCTGTGTGTTCCTCTTGTGCTCACGTTGCACAACAGTCGGTGAGCTGGCAATTGCAAGCACTGCTGCAGCGTTGCCAGACCAGAGGAAGCTGTTGATGACTTGCAGAAATGGGCACACGCGCAGCGCACCTTCACCAGTAGCTCAGGCAAATTGGGGTAGGTTTTGAGAAACCGCTGAACCACTAGGTTGAACACGTGACCTAGGCATGGTATGTGTGTAAGCTTGCCGAGCTCCAAAGCAGCCACCAAGTTATGGCCATTATCAGACACAACCATGCCTGGTTCTAGCTTAAGTGGGTTACAGTTCAGTCTGGTCCCTTATCCCCTGCCACAGTTCTGCGGCGGTGTGCTGTTTGTCACCTAAGCAAATCAGTTGAAGCACGGCCTATTGCCTCTTCCCCAATGCAGTGCTACACTGCTTTCAGCTTCTGACTGATGTCTGACTGGTGCTGCAAGATGACAATTCAGAGGTGGAAGTGTAGGAGGAGGAGGAGGAGGAGAAGGGGGGGTTTCAGCCACTAACGAAGGTGGCAGCAGAAACCCTGATGAAAGTAGGGCCCGCAATCCTTGGCGTCCATAACACCTGTACGCCTCCACAATGTTCACCCAGTGTGCCGTCAGGGAAATGTATTGTCCCTGGCCAAAAGCACTTGTCTATGTGTCAGTCGTTAAGTGGACCTTCCCAATAACTGCGTTGGTTAGGGCACGGGTGATGTTACGGGACACATGCTGGTGTAAGGCTGGGACAGCACACCGTGAAAAATATTGGCGGCTGGGGACAGAGTACCGCGGGACAGCCGCCTCCATCAGGCTGCGGAAGGCTTCAGTGTCCACAAGCCTAAATGGCAACATTTCCAGAGCCAGCAATTTGGAAAGGTGCGCATTTAGTGCTATGGTCTGTGGGTGGGTGGCTGGCTATTTGCGCTTTCGTTCAAAGGCCTGGGGTATAGACATCTGTATGCTGCGCTGGGACACAGAAGTGGATGTGCTAGCTAATGGTGCTTGCGAAGGTCCAGGTGCATGGCGGGAAGCATCTGGGCCTGTGTCTTGGACAGAGGATTGGCCAGCACGTAACACAGGGGAAGAGGAGGCAGTGGTGTGACCCACAGTCATTGGTTGTTAAGCCAGGCATTCGGCCCACATATTAGGGTGCTTTGATGATCATATCCTTAGACTGGCCTTTAGATTGGCTCTACAGGAGTAACGATCCACACTCCTTTCCCCAAGGCACAACCACCAGGCACCGAGTAAACGGATTTGGCTTGTAACCACATACTATGGCGCAGCACAACGAGTACGGGACATTGTCAATAAAAACTGGCACATCCTTACCATGGACCTTGATCTTAGGGAGGTGATAGTAGACCACCCACACATCACGTACCATCGGGGGAGGAGCCTACGTGATAAACTTGTACACAGTCAGTACACCCCATCAGTACCCCTGGGAAGCTTCTGGCTCTGCAATTGTAACCAGGGCTGTTACAGATGTAGTGGTTGTATAGCCTGTGGACATAGCCACACTAGTAAAACCTTCTCTAGTAACGTCACTGGGAACAAAATACACTATACGTGATTACATCAACTGCAAAAGCCATGGTGTGATATATCGCCTCACCTGCCAATGCGGCAAGGAATACATTGGCCAGACAATCCGGGAATTCTGTAGGAGGGTGGGGAACATCTGAATGATATTGCCAAAAATAGGGAAGCTCATGTGGCAAAACATGTTCACAATTTCCACAATGGCCATTCACGAGTGTCCTTTATGGCCATAGACAAGGTGAACCCACCAGGGAGGGGGTGGTGTGGGGGGGGGGTTGACTGGGACAGAATCATCTTGCAGCGGGAGGTTAGATGGATGTATGAGCTCAAAACCGTGAATCCACATGGACTAAATGAGAAGCTGAATTTTAGCTGCTTCATTTGAGTCATTCCCTATGTACTTCCCATATTCATAAAACCCTCTCTGATCCAATTCATCCCCTATATACATTTCATCCCCTATATACAGTACAGACCAAAAGTTTGGACACACCTTCTCATTCAAAGAGTTTTCTTTATTTTCATGACTATGAAAATTGTAGATTCACACTGAAGGCATCAAAACTATGAATTAACACATGTGGAATTATATACATAACAAAAAAGTGTGAAACAACTGAAAATATGTCATATTCTAGGTTCTTCAAAGTAGCCACCATTTGCTTTGATTACTGCTTTGCACACTCTTGGTATTCTCTTGATGAGCTTCAAGAGGTAGTCACCTGAAATGGTTTACACTTCACAGGTGTGCCCTGTCAGGTTTAATAAGTGGGATTTCTTGCCTTATAAATGGGGTTGGGACCATCAGTTGCCTTGTGGAGAAGTCAGGTGGATACACAGCTGATAGTCCTTACTGAATAGACTGTTACAATTTGTATTATGGCAAGAAAAAAGCAGCTAAGTAAAGAAAAACGAGTGGCCATCATTAGGTCAATCCGTCCGAAAAATTGGGAAAACTTTGAAAGTGTCCCCAAGTGCAGTCACAAAAACCATCAAGCGCTACAAAGAAACTTAGTTTTCCTTGGGGTCTTTTTCTCCATATTTTGTTTGTCTGTTTGTCCTTTCTTGATGCATAAGCCTTATGTTCTAAGCAGCCTATATCAATATCCCTGTACCTCCTGCGTTAAATGCTATTTTCATTAATTACTATAGGACTGGCATTTATGCCTGTTCGTATGCAGCCCTAGTATGCTTTGGACACTTCCAAGTGCCTAGCAACGTGAGCATGTGACTTCTGGGCCCTTCCCCACTCCACGTGAATAGATGTGCTCTGGGGCGTCCCTTGCTGCGCTGCTATGGTGCGGCATTCCTCCTGGCAGGGTTTTGGCCTTGGTGCACGTTAGGCTATTAATTTGGCACCACACACTAGTGTCCAGCGTTCATCTGCCAGACACTACTTAGCTGCTCCACAGGTGCTCCCCTGTGTCAATCTTGGGGTGCACCGATTTTAAGGGACTAATCACGTCCCACTATTCTTTCCTTGTGGTCCACTGACCTAAAGTAGGCCCTGTATATGTTAAATGTTTGTTTGTCTGTATTTGGGAGATAATGGGCACTCTTTTTCCTTATACCATACAATCTTATTGTTTCCGGATGCTAATGTTTCTCTAATTGGATTACCTCCCCTGATGATACATTAGTTGAAACGTGACACGTCTGGAATATCCTGTAGGGCACATTAGGCATAAAGCCCGTCCCTAGGGTCAGGTATCCGGATGAGGTGGCCCCTTTCGGGGCGAATTGCTCTGTATAAATAGGCAGGGTCAGACTACCTGTGTCTTCCCAACAACTAGGGCTATTTGGGTTAGCGTTTCCCGGTCTTATCTATGCATGAAATTTCCCAGCCACACCACCGTGATATTTGACAGGCCACTCTGAACTTGAACCTAGCTTGGCTTGTCGTGCCTGGGGTACATCTGAACTGGTAAGGACATTCCGTTTTTATCTTGAGTAAATTCCTCTCACTGGAGAGTTCTTTTGTTTTATTTGTGAGTATTGAGGTGATCCTATCATATTTTACTAATTAGAATTAGAAGTAAAAGTTAAGTTTTAGCTCCCTTTGCTACTCCCTCTTGGGACCTCATGTTTATAGTCTGTACTTAGGCAGCAATATTGATACTATTTTTTTCAACTTAGTTCGCTTTGATGCCATGTGGCGGATTATGCTGGTGACGGTGAGGTTGCTAGTGTTCACGCCCCTGCTCATTTTGGTACAGCACAGGTTGCAAATGACAATTCTTTTATTGTACTCACTTTCCTCAAAAAAAGCACCAGACTGAGGAACACCTACCCCTTGGCAAGGGAGATTGCCGCAAGGGGGTGCTCCGGGGAACAGTTGCAGGCCTGTTTGGTGTGGCCTGCCTTCTCCCTTTTGCGACCCCCACTGCCTCTTCCAGCCTGTTGCGGTGCTACAGATCCCTCCCCTCTGTACAGCTGTCCTGGCTGGGCTTGCCACCTTCCCAGGTTGGGTCAGTGACTTCATCATCCAGCACCTCCTCTTCCACTTCCTCACTCTGGTCATCCTCCTGACTTGTTGACCTAACAACAACCTCAGTTATTGACAACTGTGTCTCATCCTCATCATGAACCTCTTAAAACACTAATTGCGGTTGACTCATTGGCAACTGTGTCTCATCATCATCATCATCCACCTCGTGAAACACTAATTTCCGTTCCCCACCGTCATCTGCTTCTGACTGTGGATGATCCAGAGTTTGGGAATCAGGGCACAAGATCTACTCATGTCCCTCTTCATGTGGGCTTGGCGAGAGGCCCAAATTAAGGAATGGCGATGAAAACAGCTCCTTGGAACCACTTGTTTGCCAAGACTCTCCATGGTGGGTGGAAGAAGTATCAGGGTGAGGATTCTGTTGACCAGACTCTTGGCTACTGAGATTGGACTCTGTGGAAGACAGGGTGGTGATTAACCAACTGGAAGCATTGTCTGCTGCAATCCAACCAACCACCTGGTCGCACTGGTCTGATTTTGAGAGTGGTGTCCTGCACCGCCCTGCAAACTGGGACATGAAGCTGGGTATCGTGGATGAGTGTATTTATTGTGCTCTGGCAGCAGGCACAGTTTCACCACGTCCTGGGCCACAGCCTCTGCATGCACCATCAGCAGCACAGCCACTTCTGTCGCCTTGCACATATTAGATGGCATATATGAATGCAAGTATGTCACACGTACAGTAGCGCAAGTTTTGTAAGTGTATGTGCAAATAAAGTACACAAAATGTCAGATATTTTTAGGATGCGCACACGTTAAACGGGAGGTATAGCGCAAGTAATGTCGCTTTCACCACCGCCTAATAAAAAATTACACTGAATGAATGTGGGATCACTTTTTTGCCAAGACTCGGCATGGTGGGTGGAAAGAGTATCAGGGTGTGGATTCTGTTGACCAGACTCTTGGCTACTGAGACTGGACTTTGTGGAAGATAGAGTAGTGCTTAACTGACTGGAAGCATTATCTGCAGCAATCCAACCGACCACCTGGTCGCACTGGTCTGACTTCGAGAGTGGTGTCCTACGCCGCCCTGCAAACTTGGACATGAAGCTGGGTATCGTAGATGAGTGTGTTCCTTGTGCTCTGGCAGCAGGCACAGTTTTAGCGCGCCCAGGGCCACGGGACACTGAATTAATGTCACTGATATTTAGGATGCACAAACGTTATACAGGAGGTATAGCGCAAGTAATGTCACTGTTACCACCGCCTAATAAATAATTACACTAAATTAATGTTGCTGATATTCAGGATGGGCAAACGTTATACAGGAGGAGATGTAGTGCAGGTAATGTAGCTGCCACCAGCAGAAAAAAAATTAGACTGAATGTCACTGATATTTCGGATACGCAAACGTTATACAGGAGATGTGGGGCAGGTAATGTAACTGTCCGCAGTGGACACCGTCTACAGAAAAAGTACACTGGATGTAGGGTAGGTAATGTCGCTGTCACCAGCGGCAAAAAAAATTACTCTGGATGTCACAGATATTTTTAGGCTCCACACACACAGATTACACAGGAGATGTAGAGCAGATAATGGCTCTGTCACCAGCGGCAAAAAAGTATTACACTGAATGTCAGATATTTTGAATATGCAAACGTTATACAGGAGATGTAGCGCAGGTAATGCAACTGTCCACAGCGGACAATGTCTACAGAAGTACACTGGATGTAGGGCAGGTAATGTGGCTGTCACCAGCGGCAAAAAATTTACACTGAATGTCACTGATATTTCGGATGCGCTAACGTTATACTGGAAATGTAGCGCAGGTAATGTAACTGTCCACAGCGGACACCATCTATGGAAAAAGTACACTGGATGTCAGATATTTTAGGCTGCTCACATGTTAGACAGGAGATGTAGCTCAGATAACGTCGCTGTCTGCAGCGGCCAAGCAATTGCAAGGTATTAAGTGCATGGTTGCGCTAGAAACATGTATTGCTGCCAGATTCAACTATAGTCCTTAAAAAGGACTTTTGGGTCTCTAACAAGTTTTAGTAATTTAGCGCAGGTTGCGCTAAAAATATATATCGCTGCCACACACAACAATAGTCCTTAAAAGGACTTTTCAGTCTTTAACAAGTATATAAATTAAAATATTCCTATTTCAATCCCTACACTATCTCTCCCTTCTGCTCTCGACCTCTCCTTGACTGAGACTGAGCAGAACACGTGTCATCGGGTTCTACATAGCACCCAATGGCGCGTTTCGGCCAGACAATCACTTTAATGCCAGTAGCCAACATGGATACTTCATTTCAGTGAATGGCAGTACTTACCTGCACAATTATTGGCTGCGTAGCAGCCAACAAATGTGCTGGGAGGAGACTCGAGCATCACGCTCGAGAAGACACGGTATTCGGCCGAACTCTGCGATGTGCCGAGCATCGCGATATTCAAATAAAATTAGTGTTCGGCCGAGCATGCTCACCCAACACTAATAATCATTCTATATACCATATTCAATCAGTGAGTCTCAAGAGCATGTAATGGTCTGTTTGCAGGTTGTCTACTATTTGTCTTAAACTAACTTTTATTTGTGTTCGGATCGGCTATCAGAAAGGTGTCCCTAACCTATCTAACCCTATCTTCAACAAGCAGTAGAATTGTGCCGTAACTGCTGCTGTAGGGCAGCCTAAAGGGGCCAAAAAGCATGGACCTTATTTAGAGTAAATATATACATACCATTACGATGCCCGCTTTGAACGCCGAAAACTCCGCCCGATGAAGGTGCGGAATATACCGTACATATCAGCGACTTCTATATACCTTACCTCTTTGTCACGTGCCGTTGTTTTAGGAGGTAGCTAAAGTTGATGTTTTGAAAGAGCGGTCGGTAGTCAGAAACGATTTACCCCTATGTTGACGATCATATGAACATATTGCAAGAAGGTCTGAACCCGGGAGCTGCGGACTGAAATAACAATGGTGAATGTGATAGAAGACTTAATGAAGTCCAACCATTCGCTAAGGGCCCTGCTCGGACACCAACTATTGCTGGTAGCAAATACTACACCTATACTTATCCCCCAGGCCACTGCTTAAATTATTTCTTATTATTAATAAAGGACCCAAAAACTTAGAGGATGGCATATGCCGCTTAACTCTGATAATGGATCGGGATGTAATCGCCTGTAGTCGTGACAGGACTTATTAACTGCCAGGCGCGAGAGACCCTAATGGCGGAGCCAGGCGCCAACGAGGGAAGAAACGTAAACCTGAAGGAAAGCAGCTATGTTCATTAGGAGAACGGTATCAGAGCGGTGCACTGACTGCCCCCGAGAAAATACTGAGTAACCATGATGTAGCAATGAAAAGAAAAATGCGGCCTTAAGTGGAAGCCGAAGTGATGTATGAACAGGTGGGTGAACTCAGCTCTGGATGTGAGTAGTGCCTGAAACATGGTATGGGCCCAGCTGTGAGAATAAAGAGCACTGTATAACGCAGCTGTGAATGCAATCTGAGCTAACAGGGTATCACTGTTATGCAACAGCAACGCATGAACGCAGCTCTAGTGGTGAACAGAGTATGAATTGTAAATGCAGACACATGGACATAGCTATGAAGGTAACGCCCCCACATAATGCTGCAGGCTTTTTTTTTTTTTTTCCGGGATGGTCACAACAGCACCACCAAAAAAGAAAAACAAAAAACAAAACATAAACGTGTATGAACATGAACCTTGAAGCAACGACAATAAGGCAACATATAATGCACCTATACCCCAGCACAGAACCGCTGACACATGTGTGCCCATAACATACAGTTTATAGATAAACCACTCTTACCTATAGGAGCATCAGAACTCAAATGCGGGCGCCTCGACTGATCTGCATGGATCCCCACATGCAGACCCCTGGTATACATACCCCAACTCCTTGCCTGTTTGGCATTAGCTACGGATGTGCCTCTGCATGTTAAAAACACACATTTTTTATTTATTTTTTTAATAGAGGAAACCTGCGACCATACCTACACCAGGCGCCTGCTAGGCCAACAACTATATGCAATGACCCCCAACAAGCCCCTAGACAGCCGAGCATTCCCTAGACCGTTAGCACCCCGCTCTGCTTTGAACCAGAGTACTGCGCATCGCATGCCGCCCTGTAGGCACCATGCCATCAAATGCAATACCACAGCATTTTTTTTTTCCTTACCATTGATATAAAACACAGCGTGCATGACTTGAACCAACTAACAACCCTCATTCAACCGTTTAGCGCCCGACTCTGCTACATCTCAGAGCGCTACATGTCGCGGACCGCAGCGTTGGTCCCGTGCAAACCACTCCGATCCTACCGTGAATACCAGTGCCCTGCTAAGACATTCTGCCATCGCCCAGCCGTAAGGAGCCTCCACACCATGCTGCTGTATCCTAGAGCTGACTCACAGGTAGTGAAATCAGCTGACCCGTCGTCAGCCTAGGCCTACAGGAGCCTATAAATAGCCTAGTACCCACCCAGCCTGGCCTCACAGGTGCAAGTAAGTAGCCGTGTAATCAGCCTCTCCTCTCACAAATACAGCAAAATACTAGTATTTTGCTTAACACATATCGAAAAAATGATAAATTGGCTCCACAATCTATGAAGAAAGTGCCCAATTTCTTCAAATGTCCAAACATACAAATATTGTACTCCTACCAGTATTATGAAAGGGATGTGGATCCACTATGTCACTTTAACAGATTCGGCTTTGGGATACTTCTAAGGGCGTTATGGGCTTCCTGGTCTCCACTCTTTACAGGGGAATTCTGCTATCTTTTGGAGAATTCTCTGCTCAAGTGACTGTGGCCTCACAGGGGTCGACATTCGACATTAGTGCAGAGCCCCAAGGGATCAGGTAAAACTGTAATCAGGGATCGGCGAAGTTATGTTAGGCAGGGTTCATGCAATTCAATAAACAATCTTAGGTCAGGGCAAATAGCTCAGGGCCAGTATAGATATCAGGCAGAGGTCATGTCAGGTAGCAAAGAGTCAAATCCAGAAGCGAAGGGTCAAATCCAGATGCAGCCAGTGGTTGGTGCCTAAAACAGGTAAACAAGCAATGGCACACCTTTTCAGGAAACTAGCAAACTAGAACCTATTGCTCAGGCACCCTACCATAGGCAAAGGTGCCTATATTACTCCCTGTGGCCATCCATTGGCTAGGGAAGATTAGAGTGCATGCACGCTGGCCTTTAAGAGCTAGAGGGAGCATGTTCACCGTGCTCCTGTCACGGCGGACGTGCACTCTGTACAAAAGATAACACACCAACCAGGCTCTGGACGAGAGACAGGGGAAGGGTCACCTCCTAGCTTCTCCCTGACCTCTTTCCCTGCACTCCTCAGCTCACAGCAGACCTTGAAGGTAGGTGTGCTGCGTTGTCCAGCCTGGGCTGACAAAACCCTGAACTCCCTAAGATGGTGAAGAGGGGAGATAGAAGCAGTCTGCTCGCACAGAACCTGGATGGAATAGAAGACACAAACTACCGAACTAGAAATTACACTTATCTCTGAGAGCAGGAACTGACAGCCAAGCTTCCCAGACCAAAATGAACAGTATAATTTGCTCAGGGCACTGGGCAGTGTGCTATTTAAACTAATGACCCCACCCAGTGCACCTGATGAGGCGGATCCAGCACGGCTCCAAAGCAACCACTAAACTCGTGCTGCTATCCTGGCTGACCTCCGCACATCGTCAGAGTGGGGCATGACAGTACCCCCCCTTCTACGGGTGACCTCTGGACCCCCGGACCAACCTTATCTGGATGGGACCTATGAAAGGCCCTCACCAGTCGGCTGGAGTTGACATCTGACGCCGGAACCCACATCCTCTCCTCAGGACCGTATCCCTTCCAGTGCACCAGGTACTGGAGGGAGCCCCGAAGAACTCTCGAGTCGAGAATCCTGGAGATCTCGAACTCCAAATTTCCCTCGACTAGAACAGGAGGAGGAGGCAATGGCGATGGTACCACCGGTTTAACATATTTTTTTAGCAAAGACCTGTGAAAGACATCATGGATCCTCCAAGTCTGTGAAAGATCCAGCCGAAACGCCACCGGATTGTTCACCGCAGAAATCTTATATGGACCAACAAATCTTGGACACAGCTTCCAAGATGGCACTCTCAACTTGATATTCTTAGTGGACAACCACACCAGATCACCCACACACCAGTGGCGGATCCAGAGCCTGGTCTCGGGAGGGGCACTTTCAGATTATTTTCTGTCCGCCGCCACAAAACAATGGTGCTTATAGAACAGACTACACAGTGTATGCTATATGTGTATAACAATCATATTTCACATGAACACTCAGTTACTTGGCCCTTGGGGATCTCGGACACCACTTCCACACTTTGGCCGGGGGCTCAGCGGAGCTGATGTGTTTTATCCTAATGAGAAAGATTTCATAATAAGGATTTGGAGAAAGGGCAGAGGGATAGCAGAGCAGGGAGAGGATGGTGCTGCTACTAGGGGGCTCATACCATAGGGGAGTAATAAAGCCCACCATAATGCCCCCACCAGTAGAAATAATTCTCCTTATAATGTGACAGTGCAAAAAATACCCCCTTGTAATGCCCCCAGTTGAGCTAATGTCCCCATAATGTGCCAGTATAAAATACCCCTATATAGTGCCCCTAGTAAATGACCCCATAGTGCTCCACACCCTCCTTCCTCCTAGTGCCCCCCATAATGTACCAGTATAAAATGCTCCAGTAGATGCCCTCAGTGTCCCCCATAATTTGCAAGTATAAAATACCCCTTCTTAGTGCCCCCCGTAGATAACCCCATAGTACTCCTCTCCCCCCTTCCCCATAGTACCCACCATAATGTGTCCCAGTATAAATTTGTACTGTACAGAGAGCCCATATAAAATACCCCTTCTTCGTGGCCTCAGTAGATGCCCCTATAGTGCCCCCAATCATGTGCCAGTAATAATAGCCCCCCTGTGCCAGTAATAGCAGCCCCCCTGTGCCAGTAATAGCAGCCCCCAGTAATAACAGCCCCCCCTGCGCCAGTAATAACAGCCCCCAGTAATAAGAGCCCCTCTGTGCCAGTAATAACAGCCCCCAGTAATAACAGCCCCTCTGTGCCAGTAATAACAGCCCCTCTGTGCCAGTAATAACAGCCCCTCTGAGCCAGTAATAACAGCCCCTCTGAGCCAGTAATAACAGCCCCCAGTAATAACAGCCCCCAGTAATAACAGCCCCCAGTAATAACAGCCCCCAGTAATAACAGCCCCCAGTAATAACAGCCCCCAGTAATAACAGCCCCCCCTTTGCCAGTAAAAGTATTGTATATAATGAAAAAAAAAAAACACACATACTTACCTCCATGTCAGCGATGCGATGCAGGCCTCTTCTGGCCTGTGTCCCACGCTGTAATGGCCAGAGATAATGTAATGACCGGCGTCACACACAGGGAGGAAAACAGGGAAAGCCCTGCCCAAGGGAGAGGGAAAGGTGGTGACCCCTAACTCACCTTGCGGCTGGCACCTGACTGCCCTGACGTCCCTAGACGGGTTCCTCACCCGTGCGGCGATCACGTGCCTAAACCCTGGCTTTCCCTGAAATGAGCCCTAGATAGTGAACGGGCCGGTGGGATCGCTAGTCCGCACCACTGCACTAAGAGGGAAACACCAGGGAGAGGACAGAAAAATACAAACGAACACAAACACCCAGGTGGGCGACCACAGCAGTCCACAAAGGTCCAACAGGGATCCGGAGGGTAGCGTTCTGAAACAACCATCCGAGAACGCAGCAACACAGCTCCAGTGGGTCAGAATAGATGTCCAGGCAGGAAGCTCAATCTCTGGCAACCAGAGAAGTGTGAGAGAGGAATATAAGGAGGTTTGGGAGTGCTGGACAAGGAACAGCTGAGGAGAAGTAGCTACGGATCCCTGAGTGAGCCAAAAGGGTTTGCAAAGCAAACCCAGAAAGCTACCATATGGTAAACAGCCCTATCTTAAATAGAGCGTGCAGCCAACCGCTGCGACTTCCTGACCCCGGGTATAACGGAGTCAGGCGTGGTTCTCGATACCCTCGTGACAGCCGCCAGCTCGGGGGGGGGGGCAATTGCCCCGTTGCCCCCCCCCCCCCCCCCGGATCCGCCACTGCCACACACAGGTCCGGACCAGTCACCAAACTGAGGATGGAAACCGTATGCGCCAAAAAATGTCGACTTACCCGTGGACTCCTGCCTACGGTTATTCAATGCAAATTCTGCTAAGGACAAGAATGAGGACCAGTCCTCCTGATTCTCAGCCACAAAGCACCTCAATAAGGTCTCCAAGGTTTTGATTGGTACGCTCCGTCTAACCATTCGACTGTGGATGAAAAGCCGACGAGAAAGAAAGTTGAATGCCAACCTGAGAGCAGAACGCCCTCCAAAACCTGGAGACAAACTGCATGCCCCTATCAGAGACCACATCCAAAGGAATACCGTGCAATTTCACAATATTATCCACAAAGATCTGCGCAATAGTCTTAGCGTTAGGCAGACTCGTTAATGGTATAAAGTGAGCCATTTTACTGAAACGGTCGACTACCACCAAAATCACTGTTCTCCCGGAGGAACTCGGCAGGTCCGTAATAAAGTCCAAATGCGTCCAAGGACGAGATGGAATAGACAATGGAAGAAGTGAACCAGGCGGTCGAGTATGAGCAACCTTTGACGGAGCGCAGGTTTCACAAGCTGTCACGTAATTCTCAATACTCTTACGTAACCCTGGCCACCAGAACCTCCGGGACACCAGATCACAGGAGGACTTACCACCAGGATGTCCAGCGAGAACAGTATTGTGATGTTCCTTGAACACCTTGTATCGTAGGCCCTCAGGAACAAACAACCTCCCTGGGGGACACGAACCAGGAGCCCCCTCCTGAGCTCCCAATACCTCCATCTCCAATTCAGGGTACAGAGCGGAGACCACCACCCCCTCCGCCAAACTCGGCGCTGGATCTTCTGAATCACCTCCCCCAGGGAAGCTGCGAGACAAGGCATCTGCCTTGACGTTCTTAACCCCTGGGCGAAAGGCAACCACGAGATTAAACCTGGTAAAAAACAATGACCATCTGGCCTGTCTAGGGTTCAGACGCTTGGCAGATTGCAGGTAGGCCAAATTCTTATGGTATGTATACACCCTAACGGGGTGAGACATCCCCTCTAACCAGTAAGCCATTCCTCAAAGGCCAACTTGATAGCCAACAACTCCTTATCTCCAACATCATAATTCCTCTCGGCGACCGAGAGCTTCCTGGAGAAGAAGGCACACGGGACCCACTTGCCAGGAGAAGAACCCTGCGAAAGCACCGCCCCAACCCCCACCTCTGATGCATCAACCTCCACCACAAATGGCTGAGATACATCCGGCTGCACCAGAATTGGAGCAGACGCAAAACGCTCCTTAATAGCCGAAAAGGCCTGCAATGCCTCATCCGACCAGACAGCGACATCAGTGCCCTTCTTTGTCATATCAGTAAGGGGTTTGACTAGGGTGGAATAATTCGAAATAAATTTTCTATAATAATTCGTAAACCCCAAGAACCGCATCAAAGCTTTCTGATTCTCCGGTCTCTCCCACTCCAGAACTGCCCGGACCTTTTCAGGGTCCATACAAAACTGGAATTAGAAACCATGTATCCCAAGAACGGAAGCTCTTGCACCGCAAACAAACATTTCTCCAGTTTAGCATATAACTTATTCTCCCGAAGGATCGTCAAAACCTGTCTCACATGATCCTGATGGGTCTTCAGATCAGGAGAATAAATGAAGAAGTCATCTAGGTAAACTACTACGAACCTCCCCACCAAGTGATGAAAAATATCATTGACGAATCGCTGAAATACCGCTGGCGCATTCGTCAACCCAAAAGGCATTGCCAGGTTCTCAAAATGACCCTCGTGCGCATTGAAGGCCGTTTTCCACTCATCCCCCTCCTTGATCCTGATCAGATTGTATGCTCCTCTCAAATCCAACTTGGAGAACACCTTGGCTCCAACAATCAGGGGATATGGATCCCGGACTGTAATACGGTTCAACTCCCGGAAATCCAAACACGGTCTCAGTGATCCATCTTTCTTCTTCACGAAGAACAAACCTACTGCTACTGGAGACTTAGATGGTCTGATATGACCCTTTGCCAAACTCTCGGCGACATACTTTCGCATGACCTCTCTCTCGGGTTGAGAGAGGTTGTAAAGCCGAGACTTAGGCAACTTAGCCCCCGGAATGAGATTCACTGGACAATCATAGTCTCGATGAGGGGGCAATTCCTGAGCCCCACCCTCCAAAAAGACATCCGAAAAATCCGAGAGATACTGAGGCAAGGCCGTAATGGACACTTCAGCGATAGATGTGACAAGACAATTATCCGAACAAAACTTGCTCCAACCAATAATTTGTCTTGCTTGCCAGTCTATGATTGGGTTATGTCTAGACAACCATTGCAACCCCAACACTATTGGAGCTGACAAATCCTTCATGACAAAACAAGAAATAATCTCAGCATGTGAATCACCCACCCTTAAATGAATACCATGAACAATGTGAGTAAGGCTCCTTTGAGAAAGAGGGGAAGAATCAATTGCAAAAACACGAATCTCGTTCTCTAACGTGCAAGTACTTAGTCCCAGGCCCTGAAAAAAAAGAAAGTCAATTAAATTTACCCCAGTACCACAATCAAGGAAAACATCAACAAACACATTTCTAGGCTCTAGCGCCACCATAGTTGAAAGGAGAAAACGGGAACTGCAGGGAGCTTGCGTACCCGTCTGCTCCACCACACCATTCATACTACCAAGTGTGAGGGGAGTATTTTTTTCTTTTTTCTTTTTCTCTTCCACCTGTGGTTTAACATAAGGACAAGAAAAAATAAAATGACCCTTCTTCCCACAATAGAAACATAGATTGTGCACTTTTCGAAAGTCTCTACTATCAGAATGGCCAGATATCTGACCTAACTGCATGGATTCCTCCCCTACCACAGAGTAACAAGCAATATCACCCTGGGCAGCTGGTGAAACAAAACCGCACGCAGGAGGAATCCCCTGCACAGAGGGACCCTTACACCTCTCTCTGATACGTCTATCCAAACGTATAGCCAAAGACATAGCATTCTCCAAAGTATCTGGGTATTCATGAAAAACCAGGGCATCTTTCAACCTGTCAGATAACCCCTGACAAAACTGACTACGTAACGCGGGGTCGTTCCACCCCAACTCCGTAGCCCACCTCCTAAACTCTGTGCAGTAAACCTCAGCAGTATGTTTACCCTGTAGTAAGTTACGTAATTTTGATTCTGTCATCGAAACTCGATCTGGGTCATCGTAAATCAATCCCAGGGCTTAAAAAAATTCCTCCACCTACCGGAGGGCCAGAGAACCGGGCGGCAGAGAAAAAGCCCAGGATTGCGTGTCCCCTTTAAGCAAAGGCATGATGATACCCACCCTCTGATCTTCATTACCTGAAGAAAATGGGCACAATCGAAAGTACAAATTACATGACTCTTTGAAGTGGAAAAAATCATCAGTACCCCCTGCAAATTTCTCAGGAAGAGCGACTTTAGGCTCCCCAACAATTTGACCTGTACCTGCTGCCAGCACCCTCTGACACTGTGTGACCGAACTACGCAGATCTGTAACCTCTAGGGATAAACCCTGCATGCGGTCAACCAGTGCATCAATTGACGCCATCACAAAAGCGCTGAGCAATGGCCGTCACAGTATGGCGGATTATAATGTCACAGCGGACGTGCACTCTGTACAAAAGATAACACACCAGCCAGGCTCTGGACGAGAGATAGGGGAAGGGTCACCTCCTAGCTTCTCCCTGACCTCTTTCCCTGCACTGCTCAGCCCACAGCAGACCTTGAAGGTAGGTGTGCTGTGGCCTCCAGCCTGGGCTGACAAAACCCTGAACTCCCTAAGATGGTGAAGAGGGGAGATAGGAGCAGTCTGCTCACACAGAACCTGGATGGAATAGAAGACACAAACTACCGAACTAGAAGTTACACTTATCTCTGAGAGCAGGAACTGACAGCCAACCTTCCCTCCAAGCTTCCCAGACCAAAATGAACAGTATAATCCACTCAGGGCACTGGGCGGTGTGCTATTTAAACTAATGACCACACCCAGTGCACCTGATGAGAGGCGGATCCAGCACGGCTCCAAAGCAACCACTAAACTCGTGCTGCTATCCTGGCTGACCTCCGCACATCGTCAGAGTGGGGCATGACAGGAGAGCCAGAGCAGGTGAGCAAAATGGCGGCCGTGCCCACTCAGATGGTGGGCCCCGAAGCACAGCAATAACAATCAGTGTCTTGACATTGGGAGGAATACAGCAGCTCTCCATGAATATTGGGAGGAACACATCAGCTCTCCATGAATAATTGACAATCCTAACCAGTTAATTATTACTTAAAGAGTAACTAAACCTTTATATAAATGTTTAATATGTTGTCCCTAATGCCCTAATAATCTCTAAAATACTTTATTAATCAATTTTCTATTTTTACTACACTTTTCCCTACCTAAAGGGCACCATTCCCTGTGCGCATAAAACTCAGTTCTCTGTACACCATTGACTGCTAAACGGTGTATGGAGTACAGAGTACCTTTTATGAATGGGGCAGCAGCAGTACTGTGAGAATGGGCAGGAGCATATATTGCTGCTCCTGCCCGTACTCTCTAGAACAGTGATGGTGAACCTTTTAGAGACCGAGTGCCCAAACTGCAACAAAATACCCACTTATTTATCGCAAAGTGCCAACACAGCAATTTAACCCATATACCAATATAGTATATCTTCCATGTACTTTATCATTTAGCTATAATAGCTTAATAGCCTACATTCAGTGCGCCGCCTGTGCTGTTCATAGTGCGTCCTGTGCTGATGAATGGCAGGAAAAGTCTAAAGCATATTGGTACGCCATAGACTTTTTCCAAGACGCGGGTGCCCACAGAGGGGGCTCTGAGTGCCGCCGCTGGCACCCGTGCCATAGGTTCGCCATCACTGCTCTAGAATATTACTAACTCTTGGCATTGCACATGGGTACTCTGTAACCAGGTCTATGCCAGGATTAGCTGAGCGGAGTAGCTTCTGCTTGCTTCGCTAAGCTAAGAGAACTGCATGTTGGCTCTTAGCTTAGTGGAGCAGGCAGAAGCAGGAGCCCGCTCCGCTCAGCTAATCCTGGCATAGCACAGGGTTACAGAGTAGAGTTGAACAAACACCTGGATGTTCGGGTTCGACAAGTTTGGACGAACTTCACAAACCAAACTTGACCCCAAACCTCATTGAAGTCAATGGGGACCCGAACTTTTGCGCACTAAAATGGCTGTAAAAATGTCATGGAAAGGATTAGAGGGCTACAAACGGCAGCAAAATGTAGTTAAGAGCATGAGAAGTGCGATGCAAACAAATGTGGATAGGGAAATGACTTTAAATAACATAAAATACATAAAAAAATAAAATAAAAATCTTGATCTAGGAGGATGAAGTCCATGTGGAGTAGAAGGTTGAGGAGGCAGTGGATGTGGCAGTGTAGGTGGAAGCAGCGGTGGAGGAGGTAGCCTACACTGTTTTTTGGCTTAAATTTTTTATTTTATTTTTAATTAGGGTACACCACAAAACATTGGGAAATATAACCTGTGATAACCGCCACCAGTCGTGTTAAACACACATTCAGATAATACACTGGTTGCAGGGCAGGACAGCACCTCCAAGGCGTAAAGAGCAAGCACAGGCCACGTGCCCAATTTGGAGACCCAGTAGTTGGAAGGGGGCAGACAATGTAGCAGACAATTTTTTGAAATTTATGTCCCTGTCACCTATGCAGAGCAGGGGTTTAATCACGGCAAAAATGGTCAAATGTCACCAAAGAATGTAACAGACAAATTAGTGAAATGTTTTTACCTGTCTACTAGGTATAGCAGGGGTATATCACAGCAACAAATTGGTGAATTTCACCCGAGAATGTAACAGACAAATTAGTGAAATTTGTTGACCTGTCTGCTACATATAGCAGGGGGATATCACACCCAAAAATCTGTGAATTTCACCCGAAAATGTAACAGACAAATTAGAGAAATGACATAAAATACGTACAAATTAAAAAATAATAATCTTGATTTATGAGGTGGAGGTCCATATGGAGTAGGAGTTTGAGAAGGCAGTGGACGTAGCGGTGTAGGTGGAAGCGGCGGTGGAGGAAGACGAGGTAGCCAACACTGGTTTTTGGTTTTAATAATTATAAAAAAAAAATTATTAGGGTACATTTCAAAAGAGTGGGAAATATCTAAAATACAACAAAGAGCAATTGCGCTGTAGTATAGCAATGGCTGGGTAAGGCCGGTATACATGTCTATTCTCCACAAGGTACAGAAAAGTCCTGTGGGATCCATGCCTGGTTCATTTTAATGAACGTGAGCTTGTCCACATTGGCCAGGCGGCTGCGCTTGTCTGTGATAATGCTCCCTGCCGTGCTAAACCCACGTTTAGACAATACACTGGCTTCAGGGCAGGCCAGCACCTCCAAGGCTTAAATGGCAAGCCTAGGCCATGTGCCCAATTTGGAGACCCAGAATTTTAAGGGGGCAGACCTGTCATTCAGTACATGTAGGCGTGTGCACACATACTGCTCCACCATGTAGCTGAAATGCTGCCTTCTGCTAAGAAGTTCCACATCAGCTGGTGGTGATGGTTGTTGTGGCGTGCTGACAAAGCTTTTCCACATTTCAGCCATGCTAACCCTGCCAACCTATTGGATGATATCAAGTGATGTGTTCTGTTTAGACTAGACAGAGAGGTTTTTCTTTTGTAGGTTTAATAGTATTCTATGCTAACCCTGCCTTCTGAGGTGCTGGTGGCGCCCCAGCTGCATTGGTGACTTCTTCCTCCTCCTCGGCCTTTTCGACTTGTGCTTTCACTGTGCCCCCGCTGTCAGTTGGGAATGCCACCAGTAGCGCGTCTACCAGCGTGCGCTTGTACTCGTGCATCTTACGATCACGCTTCAGTGACGGAATTAAGGACAGTAAGTTGTCCTTGTAACGGGGATCCAGCAGCGTGGTCACCCAGTAATCAGCACAAGTTATAATGTGGGCAACTCGGCTGTCATTGCGGAGACACTGCAGCATGGAAGCGCTAATGTGTGCCAGAGGCAACGACAAGCTGTCCTTTGTGGGAGGTGTATTGTCTGTGTCCTCTGTATCCCCCCAGCCACGCACCAGTGATGGCCATGAGCTGGTTTGGGTGCCACCCTGCTGTGAACACGGTTCCTCCTCCTCCTCCATCTCGTTATCCTCTAGAACTGTGCCCTGGGTGCACAATTGTGTACATGGCATTTGTGGGTACAGGAACCCACCCTTGGAGCCACTTGTGAATGACTGGTCGGAAACCCTATGAAATGATCGCTCTTCCTCCTACTCCTCCTGTGCTACATCCTCTTCTATCATCGCCAGAAGCGTTTTTCAAGGAGGCATAGAAGTAAGATAGTAACACTGAGAACGGCGTCATCGGCACTGGCCATGTTGGTGGAGTACAGTGCAACAAGGAACACAGGTCTCGCATGGAGGCCCAGTCATTGGTAGTGAAGTGGTGCTGGTCCGCAGAGCGACTCACCCATGCATGCTGCAGCTGAAACTCAACTATCGCCTGCTGCTGCTCGCACAGTCTGGCCAGCATGTGCAAGGTGGAGTTCCACCTTGCGGGCACATCGCATATGAGGTGGTGAGTGTGAAGGCCGAAGTTACGCTGCAATACTGACAGGCGAGCAGCAGCAGGGTGAGTATGCCAAAAGCACGCACAGACAGCCCATACTTTATGCAGCAGCTCTGACATATTGGGGGTAAATTTTAAGGAATTTCTGCACCACGAAATTTAGCACATGCGCCAGGCAAGGGTTGTGCATCAAACCGGCTAGTCCCAGAGCTGCTACAACATTTTGCCCATTATCTCACACCACCAGTCCGGGCTCGCCCACTTATCGGTCTGTTGTTCAAGGCCCATCCACAGCTACTGCGCGGTGTGGGGTTTGTCCCTCAAACAGATACATTTTAAAACTGCGGGCTGTCGTTTACCTCTGGCTGTGCTGAATTTGGTAGTGAAGGTGTTACGCTGACCAGATGAGGAGCCGGTAGAGGATAAGGAAGCAGAGTAGGAGGAGGAAAGGCAAACTGAAGCGCCTTGCAATCCTCGGTGGTGGAAGGACATGCGCCAAACTGCTATCCGCCTCAGACCCAGCCACCACTGCATTTACCCAGTGTGCTGTTATGGAGATATAACGTCCCTGACCGTGCTTACTGGTCCACGTATCCGTAGTTAGGTAGACCTTGCCACAGATGGCATTGCACAGTGCACACCTGATTTTCTTCCCCACTTGGTTGTGCAGGGAAGGGATGGCTAGCCTGGAAAAGTAGTGGGACAGCCACCGCCATAAGGCTTTTAAAGCTCTCTGTCTCCACTAGACGGAATGACAGCATTTCAAAGGCCAGTAATTTTGAAATGCTGGCATTCAGGAACAGGGATCGTGGGTGGGTAGGGGGTACTTCCTCTTCCACTTCAGTGTTTGGGACAGTGGCGTACATACAGGGGTCGCAGGGGTTGCACTTGCGACCGGGCCCGGCACTCCAGGGGGCCCGGGCGCCTGTGGACCTGCCCTGCAGTAGTACTGTGCCTGTATAACCCGGGCGGCCGGCCGGGGCCCGCCCCCCAGTGTTGAGTTTCCCTGCTGCCAGCCCTACCCCCCCTTGAGTCTCCTCCCCCTAAGTCTCCTCCCCGGCCGCCTGTGGACCCGCCCTGCAGTAGTGCTGTGCCTGTACAACCCGGGTGGCCGGCCCGGGGCCCGCCCCCCCAGTGTTGTTTCCTTGCTACCAGCCCTACCCTCCCTTGAGTCTCCTCCCCCTGAGCAGTGGCTACCTACCATATAGGCAGACGGGGCCCCGAAGTGGAGGAGAGGCCCCGTCCCCTAATTGCTCCTATTTATCTTTCTAAAGCTAAAGGACCTTTGATGATGTCATCAGAGGTCCTGTAAGGGAACTGCACAGTGTAAAGTGTAGTTCCCAGGTTAGAACAGTGCATCTGCCAGGACCTGTGATGACATCATATTCAACATCACAGGTCCTGCAGAATCTAGCAAAGGAACTGCACCAAAAATGGTGTAGTTCCTAGGTTTCAAAGGTATATCTGCCAGGACCTGTGATGACATCATCCCAGGTCCTTCAACCCCTAACAGCAAGTATTAGAAGTTCACAATCAGCTCTGCGTTAATTCATACAGACTGGAGTGGTAAGAGGAGGTCCTCCACTTTTCATCATTTACCCCCCCTCCATGCCCTGTTTTTACTCATTGCTCACTCATATATAATACTTCAGACAGGCTACTTTCACACCTGCGTTCGATCGGATCCGTTCTGAACGGATCCGCTCCTATAATGCAGACGTTTGCATCCGTTCAGAACGGATCCGTCTGCATTATAACTTAGAAAATTTTTCTAAGTGTGAAAGCAGCCTGAGCGGATCCGTTCAGACTTTACATTGAAAGTCAATGGGGGACGGATCCGCTTGAAGATTGAGCCATATGGTGTCATCTTCAAGCGGATCCGTCCCCATTGACTTACATTGTAAGTCGGAACGGATCCGCTCGCCTCCGCACAGCCAGGCGGACACCCGAACGCTGCAAGCAGCGTTCAGGTGTCCGCTTACTGAGCGGAGGTGGAGGCTGAGCGCTGGCAGGCGGATGCATTCTCAGTGGATCCGCCTCCACTGAGAATGCATTAGGGCCAGACGGCTGCGTTCAGGGCCGCTCGTGAGCCCCTTCAAACGGAGCTCACGAGCGGACACCTGAACGCAGGTGTGAAAGTAGCCTTACAGTGACCACTACCTCATATACCTCACACACACAGTGACCATAATGTATAACTGACCACATATATCTGTAAACACTGCAGCTACAGTATTATACCTTCTATGTCTCACATCAATACACTGCTGTGTGTGTGTGTGTGTGTGTGTGTGTGTGTGTGTGTGTGTGTGTTTGTGTATATATATATATATATATATATATATATATATATACATACACACACACACACACACACATACACATACTGCATATATTACACAGTATTATACATGCAATATGTACAGATATATAGTATATACCGCAGTGCACTGATATGTGAGGTACAAGGTATAATAGATGCTGTGTGTAGAGATATCAGTACACTGCTGTATATACTCTATATGTGAGGTACGAGGTATAATAGATGCAGTGTGTACAGGTATAGAGTATATACAGCAGTGTACTGATATGTGAGGTATGAGGTATAATAGATGCTGTGTGTACAGATATCTGTACACTGCTGTATATACTATATATGTGAGGTATGAGGTATAATAGATGCAGTGTGTACAGATATATAGTATATACAGCGGTGTACTGATATGTGAGGTACGAGGTGTCAATACACTGCTGTATTTACTATATACCTGTACACACTGCATCTATTATACCTCACATATTACACTACTGTATATACTGCATATTTTATACCCCGTACCTCACATATCAGTACACTGCTGTATATACTATATACCTGTACACACTGCATATATTATACCCTGTACCTCACATATCAGTACACTGCTGTATATACTATATATCTGTACACACTGCATCTATTATACCTCACATATTACACTACTGTATACACTGCATATTTTATACCCCGTACCTCACATATCAGTACACTGCTGTATATACTATATACCTGTACACACTGCATATATTATACCCTGTACCTCACATATCAGAACACTAGGGAATATACTATATACCTGTACACACTGCATATATTATACCGTGTTCCTCATATGACTGTACACCGCTGTATATAATATACATCTGTACATACTGCATCTATTATACCTCTTTTGTGTGCCAGGGCTGTTTTGTAATCCCAATCCGGCCCTGATGGCATAAATTATAAAACGCAGCAGCAAGAATAGTTCATGGAACAAAGGGAGGGGCTATTAAAGGGGAATGGGGGCCCAATTTAGATTCCTGCTATGGGCCCCAGTGATTTTTATGTACGCTCCTGCCCCTGAGTCTCCTCCCCGGCCGGCAGTGCTGCGTGCCGGACATGACGTTGAGATGCAGGGACAGGGAGAAGGCGCCGGAAAAGAAAGGGAGAGGGAGAGCGCTGCGCAAAGAAGCCGGTCCGGCTTTCAGAGTGAGGTCTGATGGGGGCTGAGAGTTGGGCAATGTATGTAAAGTTATGACCGGTGACTTGTGCTATGAAGTAATGTTTTTTTTTCTGTTGTCTTGGGGTGCTGCTCTTTTGTGTAGGCACTTCTATTGAGCTTCTAGTATATGCTTGGATGTAGCAGAGCTGGTTTTGTCATGCATTTCTTTTGCCTTCATATGGTAAAATACTTCATTGGCCTATCAATGGCTTTATAACTAACTCTGCTATATTTCTGTAGCCTACAACCTCTGACTGCCCAGTTGAAACTACTACACCTAACATGTTCTGGCAGTAATAGTAAATGGATAATGGTGCAATTCTGAGCGACTAGTCTATATAATACATATGTAGCCTACATATTTATTATATAGACTAGTAGCTCAGAATTGCACCAATATCCATTTACTATTACTGCCAGAATATGTTGGGTGTAGTAGTTTCAACTGGGCAGTCAGAGGTTGTAGGCTACAGAAATATAGCAGAGTTAGTTATAAAGCCATTGATAGGCCAATGAAGTATTTTACTATATGAAGGCAAAAGAAATGCATGACAAAACCAGCACTGCTACATAATGTAGCAGAGCTGGTTTTACGTGGGAATACCGTGGGTTATACCGAATATCATCCTCTTGTATATTATATATATATATATATATATATATATATATATATATATATATATATATATATATATATATATATATACATACATACATATACACACACGCGCGGGGGGGGGGGGGGGGGCCATGGATCAGTTTCGCACCGGGGCCCCGTGGATTGTGTGTACGCCACTGGTTTGGGAGATGGAGAGCTGAACGCTTCCGTGGGACATTGTGGAGATCCTTGGTGACCCAGATTGTGGTGTTGCCTGCAGATCCTCTGTTTGCGGGGTGGCAGGTGCCACTGTCGCTCCAGAGGTGGATGAAGAGGCAGAGACTGCAGAAGAAGAGGAAGCAGAAGGAGCCAGAGACCTTTCTTGGTTTTTGAGGTGTCTACTCCACTGCAGCTCGTGCTTTGCACTTAGATGCTTGGTCATGCAGGTTGTACTCAGGTTTAGAACATTTATGCCTCACTTCAGGCTCTGATTGTACAGCGTGCAAACCACTTGTGCCTTGTCATCAGCACATTGTCTGAGTAACTGCCACGTCAGGGAACTCCTTGGAGCTGGCTTTAGTGTGCTCGGTCCATTGCTGCGGTGGGCAGTCGCATGCGTACTGTCTAGGGGACGGCCACTCCGCTTTTGCACCCTGCTCCCTCTTCTGCTGTGCTGGTGGCTCTGTGTAACCACCACCTATTCCTCCGAACTACACAGGTCACTCGCCTGACCTTGATTCCATGTGGGGTCGAGGACCTCATCGTCCTCAAGATCATCTTCACCCCTGCCATCCTTGTCGGTCTGTGCACTTTTGAAGGCCACAGCAGTTGGCCCTGGGAAACCATGCTAGCAGAGTCATCAAAAACCTGAAGAGACTGCTGCATGACTTGGGGCTCAGACTGCTTGGCTGATTTTCAAGGGGGTGAGGTGAAAGGCTGGTAGACATTTGCTGTAGGTGCCAACTCTGATCTTTCAGCAGGACACTGGGTGGGAGACAATGTAAAGCAACCCAATCTACTATCGCCTGTACTTTTTCTGGCCTCACAATTCATAGAGCCACATTAGGCCCGACCAAATAACGCTGTAGGTTCTGTTGCCTGCTCGCACCTGAGGAAGGTGTTTCACTTGTGTGTGTAGCTGGCACAGATCGACCACATCCTCTCCTTGCAACAGGAACTCCACCAGCAGCACCACTACCGGGGCCATGTCCCTTATTTGACGCTCTCCTCATATTTCTAGAATTTAGAATCTTGCCCAAAATTGTTGTTTTTTTAATAACAGAATATAACAGCAGTATCTAACACGTGTATCTTACAATGACAGATGCAGCAAAGGCTGCAAAATTTAATATTTTGACCAAAATGGGTGTTTTTTTAAACCCAGAATAGTATTGCAGTATTTCTAGCTTGTATCTCACACTGACAGATGCAGCCAAGGCCGCTAATTTTGTATTTGGCCCAAAATGGGTGTTTTTGTAATAACAGAATAGAACAGCAGTATCTAGCGCGTGAATCTCACACTGGGCTGCGTCACATGCTGCACTGGCCAATCACAGCCATGCCATTAGTAGGCATGGCTGTGATTGCTTCTAAGGGCACAAGAGTTAAACGCTTGTTGATTGGCTGCTCTGCAGCCTTTCAAAAAGCGCCATTAATTTGACGAACACCAAACCCAAACGTTTACTGAAAAGTTTGGGTTCGAGTCTGGGGTCCAAAAATCCTAAAGTTCTGTACGAACCCGAACTTTACAGCTCGGGTTTGCTCAACCCTATTACAGAGTCATGTCAGGAGTTAGTAATCCTCCGGGGGGCACATTGCTGCTCCTGCCCATACTCACAGCACTGCTACAACCCCATTGAGAAAATGTGTGCTCTGTACTCCAAGATAGTTTATTTTATTTTTTTTATTTGGGCAATAGGGACAACATATTAAAAGTTTATATAAAGGTTTAGTTACTCTTTAAAGGGATTCTGTCACCACATTTTACCCCCTACAGTAAAACATAGCTACCTGTAGGTCTCCCTGAGCTGTATTAAATAATGCCCTTATTAACTAAGTCTTGATTTATTTCTTTATAAAATCGATTTTAGTGATAAGCTAATGACTTACATAAGGTGCCCAAGGGGATGTCCTTTCCTAACTTTGTGCCCAGCGCCGCCTTCCTGAGTGCATGCGCACTTTGCTCGACGATGCCATTACCTGTAGTCCGCATGGGCGCAGACTCTTGAATATATTATATTAGAGGCGGTGCTGGACTCAGAAAAGCGGCGCTGGGCACCGGACTGAGGGGTGCAGCTGGGCACCAAGTTAGGAAAGGACATCCCCTTGGGCATCTTATTTAAGTCATTAGCTTATCACTAAAATCGATTTTATAAAGAAATAAATCAAGACTATTAGTTAATAAGGGCATCATTTAATACAGATCAGGGAGACCTACAAGTAGCTATGTTTTACCGTAGGGGGTAAAATGTGGTGACAGAATCCCTTTAATGCATATTCCATTCCAAAGAGCTTTCAAGCTAAAAACCCTCTATTCAGTTCCAGATAGGATACAGGAAGGGGGTATAATGGAGTACATCCAACTAACCATAGGGTATAAAAGCAGTATTCATTCATACTCACAAACATATATACTATAGAAAGCTTGTATGTAATGATCATTGAAAGCCAACATAGAATCAAAGCCAAAACACCGCCCACTGAAACTGCCTGAAACCTCAGGTACTGGTTTATCCAACATACCTAATTCTATATCTGTTGATGCCAGATGATGGGGTTTTACTGGCCAGTCCACACTCACAATTTATTAAGGGAAGAATAGCCAGATGGTCACGCCAGAATTCTTCCTGTAGAGGGTTAGGCTCCATTTTATTTTTGCTATGGGCCCCTCTTTTACTGTATCTATGCCACTGATTGCAACACCCTTTTACCACATTTAGTTTTCAATTTGTTTCTAATGCTGCCTAATATGTTCAACATTATCTCAAGGTATCAGAGCTGAATCTTCCATGCAAAGCATGTGGAATTACACAGGACATCACCACAGGATAGTGTATAATAGTCAATAGCTTGTTTTCTCTATCAGATGTGTCCTTCCATACTGTACCTTTGAGCTGTTTCTATATATCCGAAGAGAATTTTTTCAAAGCAGGTCATCTTGTGCCATTTATCTTGGGATATCTTGAAACAGGTGAAAAGGTAAAGGACACATTCATATGTGTCCTGATAAGTATAAAGTAGAAGAATTGGCAATAGTGAGGTTGATTCGGTGTAATGTGCTGTCAGTAGAAGAGAAATTAAAAGGACAACGATAGTGACACATGTTATCTTATTAGCCACCAAGAGGTGCATCCTCAAGCACTGGTTACATGCTTCGGTGCCAAAAATAGGGGAAGTTATAGACCACGCTAAAGTATGTCTTCTAGCAGACAAATGGGGAACAGAATATAATGGAAATAATACCTCTAAAGCTTACCATACAAAATGGATGTCATTTATACAAGCGTTTTGTCGGGAAGAGGAAGGGAGAAACCTCATATAAATGTGAGGAATACTTTAGATACTTAACGATTCTGCCAAATAGCCACATCTTACATATGGGTAATACCTATAAATAATTTATAATTATCTTGAGAAAGCTAAATTCCTACATTAAGACAACATCAGCACCTAGGTTGGGATAGGGAGGAGGGAGGGAAACCTTACAATTGTTTTTGTATTGTATTGGTATGTTTTTGATTATACAGTTGTAGGCACTTTAGATACTGCTGTGCATTTTATACTTTTATTGTATGATGTATAATCAGCATTGTGTAAAATCCATATAACATCAACTTATAATGCTTTATAATCACACAACGAATGTATTTCATATGACTGACATATTATGAAAACTCAATAAAATATGTAAAAAAGAAAAAGGATTGTATGGCCTTAGAGTCGACAACCTCTTTGGTCTGGACCTGTGCCCTTGAAGCTCCTGAACTTAAAAGACCTGTCCTTGGTCCCACCAATGCTCTGTTCTCGGTGGCTTCCGTTACATGCAGGACCGGAAAGCAGCCTGTGACAGGTGGAGTGAATCACAGGCTTCAATTGTCACAGAGATTTAAATGGTACATCAATGCTACATCACAGCAGTGTTTTACCTTTCAAACCTCTGTGACCGCTGAGGCCTGTAATTGGATGTACCAGTCATGGGACCCAACCAATTTTTGGTCTTGAGGGGACTGGAAAGGGCCAGAAGTCTTTCTTTTTTATGTTCATTGGTTTCAGGGGCAGAGGTCCACACCAAAGGGTTTGTTGACTCCAAGGGTGATAACCGGTTAAGCGAAACATGACAAGATATTCTGCCAAACGAGAATGACATACGGTATACTGTTAGGTCTCGTTCACACTTCAGTTATTCGTGAATGTTTGCTCTTCCAAGTTCTCCAAAGACAGCACATGTGCCCATTTACTTGCGGAGACATGCAGAACTTTGGTCTGTGATGCAGACCAAACATGCCCGTTTAAGACTATGGGTCTGTGAAAAAACACTGACACAACACGAATGCCATCCGTGTCCTGTCAGTTGTTTTTCATGGACCATTAGTAGGAGATGTACTGGAAATAAATTTTCAGCTGAGCAGTGTCCATAGAATACAGATGACACGTGGAAGTGTTGTGGAAATAAGTGGTTTTAATATATTGTATATTGTCATCCTGTCTCTCAGTCTCAGGGTAAACATTGGAGTGGGTATCTTCCTGTTGATGTGGAGACACAGCTGCAGGACGCAGAGGTCTCCGTTGGCGAACGGTCCATGTGTTATGCGCTGGGCTGTGGGCCGGGGGATATTGATGTGTTCAACGGAGCAGTGTTTTCTTGGCAGATGTATGAACGCCAGCTAGGGCCCCCGCGCAAGACACAGATTTATTGGTTTGGCGTGAATGCATTTGTTAAGAGAACAATATATAAAAGGAACATGTGTTTGATGTCTCTAGTGCACCTAATCAACCACTGGAGATAATGACGTTGTCCTGTAAATAAACATGCATGAGGATCATAGTAACTTTATTGGGCATTGATCACTGAGCAAGGCTGGATAAAGTTCACTCCAGTGGTAATGGGAGATTATTGTATACATGTGTTTTGTTAGCTAGCTATGTTATTTTAAATGATGGTGGTTACTCATCTTCCTGTATCATCACTTCCTGTATGTTTGTTACATGAAGGAAGTGCTCAGGTGACGGGCCTGCCCCTTTCTATTCTTACACCCTTTTTGTGGCAAAGAAATAAAAGTGAAGAGACTGGGCAGGAGGAGGAGGCAGTGCTCAGCAGAAGTCTTCAATGAAGCACTGTGTCTGACTCTTAAAGAGGTTTACCTTGCTATACACAAAGGAGCTTGATACGTGTGTTTTTAACCCCTTTAGGACACAGCCTTATTTCACCTTAAGGACCAGGCCATTTTTTGCAAATCTGACCAGTGTCACTTTAAGTGGTGATAACTTTAAAATGCTTTGACTTATCCAGGCCATTCTGAGATTGTTTTTTTGTCACATATTGTACTTCATGGCACTGGTAAAATTAAGTAAAAAAAAAAAATCATTTTTATTTATAAAAAAATACCAAATTTACCAAAAATGTGTAAAAAAAATACCAAATTTCCCAGTTTCAATTTCTCGACTTCTAAAATACATAGTAATACCTCCAAAAATAGTTATTGCTTTACATTCCCCATATGTCTACTTTATGTTTGGATTATTTTGGGAATTATATTTTATATTTTGGGGATGTTACAGAGCTTAGAAGTTTAGAAGCAAATCTTGAAATTTTTTTGAAATGTTCAAAAACCCAATTTTTAGGGACCAGTTCAGGTCTGAAGTCACTTTGTGAGGCTTACATAATAGAAACCACCCAAAAATGACCCCATTCTAGAAAATACACCCCTCAATGTATTCAAAATTGATTCTACAAACGTCGTTAACCCTTTAGGTGTTCCACAAGAGTTAATGGCAAATGGAGATAAAATTTCCAAATTTTGATTTTTGGGGCAAATTTTCCATTTTAATCTATTTTTTCCAGTAAAAAAAATCAAGGGTTAACAGCCAAACAAAATGCTATATTTATTGCCCCGATTCTGTAGTTTGCAGAAACACCCCATATGTGGCCGTAAACTACTGTACAGGCACACAGTAGGGCGTAGAGGAAAAGGTGCCGTGTGGTTTTTTGGAAGGCAGATTTTGCTGGACTGGTTTATTTACACCATGTCCCATTTGAAGCCCCCCTGATGTACCTCTAAAGTAGAAACTCCATAAAAGTTACCCCATTTAAGAAGAAACTACAAACCTCAAAGTATTCAAAACAGGTTTTACAAATTTTGTTAACACTTTAGGTGTTGCACAAGAGTTATTGGCAAATGGGGATGATATTTGAGAATTTTAATTGAAATGGAAAATTTGCCCAAAAATTGCTTTTTTGGCACCTTTTTTATTTTTTACTTTGTTCATCTGAGGGGTTAGGGGGGTATATTTATAGAGCAGATTCTTATGGACGTGGCGATACCTAATATGTCTACTTTTTTGTTATTTATTTATGTTTTACACTTTATTATCTTTTTTATAAACAAACAAAAACAAACATTTTAGTATCTCCATAGTCTAAGTCATTTTTTTTTTAAGTTTTTAGCCGATTGTTTTAGGTAGGGGCTCATTTTTTGCAGAATGAGAGGATGGTTTTATTGGCACTATTTTGGGGGCATATGACTTTTTGATCGCTTGCTATTGCAATTTTTGTGATGTACGGTGACCCCAAAAACTTTTTGGGGCACCGATTTTATTTGTTTGACCGTGTTCATCTGAGGGGTTAGGGGGATATTTTTATAGAGCAGATTCTTACAGATGCGGCGATAACTAATATGTCTACTTTTTTTTTATTTGATTTAGTTTTAATAAATAATATTTTTGAAAAATCAGTTTTTATCCGATTGTCAGTGGCTAAATTAGGATATAAATTTAGTACTCCATGGAAGTGTGGTACTCCCTGAAGTAACCAATAATGCAGAGGCCCGGTTGATCGGGGCATGTGTCACACTGAGTAGTGGTGTCCTTCTGTATCCCCCTCCTGTGACACACTCTGCACCTTTTTTTGGGTCTGTCCCTTCTTTCCAGTATGGCCGACCATACCTGGAAAGTGTTGTCCAGGGACGATCCGGGTGCCTCCAGTTCCCGAGGTACTCCGACCTGCTCTTTCCCGGTCAGAAAAGATCAGGTCCTTGAGGACTGCCTCATAGAACTGAAGGAATGTCCCTGCGCTCCGGGACAGCACAAAAGAGTTGCACAAGGCAACTTGCACCAAGTAGACCGCAACTTTTTTGTACCAGGTCCAGGTTTTGCTCATGGCATTATATGGCTCGAGGACTTGATCAGAGAGATCAACTCCTCCCATATACCGATTGTAGTCGACGATATAATCGGGCTCGAGCACCGTTGCCGTGGTACCTCCCACAGGGACAGGGGTGATGCCGTTACCATGAATTGTGGACAGTGCAAGGAAATCCCTCTTGTCCTTATATCTGACTAGCAACAGGCTTCCAGTGGTAAGGGCATGGGTCTCGCCCCTGGGGATAGGTACCTGGAGGAGGTGGGCAGGGAGGCCGCATAGATTTTTCTGCACGGTCCCACAAGCGGACGTGGATCTGGCGGCGAGGGACTGGAACAAGGGGATACTAGTATAAAAGTTATCCACGTACAGGTGATAAGTAACCCTTATCTAGCAGTGGGTGCATAAGGTCCCACACAAGTTTCCCGCTAACACCCAGAGTGGGGGGACATTCTGGGGGTTAAATACGAGAATCTCACCCCTCGTACACACAAAACTTGTAAGTTTACCCTAAGGTACTCTCACAAAGTTTGTACAGATTCACGCCATACCTCGCCTGCTTAGAGGGAACATACTGGCAGAAAATGAGTCTCCCCTTGAACGCAATGAGAAACTCATCAACCGCAACCTCCCTTCCAGGTACATAGGCCTGTACAAATTTGGCCCCAAAGTGATCGATGACCGGCCTGAGTTTGTACAGGTGGTCATAGGCAGGATCACATCGGGGGGGGGGGGGGGGTGATGCCTGACACTAAGTTTCTTGACTAGGCCCATGTGCAGCACGAGGCCCCAAAATGTCCTCATCTCAGCTGCACTGACCTAAAATAGTCATATTCAGTGAAGCCCACTGTGGAAATCTGGATTCCTGGTTGGCCTACAAAATCAGGAATCACAGGCTCAAATCGCTCTGGGGTACACCAGACAAGTTCACCGTCAGGGGGCTCCTGTGGATTTAACTGGTGGGCCAGAAAATTAGTACGAGCCCCAGAGCTGCTCGTACTAGGGTGGGTGACAGGGTCCCTAGCATGCCGGTCCCCTTGCTCCGCCTGGCGGCATCTCCGCCACCTTGGGGGCTCATCATCATCACTAGATGATGAGGAGGACGCGGATGACAACAAAAAAGTGGGGTCATCCTCGTCCTTACTGGGACTCTTGGTCTCGGAGGCAAGCTGAGCGTATGCCTCCTCAGCCGAGGGCAGCCAGCAGGCCATAGGGGAGTGTATATCTGTGTGTGTAAATCTTTATTCAGTGTGTGTGGGGGCACGGGTGTTTGCGAACTCACACTAAACCTAACAGACAAAAAGAAAAGACTAACAAAAAAAAGGGGCAAAAATATGATTTATTTTTTTTGTTAACAAAATTTAAAATTGATGATCAACCGTCCTAAGAGTGCCGGCCACAGCTAAGCATACGCAAAAAAAATGCTTTTCCACAAAAAAAATTGAGGGGGGGAGCAGGGGGGCAAGCTGCAGAAACCATGGGGGATCTAGGGACCCCAGACACCCGGTTTAGGGTGATGCAACAAAAATTTGTTGTTGGTTTTTTTTTCTCACTAACTTTCCCTGAATATCCCTGCCTAACCCAAACTTTCCCTAACCTTTCCCTAAATACCTGGGGGTTGCTGGGACACAGATGGGGGTGCTGAGGTGCTGGCTGGAGATCGGAGGAGAGAAGCGCTGCAATAATTTCAATGAACCGGCCGCCCAGCTGACCAATGAGAGCGATCCTGAGAGGTGATGTCACCATTACCTCCCAGGATTGCAGGATGGTGATTGGTGGTGTATCACCACACCACCATTCACCATCCTGTTCAGGGTTATCGGGTTCCCAGAGACCCGAATAACCCAGAAACGCAGCAAACCGCAGGTCTGAATTGACCTGCGGTTTGCTGCGATCGCCGACATGGGGGGGTCACAGGAACCCTCGGCGCATTTAGCCAAGGTGCCTTCTCAATGATTTGAGCATGCACCGGGTTCCGATCACTGCCTGCCGGGCGACGGTGATCTGAACTATACATGACATACCGGTACGTCATGTGTCCGGAAGAGGTTAAGCATGGGGGAAATTCTTTGTGGTTGGATATGTGCGTCTGATGCAAGCGAATTTCTAACAAACAGATTCTACACAAACATCTTCACAGATGAAACATGAACGGATTTTCCACAGACATCAGACACAAAAATGCATTGTGGGTAATGGGTAAAGGTGGGCATATTTAAATGTTACCCGGCAAATCTATCAGAATGCAGGCAATATGTTTTCTGACTGTGGAGCATCATATGGATTTTGTAGCATACTAATGCATGAAATAGGAGTATGTACAGTATATATGGAAAAATGGTCTCATGTAAATTTAGAAGCAGAAACCACTTTTTAATTTGAGGTGTCTAGTTTTAGAATGCTATACTATAGTGGTATAATTTTGGCAGTAATTTACGATATTATAAAGGTCTTTTGGTCATGTATGGCACTGTTATGTGGAAATATACCACATATATGGGAATTCTGGCTGAAACAAGTTATCCCTTATCCGCAGGTTAGGGGATAACTATCAGATTGGTGGGGGTCTTATTGCAGGGATCCCTACGGAGAATGATGACCCCGTACCTATGGAGCCCCTGAAATGGATGGAGCAGCAGGTCGAGCATGTGCACTGAAGATAAGTACAAGTGCTCTGCTGTTTCCAGCAGTCCCATAAAGATGACTGGAGCTGTGGTCATACAAGCTTACTAACACTCTATTCACACTGAGGGCTCAGGGACCTCCACATTCATGATTGGTGGTCTCAAAGGCTAGATTCTAGATGGTCATACATTCATAACACAATTTGTTTTGTGGACCAAGCCCGTTATATCTGAAAACTTTAGTATCACCTGCCTTTTCCCAGGTATACTGAATTTCTTGTCTGTTCCTTAACCACACTAGGACTATGTACCGGCCGTCAGTGTCCATCTTGAGGACAATTTATGTAGTAAGGTAGTTTTATACTTCTTAAAATTCAAGAAACTACGAGAGGGCAGTAAAGTTTTAGATTTTTTTTTTATATGCTTGGAATTTTAACATACAATTAAAATAATAGATGTGTTATAAAATATGTATTTAATTTTACGTTGAGAAGCTTGCAATCTGATATCAGTTCCATCTGAAGATACCATATGACACGCTACACTCAAAATTGTGTTGCTAGGGACCAATGCATTTTGAAAAAATATAGGGTTCTTATTTTCTTCTCTCTTTATTTAGACACCACTCAAGCATTGACCTAACGGACATCTGCCTGTGTTTGTTCAGAGAATAACAGACAAGGTAACAAGAATTGACTGGGACAGAACTGCAGCCCTGTTAATCTGTGTTAAGTATACAGATACATATGTGTACTCTGGGGCTGGATGTGAATGAATTTCTGGTCCTAATTAAATTTTAACAGGCCTGCAACTTTAATAAAGTCTTGACAGCTTGGCACAGGAAACACAATATTGTCTTTCCTTAACAACATCACTGTACGTTCTATAATGTCTGTTGACTTTTGCATCCTAAATAGTTTACCAACATTTAATGAATATATTCATTCTAAATCGTAAGCCTGGAGGGCAGCTATATGACAAATTCAGTATACAACAAAGTCATTTTCTTCCTACCAGTACTAATACTGTCTTTTTGAAATCTACTATATAAAGCTGAGTGTACTGTTTGTGTGTGTGTATATTGTGGGGTTTCGTTCTGGTAGATAGGGTAAGCGGGCGCAGCACAGAGGCAAAATACAAGTTCTTAACTCAAAATGTCAGTGTTTATTCACACTTGAAGCAATTGCACAAAACAGCACGTAACTATACAGCCTTGGTGTTAATTCACACACAATGGAAATTTCATATAACACAAGTCACCTTGCTCGCAGTTCTGCTTCCAGTAGTCAGAAGCAAGCTTTAGGCGGCCTGTTTCCCCAGCTTGCGGCTCTCAGCCCTCCAACACAGCACAAAGCCTCAGATCCCCAAAACAGGGACATTTCTGCTGAGCCCAGCTGCCTATTTAAGGACAGCACTTAAACTCTGGTTCGGTATTTGTCCTCACCTGTCTGGAAATCAGCCCAGCCGCACATGCTGGGAGGAAAATACCTGCCTTGCCAGACACAACCCCTCACTATGTCACAGTATGTATGTATGTCCGCTAAAGGAATCCGCACCATCGCATTTACAATCACAAAATTTGGCACACATGTACATCAGGTGTCCGGGAAGATTTTAGCCTAGGTCTAAGCTTTCTAGGATGTACCGTTCCAGAAATATTCCCAAAAAATGCATTAGCCAATAGAAGCTTGGATACATGACCCTTATCAGCCAATAGAAGCTCGCAGGCCGTTAGCCTCCACATACACAGTTTTACATCCAGGTTTCCATAACAACCCAGCCATTTTTCTTCACTGCTGTAGGTGAGCTTTAAAGGAAATATGTCACCAGGATAATTGCTATTGAAGTAAATCCATGGCTTAATAGCCTTAGTACTGTATTTTAAGATGTGCCTTTGTTCCAGAAATAGATGCTTTTATCCTATGAAAATCCTGTTATTTGTTAGGCAAATGAGCCAATAAGGTGCCCAGAGGGGTGTCACTCTTGTAGGAAGGAGTCCAGACACGCCCCCTGACACAATGTGTCCACCCTCAAAAGACAAACTTAAAACCTCACCCCAGGACCCGCTAAGCTATGTCCTTAATCTGGTTAGGCCACGCCCCCTCCCACTCCTCAGTCGGCGGGGATAAAAAAAATGAAGTTAAAAAATCTACTTCTGTCAGCTGCAGTGGTGGGAGGGAGGGTGACTTCCTCCCTGCAGCTCACACTCAGACAGCACATTGCAGCTGTCTTAGAGTGAGCTGTTCAAAAGAACATGCCCCACTCCGGTTAAGCCAGCCCCGCTCCGGTTAGGCCATGTCCCCTCCCACTCCTCAGCTGACAGGGATTGAAAAAATGAAGTTAAAAATCAACTTTGAGTTCCAGCTAAGCCACGCCCCTGATTTGGTTAGGCCATGCCCCATCCCACTCCTCAGCCGACAGGGATTAACAAAATGAAGATAAAAATCAACTTCTTTCAGCTGCAGGGGTGGGAGGGATGGTGACTTTCTTCCTGTAGCTCACACTCAGACAGCACAGTGCTGCTTTCTGAGAGTGAGCTGTTCGAAAGGACATACTTGTGTCCACCCTTAACTTTGACCTTTATAGCAGCCTTCCCCTTTAACGGTGAGTTTCATAGCACACCACCCCCTTGACATTGACCTCCACAGGGGCTCGCCCCCTTAAGAGTGGCCTTTACAGCAATCTGCCCTTTAACACTGACCTCCATGTCAGCTGAGGAGTGGTAGGGTGTGTGGCCTAACCAGATTGGGGCGTGGCTCATCAGGACCTAGAAGTTGATTTTTAACTTAATTTTTTTCAAACCCTGCCGGCTAAAAAGTGGAAGGGGGCATGGCCTAATTGGATCGGGGAATGTCCTTTTGAACAGTTCACTCTAAGACAGCAGCACAGTGCTGTCTGAATGTGAGTTGCAGGGAGAAAGTCACCATCCCTCCCACCCCTGCAGCTGACAGAAGTTGATTTTTAACCTCATTTTTTCAATACTTGTCGGCTGGGGAGTGGGAGGGTGCGTGGCCTAACCAGATCGGTGTGTGGCTTAGCAGGACCTAATAGTTGATTTTTAACTTCATTTTATCAATCTATGTTGGCTGAGGAGTGGGAGGGGGCATGGCCTAACTGGATCTGGGGCGTGTCTTTTTGAACAGCTCACTCTAAGACAGTAGCAATGTGCTGCTTTAGTGTGGGCTATAGAGAGAAATTCCCCCTCCCTCCCACCCCTGCAGCTGACAGAAGTTGATTACATAGTCTTATAATTTTCATTGACAGCTACAGAAGGTCAATATTTAGCATTTAATTTTTAATGGTATAGTACTTTTTATTTACAATTCTGAAGAACCAATTCATGTTTTTAACCCCTTAGTGACCACTTATATGCCTTTTTACAGTGGTCACTAAGGGGCCTTAGTTTGGGCCGCTGCCTTTTCATAGCAGTGCTTAGATTGGACTGCGGGGGCTCAGCTCTGCACTAAAAGCCCCGACCAGCTAATCCGGGCTGTTTAACCCTTACATGCCATGGGCAATAATCATTATTAAGAGTTACTACTAGTTGTGTTGTATCGATAATGGAAATATAGTGCAATCCTTTACTCCACCTATCGATATTTTAATTTGATTATTATGACACACAGCACCTGATGATTATTGATGTTAATCAGGTATTTTTATGGCTTTCTGTATCACATGATCACTATTTGATGAACTTTACATACAATTATGTCTTTCGTGATTATCGCCATGCACTGTATCATGCTATGGGAAAGAGAAGCCCAGTCTCCAGTCTTCATGTTACAGGACATCAGCAGTGCTGTCTCCTGCATATCTTCTTTTTAAACTCCACAATCCTTGTGCCAGCATATCTGGTGAGACTTTTACCTTTGTTTCAGGGCTATTATGTATGCAGTGTTGTTTAGCTAGGTATAAGTGTTACTTAGGGAAAGAGGTTGTAACTGCTAGATGCTAGACATGCAATCCATGTATAGGCAGCCATTTTAGACATTTGCTCAGTGTTAATGTAATGTTATAATACTGTAACAGTCCTACAGGCTCACCTGTGGAGAGAGGACCGCTGGCTGGAGGTAGGAGTGGAGCCCAGTGGCAAGGACCGCAGGCAGGTAGTAAGCGTGGTCAGACAATCCGGATGGCAACGGTGGTAGCAGTTCAGTAGGTAGGGATAAGGCAGAAGAGTAGTCGGTAGGCAATTCCTGGTCAGCAGTGGACTTCCAGCAGTAGCAAGAGCAACAGATGAGGAGACGCTTGATCAAGGCTCAGGAGCTCAATAATCAGCAAGCTAGAGTGCAAGGGGCTGGACTTATATAGGGAAGTACCAGGTGTGGGGAATCAAGGGTGATGAGCAAGGCTTGGCAAGACTGAGGTTAACTAATAGGTTTCAGGGAGGAATGTCCAGAGAGGATGGTAGCCTAGTAAGCAGGGCTACTGCCTGGGATGTGGCTGGTCACAGGTTCGAATCCCGACAGTACTCCCCCCCTTCCAAGGTGACCTCCGGGCACCGCAGGGGCAGGCTTACCAGGGTGCCGTTGGTGGAACTCTTTTACCAGTCTGGGGGCGTGGACATTCTCTTCTGGCTCCCAGGAGTTATCCTCGGGAGGGTAACCCTCCCACCTAATTAGGTATTGTAGTCTTCCCCGGTGGATCCTGGAGTCGAGGATCTTTGCGACAACGTATTCTTCTTCACCCTGTACCCTCACGGGTGGTGGTGGGGGCTAGTTGCGGCCTGTGAAGGTGTTCTCCACGTATGGCTTGAGGAGAGAGCAATGGAAGACAGGGTGCACCCTAATGGAGTCCGGAAGGTCGAGCCGGAACGTGACCTCGTTGATTTGTGCGGTGATCCGGAACGGACCTATGTATCTTTGGGCAAATTTTTGGGAGGGGACCTTCAATCTGAGGTTCCTGGTGGACAGCCATACCTTGTCTCCCACATGGAAGCCCGGGGTGGGTTTGCGACGTCTGTCTGCTCCCTGTTTAAAGCGCCTCTGGGCAAGCTGGAGGTTGTCTATAATGTTCTCTTGTGCCTCCTGTAGGGTTGTTAGGCGTTCGGCCACTGCTGGGAGGGTGGAGGCAACGGGTAGGTGGGGAATGAACACCGGGTGTGAGCCTGTGTTAGCAAAGAAGGGGCTGTGCTTGGTTGAGCTGTGCTCAGCATTGTTGTAGGCGAACTCGGCCGTGGGGAGATGATCAAGCCAGTCATCCTGCAGGTGGGAGCTGAAACAGCGTAGGTATTGCTCTAGGGTCTGATTAGTTCTCTCCGTCTGCCCGTTTGACTGAGGGTGGAAAGCAGGGGACAGGTTCACTTTAACCCTGAGCGCCAGGCAGAAGTTCTTCCAGAACTTTGAGGCAAATTGTACACCTCGGTCGGAGACCACGCCGTCCGGGATCCCATGCAGCCTGAAGACCTCTCTGAGAATAAGATCGGCCGTCTGTTTGGCTGTGGGTAGGCCTTTGTAGGGGATGAAATGGGCCATCTTGGTGAGACGGTCGACCACGACCAGGATGGTGTTCATCCCTTTTGAAGGAGGAAGGTCTACCACAAAGTCCATGGAGATCGAGCCCCAGGGGCGGGAGGGAATCGGGAGAGTTTGTAACAGACCCACGGGAGAGGAACGAGGAGTCTTATTGCGGGCACAGACCGTGCACGAGGAGATGTACCTCTTGATGTCCTCCCTGTATGTTGGCCACCAGAAGGAGCGGGAGAGAAGCTCCTGGGTCTTTCTTGTGCCAAAATGGCCGGCCACCTTGGAGTCATGGTTGAGTTTGAGCACTTCGAGCCGTGCGATTTCTGGTACATATAGTTGTAGGTCCTGATGAAACCAATGACCGTTCTTAAACGTAAGGCTGACATTGCCTGTGGGGTGGGAGAGGAAGGGGTCATTTTCATATCCTTCTTTGATTGTGCCCAGGAGTTCTTTAGAGTAGGTGGCCCCTACGACCCTTCTCTCGGGCAAGATGTTATTTTGGCCCTTGTTACTCTGTGAGGGCTCGGAAAACATTCTGGAGAGGGCGTCAGCCTTGCCGTTTTTTGATCCAGGGCGATAGGTGATGAGATAGTTGAAGCGGGAAAAGAATAGGCTCCATCTGGCCTGTCTGGCTGAGAGTCTCTTAGCGCTGCGGATGAACTCGAGGTTCTTGTGGTCAGTTAGTACGATTATGGGGTTGGTGGCTCCCTCCAGCAGGTGTCTCCACTCGGAGAAGGCATCCTTGATCGCCAGTAGTTCTTTGTTCCCGATGTCATAGTTCTTCTCAGAGGGGGACATCTGGCGGGAGAAATATGCGCACGGGTGTAATAGCATCCTCTCCCCTGTCCGTTGTGACAAAACTGCCCCCACCGCAGAGTCTGATGCATCCACTTCGACTGTAAATGGGAGCTCGGGGTTCGGGTGGATTAGGATTGGGGCAGAAGTGAAGAGGAGTTTCAACTTGGTGAAGGCCTCCTGGGCCTCGGGTGTCCAGGAGAAGGGGACTGCCTTCTTGGTGAGTTGGGTGATTGGTGCTATGACCTTGGAGAAGTTCCGGATAAACTTCCGATAGAAGTTGGCGAAGCCAATGAATCTTTGTATCTCCTTCTCGTTTTTCGGAACGGGCCAGTTCATCACAGCTTGGACCTTCCCCGGGTCCATACTTAGGCCCTCTGGGGAGATGATGTATCCGAGGAACTGAGTGGTGGTTCGCTCAAACTCGCATTTCTCTAGCTTGATATAGAGAGAGTTCTGTCTGAGCCTCTGCAGTACCCTGCGGACGTGTTCGCGGTGCTGCTCGAGGTCTTCAGAGAAGATCAAGATGTCGTCCAGGTAAACGACTACAAACAGATTCAGCATGTCCCTGAGGACGTCGTTAATGAAGTGCTGGAAGGTGGCGGGAGCATTGCAGAGTCCGAAAGGCATGACCAGGTACTCGAAATGACCATAACGTGTCCGGAAGGCGGTCTTCCATTCGTCCCCAGGGCGGATTCGGACGAAGTTGTAGGCCCCTCGAAGGTCGAGTTTGGTGAAGATCTTCGCTTCCCGGAGTCTCTCAAGGAGTTCGGAAATCAGTGGGAGCGGGTACCGGTTTTTTACGGTTATGTCATTAAGCTTTCTGTAGTCTATGCAGGGACGCAGGGAGGAGTCTTTTTTCTCTACGAAGAAAAAGGGGGCTCCCGTGGGAGAGGTGGAGGACCGGATGAACCCCTTCCTCAGGTCCTCGTCCAGGTACTCTTTCAGAGCCTTGAGTTCAGGCTCTGAGAGGGAGTAGATACTGCCAAAGGGTATTTCGGCCCCGGGCAACAGTTCTATAGGGCAGTCGTAGGGTCGGTGTGGTGGCAGCTTGTCTGCGTTTTTCTTGTCGCAGACATCCTGGAACTCGCTGTATTGAGGGGGTAGCAGATCCTTGACAGATAGTTTTGAGATGGTGGTGTCTTCGGGTGGAAGGACGGGTTTGTGGGAGCAATTTAGCGTGCAGAACTCGGACGGGAATCGTATGCAGCGGGTTTCCCAGTCCACCGAGGGGTTGTGGGTGGCCAACCATGGGATGCCCAAGATCACTGGGAACTTCGGGGAGGCGATCAGAGAAAAGTGGATCTTTTCACGGTGATCTGGTTCTATGAGGAGTTGTAGTTCGGTGGTCTCGTGAGTGGCCGGCCCCGAGGAGAGTGGGGATCCGTCGATGGTTTCCAGGTCAACGGGGGCTGCCTTGATTGTCAGTGGAATATTCTTTTTTCGCGGGCAAAGGTTAGGTCCATGAAGTTGCCTCCCGCCCCGGAGTCTAACATCGCTGAACAGGGGAGTTGTCGCCCCTCAATCTTGATGAGGATGGGGATGATGAAGTGGGATCCATGAGCCGCCGTGTTGTTATTTTCAGGGGCTGCTGGTGGGGTTGGAGTCTGTGGTTGCTCCTTTAGTTCCGTGACGGCAATAGTCTTTCGGATCTTATGAGGACATTTGATGGCAAAATGACCCGGCTCCCCACAGTAGAGGCAGAGGTTTTCGGCCAGCCGTCTCTCCTTCTCAGCTGTGGATAGAGACCTACGTAGAGCGTCGACCTGCATAGGTTCAGTTGCTGACCGGGGGTCGCGCTGGGCGGTGGAAGAGAAGGAATAAGTGGGTCTGTGGTCCAAGGACCAGAGTCTTTCTTTCTTCCTCTCGGAGAGTCTTTGATTTATCCGGATGCATAACTGAATGAAGTCATCCAGATCGTCTGGGGCCTCAACTCTGGCGAGTTCGTCCTTTATTAATTCGGACAGGCCTCGCCGGAATTGGCTCCTCTGTGCCGCTGGGTTCCAGGTGGTGTCCGTGACCCAACGGCGAAACTCAGCGGTGTATTCGGCGACGGAGCGTCTCCCTTGCCGCAGACTATGTAGTCGCGCCTCGGCTGTCGCACAGCGGTTGGGGTCGTCGAAGACTTGGCTCATTGTGGTGATGAAGTTGTTTAGGTTGTTCAGGAGTATGGTGATGCCCATGCTAATGCTTCATCCGTCAGGAGATTGACCATGAATAGCACCTTCTTCTTCTCGGTGGTGAAGGGGGCCGGGTACATCTGAAAATAGATGCGGCATTGGTTTAGAAACCCCCGATACTGGCGTCTATCACCGCCAAATCTTGATGGGAGTGGCATGCGGGTGTCTGCAGCCGTGCCGCGGACGTCCAGGAGTTGCCTCTGTAGTTCAATAATCTCGCTCTGTTGGCTTTGGACTACGACTTGGAGCTGGGCAAATTTCTCCTGATATGTAGTACCAAATTCTTGAAGTTCAGAGACCTGCTTACGCAGAGTGGCCATTGCGGACTCCATAGTGTGGCTGATTATTCTGTAACAGTCCTACAGGCTCACCTGTGGAGAGAGGACCGCTGGCTGGAGGTAGGAGTGGAGCCCAGTGGCAAGGACCGCAGGCAGGTAGTAAGCGTGGTCAGACAATCCGGATGGCAACGGTGGTAGCAGTTCAGTAGGTAGGGATAAGGCAGAAGAGTAGTCGGTAGGCAGGCGGTGGGTCAGGGCAGGCGGCAGTAAGCGTGGTCAGACAATCCGGATGGCAACGGTGGTAGCAGTTCAGTAGGTAGGGATAAGGCAGAAGAGTAGTCGGTAGGCAATTCCTGGTCAGCAGTGGACTTCCAGCAGTAGCAAGAGCAACAGATGAGGAGAAGCTTGATCAAGGCTCAGGAGCTCAATAATCAGCAAGCTAGAGTGCAAGGGGCTGGACTTATATAGGGAAGTACCAGGTGTGGGGAATCAAGGGTGATGAGCAAGGCTTGGCAAGACTGAGGTTAACTAATAGGTTTCAGGGAGGAATGTCCAGAGAGGATGGTAGCCTAGTAAGCAGGGCTACTGCCTGGGATGTGGCTGGTCACGGGTTCGAATCCCGACAAATACATGCTGTTCTATGCTTTATATTTATACATCTTGTATTTGTATTCTTATAGTTTTACCACAATTGATCAATCTCAAATTCTCCTGTTTTGCCAATAAACAAGTTAGACTACAGAGAATAGTCCTCTATTTTGGAAGACAGGAATGGTTTATACTGAATAGTGTTGAGCGCGAATATTCAAATAGTGAATATTTATTGCGAATATTGCAACTTTGCTAATTCGCTAATTTTTAGAATGCAGTGCTACAAATTCGTTATGTTGAATATTCGTCATTTTTTTTACATCTGAAAACATGATTCCTCCCTGCTTCTTTCTTGTGGGTCAATGAGTCATTGGCCCACAAGCAACTTAAGCAGGAAGTAATCATGTTTTCATATGTAAAAAAAATAAAATGCTGAATATTCAAAAATACGAATATATAGCAATATAGCGAATATATTCATTATTTAGAATATTTTTATTTTTTTTTATTTTTAATGTGTACTGTTATTCCACTTTGGCATACTCCTCCTCGACAAGTATCCCCGTCACCATGGGAACGCCTGTGGGTTAGAAAATACCATCGGAGGGGCGTGGTTTGGCAGCCGAGCGCGATGGCCGCTTAAACTTGCTGCTCCTGCACAAAGCGACTAAACTAGCGTGGTGTACCCTCTAAAGTGCCTAGTGCCATATACCGCACAGTGTCCAGCGATCCTGCCAAGATGCCTAGGGGCAAGAGAGCGACCGCCAAGCAAGGCAAGCTGGATTTCTACTTTGAGAAAGACGCGGAGGCCTCTCAGCAGAGTCTAGCAGCATCGCCATCTTTACCTCGTGAGGCCGAGAAGGATTCTGCATCCTCTCCTATAGGTCAGCGGGGATCATCACAGCCGGAGACCGATTCCTGCATACACCTACCTGAGCGCCGGACTCCACCGTCGGATGGCTCCGTTGACTCATCGCCCTTATCCGGGAGTTCACAAGCCCGGACGCCATGCTGTTCTGGCGCGGGAAACCTGGTGCAGCCGAGACCCCTGCTCCAACCAGCTGCTGAAATGGAGGTGAGCGCTGAGGGCCCAGAAGCCCATTCTGTTACAGATATACTACACAGGCTGCCCACCTCTGATCAGCCTGCATCGGGCAACCTCATGAAGGAGATGCTGATCGCATTTAGTGCAGCCCTTCACTCCGACTTCTCCTCCTTGCTGGCCCCGTTGAAATCATCTGTCGCGGGCTTGGAGTCGAGGGTTTCCCACTGTAGAGGTCAAGATGGGCGAGTTTGCGACCTCGCACAACCAGCTGATAGACAATCAGGAGGCCATGCAGGCGGACATCGACCGCATCCAAGCTAAGTTGAACGACCTAGAGGATCGCTCTAGGCGTAACAACATTAAATTTCGGGGCATTCCGGAGGATATTAGCCCCTCGGAGCTGATGGACTATCTTGGATCCCTAATGAAAAAGCTACTGCCCTCATTTACTGAGCAGGCCCTGATGATAGACAGAGCTCACAGGCTCCCTAGACCCCGGCACCTGCCGGAGAATACTCCCAGGGACACTCTAGCCCACATTCATTTTTTCCGCACGAAGGAGGCTGTGCTAATGGCGGCCCGCCAGCTATCTCAGATGCCCGCGCCTTTCCAGCCGGTGAAGTTGTATGCTGATTTATCAGCAGCCACATTAAGGCAAAGGCGTCTACTAGCTCCCATTACCTCAGTTTTCAGGGAGCACAGCATTGCATATAAATGGGGGTTCCCTGTGAAGCTCCTGCTCACCCATAACGGCAAGCAACACAGCATCACTTCAGTGGAGGAGGGTCGACGCTTGCTGAGCTCATGGAACTTTCCTTTACCTTTGGATGATGACCTCCCTTCGTCGCATCCACGCCACTTAAATGCAGAATGGCGCACCGTTGGTGCTAAGAGGGGCACCAAGCATTGATCTCACCTTATTCATTTGTGCACAGGAGTGCATTCTAGTACTTGGCATCAAACAGGACTAATTCCCCCTACAGTCCTAAAACCGGATTTGCACCTTTGTGGGTGAATACTCACTCCGGTTTGAATGTTGTCTGTTTTCCTTTTTCTTACTTTATTGTTAGGTATTTGTTTTTTATTGTTCGTCATTTGCCTATACAGTCATTGTCACATGCCAAGTAATATCATTGGGTGGAATGGAGGTGGCTCTGGGTGGGGGCCTCCCATGGTATTCAAAATGACCATAGCGTGTATCCTTAGCATGTCAGGTATTTTCCATGGTTCTTAAATTGGTCTCTCTAAATGCTAAAGGGCTAAATAACCCTCAAAAAAGGTCCTTTATGTGGTCAGAAGCACTTGGCCTCAATGCAGATATTCTATGTGTACAGGAGTCCCATATACTAAGCAAAGATGCACATAGGATCAAGCATCATCTATTCCCATATGTCGTACAGTCTCATTACCACAAAAAGCAAAGAGGTGTCATTCTGGCCATTAGGAACTCTGTTGCCTGTTCAGTGGGCAGTACGTTCATAGATCAAAATGGTAGATTTATCATATTAACATGCACGTTGAACAATATAGCGTACACCATAGTGGCCGTTTATGCCCCAAATAAGCATCAGATTCACTTCCTAAATAAAGTGTTAGCGAGAACGGAGAAACTTCGACAAGGTCATTTAGTGATCTGCGGAGACTTTAATCTAGTACCTGACGCTGAGATAGATTCCTCGGCCATGAACAGAAGTTCTTATCCCACTCTGGGTCCTCTTTTGAGACGTGAGGAGCTGTACGACATTTGGAGAGTTCAACATGCATCTGAAAAGGATTACTCTTTTTTCTCCCCTGTGCACAATACCTACTTCCGCATAGACCTTTTCTTGATTAGCAGATCACTCCTACAGCTGGCCTCTCAGTCTACAGTGGAAGTGATAAAATGGTCAGATCATGCTGCCATCTCTTTGTCCATTCAAGAAACATACAATGTGCGGGACACTCTCTGGAGATGTAGCCCTTACATCATTTCTAACCCAGAGTATAGAGAGGAAGTCAATAGAGCATTAACTAACTACTTTGAACTAAACGTGGGCTCAGTTTCTAATCCATGTAGTATATGGAATGCACACAAGGCCTTTATTCGAGGCATCCTTATCAAACTGGGACACCAGGCGAAAAAATTGAGGGAACAGAAAATAAGTGCCATACTCTCCCAACTTACCGCCCTAGAGTCCCTAAACAAATCCTCCTTATCTGCGGAGAGGGTGGCCCAAATACATTCCTTGAGAACGCAACTTAGAGAAAGTCTTCTTTTTGCATATGAAAAAAATCTGAGGGCCTCTAAAGCCCACTATTATTCACAGGATAACAAAGCGGGGAAACTACTGGCCTGCCGCTTGAAATTAAGAGCCGCCAAAGCCAGAATCCCTCATCTTATTCACCCTACCAAAGGACATAAGATATATGACCCAAGGGCTATAGCGGATCAATTTGTGGAATATTATTCGGCCTTATATAATCTGAAAGATTCCCCTGAGATAGAACCCATAGCGCCCCTTGAGATTAGCTCTTATCTAGAGAAACTACACCTCCCGGCCCTAAACGACCTTCAAAGACTTAAACTGTCGAACCCTATTAGTATTCCCGAGATAACTAAAGCCATATCCGCTCTTCATCCTCATAAATCTCCTGGCCCGGATGGTCTAACCAATATTTATTATCAAACTTTTCAAGACCAACTTATTCCCCATCTCTTGCCAGTCTTTAATAAAGCTTTTACAGAAGGTTCGTTTCCACCCGAAATGCTGTCTGCTACCATAATAGCTCTGCCAAAACCTGGTAAAACGCCAGACAGACCCCAAAATTTTAGACCTATCTCTCTGTTAAACACAGACCTAAAGACTTATGCTAAGATTTTAGCCACTAGATTAGCAGACATTATACCACTCCTGACAGCTGCTGACTAGAGTTGAGCGAACACCTGGATGTTCGGGTTCGAGAAGTTCGGCCGAACATCCCGGAAATGTTCGGGTTCGGGATCCGAACCCGATCCGAACTTCGTCCCGAACCCGAACCCCATTGAAGTCAATGGGGACCCGAACTTTTCGGCACTAAAAAGGCTGTAAAACAGCCCAGGAAAGAGCTAGAGGGCTGCAAAAGGCAGCAACATGTAGGTAAATCCCCTGCAAACAAATGTGGATAGGGAAATGAATTAAAATAAAAATTAAATAAATAAAAATTAACCAAAATCAATTGGAGAGAGGTTCCATAGCAGAGAATCTGGCTTCCCGTCACCCACCACTGGAACAGTCCATTCTCAGATATTTAGGCCCCGGCACCCAGGCAGAGGAGAGAGGTCCCGTAACAGAGAATCTGTCTTCATGTCAGCAGAGAATTAGTCTGCATGTCATAGCAGAGAATGAGGCTTCACGTCAGCCACCACTGCAACAGTCCATTGGCATATATTTAGGCCCAGCACCCAGGCAGAGGAGGGAGGTCCCGTAACAGAGAATCTGTCTTCATGTCAGCAGAGAATTAGTCTGCATGTCATAGCAGAGAATGAGGCTTCACGTCAGCCACCACTGCAACAGTCCATTGGCATATATTTAGGCCCAGCACACACACAGGCAGAGGAGAGAGGTCCCGTAACAGAGAATCTGGCTTCATGTCAGCAGAGAATCAGTCTGCATGTCATAGCAGAGAATGAGGCTTCACGTCAGCCACCACTGCAACAGTCCATTGGCATATATTTAGGCCCAGCACACACACAGGCAGAGGAGAGAGGTCCCGTAACAGAGAATCTGGCTTCATGTCAGCAGAGAATCAGTCTGCATGTCATAGCAGAGAATGAGGCTTCACGTCAGCCACCACTGCAACAGTCCATTGGCATATATTTAGGCCCAGCACCCAGGCAGAGGAGGGAGGTCCCGTAACAGAGAATCTGTCTTCATGTCAGCAGAGAATTAGTCTGCATGTCATAGCAGAGAATGAGGCTTCACGTCAGCCACCACTGCAACAGTCCATTGGCATATATTTAGGCCCAGCACACACACAGGCAGAGGAGAGAGGTCCCGTAACAGAGAATCTGGCTTCATGTCAGCAGAGAATCAGTCTGCATGTCATAGCAGAGAATGAGGCTTCACGTCACCCACCACTGCAACAGTCCATTGGCATATATTTAGGCCTAGCACACAGGCAGAGCAGAGAGGTCCCGTAACAGACAATCTGGCTTCATGTCAGCAGAGAATCAGTCTGCATGTCATAGCAGAGAATGAGGCTTCACGTCACCCACCACTGCAACAGTCCATTGGCATATATTTAGGCCTAGCACACAGGCAGAGCAGAGAGGTCCCGTAACAGACAATCTGGCTTCATGACAGCAGAGAATTAGTCTGCATGTCATAGCAGAGAATGAGGCTTCACGTCAGCCACCACTGCAACAGTCCATTGGCATATATTTAGGCCCAGCACCCAGGCAGAGGAGAGAGGTCCCGTAACAGACAATCTGGCTTCATGTCAGCAGAGAATTAGTCTGCATGTCATAGCAGAGAATCAGGCTTCACGTCAGCCACCACTGCAACAGTCCATTGTCATAAATTTAGGCCCAGCACCCAGGCAGAGGAGAGAGGTCCCGTAACAGACAATCTGGCTTCATGTCAGCAGAGAATTAGTCTGCATGTCATAGCAGAGAATGAGGCTTCACGTCAGCCACCACTGCAACAGTCCATTGGCATATATTTAGGCCTAGCACACAGGCAGAGCAGAGAGGTCCCGTAACAGACAATCTGGCTTCATGACAGCAGAGAATCAGTCTGCATGTCATAGCAGAGAATCAGGCTTCACGTCAGCCACCACTGCAACAGTCCATTGTCATAAATTTAGGCCCAGCACCCAGGCAGAGGAGAGAGGTCCCGTAACAGAGAATCTGGCTTCATGTCAGCAGAGAATCAGTCTTCATATCATAGCAGAGAATCAGGCTTCACGTCACCCACCACTGTAAGAGTCAATTTTCATAAATTTAGGCCCAGAACCCAGGCAGAGGAGAAAGGTCCCGTAACAGACAATCTGGCTTCATGTCAGCAGAGAATCAGTCTTCATATCATAGCCTAGAATCAGGCTTCACGTCACCCACCACTGTAAGAGTCAATTTTCATAAATTTAGGCCCAGAACCCAGGCAGAGGAGAAAGGTCCCGTAACAGACAATCTGGCTTCATGTCAGCAGAGAATCAGTCTTCATATCATAGCAGAGAATCAGGCTTCACGTCACCCACCACTGCAACAGTCAATTGTCATAAATTTAGGCCCAGCACCCAGGCAGAGGAGAGAGCTCCCGTAACAGAGGATCTGGCTTCATGTCAGCAGAGAATCAGTCTGCATGTCATAGCAGAGAATGAGGCTTCACGTCACCCACCACTGCAACAGTCCATTGGCATATATTTAGGCCTAGCACACAGGCAGAGCAGAGAGGTCCCGTAACAGACAATCTGGCTTCATGTCAGCAGAGAATCAGTCTGCATGTCATAGCAGAGAATGAGGCTTCACGTCACCCACCACTGCAACAGTCCATTGGCATATATTTAGGCCTAGCACACAGGCAGAGCAGAGAGGTCCCGTAACAGACAATCTGGCTTCATGACAGCAGAGAATCAGTCTGCATGTCATAGCAGAGAATGAGGCTTCACGTCACCCACCACTGCAACAGTCCATTGGCATATATTTAGGCCTAGCACACAGGCAGAGCAGAGAGGTCCCGTAACAGACAATCTGGCTTCATGTCAGCAGAGAATCAGTCTGCATGTCATAGCAGAGAATGAGGCTTCACGTCACCCACCACTGCAACAGTCCATTGGCATATATTTAGGCCTAGCACACAGGCAGAGCAGAGAGGTCCCGTAACAGACAATCTGGCTTCATGACAGCAGAGAATCAGTCTGCATGTCATAGCAGAGAATGAGGCTTCACGTCACCCACCACTGCAACAGTCCATTGGCATATATTTAGGCCTAGCACACAGGCAGAGCAGAGAGGTCCCGTAACAGACAATCTGGCTTCATGTCAGCAGAGAATCAGTCTGCATGTCATAGCAGAGAATGAGGCTTCACGTCACCCACCACTGCAACAGTCCATTGGCATATATTTAGGCCTAGCACACAGGCAGAGCAGAGAGGTCCCGTAACAGACGATCTGGCTTCATGTCAGCAGAGAATCAGTCTGCATGTCATAGCAGAGAATCAGGCTTCACGTCAGCCACCACTGCAACAGTCCATGGTCATAAATTTAGGCCCAGCACCCAGGCAGAGGAGAGAGGTCCCGTAACAGACAATCTGGCTTCATGTCAGCAGAGAATTAGTCTGCATGTCATAGCAGAGAATCAGGCTTCATGTCAGCCACCACTGCAACAGTCCATTGGCATATATTTAGGCCTAGCACACAGGCAGAGGAGAGGTTCATTCAACTTTGGGTAGCATCGCAATATAATGGTAAAATGAAAATAAAAATAGGATTGAATGAGGAAGTGCCCTGGAGTCCAATAATATATGGTTATGGGGAGGTAGTTAATGTCTAATCTGGACAAGGGACGGACAGGTCCTGTGGGATCCATGCCTGGTTCATTTTTATGAACGTCAGCTTGTCCACATTGGCTGTAGACAGGCGGCTGCGTTTGTCTGTAATGACGCCCCCTGCCGTGCTGAATACACGTTCAGACAAAACGCTGGCTGCCGGGCAGGCCAGCACCTCCAAGGCATAAAAGGCTAGCTCTGGCCACGTGGACAATTTAGAGACCCAGAAGTTGAATGGGGCCGAACCATCAGTCAGTACGTGGAGGGGTGTGCACACGTACTGTTCCACCATGTTAGTGAAATGTTGCCTCCTGCTAACACGTTGCGTATCAGGTGGTGGTGCAGTTAGCTGTGGCGTGTTGACAAAAGTTTTCCACATCTCTGCCATGCTAACCCTGCCCTCAGAGGAGCTGGCCGTGACACAGCTGCCTTGGCGACCTCTTGCTCCTCCTCTGCCTTGGCCTTGGGCTTCCACTTGTTCCCCTGTGACATTTGGGAATGCTCTCAGTAGCGCGTCTACCAACGTGCGCTTGTACTCGCGCATCTTCCTATCACGCTCCAGTGCAGGAAGTAAGGTGGGCACATTGTCTTTGTAGCGTGGATCCAGCAGGGTGGCAACCCAGTAGTCCGCACAGGTTAAAATGTGGGCAACTCTGCTGTCGTTGCGCAGGCACTGCAGCATGTAGTCGCTCATGTGTGCCAGGCTGCCCAGGGGTAAGGACAAGCTGTCCTCTGTGGGAGGCGTATCGTCATCGTCCTGCCTTTCCCCCCAGCCACGCACCAGTGATGGACCCGAGCTGCGTTGGGTGCCACCCCGCTGTGACCATGCTTCATCCTCATCCTCCTCCACCTCCTCCTCATCCTCGTCCTCCTCGTCCTCCAGTAGTGGGCCCTGGCTGGCCACATTTGTACCTGGCCTCTGCTGTTGCAAAAAACCTCCCTCTGAGTCACTTCGAAGAGACTGGCCTGAAAGTGCTAAAAATGACCCCTCTTCCTCATCCTCCTCCTCCTCCTCCTGGGCCACCTCCTGTTCCATCATCGCCCTAAGTGTTTTCTCAAGGAGACATAGAAGTGGTATTGTAACGCTGATAACGGTGTCATCGCCACTGGCCATGTTGGTGGAGTACTCGAAACAGCGCAACAGGGCACACAGGTCTCGCATGGAGGCCCAGTCATTGGTGGTGAAGTGGTGCTGTTCTGTAGTGCGACTGACCCGTGCGTGCTGCAGCTGAAACTCCACTATGGCCTGCTGCTGCTCGCACAGTCTGTCCAGCATGTGCAAGGTGGAGTTCCACCTGGTGGGCACGTCGCATATGAGGCGGTGAGCGGGAAGGCCGAAGTTACGCTGTAGCGCAGACAGGCGAGCAGCGGCAGGATGTGAACGCCGGAAGCGCGAACAGACGGCCCGCACTTTATGCAGCAGCTCTGACATGTCGGGGTAGTTGTGAATGAACTTCTGCACCACCAAATTCAGCACATGCGCCAAGCAAGGGATGTGCGTCAAATTGGCTAGTCCCAGAGCTGCAACGAGATTTCGCCCATTATCACACACCACCAGGCCGGGCTTGAGGCTCACCGGCAGCAACCACTCGTCGGTCTGTTGTTCAATACCCCGCCACAACTCCTGTGCGGTGTGGGGCCTGTCCCCCAAACATATGAGTTTCAGAATGGCCTGCTGACGTTTACCCCGGGCTGTGCTGAAGTTGGTGGTGAAGGTGTGTGGCTGACTGGATGAGCAGGTGGAAGAAGAGGAGGAGGAAGCCGAGAAGGAGGAGGTGGCAACAGGAGGCAAAGAATGTTGCCCTGCGATCCTTGGCGGCGGCAGGACGTGCGCCAAACAGCTCTCCGCCTGGGGCCCAGCTGCCACTACATTTACCCAGTGTGCAGTTAGGGAGATATAGCGTCCCTGGCCGTGCTTACTGGTCCACGTATCTGTGGTTAGGTGGACCTTGCTACAGATGGCGTTGCGCAGTGCACACTTGATTTTATGGGATACTTGGTTGTGCAGGGAAGGCACGGCTCTCTTGGAGAAGTAGTGCCGGCTGGGAACAACATACTGTGGGACAGCAAGCGACATGAGCTGTTTGAAGCTGTCTGTGTCCACCAGCCTAAATGACAGCATTTCATAGGCCAGTAGTTTAGAAATGCTGGCATTCAGGGCCAGGGATCGAGGGTGGCTAGGTGGGAATTTACGCTTTCTATCAAATGTTTGTGAGATGGAGAGCTGAACGCTGGCGTGTGACATGGTTGAGACGCTTGGTGACGGAGGTGGTGGTGGTGGTGTTGGTGGTACATCCCCTGTTTGCTGGGCGGCAGGTGCCAACGTTCCTCCAGAGGCGGAGGAAGAGGCCGAGGCGGCAGCAGCAGAATAGGCCGAGGCGGCAGCAGCAGAAGAGGTAGCAGGGGGAGCCTGAGTGACTTCCTTGGTTTTAAGGTGTTTACTCCACTGCAGTTCATGCTTTGCATGCAGGTGCCTGGTCATGCAGGTTGTGCTCAGGTTCAGAACGTTAATGCCTCGCTTCAGGCTCTGATGGCACAGCGTGCAAACCACTCGGGTCTTGTCGTCAGCACATTGTTTGAAGAAGTGCCATGCCAGGGAACTCCTTGAAGCTGCCTTTGGGGTGCTCGGTCCCAGATGGCGGCGGTCAGTAGCAGGCGGAGTCTCTTGGCGGCGGGTGTTCTGCTTTTGCCCACTGCTCCCTCTTTTGCTACGCTGTTGGCTCGGTCTCACCACTGCCTCTTCCTCCGAACTGTGAAAGTCAGTGGCACGACCTTCATTCCATGTGGGGTCTAGGACCTCATCGTCCCCTGCATCGTCTTCCACCCAGTCTTGATCCCTGACCTCCTGTTCAGTCTGCACACTGCAGAAAGACGCAGCAGTTGGCACCTGTGTTTCGTCATCATCAGAGACATGCTGAGGTGGTATTCCCATGTCCTCATCATCAGGAAACATAAGTGGTTGTGCGTCAGTGCATTCTATGTCTTTCACCGCTGGGGAAGGGCTAGGTGGATGCCCTTGGGAAACCCTGCCAGCGGAGTCTTCAAACAGCATAAGAGACTGCTGCATAACTTGAGGCTGAGACAGTTTCCCTGGTATGCATGGGGGTGATGTGACAGACTGATGGGGTTGGTTTTCAGGCGCCATCTGTGCGCTTTCTGCAGAAGACTGGGTGGGAGATAATGTGAACGTGCTGGATCCACTGTCGGCCACCCAATTGACTAATGCCTGTACCTGCTCAGGCCTTACCATCCTTAGAACGGCATTGGGCCCCACCATATATCGCTGTAAATTCTGGCGGCTACTGGGACCTGAGGTAGTTGGTACACTAGGACGTGTGGATGTGGCAGAACGGCCACGTCCTCTCCCAGCACCAGAGGGTCCACTAACACCACCACGACCATGTCCACGTCCGCGTCCCTTACTAGATGTTTTTCTCATTGTTATGGTTCACCACAACAACAATTATATTATTTGGCCCAATGTATTGTATTCAAATTCAGCGGGATATAAATTTGAGGCCTAGTATTTAGGCGCTGGGTGACCGGTATGGATTTAGTGACAGAATTAGACTTGGAAATGCACAGAAGCGTGTGTGTGAAGTTATTCTGAATGACCCTATGTGCACCTTCAATATTATATACCCTTTTAGGGATAGATTTCAAATAGCTCTGATATAGCAGAAACCACTAAATTATGAAATTGCTAAATTGGGAATTGTACTTCAACCCAGAACAAAAAATGTGCTTTGACGGACACTAAATATCTTGCCCAGCAACAACAGTACAGTGGTGGGTAACGAGAGATTTAGAGGGATTTAAATTTGAGGCCTAGTATTTAGGCGCTGGGTCACCGGTATGGATTTAGTGACAGAATTAGACTTGGAAATGCACAGAAGCGTGTGTGTGAAGTTATTCTGAATGACCCTATGTGCACCTTCAATATTATATACCCTTTTAGGGATAGATTTCAAATAGCTCTGATATAGCAGAAACCACTAAATTATGAAATTGCTAAATTGGGAATTGTACTTCAACCCAGAACAAAAAATGTGCTTTGACGGACACTAAATATCTTGCCCAGCAACAACAGTACACCGGTGGGTAACGAGAGATTTAGAGGGAATTAAATTTGAGGCCTAGTATTTAGGCGCTGGGTCACCGGTATGGATTTAGTGACAGAATTAGACTTGGAAATACACAGTAGCGGGTGTGTGTGAAGTTATTCTGAATGACCCTATGTGCACCTTCAATATTATATACCCTTTTAGGGATAGATTTCAAATAGCTCTGATATAGCAGAAACCACTAAATTATGAAATTGCTAAATTGGGAATTGTACTTCAACCCAGAACAAAAAATGTGCTTTGACGGACACTAAATATCTTGCCCAGCAACAACAGTACAGCGGTGGGTAACGAGAGATTTAGAGGGATTTAAATTTGAGGCCTAGTATTTAGGCGCTGGGTCACCGGTATGGATTTAGTGACAGAATTAGACTTGGAAATGCACAGAAGCGTGTGTGTGAAGTTATTCTGAATGACCCTATGTGCACCTTCAATATTATATACCCTTTTAGGGATAGATTTCAAATAGCTCTGATATAGCAGAAACCACTAAATTATGAAATTGCTAAATTGGGAATTGTACTTCAACCCAGAACAAAAAATGTGCTTTGACGGACACTAAATATCTTGCCCAGCAACAACAGTACAGCGGTGGGTAACGAGAGATTTAGAGGGATTTAAATTTGAGGCCTAGTATTTAGGCGCTGGGTGACAGGTATGGGTTTAGTGACAGAATTAGACTTGAAATACACAGTAAGCGGGTGTGTGTGAAGTTATTCTGAATGACCCTATGTGCACCTTCAATATTATATACCCTTTTAGGGATAGATTTCAAATAGCTCTGATATAGCAGGAACCACTAAATTATGAAATTGCTAAATTGGGAATTGTACTTCAACCCAGAACAAAAAATGTGCTTTGACGGACACTAAATATCTTGCCCAGCAACAACAGTACAGCGGTGGGTAACGAGAGATTTAGAGGGATTTAAATTTGAGGCCTAGTATTTAGGCGCTGGGTCACCGGTATGGATTTAGTGACAGAATTAGACTTGGAAATGCACAGAAGCGGTGTGTGTGAAGTTATTCTGAATGACCCTATGTGCACCTTCAATATTATATACCCTTTTAGGGATAGATTTCAAATAGCTCTGATATAGCAGAAACCACTAAATTATGAAATTGCTAAATTGGGAATTGTACTTCAACCCAGAACAAAAAATGTGCTTTGACGGACACTAAATATCTTGCCCAGCAACAACAGTACAGCGGTGGGTAACGAGAGATTTAGAGGGATTTAAATTTGAGGCCTAGTATTTAGGCGCTGGGTCACCGGTATGGATTTAGTGACAGAATTAGACTTGGAAATGCACAGAAGCGTGTGTGTGAAGTTATTCTGAATGACCCTATGTGCACCTTCAATATTATATACCCTTTTAGGGATAGATTTCAAATAGCTCTGATATAGCAGAAACCACTAAATTATGAAATTGCTAAATTGGGAATTGTACTTCAACCCAGAACAAAAAATGTGCTTTGACGGACACTAAATATCTTGCCCAGCAACAACAGTACACCGGTGGGTAACGAGAGATTTAGAGGGAATTAAATTTGAGGCCTAGTATTTAGGCGCTGGGTCACCGGTATGGATTTAGTGACAGAATTAGACTTGGAAATACACAGTAGCGGGTGTGTGTGAAGTTATTCTGAATGACCCTATGTGCACCTTCAATATTATATACCCTTTTAGGGATAGATTTCAAATAGCTCTGATATAGCAGAAACCACTAAATTATGAAATTGCTAAATTGGGAATTGTACTTCAACCCAGAACAAAAAATGTGCTTTGACGGACACTAAATATCTTGCCCAGCAACAACAGTACAGCGGTGGGTAACGAGAGATTTAGAGGGAATTAAATTTGAGGCCTAGTATTTAGGCGCTGGGTCACCGGTATGGATTTAGTGACAGAATTAGACTTGGAAATGCACAGAAGCGTGTGTGTGAAGTTATTCTGAATGACCCTATGTGCACCTTCAATATTATATACCCTTTTAGGGATAGATTTCAAATAGCTCTGATATAGCAGAAACCACTAAATTATGAAATTGCTAAATTGGGAATTGTACTTCAACCCAGAACAAAAAATGTGCTTTGACGGACACTAAATAACTTTCCCAGCTACAACAGGACAACGGGTAACGAGAGATTTAGAGGGATTAAATTTGAGGCCTAGTATTTAGGCGCTGGGTGACAGGTATGGGTTTAGTGACAGAATTAGACTTGGAAATACACAGTAGCGGGTGTGTGTGAAGTTATTCTGAATGACCCTATGTGCACCTTCAATATTATATACCCTTTTAGGGATAGATTTCAAATAGCTCTGATATAGCAGAAACCACTAAATTATGAAATTGCTAAATTGGGAATTGTACTTCAACCCAGAACAAAAAATGTGCTTTGACGGACACTAAATATCTTGCCCAGCAACAACAGTACACCGGTGGGTAACGAGAGATTTAGAGGGAATTAAATTTGAGGCCTAGTATTTAGGCGCTGGGTCACCGGTATGGATTTAGTGACAGAATTAGACTTGGAAATACACAGTAGCGGGTGTGTGTGAAGTTATTCTGAATGACCCTATGTGCACCTTCAATATTATATACCCTTTTAGGGATAGATTTCAAATAGCTCTGATATAGCAGAAACCACTAAATTATGAAATTGCTAAATTGGGAATTGTACTTCAACCCAGAACAAAAAATGTGCTTTGACGGACACTAAATATCTTGCCCAGCAACAACAGTACAGCGGTGGGTAACGAGAGATTTAGAGGGAATTAAATTTGAGGCCTAGTATTTAGGCGCTGGGTCACCGGTATGGATTTAGTGACAGAATTAGACTTGGAAATGCACAGAAGCGTGTGTGTGAAGTTATTCTGAATGACCCTATGTGCACCTTCAATATTATATACCCTTTTTGGGATAGATTTCAAATAGCTCTGATATAGCAGGAACCACTAAATTATGAAATTGCTAAATTGGGAATTGTACTTCAACCCAGAACAAAAAATGTGCTTTGACGGGCACTAAATAACTTTCCCAGCTACAACAGGACAACGGTAACGAGAGATTTAGAGGGATTTAAATTTGAGGCCTAGTATTTAGGCGCTGGGTGACAGGTATGGGTTTAGTGACAGAATTAGACTTGGAAATACACAGTAGCGGGTGTGTGTGAAGTTATTCTGAATGACCCTATGTGCACCTTCAATATTATATACCCTTTTAGGGATAGATTTCAAATAGCTCTGATATAGCAGAAACCACTAAATTATGAAATTGCTAAATTGGGAATTGTACTTCAACCCAGAACAAAAAATGTGCTTTGACGGACACTAAATATCTTGCCCAGCAACAACAGTACAGCGGTGGGTAACGAGAGATTTAGAGGGAATTAAATTTGAGGCCTAGTATTTAGGCGCTGGGTCACCGGTATGGATTTAGTGACAGAATTAGACTTGGAAATACACAGTAGCGGGTGTGTGTGAAGTTATTCTGAATGACCCTATGTGCACCTTCAATATTATATACCCTTTTTGGGATAGATTTCAAATAGCTCTGATATAGCAGGAACCACTAAATTATGAAATTGCTAAATTGGGAATTGTACTTCAACCCAGAACAAAAAATGTGCTTTGACGGGCACTAAATAACTTTCCCAGCTACAACAGGACAACGGTAACGAGAGATTTAGAGGGATTTAAATTTGAGGCCTAGTATTTAGGCGCTGGGTGACAGGTATGGGTTTAGTGACAGAATTAGACTTGGAAATACACAGTAGCGGGTGTGTGTGAAGTTATTCTGAATGACCCTATGTGCACCTTCAATATTATATACCCTTTTTGGGATAGATTTCAAATAGCTCTGATATAGCAGAAACCACTAAATTATGAAATTGCTAAATTGGGAATTGTACTTCAACCCAGAACAAAAAATGTGCTTTGACGGACACTAAATATCTTGCCCAGCAACAACAGTACAGCGGTGGGTAACGAGAGATTTAGAGGGAATTAAATTTGAGGCCTAGTATTTAGGCGCTGGGTCACCGGTATGGATTTAGTGACAGAATTAGACTTGGAAATACACAGTAGCGGGTGTGTGTGAAGTTACTCTGAATGACCCTATGTGCACCTTCAATATTATATACCCTTTTTGGGATAGATTTCAAAGAGCTCTGATATAGCAGGAACCACTAAATTATGAAATTGCTAAATTGAGAATTGTATTTCAACCCAGAACAAGAAATGTGCTTGAACGGACACTAAATAACTCGCCCAGCTACAGCACTAGGGACAGATTTAGCTGGATATAAATTTGAGGCCTAGTATTTAGGCGCTGGGTGACCGGTATGGATTTAGTGACAGAATTAGACTGGGATATGGCCAAAAAATGAACAGACTATTGCTGGTTAAATGCACTTGGTGTGACAGCTTCACCCTGATGTAGGCTTTAGCCAAAAAACAACCACACCATTGAGGGTTAAATGCACTTGGTGACAGGCGCAGCTTGCCCCTGATTTTGTATATGGCCAAAAAATGAACAGACTATTGCTGGTTAAATGCACTTGGTGTGACAGCTTCACCCTGATGTAGGCTTTAGCCAAAAAACAACCACACCATTGAGGGTTAAATGCACTTGGTGACAGGCGCAGCTTGCCCCTGATTTTGTATATGGCCAAAAAATGAACAGACTATTGCTGGTTAAATGCACTTGGTGTGACAGCTTCACCCTGATGTAGGCTTTAGCCAAAAAACAACCACACCATTGAGGGTTAAATGCACTTGGTGACAGGCGCAGCTTGCCCCTGATTTTGTATATGGCCAAAAAATGAACAGACTATTGCTGGTTAAATGCACTTGGTGTGACAGCTTCACCCTGATGTAGGCTTTAGCCAAAAAACAACCACACCATTGAGGGTTAAATGCACTTGGTCGCAGCTTGTGCTGGCGCACCACAAGACACAAAATGGCCGCCGATCACCCCAGAAAAATGAGACTGACAAACGGTCTGTGCAGCCTAAAAACAGTGAGCAATTGAGGATCAGCAGCTCAATGATCCACAGCTGCAGATCGATCAGTTAATCAAGTCCTTTGGAGGAGTTAATCTGCCTAATCTCGCCCTACTGTCGCAGCCGCAACCTCTCCCTACGCTAATCAGAGCAGAGTGACGGGCGGCGCTATGTGACTCCAGCTTAAATAGAGGCTGGGTCACATGGTGCTCTGGCCAATCACAGCCATGCCAATAGTAGGCATGGCTGTGATGGCCTCTTGGGGCAAGTAGTATGACGCTTGTTGATTGGCTGCTTTGCAGCCTTTCAAAAAGCGCCAAGAAAGCGTCACAAAAGCGCGAAGAAAGCGACGAACACCGAACCCGAACCCGGACTTTTACGAAAATGTCCGGGTTCGGGTCCGTGTCACGGACACCCCAAAATTCGGTACGAACCCGAACTATACAGTTCGAGTTCGCTCATCCCTACTGCTGACCAGTCAGGATTTGTCAAGGGTAGGCAAATCAATGATAACTCCCGCAGGGTTCTGAATATTATAGATACTATTAACCGTAGTGGGACGAGTGCGCTGCTGGTGGCCCTGGACGCAGAGAAGGCGTTTGACCGATTGAACTGGTCGTTCGCCTTCTCTGTGTTGAACGTAATGGGGCTGGGAGAAGCGTTTATAGAGGCAGTGGGAGCCCTTTACTCTAATCCCTTGGCTAAAGTTTTTATCAATGGAGCACTATCTGGAGCATTTCCCTTAACTAATGGAACCCGTCAGGGGTGCCCCCTTTCCCCCCTGATATTCATCCTGGCGATGGAGCCTCTAGCTCAAGCCATCAGACTCAGTCCTGATATTCCTGGGATAAATATTGGGGGGCACAAGCACTGCATATCTATGTATGCGGATGATGTGCTCTTGACACTCTCATCACCTCAAGTTGCCCTTCCAGTGGCACTTTCTATTATTAAAGAATATGGTCGGTTATCATATTATAAAGTGAATGAATCCAAATCTCAAATTCTTCCTTTAAACATGGTAGACAACCTGATAGAATCCCTGAAGATTTCCTTCCCGTTCGATTGGAGAAAGGATTGCATTAAATATCTGGGTATACACTTACCTCCGTCTCTTCCAAATCTGTTTAAGAGTAACTATCTCCCTCTGTTGGAGATGCTTAAGAGTGACTTCACCTCGTATAGCAAACATGTCATATCCTGGGTCGGACGTATTGCGACGTTTCAAATGTTCATTCTGCCAAAGCTTCTGTTCATATTTAGAATGGTCCCTATTAAAGTCCCTGCCTTCTTTTTCAAGAAGGCTCAAGGCCTGCTCAGTGATTTTGTGTGGTCTGGGGGTAGGCCCCGGATAGCCACAAGAGCTCTCACCAAAAGTAGACTTAATGGTGGTCTTAATCTTCCAGATATTGGGGATTACTTTCTAGCCACTCAGGTCCAGGTGCTGAAGAAATGGTGGATTTTGGATATTCAGACTCCATGGGTACAGATAGAAGCTGCTTCAGCCCCAAGGGGCCTTCTTAAGGCTCTTTTGATTGACAGCCTAGGAGTCTCTAGATCTAAGGTTCCACCTTTGCCCCTGGTAATGAAGACTTCACTACACCACTGGTGCTTATTCCATAAAAGTTGTAAGCCGACTCCATTCTCGCTATTAAATATGGCACCTTTACAAATAGTGGAATTACATATTCCTGAGTTAGACCTATCACCATGGAGCCGCTTAGGTATCATCACACTCAGTCAACTATATAAGAATGGCTCTCTAAAATCCTTTGGCGAGCTGCAGGAAGAATTTGAGATCCCCAGGGGAGACTTCTTTAAATTTTTGCAGGTTAGACACCTCTTGCAATCAATATCACCTTGTCAGGTGACTGCGTTTAAGGGGATTTTCGAGGTATGGGCCCGACCATCTTGTATTGACCGCAAGGAGGGGATTGGTCCTTTATATCAAGCGCTTGGCTTGAAATCCACATTCTCCAAATTTGCCCCACTTCAAGCATGGGATAAAGAGATAAAAGTAATTATTCCTGAAAAAGAGTGGTTAGCATCGTTCAAATTCATTTCCAAGACCTTTCGGAGCGTATCCTTATATGAGGCGGCCGTTAAGACATGTTTGAGGTGGTACTATACCCCGGACAGGCTAAGCAAAATGTACCCTGGTACGTCTCACCTTTGTTGGCGGGGTTGCGGTTGCTCTGGTACGTTACTACATATCCTCTGGGAGTGCCCCTTGATATAAAAAATTTGGGCCGACATATTTGAGTTAGCTTCTCAGTTCTGTGGTTTCACGGTCAATAAAAGTGTGTTCATGGCTTTGTTTTTTAGGGGTATACATGAGATCCCATCTAGGTGTAGAATTCCGATAGCACATTTATTACTGGTCACTAAATTACTGCTTACCAAATATTGGAAATCAACCTCTATCCCGTCCAAAGCTGAAATAGTAGCTAGAGTCCATAATAATTGTGTATACGAGAAAATTATGGCTTATAAGGAACACAGAGTGGATAGGTTCCTACACCAATGGGGGCTGTGGATGCAATTTCTGCCCAGGGCCCAGGGTCAGCCCTATGACATATCGCTGTGATATAGTCGGTATGGACCATAATGTTATTCTACTCAAAGGCAATGACTCCTTTTTCTGTTGTGTTTATTTGTTTGTTTTGTTTTGTTTTATTTTGTTTTATGCTTTCTAATACTGGTGTACATGTATTAGATTACCCATTGCTAAATGGAATGCACCGCCATCTAGGTGTACATGTAGGTTTGAACAATGCCTTCTGTATCTGATGGTGTTTATTCTCGCTTGTATTGTAAAACTTTCAATAAAAAGTATTGAAACATAAATAAAAAATTTCCAAGTCAAAAAAAAAAAAAAAAAAAAGAAAATACCATCGGATCTATTTTTCCCTGAGATCCGATGGTATATTCTAACCCACAGGCGTTCCCATGGTGACAGGGATGCTTGTCAGGGAGATAGTATGCCAAAGTGGAATAATAGTACACATATTGCTATAACTTTGTTTTTTAGAATATTCGTCATATTCTAAAACAAGAATATATAGCAATATAGCGAATATTCGTAAAATATACATATAGAATGCAATTTAGGTAATATAGTGCTATAAACGTTTTTTCATAGTCATAATTTTTTTTTCTCTTATGAACTTCAGATTTGAAGAAAAATTACAACTTTGAAAAAAGGTCATAGCATTATATTAGCTAAATTGCAGACTATATGTGTATGTTAGGAATATTCGCTATATTGCTATATATTTGTTTTTTAGAATATTCGTCATATTCTAAAACAAGAATATATAGCGAATATTCGCTAAATACAAATATAGAGCAATTTAGCTAATATAGTGCTATAATTTTTTTTATAGTCTTATTTTTTTCTCTTCTGAACTTCAGATTTGGAAAAAAAAATTACACTATTAAAAAAAATATTATATAACTATATTAGGTTAGCTAAATTGCTCTGTTTGTATTTTCTCGAATATTCGCTATATTGCCATATATTCTTGTTTTAGAAAATAACGAATATTCTTAAAACAAATATATAGCACTATATTTACTGCTATATATATTTTTTTATCAACTTCGCATTACGCAATTTTTTCAATTTAGATTATTTGCAATCGCGAAAATAATCTTGAATATCGCTAACACGAATATGGGACCTGCCTCTCATCACTAATACTGAATGTCAGACTGCACACTGTGTGAACGTGTATGAAGACAGAACAAATAGTGTTTGTGTATTTTCTTCTGGGGTATATTCTAATTACTTTTTTTTTATATCCTTGCCTGTTTAATGGAAATGTTTTACATTTTGTTTAATTTAAACTGACAAAAAATATACAGCAAATGGCTGATTAACTAAAGTGGGCATTTCGCATGTCAGTCTTAGTTGAAGGTCCATGGAATAAAATATGCTGAATTTAGCTGAAATTTTGCTGATCATTTCCATTGTTAAATTCAAGCACACTGGAGGAAGTTACGGATGGGTGGGGCATGTGTACTACATATTGATGTGACTGTGCTGTCACAAGTAGGAACTCTGGTGGATGGAGAGCATCTTTAGGAAATGTTGAGGGGGAGGGCATGGGGATATGGGTGTTTCTGTATTTTTAAACTTATTAAAATGTTAATAAAAAAGACTTAATGAAAAAAAAAATATGCTGAATCTATTGAGTAGTGCAAATTTGTCTTTTTACATTGGGCTGGTGTACTTGTCAGCTATAATTTATGTCAATTTCTAGCATAAATTATAATAAATCTGTCAATCCGCTAAACATTGTTTCCTTTTTTTTTAAGTCACAACTTTTTTGCTCAACTGTGACAAAGTATTGATAAACTGAACATATTTAAAATCAGGATTACATCAGTTTTTGCATTTTTATTGATTTCAAACTGGTACTGTACTTTGTGATAAACAGAGACGTACAATATTAGGTTATGTTATCATGGTGGAAAATCTACATAAAAACGAATCAAATCTGGTTTCATTGTTTCCAAATGGAATCTGCGTAACTATTCACAGGGCTGCAGATACTGCACATATTTTCTGTGCAAATTAAAAATCAAGTAGGGAGGAACATGTCAATTCTTGATGAGAAATGTGTGCAAAATTTGCCTGAAAACCAGGACGGACAACTGCATACATATTAGCACCAATGAATGGTGTTAATCTATCCTGTGAAATGACAAACTGCGAATTCACTGAATAAATCAAATTTTTTCCGCACAAGTCGTGAATATTCTCAAAAAAGTAAAAAATAAGAATGTAAAATAAGCAAGTAACTAAGTAAAATGATGCCCTACTTTTGTGAATAAAATGTAACCTAGCCTTTATTTTTCGCAGCAGAAATAATGGGTGAAAATTTGTGAACTGCTGATGTTCCTATTAAATGCTGATTTTGTACCTTCCAAATCTCATTCCAGGAGCCTATAAAATTAATGAGATATAAGACAGTGCTACAACAGTCAACATGTTATTGTTATATAGCATAACTGCCATTACAATGTGCTTGGCTTTCTCCTGGGATATTTAATTTCCTCTCTTCAAATGAGCTGCAAAGCTGTGAAGCCTGGCAGTCTTCTTCCTAGACACTCTGCGATGCAGATAATGAGGGTACTGATAGGTGCCTAGGAGACACTGATGGCGCTGAGCACAGCTATGGTCTGATAATATTTTATGCCAGTAGTGTCACAATGGAAGTACAATCATTCCTGAAGGAATGGTTCATCTTTATGTGTAATACAGCAGCTGTCACCTAAATGGCTAATAGGAAGGAAAAAAAGGAGCCAAAGCTCAAGTAATGTCCATCACTTAATAATTTTAAAGGCATCTGACTCTATGCTCTAATAAAGTAGCTCTTGGTGGTTTCATATTGTTTTCCATAGATACACATATAATATATATTGAGGAGCCTCCTGGCTGTACTATGTCTGGTCAGATGTTATTTAAATAGCTAGGTAATTAAAATGTTTCACAGATCTAACACTTTATACCCCGTCCATTGCCAATACGTATGGAACAGTTGTTTGTAATGCTGTCTACAAGCCATTAAATCTACACTATGAAACATACAGTATTGTTACTGGGGTTTGTTTGTGACAACTGGCAGGATTTTTTGGGAAAAACTATAGAGTGCCACACTCTGGATTTAAGCATTAACAGTACAGATGAGAGAAGTTTTGAAAAATTTGATTTGGTCGATGTGCCGACAAGAGATTCAATTAGTTACAAATTAATTTGTCACAAATCACTATAAATCAGGGAGAGAGGTGTCAGCAGCAGTGGCAGTAACTGTGATCGTATCTAACCCTTTCAACCACCGTGAGGTACTTGTATGTAACAGTGGCAAACAGAATATCTGGAGTGGGCCGTAATGATTGATTGCCATAATGGAAAAAAATAAAAAACACGATTCGCCATTTTTTTGTCATCTATTCCCCCCCCAAATTTTTTTATAACAGTGATTAAAAAGTCGCATGTGCCACTAAAATGGTACTAATAAAATCTAAATCATATTTCAAAGAACAAGCCCTCATAAAGCTCTGTAGACCAAAATATAAAAAGGCTATGGCTGTCAGAAAATGGTAATGAAAAGAAAATTTTGATTTTTTATTGTTTTAAAAGTAGTAAAATAAAAAAAATTCAAGTTTGATATTGCCGTATTTGTATTGAGCTTCAGAATAAGGATGCTATGTCATTTTTAGCGCACACAGTGAACGCCTTGATGTCAAAACCCAAAAAACCTTGGCAAAAACAGACATGGTAAATTGAATGTTGAACCTAAATAGTACAACTTTCAAATGAGCGAGTTCCTTGCATTGAACTCACAGCATCCGTATGATGCAGCTCCCATCCTGACCTCCCAACACTGACAGGTTGGATAGCATAAGGCTAGGTCTACATGACGACATTTGTTGCACCAATGTCACACGACTATTTTTATAATAATAGTCTATGGTGTCACACTGCGACATGCAACATGCTGCGACAGCGACACGACAGTAGAAACAAAAACCATTCAAGATGGATGTTGCAGTGTAGTTGTGCCCTATGTGTCGCGCGACACATGTCATTGTGTAGACCTACCCTTATATTGATTGTTGATGTAACCTGACTCTTGTGGAACCTTCAGTGGACTATGAGGTCCCAAATAAAGATAAGAACCCACATAGTAAACCATACTGCATGCAATTAGTAATACTGTTGACTTGCAACAATCTGTATATAGAATATTGTTTACAACTACATGTTTGGCACAAATCGAGGCTTTAGAAATGGCGACTGCTGAGCAGCTGAGCAGGCCATAGCCTTTGTGTGCCTGCTGTTTTATATAGCAGTTAATCAACGACAGAATCAGTGATCAACAATAATGCTGATCACAGACATTTAACCCCTCTGTTTGAAATAAATGTAAAAAAAAGTTTTACAAAGTTTTTTAAACTATGTAAAAAAAATAAAAAATTCAGATCACCCCCTTTCCCCAAATTAACAATAAAAATAAGCAATAAAAAATAAAAAGTCTGAACAATTAAAATCTCTAAGTATCCCATACAGTGAATGGCATAATAGAAAAAAATTTGAATGGCCAATTGAATGTTTTTTGGTCATTTAATCTCCCAAAAATTGGAATACAAAGTGATCAAAAAGTTACACCCAAAAGTTATTGGTATCAATAAAATCTACAGATCTCCCTGCAAAAAATAAGCCCTCACACAGCTCCGTAGATGTAAATATAAAAACGTTATGGGGGTCAGAATATGGCAATGCAAAGCAAAACTATAAAAATGTGGTATCACTGTAATCCTACAGACCCAGAGAATGAAGGTAGCAAATCAGTTTTAACGCATAGAGAATGCTGTAAACAGTGGCGAATTGGAAACTTAAAGTGGCCCTGGAAAACAAAAACTAAAAATGGCCCCTAGGCAGGTCCAAACTGACAAGAAAAAGTAGGCAGGGACAACACAAGTAGTGTTGAACACGAATATTCAAATAGCAAATTTGTATCTCGAATAACGCCACTTTGAGAATTCACAAATATTTTGAATATAGTGCTATATATTTTTTATATTGAATATTCAGCATTTTTTTCCATCTGAACACATGATTCCTCTCTGATTCTTGCTTGTGGGCCAATAACAAGGAAGCAATGTCAAGTTCACAACAATACACAGTAATCTGTAGTCAGACCTGATAAAATGTGAAGTTGCACGTACAGTAGTGCGAAAAAATATTCTAATCACTGCCGATTAGCGCAATCGCAAATATATTGGAGCACTTGACTCTATCTCTATATAAAGCTATATAAAGCTGTTCTGCCATGCCAACCATTTTCTCCAGTCTCAGGAAACTTATACCAGCTTGAAAAATGTAGCCAAGGTGACCATACGCCTGTATTTGACGTTCCGAATTCGCATTACATGATTTTTACATTGCAAATTCAATAAAATAATCTCGAATTCTCGAAATTCACAAATCTATCACAAATATTCTACAAAATATTTGTGAAATATTGCAAATTCGAATATAGCCCCTGCCGCTCATCACTAAACTCAAGTAGGCAGGGTCTGCAATACCACAGTGCAGCCAAAATACCCCCCCCCCCCCAAGCAGAACCAAATATCAAAGTGCAGCACAAAATACTGCTGCCCCTGCCACAGCATTCAACTGTATCTCCATCCTGAGGATGGTAATATAGTTGAGTTCAGGAGGGCTTGGGCGGCCCCCTGGGCATCGGCCCACCGGGAAATTTTCCTGTAGGGTCTATGGCCAATCCCCTGGCTATAAAAACAAAACCCATAAAACTAATTTGGAATTGCATTTTTTTCCAACACCCCCAATCTGGAATTTTTTTTCCAGCTTCCTACTTCATTGTATGTAATGTTATTATTATGGTGCCATTAAAAAATACAACTTATCCTTTAAAGAAACAAACCCTCATAAGGCTATGTGAACGGAACTATAAAGAAATTATGGCTCCAGAGAGGCAGGGAGTAAAAGATGAAAATGAAAAAAATTAATGAAAATCACTGAATCCTAAAAAGGTTAACCCTTTCAGGACCCTGCCATATTTCACCTTAAAAAAGGACCTTTCACTGCTGACATTTCTGTATTAATAGCTTCATGCATTCCTCCCTTAGTAACAATTCTGGAGCATATATTCTTCTGTCTGTATGTTGTCCCATTCCTCTATTATTTCTACTATAAGTTATGAAAAATTGCTAGCTGTCTGCAGTAAGGGTACAGAGGGGATGTAACAAGTTGGGGGGTGTACATGCACAGTCTGAAATGGCAGCACTGATTTGGATAGAGTGAGTATGTGCAGGTACACCCCCCCCCCCCACACCCCCCAACTTGTTGCCTCCCCTATGTACCCTTACTTAAAGCTAACAAAAATTATGAATAGACATATGAATAGATGCTCCAGAATTGTTATTACATGGGAAATGCATGTAGCTATTAAAGCAGACATGTCAGGAACGGTGAAAGGTCCTCTTTTTTTGGAAATTTGACATGTGTCACTTTATGTGGTAATAACTTTGGAACACTTTTACTTACCTAAGCCATTCTGAGATCATTTTCTTGTGACACATTGTACTTTATGACAGTGGTAAAATTAAGTCAATATCTCTTATTTTAATATTTTTTTAATCCCAAATTTGCCAAAAAATGAAAAATTCGCAACTTTCCAAATTACAATTTTTCTGCTTTTAAAACAGATAGTGATACCTCATATAATAGTTATTACATTACATAATATAATAGCAGTATGTTTAAAAAGTGAATAAAGCTTAAAATCCTTCTAATAGCTTTTATTTCCCTACACACAAATGCATTGGGAACACTACAGATTCTATTCCAAATCAAAACATGAAGAAAAATATATCAAATTTGTGTTGTTCCTCTAAAAAAAATTGAAGAAAAGTGAATATTAGACTTTTTTTTAAAAAAAATAGCAGTGTTGTATTCTTCTTTACAAACTCAAACATTCACTATATAAACTGAAAAATGTTTGAAGATTTTGCTTTCCTTTGAATCACTGAAAGGGTTTGTCCGGGTTCAGAGATGAACCCAGACATACCCTTATTTTCACCCAGGCAGCCCCACTGAGGCTAGCATCGGAGCTAAATCGCACAGGGCACAGGCTCTTTTTTTTATCATAACACACTGCCGAGTGGAAACTTGATGACGTCACTGGCTCTGATGGGCGGGCTTTAGCGCTGCCCTAGCCGTTTTACATCACTTGGCTTCCTGGCAGCCACATGGAGAGCCCCAGTACGTCACCGGAACTCCCAAAAATGCCTTTGCCCTGCGCAATTTAGCGCAGGGAAAAGGAGAGCATCGGAGCATGAACTGCTCCAAGTCAGGGGAGCTGCCGGGGTGAAAATGGAGGTATGTCCGGGTTTAGCTCTGAACCCGGACAACCCCTTTAACTAATATTTAGTTGTATAACCACTGTTTATGAGAACTGCTGTACACCTGTGTTGCATGGAGTCAACCAACTTCTGGCACCTGTGAATAGGTATTCCAGCCCAGGATGATTGGACTACATTTCACAGTTCTTCTCTATTTCTTCGTTTCACCTGAGAAACTGCATTTTTTATGTCACCTCACAAGTTTTCTATTGGATTAAGATAACTTTAGACCTTCTTTGTTCTTCCTGGAGCTGATTGTTGGCCATTTTCGCTATTCTTCTATCCATTCGAATGGTAGTTATTCGCTTTCGTTAACGTTTTTCAGGATTTGGTTGCTATTTTAAAGCATTTGTGATCATTTCAGCCTATCATTTTCTGCACTTTATTATATGTTTTCCCCTCTCCAATCAACCTTTTAATCAAGGTACACTGTTCTTCTGAACAATGTCTAGAACAACCCATTTTACTCAAAATTTCAGAGAGAAATGCACTGTAACCAGCATGTGCAACCTTTGCTGCCTTCCTTCCTTAAATAATGGCAATAAATGCCACCTGTTTTTCAAAGAATGAATGGCCTCACTAAATGAACCCCACACTGCTATTATTTTGAACATGCTTCTTTCAATTAGTGATTCAATTACACAGAATCAGCAGCATGCATGTCATGACTGTTTGATCTGTTGCATTTCTATTATTCTAATGGCTGCCATGGTCACCACCCATCTTAAAAAAAGTTCCCCCCCTCACATATACTAATGTGTCACAAACAGGAAGTTAATATCACCAACCATTCCCATTTTATTAAGGTGTATCCATATAGATGGCCCACCCTGTACTACACCTGCTAGTAAATTATTTGCCATGTAGAAATATCATTTTTACCAAAAACAGTGATTGATCAGGTTAGTGATGTCTGACTGCTATTACTTTAAACACAACTGTATGTCTGCTTTATGTTTGGAAGAAACAAAATAGAAGCAGTACTGCATTATATTAAACATAATTTAAAGTCCATTCATGTAAAGTAATCCTCAACTGGGATAGGCGGGTGGACACAGTATCAGACCTTAGCTTGTTGGTTCCAAAGATATGTTCTTCAAAAGGATCCGCAGCACTTCAAAAATGTTCACAGGAATAGATGCATTTATTTATAAGATGGCATCATGACAGAACAACGTTTCGTCAAAACTTTTTGGAGTGCTGCGGATCCTTTTGAAGAATATACTTTATGTTTGGATAATTTTATGAATGCTATTTTATTTTTTGAGAACGTTAGAAGTTTTAGAAGTTTAAAAGCAAATCTTGAAATTTTTCAGAAAATTTCCAAAACCCACTTTTTTAAGGACCAGTTCAGTTTTTTAAGGACCATACTCTATTATTTTTCTGAGCGGTACCCAGGAGATCTGCCCCCGCAGTTAAATATCCTGGTAGGACACTCTATTCTCCAGTTCAGTTATGTAGTCACTGTGGGGCTTACATAATAGAAACCACCCATAAATGGCCCCCATTTCAGAAACGACACCCCTCAAAGTATTTAAAACTGATTTTACAACCTTTGCTAACCCTTTAGGTGTTCCACAAGAACTAAAGGAAAATGCTGATGAAATTTCAGAATTTCACTTTTTTGGCAGATTTTCCATTTTAATCCATTTTTTTCTGGTAACAAAGCAAGGGTTAATAGCAAAACAAAACTCAATATTTATTAGCCTGATTCTGTAGTTTACAGAACAAGCTGTACTACTGTACGAGCACACGGCAGGGGACAGAAGGAAAACAACACTATATGGCATTTGGAGGGCAGATTTCAATGGGATAATTTTAAGTTGCCATGTCACATTTGAAAACCCCCTGATGCACCCCTAGAGTAGAAACTCCAAAAAAGTTACCCCATTTTGGAAACCACGGGATAAGATGGCAGTTTTGTTGGCACTATTTTAGGGTACATATGATTTTTGGTTGCTTTATATTACACTTTTTTGGGGGGCAAGTTAACAATGTTCATCTGACAGGTTAGATCATGTGCTTTTATAGAGCAGGTTGTTTTGGATGTGACAGAACCAAATATGAGCTTTACATAATGAAGCATTTTTGAAAAAAAAAATATTTTTAGTGTCTCCATATTCTGAAAGCCATATATATATATTTTTTGTGCTACTGTCTTATACAGGGGCTAATTTTTTTCAGGATAAGATGATGGTTTGTTTGGTACTATTTTAGGGTGTATATGACTTTTTGATCGCTTGGTATTACACTTTTTATGATGTAAGGTGACAAAAAATTGCTTTTTTGACACCGTTTTTTTTTTTTATGGTGTTCATCTGAAGGGTTAGGTCATGTGATATTTTTATACAGTAGGTTGTTACGGACATGGCGATAATTAATATGTATACATTTTTTACATGTATTCAAGTTTTACAAAACAAAAGCATTTTTGAAGCAAAATTATGTTTTAGTGTCTCCATATTCTGAGAGGCATATTTTATTTTTATTTTTTTTGACGATTGTCTTAGGTAGGGTCTAATTTTTTGTGGAATGAGATGATGATTTAATTGGTACTATTTTGGGGTGTGTATGACTTTTTGATCATTTGGTATTACACTTTTTGTGATGTAAGGTGACAAAAAAATGGCTTTTTAGGAGCCGTTTTTATTTTTTTGCAATGTTTACCTGAAGGGTTAGGTCATGTGATATTTTTATACAGCAGGTGGCGATAATATGTTTAAATTTTTTACATTTATTTAAGTTTTACACAACAAAAGCATTTTTGAAACAAAAAAACAAATCATGTTTTAGTGTCTCCATATTCTGAGAGCCATAGTTTTTTTAGTTTTTTTTACTATTGTCTTAGGTAGGGTCTAAGAATGAGATGACAGTTTTGGGGTGTGTATGAGTTTTTGATCATTGGGTATTATACTTTTTGTGATATAAGGTGACAAAAAACGGCTTTTTTGACACCGCTTTTATTTTTTATTTTTTAAAGCTGTTTACCTTAAATGTGAAATTTTAACAAAACTGGTTGTTACGGATGCGGCGATACCTAATATGTGGACTTAAAAATCACTTTTAACTCAGTAAAAGCATTTGTGAAACAAAAAGAAAATCAAGTTTTATTGTCTCCATAATCTGAGAGCCATAGTTTTTTTAATTTTTTGCCCAATTGTTTTATGTAGGGGATCATGGTAGGAGGTGACAGTTTGATTGGTACTATTTTGGGAGCATATGCCTTTTTGATCGGTTGGTGTTGCACTTTTTGTGATGTAAGGTGACCCAAAATTGTTTGCTTTGACACCGTTTTTATTTTTCTATGGCGTTCAGATAAGAGTGTAGAACATGCAAAAATGTTATAGAGCTGGTCGTTACAGACGCGTCAATACCCAATGTGTCTGTTTTTATTTTATTTTTTTTCTATTTGTTTTGCAATTTTATGTATTTTATTGAAACTTTTATTTATTTGTTATGAAACACTTTTTTTTACACTTTTTATTTTTGTCGCACTCTGGGACTTCAAGTTCTGGAATCTGATCCCCTCTGCAATGCATTACAATACATCCTGTATTGTAATGCATTGCCTGTCAGATTTTATGCTGACAGCCTGCCTGTGAGACCCAGCCTAAGGGGCTGGATCTCACAGGCTTCCGTAGAAGGCAAGACCTGATGACTATGGAAGGCATCGGGCTGCCTTCTCTGCAATTGGCTCCCCGTCACTGCAGCGATGGAGATGTGGAGGGAACCCGTACCCTCTGCAAACCCTCTGCATGGCGCGGTAAGCTTTGACAATGGCATACAAGGAGTTGATACGCCGGAAGACTATGCCAGAGAATGCAGCGGGGCCCAACTGTCAGTGACTGCTGGGTCCGTGATGCTGATAGGGAGGGTGCAGCTCCTGTGCCCGCCGTACATGTACGTTGCTGGTCCTTAAGCCACGTCCACCAGCGCCGTACATGTACGTTGGAGGTCCTCTATGGGTTAAACATTTTTTGCATGTACACTTTATACAGTATATAGCACCGCCAGCTGTTTCTATTCAACAGCCTTTCTATATCCAGTGTGCAGAAGTGGACACACATGTCCAGTCTTGCTTTTCTCTGTGCTCCTTCAGTTAAACAGATGGATCCCTGGTGGGCTGAGGCGACTGCTTTTGAATTTGAAGAGTCTTTTCTGCTTCTCCGAGGAGATGCTGAGCAAGTGATATGACAGTAAGAGAACATTACTGTAATTGTACTTGCTCATCATTTCTTCTGAGACAGACATTGCTACTTCATAAAGCAGCAGACACACAACTACAGGGATCCCTCTGTATACCCAAAGAAGCAGAGAGGCACAAGTAACATTATTTCTGAAATATCTGGAAATATAGGCCTGGGAATAAAAAGTAAATACAATTTTTTTTTATTATAATGAATGTTTCGCTGGTTCATCTGGTAATTGGTGACACCTTTACACTGGCAGATCATTGCTAACAAGCATTCCTACGAACGCTTGTTAGCAATTATCTGGTCGATGTTTGGCCAGTGTAAAGTGGCCTTAACTTGTAGGATATCAGCGCCGTATATATATACGGCACTGAGAAGTGTGTCTGAAATCCGAGCGCCGTACAGCTAATTGGGCAATTGCAGGACCTGCGCTCGCCCGATCAGCTAAAGGGGTCCGGCAGTCACTGATAGCCGGATCCCTGCTGTATGCGCCGGCATCACTAAAAACACTGGTGAGAGTGCATTAACCCTCGCACTGCAGCGGTCAGCGCTTACTGCGGCATGTGCGGTATCCTCACGGGTCATGGGTGTCCATAGAGTCCCCGCGCTGCTGTGATAGGGACTTCATGGCTAGGACGGCAGCCCGATGCGTTCCTTGGGCATCGTGCTGCCTTCCCTGTCAGCCTGTGAGATCCTGCCCTCTGGATCCCACAGGAAGCAGGCTGTAAGTGTATTACACTGAATAATACACTTACAGCCAATAGAATAGAAGAAGGCAGCTCTCACCTGTATCCTCTTGCCACGAGCACAGACGTAGTGCCTGGTTTGCACTATAGGTAAAACCTCAGAAAAAAGCTTGTCAAGACCCGCTCAGGTTATTACAGCGGCTATTAAAAACAGCCAATGCATTATAATACAAATGTATTGTAATGCATTGCAAAGTGGATCAGACCCCCAAAAGTCCCATATTGGGACAAAAAAATAGTAAAGAAAAAGTAAAAAAAAAAAAAAAGTTTTACGAAAAGTCATTAGAAGTTTCAAGAAAAAAAATGCATCCTTTTCCCAAAATAAAGTTAAAAAAATTGTAAAAAAAAAGAGGTAAAAGAAAAGTATAGTATACATATTAGGTATTGCCACGTCTGTATCGACTAGCTCTATAAAAATATCACATGATTCAACCTGTCAGGTGAAAAACGTAAAATAAATAAAAACAATGCCAAAGCAGCCATTTTATGGTCACCTCGCCTCACAAAAAGTGTAATGCCAAGCAATCAAAAAGTTGCATTTAGCCCAAAATTGTACCAATAAAACTGCCATCTCATCCCGCAAAAAATAAGACACTACCTAAGACAATCGCCCAAAAAATTAAAAAAAATAGGGCTCTCAGAAAATGGCAACATAAAAAAAAGTTTATTCTGTTCAAAAATGCTTTTACTGTGCAAAAATAAAAATAATAGACACATTGTATATTGCCGCGTCCGTAATAACCTGCTCTATAAAAATATCACATGATATGCCTCCTCAGGTTAATGCCATTTTTTTCACCTTGCCTCAGAAAAGTGTAAAACCAAAAAGTCTTATGTACCTCAAAATCGTACCAATGAAAACATCACCTCATCCCACAAAAAATAAGCCCCCACATAAGACAATCACTCAAAATTTAAAAACCAAAGGCACCCGCAAAACAATCCATCAAAATCTGTGCTCCCATGTGCCCTCACAGCAGTTTACCACCACATATTTTTATTTTCACAGCCAAGTTTTTCCTAATTCCGGAAAATGCTTAGGGGCCAAAGTGCTCAGTACCCCCCTTAATATATTCTTAAAGGGGTATAGTTTCCACTGTAGGGGTATGTAAGGGTCTCTTCAAATACAAAATGGTGCCTAAAAACCATTCTAGCAAAATCTGCCTCCAAAATCCATATAGCGCTCCTTTCCTTCTGACCATTGACACATGACCATAGAGCAGTTTACCACCACATATGGAGTATTTCTGTAAACTGCAGAATCAGAGTAATGTATATTTAGGTTTATTTTGCTGTTAACCCTAGGTGTGTTGCAAGAATAAATTGATTAACAAAAAAAATCTACCAAATAAGTACCACATTTTTGAATAATTTGATGCATGTAATTTCTAAAATTGGGTCATTTATAGATGGTTTCCATTACGCAAACCCCTCAAAATCACGTTATAACTGAATTGGTGCTTTAAAAAAAAGGTTTGGGAATTTTTTTTGAAAATTAGAAAAATTGCTTCTAAAAAATTGTCAGCTTTCTAACCTCCTAAAAAAAATCTAATGACATTTAAAAATGTATGCCAACAAAAGAAGGCAAATGAGGAATGTTGACTGATCACTATTTTATGAGGTATTACCGTCTGTCTTAAAAGTTCAGAAATTCTAATTGTGAATTTTTTCAAATTTTGGGTAAATTTGGTATTTTATAAATAAAGGTGAAATATATTGATTAAAATTTACCACTGTCATGAAGTACAATGTCAGTATAACAGGCGATGTTTCTCTATGAAAAACAAAATAGGCGCACCATAGGGTAATAAAGTCAGGTAAAATGCACATGAATCACTCCAAAAGGAGGCTCACCTTGTCATGTTGTGCATATAATAGACACAATGCTACAGTGGGCTTGAAGAAGGGTATTGCAAACCCCATAGGTGAGTGGTCATGCAGCCAGGGATGCGAACACTTCCACGTAGGGATGCTTGGAGTCCCCAGGAAGGCAAATGGATCCAAAGAAAAAAGAGATAATCCCACAGCGCAAAGAACCAACCTTTGAGGTCGACAGGAACTTGGTTTATTATTTTAGCAGATAGTACAACACGATTCGGGGGACAAGAACTCCTTCATCGGGTACAGACTGCTGATAGTATCAGCGGTATCAGCAGTCTGTACCTGATGAAGTGGTTCTTTCCCCCCGAAACGCGTTGTACTATCTGCTAAAATAATAAACCAAATTCCTGTCAACATCAAAGGCTGGTTCTTTGCATCGTGGGAATATCTCTTTTTTTCCTTTGGATGAAGTAAAATGTGTCACGATAAAACAATCTCAGAATGGCTTGGATAAGTAAAAGCATTACAAAGTTATTATTATTAGCACATAAAGTGACACATCAGAATTGCAAAAATCGGCCTGAGGTGAAAAGTGTCTCAGTAGTGAAAGGGTTAACACATAACCAAACCTGCATGTAAACAATGGGGCAACTGCATCTCACAGTTTTAACAGTTTCAATACTGGCATGGATAATAGGATTTTCTTTCAACGTTCACTCTAAGGGCTGTATTCGACAGCTCGATTCTGTAGGTGAATGTCGGGAAGGAAGAGTATATTCCCAGCAATCGCCTGCTATTGCATGCAACAATCTCCTCCACAGCATGGGAAGGAGCAGTCATTATGCCAACACTCGTCCCCACACTGTATAGTGGTTTGCTGGAAACAGATCGTGATTACACAGCATGATCTGCCACCGGCAAAACTATTATTTTTAAGCATGCTCAAAGATCACAATACGGTGGCAGTATTTTTGTTCCCTGGACTATTAGAAAGGTACATGATGTAAATAGTAGTGAAGGTAATCGTCTTACTGACACCTGCATTTGGGAGTTTTTCACTCCCTTCTGATCATCAGCTAACCAACAATCTGACTCTTCAACTGATATAGCGTATTATGTGTTAACAGGAAGTGAGTTCCTCTATTCATTCCTATAAGGCCTAGTTCACACGACCTGTATGGCCTTTTTCAGTGTTTTGCGGTCCGTTTTTCACGGATCCGTTGTTCATGTTTTTTGTTTCCGTTGTGTTTCCGTTTCTGATCCGTTTTTCCGTTCTGTTTTTCTGTATGGCATATACAGTATACAGTAATTACATAGAAAAAATTGGGCTGGGCATAACATTTTCAATAGATGGTTCAGAAAAAACGGAACGGATACATTTCCGTATGTGTTCCGTTTTTTTGCGGACCCATTGACTTGAATGGAGCCACGGAACGTGATTTGCGGGCAATAATAGAACATGTTCTATCTTTCAACGGAACGGAAAAACGGAAATATGGAAACGGAATGCATATGGAGTACATTCCGTTTTTTTTGCGGAACAATTGAAATGAATGGTTCCGTATACGGACCGTATACGGAACACAAAAAAAAACGGCCCGTACACTCGCAAAAAAAAAAACGCCTAAGGCCTAAGACTGACATTGAGGCTTCCATAGAAATGACTAGGAAAATACAGACTGCCTGTTCACACATAAGACGCTGTATCAGTTGAAGAGTCAGATTGTTAGTCACCTGACACAGCTGAGGAGCGGAAGGAAGTGGATAACTCACAAATACATCTGTCATTAAAAACCTTACCTTCACTGCAATTTACATAATATGGGTAGATGATGTCAAGTAAATGGCCAGAGAATAACAATTTGAGTCATAGAGCAGAAAAATGCATCCAGTTTTATTGCTTTGGTTGTTAAACTGAGACTTTTGATCATTTTTGGTGTATTGAAAGCTGCTGTACATGCCCCACTAGCGTAAACACTTGTGTGCAGTTTTGTTGTGGATTTTCAGCCATATTGAATGTGAATAATAACTGCAGCCAAGTAGACGACTATAGTATCTTCATCCAATTCAATTTGCATTACCTTGTAAGCGTATAAATACCAATACCCTGATATGACACTACATGAAATTATCTCTTTATGTTGTCATTCTTTAAAAATGCATTCAATGTCTTTCGGACCTTTCCTGATTATGGCTATGCTCCTACCCAATTGGGCTTAATCACAGATCATTGTGAATATGGACGTGTTCCTCATAATCCTGTTTCGCAGTTGGCAGATGTTTGATGTCTGGGATTTGTGACTGTATTAGACAAGCAGGACAAAGTGAGAATAGAAGTCATGTACATATATCTGATTCTTTGTACTCTAAATGCAAAGTGATTTCATATAACATGTCATAATTGAGAATATATTTATTGAGCTCCTGTGGCCGCCAAACATTCTTGCTGGTGCCTGTCAGTGCTGTGTAAGTTTTTCTTTGCATAACAAATCAGAATGGATCAGTCAGAAATGTATTTTGTAGCCATCCAGATCTTGCTTGGACTTCAACAGTTCCCTTTAACCCTTTCTACCCTGGAAGTTTTTTATTTTTTTTTCCATTTTCATTTTGCGCTCATAACTTTTTTATTTTTCCTTTCATGTAGGAGGGCTTGTTTTTTTGCAGGACAAGTTGAACTTTTCAACGCCACCATTTAATATTGCATATGATGTAGTGGGAAGCAATTACGCCACAGTGTTAAGTTTTTTTTAATTCACGATATGCTACAAAAATGGCCAGTTACTTTAATTCTACAGGTCAGTATGAATCCACCGATACCTTATATGTATAGTTTTTCTTGCTTTTTGATACTGATAAAATAATAAAAACCTTGGAAAAAAATCTGTTTTATTTTGTTGCCATATTTTGACCCCTATAACTTTTTTTGTAGTTACTGTATGTGTACAGAGCTTTGTGTTAATTTTTTGCGGGGCGATCTGTACTTTTCATTGATACCTTTCTGGAGTGTGTATAAATTTTTGATCACTTATTCTTTGATTTGTTGGTGGAAATGAAGCAACAAAAATGGCCATTTTGATATTTTGTTTCCATTTTGCCGTTTGCCGTATGAAGGGAAATATTTTTATGGCATGGGGGTTCTCGCACATGCCAATACCCATGATGTATATATATTTATTTGGGGGGGGGGGGAAGGGAGTGATTAGAATTTTTATATTTTTTATTTTTAAAAACTATAACTTTTTTACACATTTTTATAGTTCCCATTGGGAACCATCATTAGAAGCAATCATTAGAGTGCTATTCTCATAGACTCCAATGCACTAGAATTGGAGTATATGAGAAATGTACTAGTTTCCTATGGAGCCTTATTACAGGCAAGGGCTCTATAGGAAACACTATGCAGCAGCTTCCTGTCATTCTCTATGACAGGGGCTTTTCTACACAAGATCCGGCTCCTCCAATGGCCGCCAGAAGGAGCCAGAGCATACTCGGATACAGGCGCTACCGGGTTTGCATGCGCTCAGATGTCATTGTCATGACCAGCATTATTGCTGGCCACGGACATGAGCCGCGGGTGTCTGTTGTATGAAACAGCAGGCAACCTGCAACTATGGCGCCCACTCCGCTCAGAAGCGGACGTCACCTTTAAAGACCCGGCCAGCGCCGTACTAGTACAGTGCTTGTCGGAAAAGAGTTAACTCCAATTTCTTAATAACATTCTGGACAGTTGAAATATGTAAATATTTGACCATTATACCAATGCAGCCCACAGTTTGTCATCCTAAACTGCTGTTTAGCAGTGTTCATCCATTGAATTTGCTATCAGCACTCCCTCAGTGCGCCTGCGCCGATGACGTCACCTCTAAACCCGAAAGAGAAGACGTCATTGGCGCAGGTGCACTGAGGAAGTGCTGAGGTAGCGAGCGTCCTTCTCTCCGAGCGCCTGCGCCGAATGAGGTGCAGGCGCGGGATTTGAATTGCAGACAGGGCCAGCCGGAGGAGGAGAGCGCTCGCTGGCCCTGTCAATCAGCAGGAGGAGGGGGCGTTTTTTTTAAAGGAGGATGCGGCGGCTACCAGCAATTAGACGCCCTACTTGCTGGTAGTGAAGTCATTTGCATATTTTAAAAGATCAATTTTTAGTGAAACCAAGCCACAGAACAAGGTAAGAGCCCTATATAGGAATAGTCGTCCAATAAGGATTTTAATATGCCCAAAAATGAAAAATGAGTTTTAGGGGGTGACAGAAGCCCTTTAAAATAACATAAAATATGTAAAATATGTTGATCACGGTTAGCGGTGAATCAGGGTTCCAGGCTGGAGAGGTAGCCTGAGAAAGGGAAACCACATCCAAGGGAGGTTAATGGATGAAATTAAATGTGATTGAGCAGAAATGTGGGACAAACTATTGAAGCAGAAGCTTCCAAGTAAAGGAAGGGTGCGCGCAGCAATTACCCTCTCCCGACTCGGGGAGGTTATGACGATAAATAACAATACAGGACTCTTAAGATACCCTGTTATTTGAATGATTAATAAAAAATTACAGGGAATGTCACTGGAGTATTTTGGATATGGAAACGTTATACAGAAGAGGCCCTGCCGCAGTTTTGTTGATTCTAGATAACTTCTGCCTGATAGCACCTCCCTGTGAAGTCCACGATCCAATTGGATATCTTCTCTATCAACTTTCGATGTTCTTTTCTGCGCCTACCATGTTAATCGCGGTTAGCGGCGAATCGGGGTTCCATGCCGGAGAGGGAGCATGAGAAAGGGATATCACATCCAAGAGAGGTCAATGGCTGCAATATGATCGAACTAAAATGTGGGACAAGTTATTAAAGCGGAAGGATCGAATGAAAGGAGGGGGCGCGCGTCAATTAAAGACGAATTTTAGAAATTTAAGTCCCTGTAACCTCTGCAGAGTCAGTGTTTTTTTATCGGCAAAAATAGGTTGTCACCCACCAATGGAACAGATGATTTTTGAAAATTTAGGGCCCTGTCAACTATGCAAAGCAGGGATTTGTATATGGCAAAATTGGTAAAATGTCACCTCACAATGTAACAGACGATTTTTTTTAATTTATGTCCCTGTCACCTATGCAGATTAGGGGTTTATTCACAGCCAAACTGTGTTCATGTCACCCACCAATTGAACAGACGATTTTACAAAAATTAGGTCCCTGTCACCTATGCAGAGCAGGGGTTTGTATACGGCAAAATTGGTAAAATGTCACCTGACAATGTAATAGACGATTTTTTAAAATTTATGTCCCTGTCGCCTATGCAGAGCAGGGGTTTATTGTGTTGGCACCTGTGTTTCGTCATCATCCGAGACGTGCTGCAGTGGTCCTCTCATGTACTCATCCTGAAACATAAGTGGTTGGGCATCAGTGCGCTCAATCTCTTCCACTTCTGGGGCAGGGCTAGGTAGATGGCCCTGGGAAACCTTGCTAGCAGAGTCATCAAAAAGCAGAAGAGACTGCTCCATGACTTGGGGCTCAGACAGCTTGGCTGATTTGCAAGGGGGTGAGGTGAAGGACTGATGGACATCGGCTGCAGGTGCCAACTCTGATCTTTCAACAGGAGACTGTGTGGGAGACAATGTGAAGGATCTGGAGGCAATGTCAGCCACCTAATCTACTATCGCCTGCACTTGTTCTGGCCTCACCATTGGTAGAGACGCATTCGGGACTACCAAATAACGCTGAAGGTTCTGTCGCCTTCTCGCACCTGAAGAAGGTGTTTCACTTGTGTGTGTAGCTGGCACAGATCGACCACGTCCTCTCTCTCCCTGCAATAGGAGCTCCACCAGCTGCACCATGACCGGAGCCATGTCCCTTAGGCTACTTTCACACTAGCGTTCGATCGGATCCGTTCTGAACGGATACGATTATAATAATGCAGACGGAGGCTCCGTTCAGAACGGATCCGTCTGCATTATATTGGCAAAAAAAAGCTAAGTATGAAATTAGCCTGAGCGGATCCGTCCAGACTTTTACATTGAAAGTCAAAGGGGGACGGATCCGCTTGAAGATTGAGCCATATTGTGGCATCTTCAAACGGATCCGTCCCCATTGACTTACATTGTAAGTCTGGACGGATTCCGCACGCCTCCGCACGGCCAGGCGGACACCCGAACGCTGCAAGCAGCGTTCAGGTGTCCGCCTGCTGAGCAGAGCGGAGGCTGAACGCCGCCAGACTGATGCAGTCTGAGCGGATCCGCATCCATTCAGACTGCATCAGGGCTGGACGGAAGCGTTCGGGTCCGCTCGTGAGCCCCTTCAAACGGAGCTCACGAGCGGACAGCCAAACGCTAGTGTGAAACTAGCCTTAATTGATGCTCTCCTGATTCTTTGCGTTCACCCACCAAACTAACAGAAGGTTTATGCCAGGCAACAATGTATCCGCCAATAGTCAACAATTAAGTTCACTGTGAGTAAGGCAGTGCCGGTGTCACAAAGAGGAAACATTTCTTGAGGTCACACAACAGTGTGACAGGCAAATTTTATACAATTACTTCACGGTCACAAAAAATGTTAATTTGTCAACCAACAATGTAACTGCAGTATTGACTGGTTGTATTTGACTGTGACAAATGCAGCAAAGGCCCCAGATGAAGGGTCTTGGTTTTTTTAAACCAGAATATAACAGCAGTATCTAACACTTGTATTGGACTGTCAGAAATGCAGCAAAGGCCACAAATGTATTAACTTATCCAAAATGGGTGTTTTTTTCAACCAAGTATTTAATTGCAGTATTTTAAGGTTGAATTTCTCTGTCAAAAATGCAACAAAGGCCCCAGATGTAGGGTCTTGCAAAAAATGGGTGTTCTAAAACCAGAATATAACAGCAGTATCTAACACTTTTATTGGACTGTCACAAATGCAACATAGGCCGCAAATGTATTATCTTGCCCAAAATGGGTTGTTTTTTTTTAAACCCAGTATATAATTGCAGTATTTAAAGCTTGTATTTCACTGTCAAAAATGCAACAAAGGCCCCAGATGTAGGGTCTTGACCAAAATTAGTTTTTTTTTTTAATCTGAATATAATAGCAGTATCTAACGCTAGTATTTGACTGTGACAAATGCAGCAAAGGCCCCAGATGTAGGGTCTTGCAAAAAATTGGTGCTTTTTCAACCCAGTATATAATAGAAGTATTTAAAGCTTGTATTTAACTTTCACAAATTCAACAAAGGCTTCAAATGTATTAACTTGCCCAAAATCTGTGTTTTCTTAAAACCAGAATATAACAGCAGTATCTAATGCTTGTATTGTACTGTCAGAAATGCAGCAAAGGCCGCAAATGTATTATTTTGCCCAAAATGGGTGTTTTTTTTCAACCAAGTATATAATTGCAGTATTTAAAGCTTGCATTTCACTGTCACAAATGCAACAAAGGCCCCAGATGTAGGGTCTTGCAAAAAATGGGTGTTTTTTTTAAACCCAGTATATAATAGCAGTATTTAAAGCTTGTATTTCACTGTCACAAATGCAACAAAGGCCGCAAATGTATTATCTTGCCCAAAATGGGTATTTTTTTAAACCCAGTATATAATTGCAGTATTTAAAGCTTGTATTTCACTGTGACAAATGCAACAAAGGCCCCAGATGTAGGGTCTTGCAAAAAATGGGTGTTTTTTCAACCCAGTATATAACTGCAGTATTGAAATCTTTTATTTCACTGTGACAAATGCAGAAAAAGCACCAGATGTAGGGTCTTGCAAAAAATGGGTGTTTTTTTCAACCCAGTATATAATTGCAGTATTTAAAGCTTGTATTTCACTGTCACAAATGCAACAAAGGCCCCAGATGTAGGGTCTTGCAAAACTGTGGCATCCCTAAACTAGTATAAGCAGAGTGACATGCAGCGCTACGTGATTCCAGCTTATATAGAGGCTGGGTCACATGCTGCACTGGCCAATCACAGCCATGCCATTAGTAGGCATGGTTGTGATGGCTTCTAAGGGCACACAAGCTAAACGCTTGTTGATTGGCTGCTGTGCAGCCTTTCAAAAAAGGCCATTAACTCGACCAAAAACCCAACTCGAACCCGAACTTTTAATGAAAAGTTCGGGTTCGGGTCCGGGGTCCAAAAAACCTAAAGTTTGGTACGAACCCAAGCTTTACAGTTCAGGTTAGCTCAACCCTACTAAGGGCCATAACCTTTTAAATTTTTTGGTCAACTGAGCTGTGTGAGGGTTCATTTTTTGGAGCACAAGATGCAATTTTAATTGGTACCATTTTGGCGTACATATGATTTTTTTTGATTTTCTTAATTAAATTTTTGTGAGGGGAGCAAAAATATCTTAGTGTTTTCTATTTTTATTTTGTATGGGGTTCTCCTTGTGGCGTATATAATAGGTTCTCCTTGTGGTGTATATAATATAACTTTATTCTGTAGGGTAATATGATTTATGGTGATTCCAAATTTATGTAGGTTTTTTATATTTTGCTACTTTTGCATCATAAAATAATTTTTTTTCTAATTAAAAATAAATTTACAGTTTTTTGCATTGCCATATACTATAATCCGTAACATTTTTCCGCCAATGTAGCTGTCTGAGGACTTGTTTATTGGGGGTGGGTTGTAGTTTTTAATGGTTCCATTTTGGGTTACACATTTGGGGAGGTGAGGTGACAAAATCAGTTATTCAGTCACAGTTTTTTTATTTTTTTTTTACAGCGTTCACCACATGAGAAAAGTAATATGATAATTTTTAGATCAGCTCAATGTGAATGCAGTCATACCAATTATGTGTAGTTATTTTTTACCCAATTATAAACAAGGGGATATGGAAAAAAAAGCTATACATTTTTTATATTTTTTATTTTCCTACTTTTTTTTTTTTTTTACCAAGTCCCACTTGGTTCTTGAACATTCATTGGATCTAATTGCTGTACAGTGCGCTGCAATAGTCATCTATTGCAATGCAATGTACTGTCAGTTTTACACTGACACTAGGTCTGATCAGATTCTGCCTACGGCAGGGCCTGGTAGGCTTAGATCCATGGCAAGCCTGGAGGTTTTTGAGGCCTTCGTCTGCCATGACAACCATTGGGGCGCTGCCATCCCACCACAGCTGCACACAGGGGAAGAGAGAGAGCTATGTCCTTCTGTTGACACCATGGATGCTGTGGTGGCTACTCATTAAACTGCTGGTATCGGTCTGTTACAGCTGACATCCACTGCTGATGGCAGTGGCTCAGTCACTAAGCTGCTGCCATCTCGATCATTGCATGCAGTATGGCGCAAAAGGAGGCAGGGATGGGGCACAGTAGGGGCACAGAAGAGGCGGTGAGGGAGCACAGAAACAGAGGGGGAAACTATTACCTTTATTCAGTCTCTGATCACCACTGTCACAAACGCTGGAGATGGGAGCCTCAAAACAGCAGTTTTAATTGTTATAGGCCCTGTTCTAGGACGTAAGGCTACGTCCATTTGCGTCAAAGGTTTAAAGTCACTAAGCTCCTCAGTACGACCCAATTGATTATCAATGTTTGTCTATGGAGATTGCTTTCCTTTGTGCTTGAATTTTTGCACCTGTTTACAATAGTTGTTGTTTAAATGCCTAAACTCAATAATTAGAAGGGGTATCTCCATACGCTTGGCCATATAATGTATCTCTATAGAGTTTTTCTCTGGCTCATGAGAAGCATCTGTCTTTATTCCTAGATCGGGTTATAAGTGGTGTACCCCAAGGTTCAGTGCTGGGTCCTCTATTATTTAAATGTATTTATTAATAATATTTAGATTAGGGATTAATAGCACCATTTCTATTTTTGCAGATGACACTAAGCTGTATAGTACTGTATAGTCTATGGAAGATGTCCATAAAATACAAGCTGACATGAACACTCTAAGTGATTGGGCATCAATTCGGCAAATGAGGTTCAATGTGAATAAATGTAAAGTTTTGCATCTTGGTAGTAATAATCAGTGATGAGCGGCAGGGACATTATTTGAATTCGCAATATATATAACGAATATTTGGGTGAATATTCATCATATATTTGCGAATTCGAGAATTTGTGATCTCCAGTCATTATTTTCGTGATTGCGAAAGTCGTCAAAAGGAAAATTTGCAATAAAAATTTAGGATACAAAAATTTGCGATCAATGCTACTCCTAAAGTCAAAGATTTTGCAGCCTTCTCATTGGCCCACAAGCAAGAATCAGTGAGGGATCATGGGTTCAGATGAAAAAAAAAAAATCTAGAATATTCACAAATAGGAATATATAGCACTATATTCTAGATGCCAATATTTGCGATAAAAATTTGCGATTAGAATATGCGTGATTAATGCTAGTAATAATTTCTGTGCTTCATATGTCCTAGGGCATGGATGTCAAACTCATGGCCCTCCAGATGTTGCAAAACTACAACTCCCATCATTCCCTGATAGCTGTAGTATGCCCAGGCATGATGGGAGTTGTAGTTTTGCAACAGCTGGAGGGCCACGAGTTTGACATCCCTGTGGGGATGTAACACTGGGAGAGTCACTTATAGAGAAGGATTTGAGTGTCCTTGTAGATCGTAAAAAACAGCATACAATGTCAATCAGCTGCCTCTAAGGCTACCAGGATACTGTCATGCATTAAACGAAGCATGGACTTGCGGGGCAGGGATGTTATACTACCACTTTACAAAACGTTGGTGCGACCTTATCTGGAATATGCAGTTCAGTTTTGGGCACCAGTACATGGAAAGGACTGCCCTGCAGCTAGAAAAAGTACAGAGGAGAGCGACTAAGCTGATAATGGGCATGGAAGGTCTTAGTTATAAAGAAAGATTTAAAAGAATTACATTTATTTAGTCGAGAAAAGAAGTCTAAGGGGGGACATGATTAGCCTATACAAATATATACAATAAATGGGCCATACAACAAAAAATACGGTGATAAACTGTTCCATGTAAAATGCCCTCAAAAGACAAGGGGGCACGGCCTCCGAGTGGAGAAGAAAAAGTTCAGTCTCCAGAGGCGTCAAAGATTCTTCACTGTAAGAACTGTGAATCTGTGGAATAGACTTCCTCAAGATATTGTCACAGCAGGAACAGTGGACAGTTTTAAAAAGGGTTTAGATGAAGTAAATGACATTGATGCTTATGAAAATGTTTAGAAATCTCTTCCTTCTGGGATAGGGTCACAGATGCATTATGATATGGATCTTACATTACATTAAATTAACTAGGTTCTATTTACATCTGAACAGCTAGATCGGAGCTCAAACTTTTGCATATGCCAATTTTTTCATTTTCTCCCAATGATAAATAAAGTCAATAGTGAATTCTAAGGGCTATCTACTTTCTGCAATCCTGAATCCTTTATCATTTCTAGGATCTAGGGAAAATAAGGTGATCCTAAGTTGTCCCAGCTGAAATCTGCAGGGGAGAATGTTATCAATCCTCCTGCATCATATCAGCATGTAAATTGTGATTGCTGTGAATACCCCATCATGGGGATTAGCAGTCTTAGGGTGGGTTCACATCACGTTTTTCCAATCCGTTTAATGTATATGTTAAACGGATGCCTCAGCTGATGCCATACAGTGACATCTATTCACCATAGTGTTCCATTATTTTACCATTGTGCAGGATACAAGAATGTGGTGTGCTGCGCTTTTGTATCCTTTTTTTCTAATGTATACGTCAAACTGAGGCATAAAAGGTGATGTGAACTAACCCTTATACTTTGCTATTACAGTCGTATGTAAGACTTGGACATTTCTTGGCAAATTACATGTTCTGTTGATTTTCTAGCTGGAAAAGAGTTTAACAACCTCTGCATGGAAGAATGTTAAATGTTCCATGCACCATTACTGTTTTTGTGCTTTCATCACCTGGTAGTGGAAAAGGAAGAGTTAGTCAATACTGGTTTTAACATGAAATATTTTAGCTTTTACTGTGGGCACATCGACTCACTGTGTCATACTGATGAATTGCTATGCCACTAATCTGCAGTGAGAATCCATATTTAATGTATTTCCCTGCATGTCCTCAGTGTGATATAGCAAACGAACTTTAGCACCTGCAGTGATGACAAAAATGAAACTTAAAGGGGTTGTGCCACCATTAAAAGTTATTTTAAATAAGCTCTGTCACCAGGATCAACCCTATTAAACCAGACATATAGTATCTCCATACCCCTCACATTTTCGTTAATATTTTATTATATCTTTTCATGGGACAACACTGAAGATATGACATTTTATACAATGTAAAGTAGTCAGTGTACAGCTTGTATTACAGTGTAAATTTGGTGTGCCTTCAAAACAACTTAACACACAGCTATTAATGTCTAAACCACTGGCAACAAAAGTGAGTACATGCCATGGTCCCTCTAAAGACTGATGTCAGAAAATCAAGGAGATTGGCTGAGCATAGAGGAGTCTAACAACCTCCTTGATTTCTCTTGATTCAGTGTTGATAGGGTTAATGACCACTTCCCTTTTCTCAGCTGTTGCTCAGTGGCCATCACTTCTACCCTTTATAGTCTGGCCCCACCTATCTGACTATGCAGTAGATAGCTTCATTTGAGTTTAACTGAGCTGGTGTGAGTTTGTGTCTGATGTTCCTGCTCTTCCGTCTCTACAGAAGTTAGGTGTCGTGTTTGTTTGTGTTTGTTACATTCCCTGTTGTTTGTATCTGGGCCTGAGACAGAGACTTCCATTCGTCCATCTGGGGAGGAATGGGTTGTCTCTGGTCCTATCCTTTTCCAGGGCCCTACAGGGATATAAAGGCCTAGGTATCCTGCATATGATTATTCCTACCTTCAAGGTCTATTCATATTGATAGATAGTTAGGCCCGGATTAGGGTTGTCTAGGAGGTGACCTGTTTCTTCCCTAGTTTCCAGACCCACTTACTGTTCCCCTTCCCTTCTGTGTTCAATGTGGAGTTGTCCCCCACACTTATCGTGACATTATCTACTGCCATATAAACCGCCATTTCATTCAGGTCAGTGCAGCTATGGATCCTATGTCTGTACTGGTCGAACAGCTGCAGAGGGAGGCGCGATAGCCTTACGGATTCTGAGACCACAGGCAGCTGGTTCTGATGGTGGGTACCAGGCCTTCTCTGAACTTAAGGTTGCCCTCCCGGACAGATTTTATGGGGGTAGTGACAATTTCATTCGGTTCAGGGAATCGTGTAAGTTGTACTTTAAGCTGTGTCCATACTCTTCTTGGGATGAGTGTCAACGTGTGGGTATGATCATTTCTATGTTTAAGGATCATGCACATGTCTTGGGGTTTTTCTCTGCCGACCGGATCACCGTCACTCCAGTCGGTAGATTAATGTTTTAAAGCCTTGGGTCTTATTGATGATGACCCGGATCGGATCTCTCAGGCTGAGACCAAGTTACGTGGTTTACGGCAGGGAGAACGCTCTGCGGAAATCTATTGCTCTGAATTTAGGAGATGGACTATGGATACGGAGTGGAATGATCCTGCTCTCCGTAGCCAGTTCTGTCAGGGTCTATCTGAGAGGCTGCAGGACGCGTTGGCCTTTCATGAAAAACCTGAGTCATTGGAAGCAGCTATGTCCCTTGCTGTACATCTGGATAGACGCTTGAGGGGAAGATCTAAGGGTCCTCACCCTCAGGACGTACTGTCAAAATAGGTGGCTCCTTCCTTTGACACTTATGGTAAAAAGACACCTGTGGGAAGCCTATGCAGTTGGGGGGAGCTACTCCTGGGACTGCTGGTAAGAGCTTTGGTCACATGAAGGGAGTCTGTTTTTGTTATGGAAAGAAAACATTTTGTGAATATTTGTCCCTACATTCAGCGTCAAGGTATAAACAAAACAAAAAAAATGCTTAATCCCCAAATTACTATTGGTGGAGTGGGTGGGGAGCAAGAAAACTTTTGTCATTTACTGGTAGTACCAGATTTCTCCTGTCTGCCGAGGTGGCACTAGAGTCCAAAACTGTGGAGATCAAGGTATTTATCGACAGTGGGACTGGGGTTAACCTGATTGATGGACAGTTTGCTCGTATTCATGGGTTGACTACTAGTGCACTACATAAAAGCATTTCTGTCTTCGCAATTGATTCTGTCCTCTTACCCAAAAATGCCCGTCACAGGTGGTAAATGACATCTATTTAAGAGTGGGTGATTTCCATCAGGAATCTGTCTCGTGTTATGTGTTGGAGGGTCTGCCTGCTCCGATGGTTTTGGGCTTACCATGGTTAAGCAAACATAACCCTACCATCGACTGGCAAGTGAGACAGATTCTCGATTGGAGTGATTTTTGCATGGACAACTCTCTTAATGCGTCTTTCTCTGTGGTCACCACAAAAACTGTACCCTTGTTAATTTCCAAATTTTCTGATGTGTTTTCTGAGTTCCCCCCGTATCGGGAGTATGATTGTCCCGTTGATCTTATTCCTGGAGCTAAACTGCCCAAATCTCGGTTGTATAATCTTTCGGAGCCAGAAAGAAAGGCTATGCGAGAGTATATCACCGAGAGCTTGGCGAAGGGTCATATCAGACCATCCAAATCCCCAATGGCTGCTGGGTTGTTCTTTGTAAAAAAAAAAAGACCGTGTCTAGACTTCTGTGAGCTCAACCATATTTCCGTCCGTGATCCTTACCCCCTTCATTTGATTCTGGATTTGTTTAGTCAGATTTTCGGGGCCAAGGTGTTCTCTAAATTGGGTCTGAGGGGTGCATAATCTGGTAAGGATCAGGGAGGGGGATGAGTGGAAGACCGCATTAAATACCCATGAGGGTCATTTTGAAAACCTGGTCATGCCCTTTGGGTTAAACAACGCTCCAGCGTTTTTTCAACACTTTATCAATGACATCTTTCATCATCTGGTAGGGAGATTTGTTGTTGTATATCTGGATGACATACTAATTTATTCTCCAGACATGGAGACTCATAAGGATAATGTAAGACAGGTGTTACAGATCCTAAGAGAGAATAAATTGTATGTGAAGATGAAAAAATGTGTTTTTGCTGTTCAGGAAGTGCAATTCCTGGGTTGCCTGCTCTCACCCTCAGGTTTTCGTAAGGATCCTGAGAAAGTCTGTGTGGTGTTGGGCTGGGATCTACAGGAAAATCTGAAAGCGCTTATGCATTTTTTGGGATTCACCAACTACTACCGTAAATTCATCTTGTACTATTCAACTGTGGTTAAACCTTTAACAGACATTACTAGGAAGGGGTTTGATTTTTCCGTTTGGTCGGAGGCGGCATTACCAGCCTTTTCTGCTTTGAAGGAATGTTTTGCTTCAGCCCCTATTCTGGTGCAACCGTACGTGTCTCAGCCATTCATTGTAGAGGTTGATGCATCCGAGGTAGGGGTGGGAGCAGTTTTGTCGCAAGGTCCTTCACCTAGTCAATGGCGCCCATGTGCTTTTTTCTCTAAAAACTCTCGACTGCTGAAAGAAATTATGACGTAAGTAATAGAGAATTGCTGGCCATTAAGTTGGCTTTTGAAGAATGGTGCCATTGGTTGGAAGGAGCAACTCATCCTACTACGGTAATTACTGATCACAAAAATCTGGCTTACCTTGAGTCGGCTAAACAACTGAATCCAAGGCAGGCCAGATCTGTTTTTCACCAGATTTTACTTTATTGTCACCTACCACCCTGGGGTTAAGAACTTTCCTGGGGGGGTGATTCTAAAGATCCTAGTCCTATTTTGTCTGAAGGGGTAGTTATATCCTGATCTTGAGGCTAAGGTGTTGGAGGCCCAAGAGGATGCACCGGACTCTTGTCCTCCAGGAAAATTGTTTTTCCTTCAGACTTATGTCATAAGGTATTTGAGGAACATCAAAGTACTGTCTTGGCTGGACACCCTGGGAGTAGATCCACTGTCGATCTCATCTCGCACAGATTTTGGTGGCCGGGGCTGAGTAAGTGTGTTGAGGACTATGTGTCAGCCTGTTGTATCTGTGCTCATGCTATGGTGACACATACTCAGCCTCCTGGATCTCTTCTTTCGTTACTTATCCCGTCCAGACCTTGGACGCATTTGTCCATGGAGTTTATCACAGATTTACTGAATTCTTTGGGAAAAAACGTGATCCTGGTGGTAGTTGATCAGTTTAGCAAAATGGCGCAATTTATAGCATTGCCGGCTCTACCTAATGCCAAGACTCTTGCACGGGTGTTTGTTGATAACATTGTGAAACTACATGGCATTCTCTCTGATGTGGTGTCTGATCGGGCGACTCAGTTTGTTTCTAGATTCTGGAAAGCGTTCTGTACTTGACTTGGGGTACAATTGTCCTTTTCTTCGACTTTTCATCCTCAGTCGAACGGACAGACGGAACGCACCAATCAGAATCTGGAGACTTACTTGAGATGTTTTGTTTCGAAGAACCAGGAGGAGTGGTCTTCATTTTTGTGCCATTAATAACCATAGACAGGAGTCCACTGATAAATCGCAGTTTTTTGGGGCATAAGGATTCCATCGGTAGTTTGGCACATTTTCTGGTTCTCAAACTTCCGGTATTCCTGAGGAGGAAAGATTTTCCTCTTCTTTGTCTTCGATTTGGCGGAAAATTCAAAATAACCTGAAAAAGATGGGAATCAGGTATAAGCGTGTGACTGACAGGAAACGTATGAATGGTCCTGACCTGAGAGTGGGAGATTCTGTGTGGCTGTTGTAGGAAGGCGCAAGTGACCATCATTGATGGAAGGTATGTTTCACCGAGATTCCTGGCCTCGGTGAGGTAAGAGCTAGTAGTTTTAAATGTCAGCGGCAGCTAGACTGTTTTGTTGTTAGTATGGCTGTTAAGCCGATCCGGGCTGGCTCTTACTGGGAGTAGCCAAAGTGCTGGGTGGGTGGCTTCTGCCCATGCTCCAGGCCAGGTCTTTTTTGGCCTATATAAAACCCAGCCAGCAGTCTTAGCTGGGTGTGGTTTATCCTCCATCTGACAGAGAATCTGGGGAATCTCTGTGTGTTGGGACCTGTGAATTTGTACTGTGCTAAAGGGCTGAGAGCCGCATGCTGGGAAACAGGCCCCTAAAGCCTGCTTTGGACTGCGGGTGGAAAACTGCTAACCAGGTGAAGATTTTGTTCTATGGACATTGCATGGGGTGAACAAACACCAAGACTGTGAACGGTCATTTTGTTTTTCCTTATGTGTGAATAAACACCGAACTGTTTAAGTTAAAGACTTTGTAATTGCTTCTATACTGCGTCCGCTAGCCTGTCTACCAGAGCAAATCCCCACAATTGTTGATGAATGTGGGCAAACACAGTGAGGCAGGCCTGAAGGTCGAAATGTTTTTTTTTTTGTTTTTCCCGGGCACAAGTGCATGTCCTACATTAGGCCGGCAAGGTTACGACCCGTGTCCCCTGACAAAATGGAGGCGGTCGTTAAAGTCCTCGTGGAGGCTAACTTGCAGCAGCAGGAGGCTAACAAGCAGCAGCAGGAAACTAACCAGCTGCTATTACAACATGCCATGGCATTGTAAGCGGCCAGAGCGTCCCAGAACGTCCACGATTCCCAGAAAGCTGTCTGTGCGGCGATCCCGAAGATGTCCCCCTCGGATGATGTCGAGACCAATATGGCGATGTTCGAAGAGATGGCCGTGAGGGAGAAGTTACCCTGAGACCAGTGGGCTAAGATCGTCGCTCCGTTCCTGGCATCTGGGCCCCAGCAAGTGTTTTTTGATCTTCCCGATGATCAAGCGGCCGACTACCCAACCGTAAAAGGTAATAACAAAAAATAGTAGTGGAATAGCACTCACCAGATCTTGAGGTCATCCGGTATGCAACAGCCTACCTGGAGTCCAAGATTCATCAGGGCTCCTACGTAACAAGTCCCAGAAAAGAAGATGGAGGCAGCATGTCCGGTATAAAAAATCCCTTTAATGGGAACCGCCAAGTGAACAGACGTGCAACAGGTTGTGACGTTTCGGCTGATCCACAGCCTTTATCAAACACAATGTGAAATCTAAAAGTACCTGTATAAATACATTAAAACACACCCACTCACACAGGAGTGGCCAATAACACAGTGAATAAGGTGCTGATGTCATCAAGGATGCGTCCTCTAGTGCTCCTACTTAGTGTCTCAGTATACACCTACAATAGGTATCAGATCCATTACCCCACATACCTTCAGGGCACACATGTTCCTCAGCGTTTCCAGGCCGCCAGCGCGCATGTCAGGGAAGAAGGAGTTACGTCACTGCCTGACTAACCCGAGATCAGCCCAGGCAATCATCGCGTCATCATAAACATCCCATGTCATGTGCGCCGTTGCCAAGGACGCCTCTGAGCCGGTCCGCTCACCTCCATACGATGAAAGCGATCGCCTCACACCACCACGTCATCAGCGTCAGCAGTCAGGTCCTGGATCAAGCGGTGCGGTAGTCAGAACTCACCGGCCGCCACATCACATCATCTGGCACCACCGGGGGTCGTCCGCAGAGGTGCAGGCGGAGGCTCCCAACCTCCATGTCTCCAGCCGAGACCCGGCCTAGGTGACGTCATAGCCCCGCCTCTCTACCCTCCGACCAACCCCGTGTTGCCAGAGACGCAACCAGGATCCAACACCGCCCCCAGCAGTGACGTGTGGTGGGAGACACCCACACTCACAGCAGGGGTGCAGGCAGGAACGAGCCCCATAATCTATTGATGTGCCATGATCCAATGTGGGTTAGGAACAAGTGTAAATGTGCATTAATCAAAATTCAAAGTACAATTAAAAAACACTATACAGAGAACCAGTTCAAAGGTCACTCGGTACCATTACACATTTGTCACAGAGAAATCTACGTTCATTCCAAATGGTTGAAGAGCTCTCATCTCAAAGATCCAATTAAGCTCCTTTTTACGTAGAATCCGATCCTTGTCCCCCCCACGTCTCAGAGGGCCGACAGAATCAATGATTCTAAACCTGAGTTGGTTGACCGAGTGTCCACGTTCCAGAAAATGTTTCGCCACCGGCTTATCAATCTGGGCCCTACGAATATTGCTCTTATGGGAGTTGATGCGTTCCCTGGCTTCCATTGTGGTCTCCGCTATGTAAATAAGGCCACACGGGCATGTGATCATATATATCACGTCCCGTGATCTGCATGTAAAGAAATTTTTAATCTTATAGGGCTTGCCACTATAGAGATGGGCAAAGGTATCTCCCTTTAACATGTTGCCGCAGTTGCAACAACCAAGGCAGGGAAAGCATCCCAACTTCCTTGGTGCCAGATACCTTTGCCCATCCCCATGTGGCTCACCAACCTCGGTTCTCACCAATTTATCACTTAGGTTGGCCCCTCTCTTATATGCCATCATGGGGAAACCCACAAATTCGTCTATCATGGGTAACCCTTTTTGCAAAACATGCCACTATTTGCGTATAATACGCGCTATGTCACCACTGTTGGTTCCATACGTTGAAACAAACGGGATCCATTTAAGGTCCCTCTCCTTCTTCTTTCCCTGGAACGTGGACTCCCGGTCAACCTCCCCTACTTTTTGTGAGATCCTCTCCACCAATCGTCGTGGATATCCCCTCTCAAGGAACTTCCTCCCCATTTCCTCCACCCTTGTCCCAAATCGCTCATCCCCTGATACCACCCGTCTCACCCTCAGCATCTGACTCCAGGGCAGTGACTCCACCATCCGTCGTGGGTGATTACTCCTGAACTCTAATAGGTTGTTTCTGTCTGTCGGTTTGTGGAAAATATCAGTTTCAATGCTCCCCTCCCTGAGGTGTACCATCACATCCAAAAATTGAAGAGAGACTGTCGACATTGTCATGGTGAACCCCAACCCGGGCACCATGCCATTAAGGAATTCAAAAAACTGTTGTAGTTCACCATGAGAGCCTCCCCACACCACAAAAATGTCGTCGATGTAGCGCCACCAGCACCGGGCTCTCCCAAACAGGGCCACTTGGTAGATGAGTCTGTCCTCCACCTCCGCGATGAACATATTGGCGTACGTGGGCGCCATGTTCGAGCCCATGGCCACTCCACGTAATTGTTGGTAGTAGGTGTCCCCAAATCGGAAATAATTCCGCCTTAGGACCACCTCTAAGAGATGGAGGACAAACCCACGACCGCCCAGGGAGAGCCCGGTGCCGGCCAGGGCCACATCGACGACATTCAGTCCATATGTGTGCTCTATGGAGGTGTATAGAGAGACTACATCGAAGCTGACAAGGAGAGGGTCGGCAGGTAAGCTCAAATCTCTGAGCTTCAATAAAAAATGGCTGGTGTCCCTGATGTAGGATGGGGCGCTGGTGGCATGGACACGCAACACCCTGTCGAAGAATATAGCTATATTGCTCAAAATCGATCCCCTGCCCGACACAATCGGCCGGCCAGGGGGATCGACCAAGCTTTTATGTATCTTGGGAAGTACATAGAACAGGGGAGTGACCGGGTGTTTAATCAGAAGAAATTCCCTGACATCATTATCGATGATACCCTCAACCAAGGCTTCACTGATAATTTTTTCCAAGTTACGCTTGATGTCCCATTTGGGGTCATTCTGAAGCTCAATGTACACCTCCCGGTCACCCAGCTGTCTATGTACCTCCCGTTCATAGCTTGGTGTGTCCATCACCACCACCGCCCCTCCCTTGTCAGCAGGTTTAATCGTCAGGGATTTGTCCTCTGTCAGCTGTCGAAGTGCCTCTCTCTCTCCCCTTGTCAGGTTCGACACAGTCCCCCTCTCCTTCTGCTCTCTCAATGCATCAATCTGTTTGGAAACAATCGCAATATATGCCTCCACAACGTGGTTATTACGTGGTGGAACAAAATCACTCTTATTCCTCTAATCAAGTGTTTTCAAAACAAAGTCAGCACTCCCAACTACATCAGTAGCTGACACCGCCTTTCTTCCCTCCTTGTCCAGGAAGAAGGCCTTCAATCTCAGCATACGATAAAAGCGATGAAGGTCAAGTTCCAATTCGAACCAGTCCCTGTCATGTCCAGGGCAGAAGGACAATCCACGTCCCAAGACAAGATGTTGATCATTAGATAACTGTCTTGTTGAAATATTGACAACCAGGTTTGGAGCTATGACTGGTTGCGTCTCGTCGTCCGTCCCCGTGTGCTCTTGTATTTCTGAAATGGTGGAGGCAAGCCCTATAAGATTAAAATTTCTTTTTATGCAGATCACGGGACGTGATATATATGATCACGTGCCCGTGTGGCCTTATTTACATAGGGGAGACCACAATGGAAGCCAGGGAACACATCAACTCCCATAAGAGCAATATTCGTAGGGCCCAGATTGATAAGCCGGTGGCGAAACATTTTCTGGAACGTGGACACTCGGTCAACCAACTCAGGTTTAGAATCATTGATTCTGTCGGCCCTCTGAGACGTGGGGGGGACAAGGATCGGATTCTACGTAAAAAGGAGCTTAAGTGGATCTTTGAGATGAGAGCTCTTCAACCATTTGGAATGAACGTAGATTTCTCTGTGACAAATGTGTAATGGTTCCGAGTGACCTTTGAACTGGTTCTCTGTATAGTGTTTTTTAATTGTACTTTGATTTTTGATTAATGCACATTTACACTTGTTCCTAACCCACATTGGATCATGGCACATCAATAGATTATGGGGCTCGTTCCTGCCTGCACCCCTGCTGTGAGTGTGGGTGTCTCCCACCACACGTCACTGCTGGGGGCGGTGTTAGATCCTGGTTGCGTCTCTGGCAACACGGGGTTGGTCGGATGGTAGAGAGGCGGGGCTATGACGTCACCTAGGCCGGGTCTCGGCTTGAGACATGGAGGTTGGGAGCCTCCGCCTGCACCTCTGCGGACGACCCCCGGTGGTGCCAGATGATGTGATGTGGTGGCCGGTGAGTTCTGACTACCGCACCGCTTGATTCAGGACCTGACTGCTGACGCTGATGACGTGGTGGTGTGAGGCGATCGCTTTCATCGCATGGAGGTGGGCGGACCGGCTCAGTGGCGTCCTTGGCAACGGCGCACATGACATGGGATGTTTATGATGATCGCCTGGGCGGAGTCGCTCGCGATCAGCTGATCTCGGGTTAGTCAGGCAGTGACGTAACTCCCTCTTCCCTGACATGCGCGCTGGCGGCCTGGGAACGCCGAGGAACATGTGTGCCCTGAAGGTATGTGGGGTAATGGATCTGATACCTATTGTAGGTGTATACTGAGACACTAAGTAGGAGCACTAGAGGACGCATCCTTGATGACATCAGCACCTTATTCACTGTGTTATTGGCCACTCCTGTGTGAGTGGGTGTGTTTTAATTTATTTAAACAGGTACTTTTAGATTTCACATTGTGTTTGATAAAGGCTGTGGATCATCCGAAACGTCACAACCTGTTGCACGTCTTTTCACTTGGCGGTTCCCATTAAAGGGATTTTTTATACCGGACATGCTGCCTCCATCTTCTTTTCTGGAACCGTAAAAGGTGACATCCTGGCAAGACTGGGGATGAATATATTGGTCTGGGCTCAGCGGGTTCACGAGTGGGAATTTAAAGAAATGGATGCAGCCTGACGTATTGAATCCCACTGCTATGCTGGACCATCTGTTGGCGGATGTGTTTTGGAGGGCTTTACCGTACCCTTTCCAGCACTGGATCGGCCAGGTGTCTACTGGTAATGCCTTAGAGATGGTCGACCTGGTGGAACGCTACGAGGCCACCAGAAATCTGCAGGGGGGTTCTTTTGGGAGGGGGAATGTCAAACCCCGTAAATCTCTGCCCCAAACCCGGTAGCCGGTGCCAGCCAAACGCGCCTGGGATGCATCCCCTGCAGACCCAGCCCCGGTGATTTGCTGACGGTTTCACGAGCCTGCACACATAAGGGCCTACTATCCCCATTAGGGTGAATCCATGGATACCAACTATGGCTACCGCCACTCATTGTATGCCAGGAAGATGTGTGCCACAGGTAACTCAGACTGTAGAGAATAACCACCTGTGCCAGGTGGAAGTGTGAGACACTCTGGCGGTGGCACTGCTGGATTCAGGGAGCCTGGTGTCCCTTGTAAGAGCGTCCCTGGTGCGGCCAATCATGTATACTGGCCGAATGGTCGGCATTATGTGCATTCATGGGGACTTAAAGGACTATCCTACCGCCCTGATCGCTATATCAATGGTGGTTGGCAGGTGGACTCATGAGGTGGCCATCACCACAAAATTACCGTATGAACTAAAAATTGGGAGACACTACCTCGGTTTCCCAGCACTATGGCCGGATAAGAAAGTTACCAGTACCCGTAAGACAGATGTGACCCTAGAAAAGTGGCCCGGCTCAGGTGGGAGACCAGAACCATGGGAACCTGAGTCCAAAGGGCCAGCAGTAGGAGTGACCACCACTTCTGTAGAAGAGGGGTAGACAACCCCGCTAAGTATGATGGTGGGAGACATGGAGGAATTGCCGCCAGGTCCAGAGCTAGCCAATACCTCCATAGTAAGATCACTAATACAATGGGAGGGTAGGAGGAGGCTGTGTGACCTACCTATAACAGGCCATGTGACACAGGCTACCAGGTGCACAGAATGTTACCAACGATAAAGTATGGCACATTCCATATATATCAAGAAGAAAAATATCACAGAATGAAGTGGCCTAAATGGGAGGAAGTGCTCAAAATCCCTAACACTGTAGCGTGTTTATATCAGGGGGAGCAATCCCTCTGCATGTGATCCGCTGCTAACGGCAATCCCCAGCAAAAATGCATACAATGGAGGATGTCGGCAGTGGACCACATGCACCACAAAAACATCCTACACAAGATGGAATAATGTGTGGATGAGAATCTAAAAATCTATAAATCACTGCAAAAGGTGCACTACAATAATATGCTACTGACAATACTGGCCAAACCCTCATGCTCATGTTAAAAACAGACTTTGGCCAATATATTCCAGTCAGTAATAGAGATGGCCTTGCGGTTCGCCCGGCGCCATATTCTTTTGCATTGTGCTGAACTTGACACATCCATCAAGTGGGACAGGACAGCCAATTGAGACGTTTCAGCACATGGACACACCCTACCCTATAAATAAACCCGATCTGGCCACCATTTTACATTCAGTCTTTTCCCAGTGTAGGCAGAGGTTGCTGTGTGGAGCAGGGACAGACTGTTAGAGAAACCAAACGCTAGCTAATAGGGCCACAAAAGTCATTTTAAGGACTGGTATAGGTGTGCTATCGATAGGTGTGACATACTGAAGGGTGTGATATACTTATAATATAGTTTCTAAAGTATATCATAGTGCATTTGTATTGTGCAGCAGTTGTGTGCGGTTCTGCTGCAATACCGCAGCTATACAGAGGTACAAAAGCTATTGGAACAACTAATTGCAACTGGTGTGATTATACCAGTTCCCCTCCCCCCCCCAAAAAAATAAAAAGATTAAGGCAGGGGTGTGATATACCTATAATATACTTTCTATATAGTGCATTTGTATTATGCAGCAATTGTGTGGAGTTCTGCTGAGATACCACAGCTATACAGAGGGACAAACGCTATTAGAACAACTAATTGCAACTGGTGTGATATACCAGTTGCCCCCCAAAAAAGCTGATTGAGGCAGGGATGTGATATACCTATAATATAATTTATATATAGTGCATGTGCAGCATTTGTTTGCGGTTCTGCTGTGGAGGTCAATGTTAAAGGGACGGCCACTGTGGATGTCAATGTTAAAGGGACGAGCACTGTGGAGGTCATTGTTAAAGGGGCGGGTACTGCAGAGGTCACTGTTATGGGAGAAACTGTCGATATCTTTTTACGACACACTGAAACATAAAATGAAATAGATAAAATATACCCGTGTGAATCTGTGTCATTCTGCTACTAATTTATATATAGTGCATGTGCAGCATTTGTGTGCGGTTCTGCTGAGATACCGCAGCTATACAGAGGCACAAATGCTCCTGAAACAACTAATTTCAACTGGTGTGATATACCAGTTGCCCCCAAAAAAACGGATTGAGGCAGGTGTGTGATATACCTATAATATCTATTATGATATAAATACTACTGGCAGCACCAGCCTTAAAAGAAAATAAAGGCAGGTGCAAAGTCCAAGTACGGTAACTGGATCTTACCCACTTGTAGACAATGGAAAAAAAATCAGACTGCACTCGAATGTGGCCCCCAGGTACGCCAATATTTACCTGCGCCGATTTGAGGAAGATGTCGTCTATGGCTCCCGCCACGCCCAATACATCAGGGGGTGGTGGAGATACATAGACGACATCTTCCTCATTTGGACTGGAACAGTGCAACAACTACAAGACTTCCACCGACATCTGAATAGTGTAGACGAGGAATTACAGTTTACTATTATCTACTCGGATGTTTCTGTACAATTTTTGGACACTAATGTTATTGTGTCCAATGGATCTTTAAGTACGCAACTTTATATAAAACCCACGGACAGAAACATGACGTTGAGGTATGAGAGTTGTCACCCCCGCAGCATGGTGAAACATCTACCGTACTCACAGTTTTTGAGGGCAAGGAGGATTGTCACTGACAGGGACACTCTAGACAAAACTGTTGAGGAGATGATCTCTAAATTTAAGCTACGAGGGTACCCCAGTACATTACTGGAGATACAGAAAGACAAAGCATTAGCTTTGGACAGAGATTCTTTGCTACAGGCTAGTAACAAAAGCAGGAAGACAGAAAAGAGAGTTACATTTGTATCTACTTATTCTGAATATAGTAATGACATTAATAAGATTTTGAGACGACATTGGCCCGTATTAAGTGGTTGCAAAAAAGTTGCGCCTGAATTTAAGATACCTCCCCTTTGTGCATATCGGAGATGCAAAAATATCAGAGATCTATTAGTTAGAGCAGATGTGGGACCCAAAATTGTTACCAGACAAACCACATTGGCACCATCGGGCACTGGTTGTTTCCCGTGCCTGCATTGTGTCAATTGTCGATTTTTTTTTTAGATCTAGGTCCTTTACACATCCCAATACGGGAATATCATACCCTATTAAATTTCATCTATCATGCGATTCTACTTTTGGAGTATATGTTCTTTCCTGTCCCTGTCAGTTACTGTATGTCGGTGAAACCTCCACTGACCTAAAAACCAGGCTCAATAACCATAGGTTCACTATCAGAAAGGGCCGTACAGATCTTCCAGTGCCAAGACATTTTTCACTCAAAAAACATAATGAAAAAGACTTGAGATGCTGGATTATTGACCAGATACAAATGCCCCGTAGGGGTGGTGCTCGTGTAGCATTACTTAAAAAGAGAGAATCATTTTGGATTCAGACTCTTAATAGCTTACAGGACAGCCTAATGGTTTGAATATTGATTATAGGTATGGAGGCGGACTGTGAGGGGAGAAGTTTGCCCTCTGTATATGCTGCTTATGTTATGTCGAGTATTTCCTCCTGCAGAGGACATATTCATTGATAAAAATATCTTGTATAAAAAATGTAAATTGTAAAAAATAATAACAAAAAACAATAGAAAAAAGTAAAACAAGGGCATTGGGCCTTTTGGGTGTCACTTGTATCACTAATACTGTGTATCATTTCAGATTTATTGGAATTCCGGGGAAAGATATGAAGGAAAAATGATGAGCCTGGACGGTGGATGAGGAGCCCACAAAGTATTCGCCTTTCCTTTTTTGTGTAAATGGTTGCGTTTTTTTTCTTTGGGGTGTAATGTTGTTGTCCCGATTACATATAAAGAAGGGTGGTTTGTAGATCAGATCTATATTGCTGACCGCTTGTAAATTATCATTCTGGCATATGTAATTGAGGAGAACCCTCTAGGTCACGAGCCGCAGTAAGAACGTAACCCGCGGTGCTGATGGCACTAGCGTGCTTGCAGCATCGGGGTCACATGCAGAGGAGGGTTTCCCATCTAGGAAAAGTGGGGACCCTCCTCTTGATTGCGATTAGTGGAATCTATCCACTGTGACCTGATATTGAACTTAACAGGCTCTCAGCATATAATATACAAACCGGATTCCAAAAAAGTTGGGACACTAAACAAATTGTGAATAAAAACTGAATGCAATGATGTGGAGATGGCAAATGTCAATATTTTATTTGTAATAGAACGTAGATGACAGATCAAACGTTTAATCCGAGTAAATGTATAATTTTAAAGGAAAAATACGTTGATTCAAATTTTCTCGGTGTCAAATCCCAAAAAAAGTTGGGACAAGTAGCAATAAGAGGCTGGAAAAAGTAAATTTGAGCATAACGAAGAGCTGGAAGACCAAGTAACACTATTTAGGTCAATTGGCAACATGATTGGGTATAAAAAGAGCTTCTCAGAGCGGCAGTGTCTCTCAGAAGCCAAGATGGGTAGAGGATAACCAATTCCCACAATGTTGCGCAGAAAGATAGTGGAGCAATATCAGAAAGGTGCTACCCAGCAAAAAATTGCAAAGACTTTGCATCTATCATCATCAACTGTGCATAACATCATCCGAAGATTCCGAGAATCTGGAACAATCTCTGTGCGTAAGGGTCAAGGCCGTAAAACCATACTGGATGCCCGTGATCTCCGGGCCCTTAAACGACACTGCACCACAAACAGGAATGCTACTGTAAAGGAAATCACAGAATGGGCTCAGGAATACTTCCAGAAACCATTGTCAGTGAACACAATCCACCGTGCCATCCGCCGTTGCCAGCTAAAACTCTACAGTGCAAAGAAGAAGCCATTTCTAAGCAAGATCCACAAGCTCAGGCGTTTTCACTGGGCCAGGGATCATTTAAAATGGAGTGTGGCAAAATGGAAGACTGTTCTGTGGTCAGACGAGTCACGATTCAAAGTTCTTTTTGGAAATCTGGGAAGCCATGTCATCCGGACCAAAGAGGACAAGGACAACCCAAGTTGTTATCAACGCTCAGTTCAGAAGCCTGCATCTCTGATGGTATGGGGTTGCATGAGTGCATGTGGCATGGGCAGCTTGCATGTCTGGAAAGGCACCATCAATGCAGAAAAATATATTCAGGTTCTAGAACAACATATGCTCCCATCCAGACGTCATCTCTTTCAGGGAAGACCCTGCATTTTTCAACAAGATAATGCCAGACCACATTCTGCATCAATCACAACATCGTGGCTGCATAAGAGAAGGATCCGGGTACTGAAATGGCCAGTCTGCAGTCCAGATCTTTCACCTATAGAGAACATTTGGCGCATCATAAAGAGGAAGGTGCAACAAAGAAGGCCCAAGACGATTGAACAGTTAGAGGCCTGTATTAGACAAGAATGGGAGAGCATTCCTATTTCTAAACTTGAGAAACTGGTCTCCTTGGTCCCCAGACGTCTGTTGAGTGTTGTAAAAAGAAGGGGAGTTGCCGCACAGTGGTGAAAATGGCCTTGTCCCAACTTTTTGGGGATTTGTTGACACCATGAAATTCTGATTCAACATATTTTTCCCTTAAAATGGTACATTTTCTCAGTTTAAACTTTTGTTCCGTGATTTATGTTCTATTCTGAATAAAATATTAGAAGTTGGCACCTCCACATCATTGCATTCAGTTTTTAGTCACGATTTGTATAGTGTCCCAACTTTTTGGGAATCCGGTTTGTAGTATAAACACATATACTGGCTATACTCCCTTCAACATTATGGTGGCCTTAGGCTTCAATGATGGGGGTGCGCATGCACTTCCTCCCTCTACTATCAGTATACCTGACTTAGCAGGAGTCAGCGATATGCGCCGGTTACGCAACTGAAGAGCGACATCACTGGACAAGCGTGGTGCTGCTCGGACGCGGACTGATTAGGTATATGCGACCGGGACATGCGCACTTGCACCCTAGAGACGCGATAGTATGCGTGGGCTACATCACTCCCCCAGGTACTAACTCATCATTATATCCCCGCCACATATGTGCACAATTAATGTATTATTAATAATTATGTACAAACCGGATTCCCAAAAAGTTAGGACACTATACAAATCGTGAATAAAAACTGAATGCAATGATGTGGAGGTGCCAACTTCTAATATTTTATTCAGAATAGAACATAAATCACGGAACAAAAGTTTAAACTGAGAAAATGTACCATTTTAAGGGAAAAATATGTTGAATCAGAATTTCATGGTGTCAACAAATCCCCAAAAAGTTGGGACAAGGCCATTTTCACCACTGTGTGGCATCTCCCCCTCTTCTTACAACACTCAACAGACGTCTGGGGACGAAGGAGACCAGTTTCTCAAGTTTAGAAATAGGAATGCTCTCCCATTCTTGTCTAATACAGGCCTCTAACTGTTCAATCGTCTTGGGCCTTCTTTGTTGCACCTTTCTCTTTATGATGTGCCAAATGTTCTCTATAGGTGAAAGATCTGGACTGCAGACTGGCCATTTCAGTACCCGGATCCTTCTCCTATGCAGCCATGATTTTGTGATTGATGCAGAATGTGGTCTGGCATTATCTTGTTGAAAAATGCAGGGTCTTCCCTGAAAGAGATGACGTCTGGATGGGAGCAGATGTTGTTCTAGAACCTGAATATATTTTTCTGCATTGATGGTGCCTTTCCAGACATGCAAGCTGCCCATGCCACACGCACTCATGCAACCCCATACCATCAGAGGTGCAGGCTTCTGAACTGAGCGTTGATAACAACTTGGGTTGTCCTTGTCCTCTTTGGTCCGGATGACATGGCGTCCCAGATTTCCAAAAAGAACTTTGAATCGTGACTCGTCTGACCACAGAACAGTCTTCCATTTTGCCACACTCCATTTTAAATGATCCCTGGCCCAGTGAAAACGCCTGAGCTTGTGGATCTTGCTTAGAAATGGCTTCTTCTTTGCACTGTAGAGTTTCAGCTGGCAACGGCGGATGGCACAGTGGATTGTGTTCACTGACAATGGTTTCTGGAAGTATTCCTGAGCCCATTCATAGTAACATAGTAACATAGTACATAAGGCCGAAAAAAGACATTTGTCCATCCAGTTCGGCCTGTTATCCCGCAAGTTGATCCAGAGGAAGACCCCTCTCTAGTAGCTATAGCCTGTAATATTATTAAGCTCCAGAAATACGTCCATGGCCCTCTTGAATTCCTTTATTGTACTCACCATCACCACCTCCTCAGGCAGAGAGTTCCATATTCTCACTGCTCTTACCGTAAAGAATCCTTTTCTATGTTTGTGTACAAACCTTCTTTCCTCCAGACGCAGAGGATGTCCCCTCGTCACAGTCACAGTCCTGGGGATAAATAGCTGATGGGATAGATCTCTGTACTGACCCTTGATATATTTATACATATTAATTAGATCTCCCCTCAGTCGTCTTTTTTCTAAAGTGAATAACCCTAATTTTGATAATCTTTCAGGGTACTGTAGTTGCCCCATTCCAGTTATTACTTTAGTTGCCCTCCTCTGGACCTTCTCCAGCTCTGCTATGTCTGCCTTGTTTACAGGAGCCCAGAACTGTACACAGTACTCCATGTGTGGTCTGACTAGCGATTTGTAAAGTGGTAGGACTATGTTCTTATCACTGGAATCTATGCCCCTTCTGATGCAACCCATTATCTTGTTGGCCTTGGCAGCAGCTGCCTGACACTGGTTTTTGCAGCTTAGTTTGCTGTTTATTAAAATTCCTAGATCCTTTTCCATGTCAGTGTTACCGAGTGTTTTACCATTTAGTATGTACGGTTGACTTGCATTTTTCCTTCCCATGTGCATAACTTTACATTTATCAGTGTTAAACCCCATCTGCCACTTATCTGCCCAAGCCTCCAGTCTATCCAGATCCCTCTGTAGTAGTATACTGTCCTCATCAGTGTAAATTACTTTACACAGTTTAGTGTCATCTGCGAAAATTGATACTTTACTATGCAAGCCTTCTACAAGATCATTAATAAATATATTGAAGAGAATAGGGCCCAATACTGACCCCTGAGGTACCCCACTAGTGACAGTGACCCAATCTGAGTGTGTACCGTTAATAACCACCCTCTGTTTTCTATCACTGAGCCAGTTACTTACCCACATACAGATGTTTTCTCCCAGTCCGAGCATTCTCATTTTATATACTAACCTTTTATGTGGTACAGTGTCAAATGCTTTGGAGAAGTCCAGATATACGACATCCATTGATTCGCCGCTGTCAAGTCTAGAACTTACCTCCTCATAGAAACTGATTAAATTAGTCTGACATGACCGATCCCTCACGAAGCCATGCTGATATGGCGTTATTTGCTTATTTCTGTTGAGATGCTCTAATATAGCATCTCTCAGAAAACCTTCAAACAGTTTACCCACAACAGATGTTAAACTTACCGGCCTATAGTTTCCAGGGTCTGTTTTTGGCCCCTTTTTGAATATTGGCACCACATATGCCATGCGCCAATCCTGTGGGACATTCCCTGTCAGTATAGAGTCTGCAAATATCAGAAATAAGGGTCTGGCTATGACATTACTTAATTCCTTTAGGATACGGGGGTGTATGTCATCCGGTCCTGGCGATTTGTCTATTTTAATCTTTTCAAGTCGCTGATGTACTTCTTCCTGGGTCAGACAGGACACTTTTAATGGGGAATTTATTTTTGCATTCTGCATGTCATCTGACAATTTATTTTCCTCAGTGAATACATTGGAGAAAAAAATATTTAACAGCTTTGCTTTCTCCTCATCGCTCTCTGCGACTTCCCCCTCATTACTCTTTAAAGGGCCGACACCTTCAGATTTATACTTTTTAACATTTATATAATTGAAGAACATTTTAGGGTTAGTTTTACTCTCTTTGGCAATTAATCTCTCGGTCTCTAGTTTGGCCGCTTTTATTTGTTTTTTACATGTTCTATTTTTTCCTTATAGTTTTTCAGTGCTTCCGTGCTCCCCTCCTGTTTCAGTGAATGATATGCTTTCTTTTTGTCATTTATTGCTTTCGTTACAGTTCTATTTATCCACATTGGTTTCTTTTTGTTCCTTAACCTTTTATTACCATACGGTATGTACCTCTCACAATGAGATTTTAGGATGTTTTTAAAGATATCCCATTTTGTGGCTGTATTTTTATTTTTGAGGACTTTGTCCCAGTTAGTTTGGCCTATGGCCTCTCTTAGTTGGCTAAATTTAGCTTTTTTGAAGTTTGGTATTTTTGTTCCTCCCTGTAGAAACGCTCTTTTGAATGATAATTGGAAGGTTATTACTTTGTGGTCACTATTTCCCAGGTGTCCCCCAACCTGCACGTCTGTTGTTCTGTCCGGCCTATTGGTTAATACTAAGTCCAGTATGGCCGTCCCTCTAGTCGGGTCCTGAACCAGTTGGGAGAGGTAATTGTCTTTGGTTATTGCCAAGAACCTGTTTCCTTTATGAGATATACAAGTTTCAGTTTCCCAGTCTATATCTGGGTAGTTGAAGTCCCCCATAATAACCACCTCATTATGATTTGCCGCCTCGTCTATCTCGTTTAGTAATAGATTTTCTGTGGACTCTGGTATATTAGGTGGTTTATAGTAAACTCCTATTAGTAATTTATTGTTGTTTTTAGCTCCATGTATCTCTACCCACAGTGACTCCACATGTTCATGTCCCTCATTTATATCTTCGCGGAGTGTGGGCTTTAGACCGGACTTTACATAGAGGCAGACCCCTCCTCCTCTCCGGTTTTGACGATCCTTTCTAAACAGACTGTAACCTTGTACATTAACCGCCCAGTCATAGCTATCATCCAGCCATGTCTCAGTTATTCCCACTATGTCATAGTTCTCCTCACACATCACTAATTCCAGTTCACCAGTTTTATTAGTCAGGCTTCTGGCATTAGTATACATACATTTGAGAGGTTTATGTATATTTTTTACCCTACACCTTTCCTTCTGAACTGTTCTAGTCCCTCCTTCCATTCCTCCCCCAGTCCCATTACTTTGCCCCCGGTCTCTATCTGCACTATCTTCCCGTCCTATAACGTAATTACCCTCCCCCCCAGTCCCTAGTTTAAACACTCCTCCAACCTTCTAGCCATCTTTCTCCCCAGCACAGCTGCCCCTTCCCCATTGAGGTGCAGCCCGTCCCTACGATAGAGCCTGTAGCCGATAGAAAAATCGGCCCAGTTCTCCAGGAACCCAAACCCCTCCTTCCTACACCAGTTCTTGAGCCACTTGTTAATCTCCATAATCTCCCGTTGCCTTTCTTGTGTGGCTCGTGGTACAGGCAGTATTTCGGAAAATACTACCTTTGAGGTCCTTGCCCTCAGCTTTTGACCTAAATCCCTGAAATCATTTTTAAGGACTCTCCACCTACCTCTAACTTTGTCATTGGTTCCGATATGGACCATGACCGCTGGATCTTCTCCAGCCCCTCCCAGTAATCTGTCAACCCGATCCGCAATGTGTCGAACTCTAGCGCCAGGAAGACAGCACACTGTTCGGCGATCACGGTCTTTGTGACAGATTTCCCTATCTGTTCCCCTAATAATGGAGTCGCCCACTACCAGCACCTGTCTGGCCTGCCCTGCTCTCCTGGTTCCCTGCTTACTGGAGCTGACATTCCCCTGACTGGCAGAGGAAGTGTCCGGCTGCAGCAGTGCCGTCCCCGGACTGACATCCCCCTCATCTGCCAAACGTGCAAACTTGTTGGGGTGTGTCAGATCAGGGCTAGCCTCCCTGGCACTCTTCCCTCTACCCCGCTTTCTAACTGTTACCCAGCTAGCTACCTCACTTTCCTCAGCCTCCTCTCTGTCACCCTCCCCCTCATCTACCCCAAAGAGTGCTTGCTCGGTGAGAAGAAAACTCTTTTGCAAATTATCAATGCCTCTCAGTGTTGCAACTTGCCCGTTTAGAGACTCGATTTGCGATTCCAAACGGGTTATTTGCTCACATCTAGAACAAAGATATGCACCCTTGAACTCCTGTTCCAGGACTGCATACATCATGCAAGATGTGCACTGGACTGCGTTGTAAATTGTGCAACACATACTAAATGGGGATTACAACAGTAAAACAGTATATATGATTCAGACCTAGACCCTGTCTGCTGTAGCCGAAGGGCTACGCAAAACCAAGCCAACAACACACAAGGAAATTATATCCAACCTTAGTTTCCAAACTCCTTTTCTTAAACTCCTTGTTTTTTTAACTCCACTTAATAAGAAGCCCACTTAGTAGAGCAAGCCCCAGGAAGAGCAGGCTCTACAGAGTTTTAGTGGGTCAATTTATAGCACCTGGTTGCCCAGGGCACTCCCCTTAATTAAGCAGAGAAAAAAAAAAAAAAAAAGGTTTAAATGGCAGTACTAGAATACCAACACTTAACTTTCAATGATCTCTGCTGCAATCCACACTCAGCCACCTGCAATCACTCCCACAAAACCACACACAGCACTAGAACTCCTTGTGATTTCCTTTACAGTAGCATTCCTGTTTGTTGTGCAGTGTCGTTTAAGGGCCCGGAGATCACGGGCATCCAGTATGGTTTTACGGCCTTGACCCTTACGCACAGAGATTGTTCCAGATTCTCAGAATCTTCGGATGATGTTATGCACAGTTGATGATGATAGATGCAAAGTCCTTGCAATTTTTAGCTTGGTAACACTTTTCTGATATTGCTCCACTATCTTTCTGCGCAACATTGTGGGAATTGGTGATCCTCTACCCATCTTGGCTTCTGAGAGACACTGCCACTCTGAGAAGCTCTTTTTATACCTAATCATGTTGCCAATTGACCTAATTAGTGTTAATTGGTCTTCCAGCTCTTCGTTATGCTCAAATTTACTTTTTCCAGCCTCTTATTGCTACTTGTCCCTACTTTTTGGGGATTTGTTGACACCGAGAAAATTTGAATCAACGTATTTTCCCTTTAAAATGATACATTTACTTGGATTAAACGTTTGATCTGTCATCTACGTTCTATTACAAATAAAATATTGACATTTGCCATCTCCACATCATTGCATTCAGTTTTTATTCACAATTTGTTTAGTGTCCCAACTTTTTTGGAATCCGGTTTGTATGTACAGTCATGTGAAAAAATTAGGACACCCTTTGAAAGCATGTGGTTTTTTGTAACATTTTTAATAAAAGGTTATTTCATCTCCGTTTCAACAATACAGAGAGATTAAAGTAATCCGACTAAACAAAGAAAACTGAAGAAAAGTCTTTTCAAGATCTTCTGTAAATGTCATTCTACAAAAATGCCTATTCTAACTGAGGAAAAAGATAGGACACCCTTGCCCCTAATAGCGAGTGTTACCTCCTTTGGCTGAAATAACTGCAGTGAGACGGTTCTTGTAGCCATCTACCAGTCTTCGACATCGGTCTGAGGAAATTTTACCCCACTCCTCAATGCAGAACTTTTTCAGCTGTGAGATGTTTGAGGGGTTTCTTGCACGTACAGCCCTTTTCAAGTCACCCCACAGCATCTCAATGGGATTCAAATCTGGACTTTGACTTGGCCATTCCAGGACTCTCCATTTCTTCTTTTTCAGCCAATCTTTGGTTGATTTACTAGTATGTTTTGGGTCATTGTCATGTTGCATGGTCCAGTTCCGCTTCAGCTTTAATTTTCTAACTGATGGTCTCACATGTTCTTCAAGCACCTTCTGATACACAGTAGAATTCATCGTGGATTCTATGATGGTGAGCTGACCAGGTCCTGCTGCAGCAAAGCAGCCCCAAACCATGACACTTCCACCTCCATGCTTCACAGTTGGTATGAGGTTCTTTTCTTGGAATGCTGTGTTTGGTTTACGCCAAACATGTCCTCTGCTGTTGTGTCCAAATAATTCAATTTTGGACTCATCTGTCCAAAGAACATTATTCCAGAAGTCCTGGTCTTTGTCAACTTTATCTCTGGCAAATGTCAGTCTGGCCTCGATGTTTCTCTTGGAAAGCAAAGGTTTCCTCCTTGCACACCTCCCATGCAAGTTAAACTTGTACAGTCTCTTTCTGATTGTAGAGGCATGTACTTCTACATCAACAGTAGCCAGAGCCTGCTGTAGTTCTCGAGATGACACTTTAGGGTTTTTGGAGACCTCTTTTAGCATCTTGCGGTCTGCTCTTGGGGTGAACTTGCTGGGGCGACCAGTCCTGGGCATGTTGGCAGTTGTTTTGAAAGCCCTCCACTTGTAGACTATCTTCCGGACAGTGGAATGGCTGATTTCAAAATCTTTTGAGATCTTTTTAAATCCCTTCCCAGACTCATAGGCTGCTACAATCTTTTTTCTGAAGTCCTCTGACAGCTCTTTTGCTCTCACCATGGTGCTCACTCTCACTTCAACAGTCAGGAGCACACCAAACTAAATGTCTGAGGTTTAAATAGGGCAAGCCTCATTCAACATGCAGAGTAACGATCTACTAATTATGTGCACCTGGTGTGATATACCTGTGTGAGATCTGAGCCAATTTAAGAGGGAATACATGTGAGGGTGTCCTATCTTTTTCCTCAGTTAGAATAGGCATTTTTGTAGAATGACATTTACAGAAGATCTTGAAAAGACTTTTCTTCAGTTTTCTTTGTTTAGTTGGATTACTTTAATCTCTCTGTATTGTTGAAACGGAGATGAAATAACCTTTTATTAAAAATGTTACAAAAAACCACATGCTTTTCAAAGGGTGTCCTAATTTTTTCACATGACTGTATAAGGAACAGCTGACAAGGTTTATGGATTTTATGTACTATTATATGATAGTCAGCCTTATTATGCACTTGTTTTATTGTTAGCACTAGTCACTTTACTAATGATCACTAGGATGACCTCCTTATGACTGTATGTATACTTTTTATACAGATTTTTATTAAGCATCAATCATGTTGATGTATCAAATGATCTGATTGGTTCACCTATATATGCTTGCTTTGCACTTTTATTAATGCTTGAGAAAGGCTCATGTTGAGCCAAAACATCGCTTTTTTGCTGCTACCACATGGGTGAATAAACACTACCTGTTGTTTTACTGAAGAAACCGTTTGGAGTGCAGGCCGATTTTTTTCCATTATAATATCTATTATATATAGTGATGAGCGAGAGGTGCCGTATTCAATTTCGCGATATATCGCGAATATTCGAGTGAATATTCGTGTTATATTCGTCGAAATCGAATATTCGTAATTATTTCAATTTTCGCGAATAATATGCGATTATTTTAATCGCGTGTTGCGATTTTTCTAGTATAATAGTATAAGGCAATGGTATTTTACGAAATTTCGTACTATTGCTCTAACTTCTTCTTTTAGAATATTTCGAATATTCTAAAAGACGAAGTTAGAGCAATATTACGAAATTTCGTAAAATACACATATATATTGTAATTTAGCTAATATAGTGCTATAATCATTTTTTTTTCTTTCATTTTTTTCCCCTCTTCTGAACTTAAGCTTTGTAAAATATGTACACTGTTAAAAAAAGTTAATATAGCAGTATATTAGCTAAATTACAATATATATGTGTATTTTACGAAATTTCGTAATATTGCTCTAACTTCGTCTTTTAGAATATTCGTAATATTCTAAAAGACGAAGTTAGAGCAATAGTAGGAAATTTCGTAAAATACACATATATGGAATATAGCAGTGCGAAGCTGAAATTGCGATGCGATTAATATAACACGAAATAATCGCATGGTGATTTCTACTTAGTACTGCTATAGTCCATATTCGGCGAATATGGAATATAGCAGTACTATACTTCGAGTTATATTCATCGCATGGCGATTTCAACTGATGGACTATAGCTGTACTAAGTAGAAATCACCATGCGATTACTTTATAAAAAAAATTAAAAAAAAATGAATATTCGATTTCGCAAATATATAGCACTATATTCTAAATATTTGCAAAATCTCGAAATCGCGATATTCGAGAAAAATATTTGCAATTCGAATATTCGCGCTCAACACTAATTATATATATAAAAATGAGTTTCTGTCTGTCTGTCTAGATGTCTGTCTGTCTGGAAGTTATTTATGCGCGACCAAAAGACTGGACCGATCTTCACCAAATTTGGCACACCAATCTTCACCAAATTTAGACCGGGTCTCAGCTCACTAGGACTTACCGTTCCTGAGATATTCTCAAAAAATTACCTGCAATAGAAGCCAGCAAGCCTTTCACTTAAATCTGAACTGCCATTTACACGGTCACATGTCCCTTATTAGCCAATAGAAGCTCACAGGTCCTGCTCCAGGTTGCCAGAACAACTGATCACAGGTTTTAGCAGTTCACAGGTCCTTAAATATTCAGTCATATGACAGCACAACAACACTGCTACATGCATGGGGGGGCAGGGGCCACTATTAAATGTACGGGCGCTGTGGAGTTTACTGTTAAAGGGGCGGGCACTGTGATGGTCACTGTTAAAGGGACAGGTACTGTGGAGGTCACTGTTAAAGGGGGCGACCACTAGGAAGGTCACTGTTAAAGGGGTGGGCAATGTTAAAGGGGCAGTCCCTGTTAAAGGGGCGGGCATTGTGGAAGTCACTGTTAAAGGTACTGACACTGTGGAGGACACTATTAAAGGGGTGGGTACTGTGGAGGTCACTGTTAAACGGGCTGTCTCTGTTAAAGGGGCGGACACTGTGGAGGTCTCTGTTAAAGGGACGGGCACTGTGGAAGTCACTGGTAAAGGGGCGGGCACTATGAAGGTCACTGTTAAAGGGATGGTCATTGTTAATGGGGCGGGCATTGTTTAGGTCACTGTTAATGGGGCAGGCACTGTGGAGGTCACTGTTAAAAGGGCGGGCACTGTTAAAGGAGCAGGCAATGTGGAGTTCACTGTTAAAGGGGAAGGCAGTGCGGAGGTCACTGTTAAAGGGGCGTGCACTATGGAAGTCACTGTTAAAGGGATGGGTACTGTGGAGGTCACTATTAAAGGAATGGGTACTGTGGAGGTCACTATTAAAGGGGCGGGTACTGTGGAGGTCACTGTTAAAGGGGCTGTCACTGGTAAAGGTCACTGTTAAAAATGTAGTCAATGTTAAAGGGGCGAGCACTGTGGAGGTCACTGTTAAAGGGGCGGGCACTCTGTGGTATCCTCCTGATGCTGTTGCTACTGCCATCTCCAACTTTATTACCTTGCCACTCTGTGGTATCCTGATGCTGCTACTGCCATCCCCACACTATGTCACCTTGCCATTCTGTGGTATCCTCCTGATGCTGCTGCTACTGCTGCCATCTCCACACTGTCACCTTGCCACTCTGTGGTATCCTCCTGATGCTGCTGCTACTGCTGCCATCTCCACACTATGCCACCTTGCCATTCTGTGGTATCCTCCTGATGCTGCTGTTACTGCTGCCATCTCCACACTATGTCACCTTGCCATTCTGTGGTATCCTCCTGATGCTGCTGCTACTGCTGCCATCTCCACACTATGTCACCTTGCCACTCTGTGGTATCCTCCTGATGCTGCTGCTACTGCTGCCATCTCCACACTATGTCACCTTGCCACTCTGTAGTATCCTCCTGATGCTGCTGCTACTGCTGCCATCTCCACACTATGTCACCTTGCCACTCTGTGGTATCCTCCTGCTACCACTGCTGCTGCTACTGCCATATTCACACTATGTCACCTTGCCACTCTGTGGTATCCTCCTGATGCTGCTGCTACTGCTGCAATCTCCACACTGTCACCTTGCCATTCTGTGGTATCCTCCTGATGCTGCTGCTACTGCTGCCATCTCCACACTATGTCACCTTGCCACTCTGTGGTATCCTCCTGCTACTACTGCTGCTACTGCTGCCATCTCCACACTATGTCACCTTGCCACTCTGTGGTATCCTCCTGCTACCACTGCTGCTGCTACTGCCATATTCACACTATGTCACCTTGCCACTCTGTGGTATCCTCCTGATGCTGCTGCTACTGCTGCCATCTCCACACTGTCACCTTGCCATTCTGTGGTATCCTCCTGATGCTGCTGCTACTGCTGCCATCTCCACACTATGTCACCTTGCCACTCTGTGGTATCCTCCTGCTACTACTGCTGCTGCTACTGCCATCTCCACACTATGCCACCTTGCCACTCTGTGGTATCCTCCTGATGCTGCTGCTATTGCTGCCATCTCCACACTATGTCACCTTGCCATTCTGTGGTATCCTCCTGATGCTGCTGCTACTGCTGCCATTTCCACACTATGTCACCTTGCCACTCTGTGGTATCCTCCTGATGCTGCTGCTGCTACTGCCATATTCACACTATGTCACCTTGCCACTCTGTGGTATCCTCCTGATGCTGCTGCTGCTACTGCCATATTCACACTATGTCACCTTGCCACTCTGTGGTATCCTGATCTGTCAGAAGGAAGGAAAAATGGGAAGCACAACGGATCCTGTGTGTGTAGCAGCTGTAAGGCCTGTATGGTCTGATCAAAATTGGCTTATGATTTTGTAGCCAAAAGCAGGAGTGGGTACAAAACACAGAAGACTTGCAAATATTCCATTCATGTATCATTTCTGTTTTAGATCCACTCCTGTTTTTTTTTGGGCATTAGCAATACTAATGGATTTTTGAGAGGATGCTGACTGAGTGAAGGTGTATGCTCCACAGACAGGATCCGTTTTTTGTGGGTTATTGTTGTGACGGATCAGAGGAATCAGTGATGTAAACACAAACTTACTGCTGACACTCTCTCCGCTCTGTCGGAGGCTCTACTTGTATAAGCGTTTAATAGAACAGGTTCTGATAACATCTATGTGGAATCAGCTGGCAACGGTGTAAAAGGAGTGTGCTTCTTCTTGGCGCTAACATCGACCTTTAAGGCTGAATTCATACTTGAGTTATTTGCTCAGTTTTGGCTCTGTGACTGCCCAAATAAGTGAAGTTTGCAGTCATTCTAAGAGCGACACCTGTCATCTGCATGTCATACTGACTCACAGTTTAATTTCACTACCTCAGCATACTCCGTATGCATGTTACTGCAAGGCACAGTGTTCTACACCACTATAAAGGCTCTCAGCAGCTAGGAAATAGCTTTTTTTTTTTTTACATAATTTGCCGCAAATATATTTGGATCGAACCAAATTTTTCCCCAAAAATTTGGCAAACTGATTTTTTGAAAAATTTGCTCATCGCTAATCTTAGCGTTTCAAAATATTGTATAATGAGCAACTTTTTGCTATAATTATTTACAAATAAACTTAAGCGTAAGCGTATTGCTAGAATGATGGAAAATAAACCATATGGCAGATGTAAAGCAATCTGTGCAAATATTTGAACACCCTCCCGCGAGTTAAATATCCTGTTCCAAAATGTATGGCCTTTGTATTTAACTATCTTACATATTTGTACAGTATAAGTATACTTATTTAGTTACTGCATCCTAGAGATGCAGCTCACAACATTTTATTTCTGGGGTTGCTCTAATTATGTGAATTGCAACAAATTGCACATGCTGCCATCAAGAACAGATTGTTCTGCACTGCACAGCATTACCTGTCAGATACTTTCATTAGATCAGACAGCAAAACTATATTATAGTGTTAAATGAGTAGTACAAGAAAAAATTGATATTTCTATTTATATCAATATAATACTGTAGCTGAACATTGTTTATTATAAATTATAGTATATAAAGCACCTCAGTCTAGAAAGATTCCAGCCCTGCTATTACAATAGCAACTGAATAAATACATATATTCAGTTATGTGACACAAAGTTCTGGTTTGCTTTTCATTAGCAATGAATGTCCCTATACCCTGCCCTACCCCACTCTGCATTAACTGGTAGATATTGTGGACATACCACATAAATAGTTGCAAGCCAATAACTATCAGGACATTGGTCTGTACTGATGCTATACACAGAATATTATTTTTCAATGAAGAAAGACTGCACCATATATAAGGGCTCGTTCACACGACCGTTGGTGTCCCGTACTGTGAACCGCAAATTGCTGTCCGCAATGCACAGGCACCTTCCATGGGGCAGGCGCACGGGGATTGCAGACCCATTCACTTGAAAGGGTCTGCGATCCCTCCGTTCCGCAAAAAGATAGAGCATGTTCTATCTTTTTACGGTGCAGAGGCATGGAACGGAACCCCAGAAAGCACTCCGTAGTGCTTCCGTAGTGTTCCGTTCCGTGCTTCCGTTCCGCACCATTCCCGCATCTCCGGATTTGTAGACCCATTGAAATTAATGGGTCCGCATCTGTGATGCGGAATGACGACAAAACAGGGTCGTGTATTGCGTATCCGCAATACGGGAATGGGACACCAACGGTCGTGTGAACGAACCCTTACTGTGTAGCAGTGTTGCCTTGCAGAATTGGTGTCCTAGGTCTAAATTCAACCTAGGTTATCCTCCTACACCAAAAGCATACTGGTAGGCCAACTGGCCATAGAGTACATTGCAAGCTCCACTAGCTATAGGATAATACAAGACACAAATTCTGCACAGTGCGACCAAATACTGTATGTTGGCTGTGGGAAATAAGTAAAAACATAATTCTCTATTAAGTTTACCACAGAGAATAAACATCTAAAGTGCTATTTTATAGCTAGCATTGTGGATAAATGTGAGCCCCCTGGAATCTACTGTAGGAAATCCAGAAATTGTTTGGCCGCTGGTGACAGCGACATTACCTGCGCTACATCTCCTGTATAACATTTGCGCATCTTAAATATCTGTGACATTCAATGTAATTTTTTCGCTGCTGGTGAAAGCGACATTACCTGCGCTACATCTCCTGTATAACGTTTGCGCATCCTAAATATCAGTGAAATTCAGTGTAATTTATTTGTGCATGCACTTACAAAACCTGCGCTACTGTACATGTGACATACTTGCAAGCATATATACCATTTAATATGCTCAAGGCGAGCAGTAAGGGACGAGGAAGTGGCCTTGCTGCTGATGGTGCACGCAGAGGCCGTGGCCCTTGGCACGGTGAAACTGTGCCTGCTGCAAGAGCACAAAAATACCTAGCACACAATACCTAGCTTCAAGACACCACTCTCGAAGTCACACCATTGCGACCAGGTGGATCGGTTGGATTGCAGCAGATAATGCTTCCAGTCGGTTAAGCACCACCCTGTCTTCCACAAAGTCCAGTCTCAGTAGTCAAGAGTCTGGTCAACAGAATCCTCACTCTGATCCTCCTTCCTCCCACTATGGAGAGTCTTTGAAAACAAGTGATCCCACACTTGGATCTCCCGAGGAGCTCTTTTCATCGCCACGAGAAGGTTGGCCACACCAAACAAGCCCGCAACTGTTCTCCGGAGCACCCCCTTACGGCCAAGGGCTACGTGTTCCGCAGTCTGGCGCCTTTTTTGAGGAAAGTGCGGACGATAAAAGAATTGTCGTTTGCAACCTAAGCCGTACCAAAATGAGCAGGGGCGTGAACACTAGCAACCTCACCACCACCAACATGATCCGCCACATGGCATCAAAGCACCCTAATAGGTGGGCCGAATGCCTGGGTACACAATCAGTGTCTGCGGGTCATACCACTGCCTCCTCTTCCCCTGTGTTACATGCTGGCCAATACACTGTCCAAGACGCAGGCCCAGAGGCCTCACGCCCTGCGCCTGGACCTTCGCAAGCACCATCAGCTAGCACATCCACTTATGTGTCCCAGCGCAGCGTACAGATGTCCATACCCCAGGCCTTTGAACAAAAGCGCAAATACCCAGCCACCCACCCACAGTCCGTAGCACTAAATGCGCACCTTTTCTAATTGCTGGCCCTGAAAATGTTGGCATTTATGCTTGTGGACACTGAGGCTTTCCGCCGCCTGATGGCGGTGGCTGTCCCACGGTACTCTGTCCCAGGCCGCCAATATTTTTCATGGTGTGCAGTTCCAGCCTTACACCGGCATGTGTCGCGTAAAATCACCCGTGCCTCTGACCAATGCAGTTATTGGGAAGGTCCACTTAACGACTGACACATGGACAAGTGTTTTTGGCCAGGGACGCTACATTTCCATGACGGCAAACTGGGTGAACGTTGTGGAGGCCGAGAGCGAGCCGTACCCTGGGATGGCACAGGTGCTACCGACGCCAAGGATTGCGGGCCCTACTTACATCAGTGTTTCCGCCGCCACCTACGTTAGTGGCTTGAACCCCCCTTTTCCTCCTCTGCCTCCTCCTCCACTTACACCTCTGAATTATCATCTTGCAGCACCAGTCAGCCATCAGTCAGTAGCTGGATGCACTGTAGCACTGCATTGGGGAAGCGGCAACAGGCCAATCTTAAACTGTTCTGCTTAGGTGACAAACAGCACATCGCCGCAGAGCTGTGGCAGGGAATAAGGGACCAAACTGAGCTGTGGCTAGCCCACGTGTTAAACTTAGTGGTTCAGCGGTCTCTCAAAACTTACTCCAATTTGCCTGAGCTACTGGTGAAGGTGCGCCGCGTGTGGTGGGCCCATTTCCGAAAGTCATCTATAGCTGCCACCAGTCTGGCAATGCTTCAGCAGCGCTTGCAATTGCCAGGTAACCAACTGTTGTGCGACGTGAGCACGCACTGGAACTCCACGTTCCACATGTTGGCCAGGCTTAGTAAGCAGCAGAGGGCAGTAGTGGAATACCAGCTGCAACATGGTCGTCACCTTTCCAATCAGCTTCCGCTCTTAAAGGGAACCTGTCACCTGGAAAAGACAATTTGCACTAATCACAGTACCTTAAACTATCTCTCATAGTGTGCCCAAAGATGTATTCATATCTTCTTTCTGCGTTGTGCTGTCTCATAAAATCGACTTATAAAACTGTGTTTGCCACCTTTTTGAAGTCGTGCTGAAGTCACGGGGGCAGCGGCCTCCTTGACTTAACCGTCAGATAAGCCCGCCCCTATGCCGCTCCTCCGCATATTGATAGACATTTTTCCCTGTAGCCGTGACCGCGCTCTTCTCGCGCATGCGTCGTGCGTGTCCTGCCACAGCATGATCCCGGCTACGGCTCCCTCCCTCCCTGGCATCTTCTTGTTCACTGCGCCTGCGCCGTTCCTATACAGCACGCTCGCGCCCATCGCTTCTCCCCTGCGGCGTGAGCGCGATCACTGTCTGCTTGCACTGCAGCGCAGGCGCAGTGAACATGCAGATGCCAGGGAGGGAGGGAGCCGTAGCCAGGATCGCGCTGCAGCAGGACGCGCACGGCGCATGCGCGAGAAGAGCGCGGTCATGGCTACAGGGAAAAATGTCCATCAATATGCGGAGGAGCGGCATAGGGGCGGGCTTATCCGACGGTTGAGTCAAGGAGGCCGCTGCCCCCGTGACTTCAGCACGACTTCAAAAAGGTGGCAAACACAGTTTTATAAGTCGATTTTATGAGACCGCATAATGCAGAAAGAAGATATGAATACATCTTTGGGCACACTATGAGAGATACTTTAAGGTACTGTGATTAGTGTAAATTGTCTTTTCCAGGTGACAGGTTCCCTTTAACAAGCGACGAGTGGGCAAAGATGTACGACCTCTGTGAGGTTTTACGCAACTTTGAGGAATCAACAGAGATGGTGAGCGGCGATGCCGCTATTATCAGCATAACCATCCAACTTCTGTGTCTACTGAAACACTCGCTGCTCACAATGAAGGCGGACGCTTTTCATGTGGAAGAGGTGGAAATTTTGTAAGACAGTACACAGGGTGATAGCCAGACCACCCTCCGTTCGTCTTCTCAGCGCAAATTGGATGATAATGATGATGAGGAGAAGAAGATTGTTGTCTCCATTACAGATGTTTATTCCATCTGTTCAGGGTGGATGGGCCAAAGAGGAGGAAGAGGATGAGGAGATTGAGAGTCATCCTTCTGATGAGGACAGCGAAGTCTTGTCTGTTGGGACTTATGCTGCCTTTCCCGTGACCTTCGCGTTATACGTATTTTGGCCAACACCAATTACTGGTTGTTCACCCTTCTCGACCCACGCTACAAAGAGAACTTCTCATCTCTCATTCCTGTGGTGGAGAGGACTAGCAAAATGGTACAATACCAGAAGGTCCTTGTGGAAAAATTGCTTCAAAAAATATCCAGCTGACAACGCTAGCGGCAGAGTACGTAGTTCCTTGGGCAACCAAGGAGGGGGATATGAGGGGAACACATAGCAGTTCCAACAGAGGCAGGGCAACACTCTCCAAGGCCTGGGGCAGTTTTATGACACCCCGCCAGCACCCTCAACCTGATGCGCGACCTAGTGTCACAAGGAGGGAAAATTTTTGGAAGATGGTGAAGGAGTACGTAGCAGACAGTGTCAGCATCCTCAATGATCCCTCAGTGCCTTACAACTATTGGGTGTCCAAGCTGGACACGTGGCACAAATGGTACTCTACGCCTTGGAGGTTTTGGCCTGCCCTGCCGCCGGCCTTTTGTCAGAGCGGGTATTTAGTGCTGCTGGGGGCATAATAGCTGATAAGCGCATCCGCCTGTCAACTGAAAATGCTGACAGGTTGACTCTTATCAAAATGAACAAGGCCTTGATTGCCTCTGACTTCTCTACTGCACCAGAGGAAAGCGGCTTAACATAAAGGCACTTTAAATGTGGCTTTTATGGTGTATTAAATACACTGCAGTCCCATGCACCCCTTCCACTACAAAAAAGGTATATGATTCAATCTTCCTTTTCTCGTCCTTCTCCTCCATAATATCAACATGTTTATTAGGCTGCCCTTGCTCCTAATGTTTTAGAGGGTCAGCTCAGCAGCAGACCCTCACCCCTAATGTTTTAGAGAGTCACCAGCAGGCCATCACCCCTAATGTTTTAGATGGTCAGATCAGCAGCAGACACTGGCCCCTAATGTTTTAGCTGGTCACCAGCAGGTCCTTGCTCCTAATGTTTTTGAGGGTCACCAGCAGGCCACCAATCATAATTTTTCAAGGGTGTGTATGATGCCCTCCTTTATGTGTAATAAAGGGTGTACTGGAGTGCCTATTCCTTGTAATTTTTGGCAGCCCTTTCACTTAGTTCATAGGCTTTATGAGTGTAGGATTCCCACTACCTGAGCAATTGTACCCCAATATGAATGAGGCCCTCTTTTATGTTATATAAAGGTTATATCTGAGTGCCTCTTCCTTGTAATTTTTGGCAGCACTTGCACTTTATATACAAGTAAATATACAGGAAAGAATGTTTCCTAACAATTTTTCCTCTAAAATTGATTTTATCTTCGGTTTTGTGCGGATTATTGTCAGTCTGTAAAAGTGGCATACTACTTGGACAACATCGTTACCAGCAGTGATCTAGGAGTCCAAGATGCATCCAGACATCCTCCCCATGCTGTTCCCAAACCATTTTAGTGGTGTTTTAATCAATTTCTAACCTTTTCCTGTGAACCAGACACCCTCCCCTCTTCAGAACAGGGATGCCTGCTTTAATGCTCTGGTTCTCCCATTGACTTCCATTGTGCTCTGGTGCTCTGTAGAGCACCCGAGCATCCCAAAGTGTTCTACACAAACACCAGAGCACTTTGGTGCTCAATCAACACTAGTGGTCAACATATTAGTAATGTATTTGGTATCCCTAGGTCAATTGGATGTTCACTATTGGATTACTGGTTTTCAATAGACTATTTAGTGCTTAGTTGTGATGGACAACATTAGTGTAGCATTGTGGGTCATTCAGAGTTTAGTTTTTGAGATCAGCAGTTAATCCTTTACGCTGGGTTCACACCTGAGCGTTCTGAAACGAGCGCTCTGTATGCGCGATTGTACTGGCGTTTACAATCGCGCATACAGAGACTGGCGTTCACACATTGTCGCGCGTTCCCGAATTTCTATGTGCGGGAACGCGCGACAAACGCCCAAAAAAAAGCTCAAGCACTTGTTTGAGCGTCAGGCGTTTTACAGCGCGATCGTACACGCTGTAAAACGCCCAGGTGAGAACCATTCCCATAGGGAATCATTGGTTCTTGCCTGTTGTGCGTTTTACAGCGCGTAGGAACGCGCTGTAAAACGCTCAGGTGTGAACCCAGCGGTATAGTTAGAACAGCTCATTGTCTTTGGTTATCTGGGGAACATTCCGTGTTTTTTGCTATTGTTCACCCTCTGATCACTTATAGAGGAACTTTCAACACTTTGTGATGATCAGTTATACACTCCAGTGTATGAAGGGTTCAACCTCTGGGGGTCCATTTAGACAATCAGATCACTAACATATGGCCCTTTTTATATATCTGTCCTCATGGAGTACAAATCTGGTGGACTGCAAAGGTCTTATATATCAGCTATCCTAAGAACACTCACAGACCATGATGGGCACCAAATGGTTATTGGCCCCCATACAATACAACGAATGCTATGGAAAAAATAAAAATGTAAATCCAGCTTCTGTAATAAAAATAAAATAGTCTTTATTATTCCATCAGTATAAAATCCATGCAGTCACCAAGTCCAAGTATTTCAGGTCTCGCACGGACCCTTACTCATGACATAATGGTAACTGATTAAACAGGTGTTTAAATGCAACCACCCACCAATTATACGTGGATGGGGTGTGAGTATATTTCAAGGTATGTATAAAAAAACACCTGTAATTTAAAGCAACATGCACACACAAAAAGCAGAAATAAAAACACAACATGGGTAGAGAAAAAAGACAATTAAAAACCCTTAAATATATACTAACACCCCTTTTACGTATAATTGGTGGGTGGTTGTATTTAAACACCTGTTTAATGTGTTACCATTATGTCATGAGTAAGGGTCCGTGCGAGAGCTGAAATGCGTAGACTTGGTGACTGCATGGATTTTATTCTAATGGAATAATAAAGGCTATTTTATTTTTATTACGGAAGCTGGATTTATATTTTTCTTCTGCTTGCTCCTGGCTGTATCCTTGCTTCCATAAATGGTGCAGGTGAGCTTGGCTATTCTTTTCTCTTCTACTTATAACTAATACTATGGTAACATTTTTCTTGTTACTTGTGTAACCCCTGCAGAGAAAGCAGAGGGTCTAATGAATGTTACTGCTGCCAATTTCAAGCAGAGACTCACTACAGAAGGCATTAGTGCTGATTCTTCTGAGATGAAGTGGACTGCATATCCCATGAGCACCTGCTTTGCAAATCCCATGAGCGCGTCCTGCAGCCAATAGCAGAGGGACCAGGTGAAAAGTGTAGAGAAGAAGGAGGAACAGCAGCCTTCTTAGAGAGAGCAGCATGGCCAAGAGATGGAGAAACGGAGATATCTCCACAGACAGATGTGCTCAGCCCAGCCAGCTCCTGTGATTCCTGTGGGAGAAAAGAAAGCTGAGCTGCTGCATTAACCCTACCGCACAGCACAGACAACTCCTGTGATTCCAGTGTGAGAAGAAAGAGCTCAGCTGCTGCATTAACCCTACCGCACAGCACAGACAACTCCTGTGATTCCAGTGTGAGAAGAAAGAGCTCAGCTGCTGCATTAACCCTACCGCACAGCACAGACAACTCCTGTGATTCCAGTGTGAGAAGAAAGAGCTCAGCTGCTGTATTAACCCTACCGCACAGCGCAGACAACTCCTGTGATTCCAGTGTGAGAAGAAAGAGCTCAGCTGCTGTATTAACCCTACCGCACAGCGCAGACAACTCCTGTGATTCCTGTGGGAGAAAAGAAAGCTGAGCTGCTGCATTAACCCTACCGCACAGCGCAGACAACTCCTGTGATTCCTGTGGGAGGAAAGAAAGCTGAGCTGCTGCATTAACCCTACCGCACAGCACAGACAACTCCTGTGATTCCAGTGTGAGAAGAAAGAGCTCAGCTGCTGTATTAACCCTACCGCACAGCGCAGACAACTCCTGTGATTCCAGTGTGAGAAGAAAGAGCTCAGCTGCTGTATTAACCCTACCGCACAGCGCAGACAACTCCTGTGATTCCTGTGGGAGGAAAGAAAGCTGAGCTGCTGCATTAACCCTACCGCACAGCACAGACAACTCCTGTGATTCCTGTGGGAGGAAAGAAAGCTGAGCTGCTGCATTAACCCTACCGCACAGCACAGACAACTCCTGTGATTCCAGTGTGAGAAGAAAGAGCTCAGCTGCTGTATTAATCCTACAGCACAACTCAGACAAATCCTGTGTTTCCAGTGTGGGAAGAGAAAACTCAGCTGCTGTATTACCCCTACAGCCAAGCATGCATCCGAGGAAGACCTTGCCCTCGACTCCACTGCCGTTTCCGCAACATTTGGACTGGGTTAATTGCTAGACTGTAGGTTTTAGCAAGCTGAGTATTAGGAGTAGATAGCTGGGAAGTGCATACTGTCTTTGTCTTCCAACGGAATGTGTGACCACCATCACTGCTTACTGTTACAGATAGCCTGCCCCCTTCACCAGGGGTTTAGACAGAATTGCAATCTGTGCCTTGTTCCTTTTAGTGCATTCTCTTTATGTTCTTCACCATTGTTCACCCTTTCCCTAATAAATCTGTTGACCAGTTAATTCCTTTCTGGAGTGTGTACTGAGCTGCGCAGTCGGCCCTGGCAGAAGAGGAAACCCCTCCTGCAATCCTGCAGAGCTCCAAGCAAGATTTGGGTGGGGGCACTGCGCCATAGTGAGGTGAGAACCATCAAACACTCTGCCTAATAAGGGCTGCCCAAAGGGGTGTTAGACCTCTTTCACACGGGCAAGTTTTCTGCGCGAGTGCAATGCGTGAGGTGAACGCATTGCACCTGCACTGAATCCGGACCCATTCATTTCTATGGGGCTGTGCACATGAGCGGTGATTTTCACGTATCACTTGTGCGTTGCGTGAAAATCACAGGATGCTCTATATTGTGCGTTTTTCACGCAATGCAGGCCCCATAGAAGTGAATGTGCAGGTGCGGTGCGATTTTCACGCATGGTTGCTAGGTGACTATCGGGATGGGGACCTGATCTTTATTATTTTCCCTTATAACATTGTTATAAGGGGAAATAATAGCATTCTTCATACAGAATGCTTAGTAAATTAGGGATGGAGGGGTTAAAAAAATTATAATAATAATAATTTAACTCACCTTAATCCACTTGTTCGTGCTGCCCGGCTTCTCTTCTGCCTTCCATGGTGATGGACCATGTGATGAGCGCAGTGATGTCACCACCGGTCCTTTTCCTCACAGATCATCAAAGAAGAAGACAGAAGAGAAGCCGGGCTGCGCGAACAAGTGGATTAAGGTGGGTTAAATTATTTATTTATTTTTTAACCCATCCATCCTTATTTTACTAAGCATTCTGTATTAAGAATGCTATTATTTTCCCTTATAACCATATTATAAAGGAAAATAATAAAATCTACACAACAAATAACCCAAACCCGAACCTGTGTGAAGAAGTCCGGGTTCTGGGGTACCAAACATGCTGATTTTTCTCACGCGCGTTAAAACGCTTTGCACTCGCGGGGAAAAATCACACATTTTCCTGCAACGCACCCGCATCTGTTCCAGCATGTCACCCGCAACGCCCGTGTGAACCCAGCCTTAAACTTGTATTTTCTTTTGTCTATCACAGAATAATAGATGCCATCTAGATCAGTGTTTCCCAACTAGTGTGCCTCCAGCTGTTGCAAAACTACAACTCCCAGCATGCCCGCACAGCCAAAGGCTGTCCAGGCATGCTGGGAGTTATAGTTTTGCAACAGCTGGAGGAACACTGGTTGGGAAACACTGATCTAGATAATGTTAATAGTGGTCTCTACAGTGCTAGTGACCATCCTTAATCCCAATTAAGTACAATTAAAGTCAATGGAGAAAAGTTACATATTGGATGCATTAAATAACATATGATAGAGATGCCATGATGTCAGTGTGAACACAGCATAAGCAGTGGTAGAACAATAGTGAGAAAATATTTGGTGACTGCCTTCTGGTTTATTATTGACATGCTATGTTTCATGTACAGTATAGCCATCAAATCGATAATGTACTATTACACTGATCAGATTGTAGGTATGCTTGTATTTTGGGAATGTGAACAATTATAGAAACACAGCAATATATTTGCTGAAGCAGTTATTCCCCCAAGCAATTGATCAATGTCAATTATCTGGACATATATACAGGTCCTTCTAAAAAAATTAGCATATTGTGATAAAGTTCATTATTTTCTGTAATGTACTGATAAACATTAGACTTTCATATATTTTAGATTCATTACACACAACTGAAGTAGTTCAAGCCTTTTATTGTTTTAATATTGATGATTTTGGCATACAGCTCATGAAAACCCAAAATTCCTATCTAAAAAAATTTGCATATCATGAAAAGGTTCTCTAAACGAGCTATTAACCTAATCATCTGAATCAACTAATTAACTCTAAACACCTGCAAAAGATTCCTGAGGCTTTTAAAAACTCCCAGCCTGGTTCATTACTCCAAACCGCAATCATGGGTAAGACTGCCGACCTGACTGCTGTCCAGAAGGCCATCATTGACACCCTCAAGCAAGAGGGTAAGACACAGAAAGAAATTTCTGAACGAATAGGCTGTTCCCAGAGTGCTGTATCAAGGCACCTCAGTGGGAAGTCTGTGGGAAGGAAAAAGTGTGGCAGAAAACGCTGCACAACGAGAAGAGGTGACCGGAGGAAGATTGTGGAGAAGGACCGATTCCAGACCTTGGGGGACCTGCGGAAGCAGTGGACTGAGTCTGGAGTAGAAACATCCAGAGCCACCGTGTACAAGCGTGTGCAGGAAATGGGCTACAGGTGCCGCATTCCCCAGGTCAAGCCACTTTTGAACCAGAAACAGCGGCAGAAGCGCCTGACCTGGGCTACAGAGAAGCAGCACTGGACTGTTGCTCAGTGGTCCAAAGTACTTTTTTCGGATGAAAGCAAATTTTGCATGTCATTCGGAAATCAAGGTGCCAGAGTCTGGAGGAAGACTGGGGAGAGGGAAATGCCAAAATGCCTGAAGTCCAGTGTCAAGTACCCACAGACAGTGATGGTCTGGGGTGCCATGTCAGCTTCTGGTGTTGGTCCACTGTGTTTTATCAAGGGCAGGGTCAATGCAGCTAGCTATCAGGAGATTTTGGAGCACTTCATGCTTCCATCTGCTGAAAAGCTTTATGGAGATGAAGATTTCATTTTTCAGCACGACCTGGCACCTGCTCACAGTGCCAAAACCACTGGTAAATGGTTTACTGACCATGGTATTACTGTGCTCAATTGGCCTGCCAACTCTCCTGACCTGAACCCCATAGAGAATCTGTGGGATATTGGGAAGAGAAAGTTGAGAGACGCAAGACCCAACACTCTGGATGAGCTTAAGGCCGCTATCGAAGCATCCTGTGCCTCCATAACACCTCAGCAGTGCCACAGGCTGATTGCCTCCATGCCACGCCGCATTGAAGCAGTCATTTCTGCAAAAGGATTCCTGACCAAGTGTTGAGTGCATAACTGAACATAATTATTTGAAGGTTGACTTTTTTTGTATTAAAAACACTTTTCTTTTATTGGTCGGATGAAATATGCTAATTTTTTGAGATAGGAAATTTGGGTTTTCATGAGCTGTATGCCAAAATCATCAATATTAAAACAATAAAAGGCTTGAACTACTTCAGTTGTGTATAATGAATCTAAAATATATGAAAGTCTAATGTTTATCAGTACATTACAGAAAATAATGAACTTTATCACAATATGCTAATTTTTTTAGAAGGACCTGTATATTGCAGTAGTTATACGCAGTGGCGTAGCATCAATAGTGGAAGACCATGCAGTAGCTAAGGGGCCCGTGAGCTTCGGGGGCCTGGCCAGGTTAAATTTCCTGCCCCCTTTCCTAACTGAATACATGCCACATACAGACGCTGGACAGATAAATGGCAGCCCTCCTGAGTACTCCTCCTGAAGCCCCCTGCCAGTGTATGGCTACTTTCACACTTGCGTTCGGAGCAGATCCGTCTGGTGTCTGCACAGACGGATCCGCTCCTATAATGCAGACGATGGGATCCGTTCAGAACGGATCCGTCTGCATTATATTTCAGAAAAAATTCTAAGTGTGAAAGTTAGGCCTCATGCACAACAGTATTTTTTCACGGTCCGCAAAAACGGGGTCCGTAGGTCCGTGATCCGTGACCGTTTTTTCGTCCGTGGGTCTTCCTTGATTTTTGGAGGATCCACGGACATGAAAAAAGAGTTGTTTTGGTGTCCGCCTGGCCGTGCGGAGCCAAACGGATCCGTCCTGAATTACAATGCAAGTCAATAGGGACGGATCCGTTTGACGTTGACACAATATGGTGCCATTTCAAACGGATCCGTCACCATTGACTTTCAATGTAAAGTCTGGAGTCCCTTTTATACCATCAGATCGGAGTTTTCTCCAATCCAATAGTATATTTTAACTTGAAGCGTCCCCATCACCATGGGAACGCCTCTATGTTAGAATATACTGTTGGATATGAGTTAGATCGTGAAAACTCATTTCCGACAGTATATTCTAACACAGAGGCGTTCCCATGGTGATGGGGACGCTTCTAGTTACTACAAACTGTGTACATGCCCCTTGCTGCCTGGCAGCACCCAATCTCTTACAGAGGGCCGTGATCAGCACAATTAACCCCTCAGGTGCCGCACCTGAAGGGGTTAATTGTACTATCATATCCCCCTGTAAGAGATCAGGGTTGCCAGGCAGCAGGGGGCAGACCCCCCCCTCCCCAGTTTGAATATCATTGGTGGCCAGTGCGGCCCCCCTCCCTCCCTCTATTGTAATAATAGGTTGGTGGCACAGTGTGCGGCCCCCCCGCCCCCCCTTCCTCCCTCTATTGTAATAATTCGTTGGTGGCACAGTGTGCGCCCCCCATCGGCCCCCCTCCCTCTATAGCATTAACAACATTGGTGGCCAGTGTGCGGCCTCCCATCTCCCCCCCCCCCCCTCGATCATTGGTGGCAGCAGAGTTCCGATCGGAGTCCCAGTTTAATCGCTGGGGCTACGATCGGTAACCATGGCAACCAGGACGCTACTGCAGCCCTGGTTGCCATGGTTACTTAGCAATAGTACAATAGTAGAAGATTCATACTTAACTGCTGGCTGCTGCGATGTCTGTGTCCGGCCGGGAGCTCCTCCTACTGGTAAGTGACAGTTCATTTAGCAATGCGCCGCACAGACCTGTCACTTACCAGTAGGTGGAGCTCCCGGCCGGACACGAACATCGCAGCAGCCAGCAGGTAAGTATGAATCTTCTACTATTGTACTATTGCTAAGTAACCATGGCAACCAGGATTGCAGTAGCGTCCTGTTGCTAATGCTATAGAGGGAGGGGGGGGCGATGGGGGGTGCACACTGTGCCACCAACAAATTATTACAATAGAGGGAGGGAGGAAGGGGGGGCGGGGGGGCGCACACTGTGCCACCAACGAATTATTACAATAGAGGGGGGGGCCGCACTGGCCACCAATGATATTCAAACTGGGGAGGGGGGGTCTGCCTGGCAGCCCTGATCTCTTACAGGGGGATATGATAGTACAATTAACCCCTTCAGGTGCGGCACCTGAGGGGTTAATTGTGCGGATTACAGCCCCCTGTAAGAGATCGGGTGCTGCCAGGCAGCAGGGGGCAGTCTTGTACACAGTTTGTAGTGTATTCTAACTAGAAGCGTCCCCATCACCATGGGAACGCCTCTGTGTTAGAATATACTGTCGGATATGAGTTTTCACAAAGTGAAAACTTAGATCTGAAAAAGCTTTTATGCAGACGGATCTTCGGATCCGTCTGTATGAAAGTAACCTACGGATCACGGACACGGATGCCAATCTTGTGTGCATCCGTGTTCTTTCACGGACCCATTGACTTGAATGGGTCCGTGAACCGTTGTCTGTCAAAAAAATAGGACAGGTCATATTTTTTTGGACGGACAGGATACACAGATCACGGTCTCGGCTGCAAAACGGTGCATTTTCCGATTTTTCCACGGACCCATTGAAAGTCAATGGGTCCGCGAAAAAAAACGGAAAACGGCACAACGGCCACGGATGCACACAACGGTCGTGTGCATGAGGCCTTAGTCAGACAGATCCGTCCAGACTTTACATTAAATGTCAATGGGGGATGGATCCGTTTGAAATTGAGCCATATTGTGTCAACTTCAAACGGATCCGTCCCCATTGACTTACATCGTAAGTCTGGACGGATCCGTTTGCCTCCGCACGGCCAGGCGGACACCCGAACGCTGCAAGCAGCTTTCGGGTGTCCGCCTGCTGAGCGGAGCGGAGGCCAAACTGTGCCAGACTGAGGCATTCTGAGCGGATCCCCATCCACTCAGAATGCATTAGGGCAGTACGGATGCATTCGGGGCCGCTTGTGAGAGCCTTCAAACGGAACTCACAAGCAGAGTCTCGAACGCTAGTGTGAAAGTAGCCTAAGGAGAGGGGCGGTCCGCCCAGGGGGATGCCAGAAGCAATGAGCGCTTCCATCAATACAGATGGAAGCGCTCATTGCTGGAACGCTGGGAGCTGGGTCCTGTCACTCACCGCTCAGTTTCCGCGCTCCTCCCCTCCTTCAGCCCTGCGGCGCTCTGAATGGTGAAGCAGGAAGACTTCTCCGCCATTTAGCCTGCAGGCACAGATTGCGCTGCCGACATGTGTGGGCAGGGCCTGTAGCCTGGAAATCAGCATTAGCTCCGCCCACACCGTGCTCCAGAGCGATCTGTGCCGGCAGATAGGTAGAGAGGTATTTGAGCTTCAGGAGCGGGACAAGGTAAGTAGTTACTGTGTTTTTTTGTTTAGTTTTTTTCAATACAGAGGAGGCACAGAGGGCTTTATTACTATGGAGGGGGCACAGTGGACTTTATTACTATGAAGGGGGCACAGAGGACTTTATTACTATGGAGGGGGCACAGAGGGCATTACTACTATGGAGGGGGCACAGAGAGCATTACTAATGTGAAGGGGGCACAATGGGCATTTCTACTATGGAGGGGGCACAGAGCCAGAAGTCATTACTACAATGAAGGGGGCACAGAGGGCATTATTATTGTGAAGGGGGCACCGTTGGGCATTATTACTGTGAAGGGGGCACAATGGGCATTTCTACTATGGAGGGGGCACAGAGCCAGAAGTCATTACTATAATGAAGGGGGCACAGAGGGCATTATTATTGTGAAGGGGGCACCGTGGGCATTATTACTGTGAAGGGGGCACAATGAGGATTTCTACTATAGAGGGGGCACAGAGGGCATTACTAGCACAGTGGGCTACTATTAACTGGTTACAATGGGCATTATTACTGTGAAGAGGGCACAATGGGGATTATTACTATGAAGGGGGCACAAAAAGGGATTACAACTGTGAAAGGGGCACAGAAAGTGCACAATGTGGGCATAACTACTTTGAGGCACCACACATCTGTACAAAACTACTGTGAAGGTTGTAAGATGAGGGCAGTACTACTGTGAGGGGGTACAATTGTTTTTAAGTTTTTTGGGGGGGCTGCCAAAGATAATATACAATTTTATAAAAAGTAAAAGAAAAACAAAAAACACTTCACAAGCTTTTTTTCTCACCAATATCAGATTAAACCCCACACCCCAACGGATCAGATACAAAAATTCTATTTTTTATTGCAAGGGGGGAGGGGGCCAAATTCTGAGTTTTGCTATGGGTCCCCATGATTTCTATGTACGCCCCTGGTTATACGTGTTTCAGAGGAAACTACTTAAGTAGATGAAAGGTTAGATTTTAATGATCCATTAATAGTGAAAAATATCAATAAGTGTCTCTATATTATTGTACAGCAGGTGCCTGTATGTTGTTCTGGGGATGAATGCTAGCTAATTTGTTGCAAATTATATGCTTCATACTCCATAATTAACAAAAAATAACAATATTCGATTATCTCTCTGTGTTATCTCAGTCTTTCACACAAGGGGATGATGCTGGTGAAAACTAAAAAAATGTGTCAGAAAGCGCTGCAGAAAGGAGTTGCTGCTGTGGTTCCGCTGTCGAGACTCCAACACTATTTAGCTTTCTAGCAGGCTAGTGTAACATTCTACTCAAAGGTAGCTCCAAGAGAATGTGCCACTAGAAAAAAAAATCATCTATTGTTTAAATCACGTTTTATGTTACACCTTTTTTAAAATAATTTTTATTTGTATTTATTTATTTTTTCCATATTCCTCTGTTTTGTTTTTAAAGCTGTTTTTGCTTTTTTTCATTTCTTGGTCTGTACAGATCACTTGCCATATATAAATATATATCAAAGTGTATCTACTCCTTCCTTGTACAATGACACCTGCATAGGTTATTGGCACACTGGATGGTAATGACTAGGGTACACGTGTGCTGGGCCTTTATGAGCCAGAGGGAGAGTGCAACCTTGGTGGGGTACCGGATCAGGCCTGGTGGCCAGATCCACTTGGCAAAAGGCAGTGGAAGGCAAGTCCAGACCTCCGGGTTAGGCTACTTTCACACTAGCGTTTGGCTGTCCGCTTGTGAGCTCCGTTTGAAGGGGCTCACAAGCGGACCCGAACGCTTCCGTCCAGCCCTAATGCATTCTGAGTGGACGCGGATCCGCTCAGAATGCATCAGTCTGGCAGCGTTCAGCCTCCGCTCCGCTCAGCAGGCGGACACCTGAACGCTGCTTGCAGCGTTCGGATGTCCGCCTGGCCGTGCGGAGGCGTGCGGATCCGTCCAGACTTACAATGTAAGTCAATGGGGACGGATCCGTTTGAAGATGACACACTATGGCTCAATCTTCAAACTGATCCGTCCCCCATTGACTTTCAATGTAAAAGTCTGGACGGATCCGCTCAGGCTAATTTCACACTTAGAAAATTTTATACAATATAATGCAGACGGATCCGTTCTGAACGGAGCCACCGTCTGCATTATATGAGCGGATCCGTTCAGAACGGATCCGCTCTGAACGCTAGTGTGAAAGTAGCCTTAGGTGTAAGGAGCAGTGACGCTCGCAGCTGCTGCTATAACATAGGGCTGATCTAGAAAGCTATCACATAGTAGGCAGTAAGTCCCCTCCAGATTATTTTGTCTATGGCCCTTAGTGGCTGCTGTAAAGCATATCTCTAAATGCTTATAACAACAGCTCAAGCAAGATGGATGCCGCTATAATAACGTTTAGGAAATAAAACCAAAAAATGCAACAACACTTTTAAACAAAGAATATAAGAACTAATGTTATATTCACTATATAAATGAATATGAGGTAGTACGGAAATATATTTGATCCTTATCATTTGTGCCCATCTACCACAGCAAGTTGACCTCTTTTGGGTGGGACCCTGCTCTATAATGTCTCCTTTCCTAGTGCCAACAAGTCTCAAATAAATTCAGGGATAGCAGGCTCTAACTACTATATATACGTATATACAGCACTAATTAAAAACAGCCTGTGGAAAAGATGAGTTTGTTAAGCATGCATGACCAAAATGAAGACACACCTCCACATGCCTAATGCAAAACAAAGCACAAAGTTAGGATACTTTCACACTTGCACTGTTAATTCCAGTATTGAGATCGGGCAGAGGATCTCAATCCGGGAATTAAAGGGATCAGTTTTGATTTTGCACATCAGGATGCATCCCTTCTGTTAGGAAGCGGTTGTGTGAAATCAAAATGGTAAAAAAAAATTGATCAGTCACTAAATACATTGAAAGTCATTGTTTTCCATTTTTTTCCATTTTTATGACTGGACACAACATCACAGCTTGCAGCAGTTTTGTGTCCGGTCAGAAAATGGAATACTGATGGAACGAAAGACATCCTGACGCATCCTGAATAGATTTCTTTCCATTCAGAATGTGTTTTTTTCCCAGTATTGAGATCCTCTCCCGCAAGTGTAAAAGTAGCCTGAATCTGGACCCATTAATTTATATTGGGCTGTGCACATGAGCGGTGATTTTCACGCATCACTTGTGCGTTGGTGAAAATCGCAGCATGCTCTATTTTGTGCCTTTTTCACGCAACGCAGGCCCCATAGAAGTGAATAGGGCTGCGTGAAAATCGCAAGCATCCGCAAGCAAGTGCGGATGCAGTGCAATTTTCATGCACGGTTGCTAGGAGACTATCGGGATGGGGACCCGATCTTTATTATTTTTCCTTATAACATGGTTATAATGGAAAATAATAGCATGCTGAATACAAAATGCATAGTACAATAGGGCTGGAGGGGTTAAAAAAATAATAATAATAATTTAACTCACCTTAATCCACTTGTTCGCGCAGCCGGCATCTCTTCTGTCTTCATCTGTGAGGAATACGACATTTGATGACATGGTCCGTCACATGATCCATCACCATGGTGATGGATCATGTGACGGACCATGTGATGAGCGCAGTGACATCATCAAAGGTCCTATTCCTCACAGATGAAGACAGAAGAGATGCCGGCTGTGCGAAAAAGTGGATTAAGGTGAGTTAAATTATTATTATTATTTTTAACCCCTCCAGCGCTATTGTACTATGCATTCTGTATTCAGAATGCTATTATTTTCCCTTATAACCATGTTATAAGGGAAAATAACACAATCTACACAACCTTGAACCCAAACCTGAACTTCTGTGAAGAAGTTTGGGTCTGTGTACCACATTCAGTTTTTTATCACGTGCGTGCAAAACACATTGCACCCAAGCTATAAAAACTGAAAAAACGGAACGCAAACGCAGTCAAAACTGACTGCAATTGGGTACCTACTCGCGCGGGTTTGCCGCAATGCACCGGGACGCATCTGGACCTAATCCGGACACGCTCGTGTGAAAGAGGCCTAAGTGAGCACATCCAATAAAATGAAGTAAGGGTGCAGATGTGCACTGTCATGGCTGAAAAAACATTAAAACACAAAAATGCTACAGAAAATTCAGGAAATAGGTTAAAAAAAAATCTCAGAAAACAAAAACAGATTTTATGTCGCTCTCTTTAAGTTTTAAGTGGCAGAAATAAATTATAGGTGATACATTTGGTCAACAGCTAAAGCCTTGAAGCTGATAATACAGTAGACTTGCACTGCAACCACTGTAGGACTATTAGTTCAAGGACCTCTAGTTCTCTGATGTGCCAGTCTGACACTGCACTCACTTGAAGCATCTGGCCATTTAATTTTCACATGAAAAGAAAATGCAAGTCAAAAATTATCCAAAAATGCTACAACCTTATGATCCTACCTTAAAATTTTACAAATTCTACAACCTTATGAAAATATAACAAAGATCAGTTACCATATGCCTTTATGCCTAATTAAAAAGTTTTCTCTTGTTATGGAACACCATGATGGACTTATATTTTATTCTTTATTTGATCTGCCGCATATTGTACAGTAAAATAAATCAGTTTACAACTTGATGATGATAGAAGATTGGCATACTGTCATTTCAGTATAAATTCTAGCGACAATAAATCTAAGTTAGGGACATTTTCCGTCTTATTTGATGTCATAAATCACACAAACTATGACATGACACATTAAAAATATTTCTCTTTTTGTTATATTTCAAACACGTCTGGTGGTAGCTGCTTAGCTTCATTATTTATCATAGTCTGAATCTACAAATCAAGTCTAATTAGACTCAGAGAACTGATTGGATTTCTAATTAAGCCATATTGGAAACAATGCACAATCAGTAAATATTCTGACTAGGTACATTTTAAAGAGCAACTCTTGGGCTTTTTGCTGATGACTAGACACCAATGTCATTAAATTTGTTGGTGGCAAGCAAATTTTAAAGTTAACAGCTTCTTTAAATAGAGGCAATTAGTAAGGATCTTGAAATATTTAATCACGTTTGTCCAATTAGTGTGCAATTAAGCAATGGTGTGGCATGGGACAAGCAGTCTGTTATTGAGCCTGCTAGAGAAAGCTGCCTTTGAAATCATGTTGTTTTCATTTATTGATATGTAAAAAACAGGCTATAGCTGTAATTTCCAATTTGACTAAAACACCATGCAGATGGTCTGACTGTGTTCTTAATAGTGTGCAAAAATTAAATTAAAAGAAGCCACTTACCTGAGTATGATTCATCTGTAATGTGGGAATATGTTTCACTTAGCATTTAATTACAAGGGTTATTCATGTGAATTAATTGTCTGAGGATTTATTCTATGTGCATGAAAGTAAGAGAAAATGCAAGCAGTATTTCACAGTAAAATGTAAAATACATAATCGGGAGGTTTTGAAAAACTAAGGCAATGGACTTATAGGGTTGTTCATAGAAATCATTACTTGCAGGCTTTATTTTTCAGTCTCCCTATGGGTGGCACTGGCACCCCGTGTTTTCATTTGCACTTCATTTTATTAATCTCTCTGTTATATCACGTTCTGTGTACAGTGAAAGTTCTAATATTTGTTTCTCCGCTCTTGAGCCCGTGCCATGTAAGTGCCGTACGTGTATAGCGCTTCATATTAACAGCCTCCTGTATAAATAAGGTGCAGGGTGGGAAGGGGTTAAAGGCTAGAGCTTAGATCTTAGTATTTCATTAAAACTTAGAATCTTCTAAATGATATCAACCTCAATATTCTAGGGCAGTGATGGCTAACCTCCGGCACTCCCGTTCTGGTGAAACTACGACTCCCAGCATGCTCCATTTTATTTTTATGGAGTTCTGAGAACAGCCAAGCAGGTGTGCATCTTGGGAGTTGTAGTTTTACCATAGCTGGAGTGGCGGAGATTAGCCATCGCTGTTCTAAGGGAAAGATTCGGGAACAGAACCCAAACAGAAAGTGTATCTGTAAGAGAAGGGGGGAAGCGGCAAAGCTGCAAGTGACATCAAGAAGAGAGATCACAGTTGATCACGTGCAGACTTCTTGTCACAGTCAGTCATTACTTTCAGGCTAATTTTTGGGGACAAGCGTTAAATGCTTGTCCCCAATAATTGGCCTGTATAATTGATCAGCTGATAAATGAGAAAATTCTTGTTTGTTGGCTGATGGTCAGTTCGCAGTGTTCGCCAGCGAACGCATGCGGGCTGCCTTCTTGACTCACAAGTCTGGCGATGAACAGGTAAGCCCTTACCTGTGCCTGTGCCGCAAGCCGGTCTGAAATCAAATGCGGTCACCGGGAGCAGGCAGTTCCGAGAACAGCCGCCGGGGGCCTTCATCGGGCTGTTCTCGGAACTGCCTGCTCCCGGTGACTGCATTTGATTTCAGACCGGCTCGCGGCACAGGCACAGGTAAGGGCTTACCTGTGCATCGCCGGACTTGTGAGTCAAGATGGCAGCCCGCATGCGTTCGCTGGCGAACACTGCAAACTGGCCATCACTGCTGATGGGTATCATTGATGAGGATTAAAGATGCACAATTATTTGCAGCACCTCTCTCTTTGTAATCAAGGATGTGCTGCCGATAAAAAGTAGACAAGATTGCCGTAGCAATCGTTCCTCCAACATTCAGTTTGCAAATGTGTAATCAGGCCAGTGCAACCGAGTGTCAATAGATGTGTCAGGCTACTTTCACGCTCGCGTTTGGTGCGGATCAGTCATGGATCTGCACAGACGGTTCCGTTCAGATAATACAACCGTCTGCATCCATTCAGAATAGATCCGTTTGTATTATCTTTATCATAGCCAAGATGAATCCGTCTTGAACACCATTGAAAGTCAATGGAGAACGGATCCATTTTCTATTGTACCAGATTGTGTCATAGAAAACATAGGATCCGTCCCCATTAACTTACATTGTGTGTCAGAACGGATCCGTTTGGCTCAGTTGCGTCAGACAGACACCAAAACGCTGCAAGCAGCGTTCTGGTGTCCGCCTCCAAAGCGGAATGGAGACAGACCAGAGGCAAACTGATGCATTCTGAGCGGATCCTTTTCCATTCAGAATGCATTAGGGCAAAACTGATAAGTTTTGGACAGCTTTTGAGAGCCCTGAACGAATCTCACAAACGGAAAGCCAAAACGCCAGTGTGAAAGTAGCCTTAGACATCATAAAGGAGAGAAAGGATAAAGGCCCCTTTAGGGCCAGTTCACACTGAGTTTTTGGGGCTTATTTTGGTGGTCAAAATTAGCTACAAAAAACACCTGAAAACAGCCTCCCACTCATTTCAATGGGATGCAGCATTTGCATTTTTTCTGTGTGGGAAAAAAGAAGCAGCATGTCCTATATTGGGGCAGGATTCACATTGCATGAATGAGAAGTATAAAAAAAACTGTCTGTACGTGTCCGCATGTTTTTTTGCACATTTTCTGTCATGGATCCATACAAAAAACCATGAGCTAAAAATGTAGTTTTGTACTGAAGTAAACACCCATTGTTTAAAAAAAAAGCTATGAAAATTGCATAAAAAAACACACGAAAAATGCACTGAAAAAAACATGTGGATTCCATGTCAAATTTTGTAGGCAGATTTTCAAAATACGTTGTGTAAACATATACACTGCCCACTGATGATCAAGGCAATTATCGAGAAGCAGAGTTCCTCAGTTCCTAGATAACAGCCATATATATAGCGTATTTAGGTAAGTGCAGCTTACTTCTTCATTGCAGTCTATTCCCCAATTTTGTCTGGTTTCTTACTGAATCCAGACAACCCCTTAAATTCTCAAATAATTCACAATTGTTCCTCAGCACCATCCAATATTGGCTGTGCATCAATGATTCCTGACTCCACCATTACCAGGCATCTGTAATGGGTCAAAAATAAAATGTCACTGCACCAAGCTCCAGATAAAGATCAAAAATTCACTTTATTCCATATACAGCAGATACACATACCGTGAAGGCAGCATTTCGGTCAGCCTTTTCAAGTCCTTTTTAAGGTGCGCTCTGTAATAAATCTGGCACATGTTTAGACTGTCTAGTCTACATTTACACTATTTGTTTTTGCTAAATACAGATAACTATAATCTTCATTTACATCGTTCTAGCATATTCTGTAGCTCTTTACATTATAAGGCTACTTTCACATATGCGTTTTTGCCTGATCTGGCAGGGATCAGCAAAATGCTTCCATTATTGCTAATACAACCGGCTGCATCCGTTATGAACAGATCCGGTTGTATTATCTTTAAAATAGCAATAACAGATCCAACATTAAAACCATTGTAAGGGTCTATTCACACGTCCGTTTTTTCTTTCCTGATCTGTTCCGTTTTTTGCTGAACAGATCTGGACCAGATCTGGACCCATTCATTTTCAATGGGTCCTGAAAAAAAATCAGACATTGTGCTGTCCGTTTTTTTTCAGGACCCATTGAAAATGAATGGGTCCAGATCTGGTCCAGATCTGTTCAGCAAAAAACGGAACAGATCAGGAAAGAAAAAAACGGACGTGTGAATAGACCCTTAGTCAATGGGTGTCAGATCCATTTTCTATTGTGTCTGAGAAAACATGATGTGTCATAACAGATCCATTTTGCCTCCCCATCCCATGCCGGACAGAAAAACGCTGCTTGTAGCTGTTTTCTGTCCGGTATGGGAACGCAACCAAACTGAACGGAATGCATTCTGGTGCACTCCATTCCCTTCAGTTCCTTTTTGTTCCCTTTAGGCTGGGTTCACACCTGAGCGTTTTACAGCGCGTTCCTACGCGCTGTAAAACGCTCGACAAGGAGAAACCAATGATTCCCTATGGGAATGGTTCACACCTGGGCGTTTTACAGCGCGTACGATCGCGCTGTAAAACGCCCTACGCTCCAAAAAGTACATGAGCTTCTTTGGGGCGTTTTGTCGCGCGTTCCCGTACATAGACATTCGGGAACACGCGACAATAGGCGTTCGCTTGTCTCTGTATGTGCGATTGTAAACGCCGGTACAATCGCGCATACAGAGCGCTCCTTTCGGAACGCTCAGGTGTGAACCCAGCGTTAACAATGAATAGGGACACAACTGAAGCGTTTTTCTCCGGTATTGAGATCCTCTGCCGGATCTCAATATCGGAAAAGAAAAAAAGCAGATATAAAAGTAGCCTTAGGATACAAATACAAAGAAAATCAGCCAATTCAAAGGTCTATTACCAAGAGATTACAATCTGTGCAATCACAGCTTTATGTATCATAAATTCACCTATGTAACAAATATAATACGTTGATACCTTGCACTAGCTAGGCATACTGCTTGATCCTGCTACATTGTGATCAGATTATAGAACAATCCATATTTCAATTCCACAGTGTGCTACCAAATTAGCTTTGCATTATTCTGCAGTACCTGAGCAGAGCAAAGGAGGGCAGTACGTTACTTAAAGAAATGCTTCTTCTAGGATTCAAGAAGGCCTTGACGGTTTCAAGAAAAAATTCAGGCAGTTTTTTTTTTTTTTTTAAAGAAAGTGCTTCCACAATACTATTGTTCTGTATGACTAAAATTGATGCTCCATTCAAGTCTACGGCAGCTACCTCACAATCTTAGAATAATACGTTATCTATCTTTATTGTATTTTCTCTATATAGAAGCAATGCAAAGCTATTCAGTGCTTTTCTCAAGCAGCACAACGGAGCAATCCAAATATCTACCTATCTATCTATTACCTATGTACATGGGGATAACCATATCCATAGCACTTGTTATGGGGTCCAGAGGTTTGGGGTGACCCTATCAGGTGCAAGATCATTGTACCTTTTTTTGGAGGAAAAAACAAAGCTGTTATTTATTTATATTTTTTTGTTTTGCTATATTGGGGGTTTTCTGATATATAGTGCCATTACAAATACTATACTGTAGCATTATTGTTCCAGTAAAGTCAGGCAAAATCAGTTTGTCCACTCCTCTAGACAAAATATGTTTTTGAAATATCAAATTTAGCTTTGGGTTCAGAATGTCCGTGTGAGTGATGCTAGCCTTAGGGTTCATGTTAATATTTCTGTACACACAACACCAGGAACAGAGCATGGCCTATTGCATTTGACACAGAGGTGTCACATTTTTCTTCCTATTCTTTGATTTATGTCATCCATGTAATGAACAGTGCTAAATGAGTAAAAAATGTTTTTCTATGTAAACCAGCTGAGGACAGGAAATTAAAGATGAATATTTTAAATTAATCCATATGACCAGTGAAAATAGTGACAGAAGATTTCAGTATTCTTAATTTGTTGATGATATCACAATAAATAAATAATCAATGTACAATACAATTTTAAATATAGATATACACCAGGTTTTATTTCAATAAACAAACACTGAATTACTAGATGCATTATATTTCAGCCTGGCCTATGAGGACTGATGCTGGTTTTGACTTTACTGGGGGATTCTGTTGAAATTTTAGGAAAACAGCCCTAGATAATAATTAAGTAGCTTTTTTCATTTAATTTTTTTTAACAAAAGGTAGGTTCATTCATCCTGCGATAGCGTCGCCCCCGTCATTGTACCCCTCAGATCATACATGATTGCAGCATCTGAGTGTAAAATTAACAATAAAAAAAATTAAATCAAACTTACCGCCTCCATTTGCTCGCGGTGGGCCAGCCGTCGCCATCTTGCTTGAAGATCTCGTCCAAAATCCTGTACAGCGCGAGCTGGAGGCCCATCGCGAGCAAATGGAGGTAAATTAGAATTTTTTAGTTTTTTTTATACTAGTCCAGGTTAAACCGATTCGCTGACAGCACGAAGAAATTCGGCTTCTAGGCGAATTGAATTTATCCTGAAATTCGGATCTAATTCCACTTTGTGGGATTCGATTCGCTGATCTCTAACAATGATCTATTGCTCCTAGTCCCCATAATAGACACATCCGAATGATAAAATTCTGTCTTCTACTGCTTATACATAGTATGTGCTAGAAAAAATAAATGAATAGTCTTCAGGTCCATGGCTCGTTTACTTTTTCCCCAGCTTGGGCATGATCATCTGCTCTGCTGCAGACAACCACTGGCTCCAGCAGTGACATGTCCACAAGAGACATTTATTGACTTCAGTGGAGCATGCATGCATGCCCATGCGGAAGGATACGAGCCACAGACTGGCAGACACATGGGAGCCAGTGCGCAGGACTAGAATGGCAGGGAGCAGGTATGATTTTTACCTAGCAGAGACAAGCTGTGGGCATCAGGGAATATTCTGAGACATATTGATCAAATGTAAATGGGCAAATGTTAAAAAAGTTAAAATAAACACAAATCATCACCTTTTTCCCCCAGCAATCCAGTGCAAAAGCTTTGGCAGCCCTCACAGTCAATGCCTAAAAGTGGCCAGCTTCTGACTGCTGCAGCCAATCGGTGGCCACAGTGATCATATGCTGTACTACTGGAACCACTCTGTGATGGTAGCCGTGAGGCCAGTAATTCTACATTTGACTGCTGTGGCCACTGACTGGCTGCAGTGGTTACATGCTGGCTGCTAGTAGACAATGACAGAAAGGACAACTTGAGAGTGGAGGTGAGATGAGCGGTCTTAATTTTTATTTTATTTTTTTCTAACATTTTCAGCTGGTTTTATTATTTTCTCACAAGGTGAATGACTCTTTTAAACATTTATACTTATGACTAGTGGTGATCGAATTGAAGCATCCAAAGTTTAGGAAAAATTCAATTTGTTGCAATGCTGAATTTCCTCACGCTTTGTGGTAACAAATCCAGATTAGTTTTTTTAATGGCTGCTGCACGTGTTACAAAGTAAAAGTAAGAAGCCTGGGAACACAATATGACCAATAATGCCATGCAGCTAGCCAATCAGCAGATAGCCCAATCCCGTCTCTCGTGACAAGTGCTTATGCGCTAGGGACAGTATTTCAGAAAGCTTTTCATTGTAGAATATTGGATAGGGAGAGTGCAAGGACAGCACAATAACAGTGCAGGGAAATTGTAGGGAGAGTTTTTAGACACTGTAGGGAGAGTATAGGAACAATACAGGTTGAGTGTAATCTCCATGTGCATCTTGTTGAACTGCTGCCACAATCCCAATTAATCTGTCAGTTTATATATAGAAATACTGTGCCTCAGTATTAAAGGATGGTCTTATAAATTGCCACGTTTATCTTGTTCAACTGCTTCCACAATCCTCCTTAATCTTTTAAGCAATGGGCAGTGGCAAAAATGTTGCTGTAGCTGGCACAAGTAGCAGAATAAAGGAGAGTGACTAATAAGTCATAAAAATTTACACCCCTATGAGAAGCGCCAAAAACCCCAGAATATACGGAAGATAAAATTAAGTAAGCAATTAAGGTATGGTAGATCATATAACCAGATCAGGGTAACCAGGAGAAGGAGGTGAACTCAGTGAACAGTAGACACACCAATAAGGCGTCCTAAAGTGAACAATGAGTAAAAGTATTCACATATGGTCAACCTATACGGTATATTAGAAAAGCCAAAAATAGTCAACTCACTTCACGGGGGGTGGCCAGCTGGATAAGCTCAAGACACCAGCATGGACCAATACCCCCCAATCCGGAGTGCCTGTAGAGTCGTCCAACACTGACGATTGCCCAGTATGGAAAGGAAAGGCTTCACTTCAGTGGTATTGTTTGAAGACTTTGGCTTCTTTATTAATTCATAAAAGGCTCAACGCGTTTCGGGGTATGCAAACCCCTTCTTCAGGAGCAAGTACAGACAGAATAAAAATAAGCTTTATAATAATAATACCTGGTGGCCCTATATATAGGGCTTGTGAAAGGATGCCAATATGGAGTCTTTTGGCGCCAAAAAGGAGGGGGTGGAGACCACGTGGGACGCGGATGGGCGTAGAACGCCTCCTCTCTCAATCAGGGAATGCTGTAGAAGCGCAAATAATGAACTTCCGGTATCCGATGCGTTCCAGCCTGGAACGCACCCGGAACTTCCGGTCCGGCGGGCGCTCCAACCTGGAACGCACAGAGAGCCGGGACACATCCTTCATAAGACAGATCCTTAATAAGTATTGGCCAATTCTACAAAAAGACCCTATTTTAGGCAAACAAATCCCCAAACAACCGAATCTAATCTATCGTAGAGCCAAAACACTTAAGAATATAATAGCCCCCTCTTGCCCAAAGCTAACCAGTGAGAGAAGTAGCCTGACACCCCACGACAAAAAACAAGGAACGACCAAAGGTGTATTTAAATGTGGATTAAGAAGATGCAAGTGTTGCGCTATGCTACAATGTGCAACAGGCGAATTTCACTTACCAACACTTAACAATAAAATTTCCTTCAAACACCATATGAATTGTGGTACAACGAATGTTGTTTATTTACTTTGGTGTCCGTGTGGGCTCTATTATGTGGGTCGTACCACCCAAACCCTAAGGGAGCGTATGAATGAGCATCGCTCCAATATTAATAGAAAAACCACTACTCACAGTGTACCACGCCATTTTGCCCTTAAGCATGAAGGAAATTCGGCTATCCTCAAGATGATTCCACTAGAATATGTACCATCTTCTTTCCAACAACTCAGCCTTAAAGAAATGTTCTGGATATATCATCTCAATACGTTAGCGCCATTTGGCCTAAATGAGGCACTTGAATATGTCAATTATTGATGGGATTCTCCGTTTTGATTATTTTTGATCCCCCCTTTTAAATAATGTTATAGAGGAAGGGAATTAAGAGACTGTTAAAAATCATAATACTTTTAATATATTTATATAATAATAATATTTTTATTATTAGTTTTTTATATTTTTATATTTTAACTATACGTTTGGTTTTCTTAAAAAATCTCTTCCCCATGTCCATTTTATTCTATTTTTATATATATATTTCATTCTTTTTTTACTGCTGTTTATGTCTGTGTGTATATATGTGTATATATGTGTACATATACATTTATGTATGTGTTTATATATATATATATATGTATCAATTGACTGCCAAAATGTGTCTTTATATAAGTGGTATAAGCCCATGCACATATGGGGTTATATGAATCCTTGTGTGCCCCTATTGCCGTTATATATGCGATTTCCAGCTCTAGATATACGATTTGTATTAACTGGCACTTTCACCGCCGGACCGGAAGTTAGTTTATGCGGTCCGGCGTGAGACGCACACCGGAAGTGATGTATCCCGGCTCTCTGTGCGTTCCAGGTTGGAGCGCCCGCCGGACCGGAAGTTCCGGGTGCGTTCCAGGCTGGAACGCATCGGATACCGGAAGTTCATTATTTGCGCTTCTACAGCATTCCCTGATTGAGAGAGGAGGCGTTCTACGCCCATCCGCGTCCCACGTGGTCTCCACCCCCTCCTTTTTGGCGCCAAAAGACTCCATATTGGCATCCTTTCACAAGCCCTATATATAGGGCCACCAGGTATTATTATTATAAAGCTTATTTTTATTCTGTCTGTACTTGCTCCTGAAGAAGGGGTTTGCATACCCCGAAACGCGTTGAGCCTTTTATGAATTAATAAAGAAGCCAAAGTCTTCAAACAATACCACTGAAGTGAAGCCTTTCCTTTCCATACTGGGCAATCGTCAGTGTTGGACGACTCTACAGGCACTCCGGATTGGGGGGTATTGGTCCATGCTGGTGTCTTGAGCTTATCCAGCTGGCCACCCCCCGTGAAGTGAGTTGACTATTTTTGGCTTTTCTAATATACCGTATAGGTTGACCATATGTGAATACTTTTACTCATTGTTCACTTTAGGACGCCTTATTGGTGTGTCTACTGTTCACTGAGTTCACCTCCTTCTCCTGGTTACCCTGATCTGGTTATATGATCTACCATACCTTAATTGCTTACTTAATTTTATCTTCCGTATATTCTGGGGTTTTTGGCGCTTCTCATAGGGGTGTAAATTTTTATGACTTATTAGTCACTCTCCTTTATTCTCTTACACACCGAATTCTTTCGGTGTGAACACCCCTTCCAGCTGCCTCCCCTTTTACACATTTTTTTTTTTCTCTTTCCCCTGCCTCTGCTTTTTTACATCTTCCTGTCCTCCATCCACTGGCGCCTCTAGTTATATCCTTCCACCTGATTGGAATAACCCTCGCCTTTTTCTTTCTCTCTATACCTGCACAAGTAGCAGAAGCCACAGCAACAGGCCAGAGCTGCCACTGTCACCCAGCAGTCGTGTTTTGACCAACAATCCAGCTGTACTGGAATGGTTGACTCACTCTTCAACATCATCAAGTTACAACAGATACAAACAGCCAGGAATCCGTGCTTTCCTATGACATCATGCTTAGTTGACAGGTGCCCTCATCTGTCCTGAACCTGCCTCTTGATTTTGCTGCTCCTTCTGCTAGCCATGTAAGGCATGCCGCAGACTCTGCTCCGCTTTTCAGTGAGGATGAGCTTTTTGACGACAGTCAGCAGTTACAGACCAGCACACACTTGGGGAGAGGTCTGCTGTGGACTCCTCTAGGCCTGCCAATACTGATGATGTCAGTTGGGTGGGAGTACATGTTGCAAGAGGTCAGGGATGTGCGCAAGAGACGGGTGAGGGTGACACAAGTGACGACCAAACAGATGTAGATGATGATGTAGCCGATCTCACGTGGGAGCCGGGGAAAGAGAAGGGATTGTCATCATTGTGGGGCGAGTATGGCAGCGTGCCCATAAGCCAGTAGGGTGAAGGCGTGCCTGTGACACAGCAAGGTGGAAGCAGTGGGAGATCTGCAGCCAAACAAGGGAGGGGTACACCGTCTTCTACTTGGGAGACAACCTGTGAGGAGCACACTAGCACTGCACGGGTTCATAAAATCTGCGGCATTCAGGCATTACGCAGTGCTGGAGGCAAAATGCCATAATGAGCCGTGTGGGAATTTTTCACCAACTCTCTGGGAGACGTTAGCATGGTGGTATGCAGGATATGTGGGCAGAAGGTGAGAGGTACAGCCAGGGTGCTAATGTTGGCCCAACGGCCCTGCGTTAACACATGGATCATTACCATAAAGTGGCGTGGGTAAACAGTGCCACTCATTTAGTGTTACAGCCTCATGCAGCAACTGCTGCATCTCTCACTGACCCGCACCTCTCCAGCAGCCAGGGCTCAACAAAATCAGCAGAATGAAGTTGTTGTTACTTACCATCAACTTCAATGTCTTCTATTGCTCCTGATGCTCCTCCTACTCCTCATCACTTGTTGCGACAGGATTCAATCACCGAGGCAATTGCAAAAAACAGCAGCAAGCGTGCATTCATCCAATGGTGCAGAAACTGAACATTCACCTGGCCAAGTTGCTAGTACTACAGTCCTTCCCTTTTCATGTAGTTGACTCTGCACATTTCAGAGAACTGATGGCTTGTGCCCACCCAAGGTGGAGAGTCCCAAGCCGACATTACTTTTCCAAAAAAGCTGTACCAGCCCTGCACACGTATGTTGAGCAGAAGGTGGGCCAGTCCCAGGACCTCTCGGTGTCTTGTAGAGTTCACGTCAGCACTGACGTAGGGAGCCCACTGGGTAAATGTACTTGTATGATTTCTGTCTCCTCATCCTCCACCTTGTCCTCACCTTCCCCTCTAGGCACAGTTCACAGCGGTCCTCCAGCATATCACCTATGCAAAGCTAGGTGTTGTCATATGGTTCTGCACCTGGTCAGCATTGGTGAACATAGCCACACCGGGGAGGAACTGCTCCGTGTCTCCTCACCAACTGGAGATAGGAACCATGGTTACTGATAACGGGAAAAATATTTTGTCTGCGCAGGTTCAGATAGAGTGGAGCCCCTCTTTAATCTCGTTGTCAACCGTTTCCTCAACTCTTCCACTGAATTGCAAGAGCTGTTAAAAATATCCAGGAAACTGTGTATGCACTTCAGCCACTCTTACCATGCAAAACACGCCCTCCTTAGGCTGCAATGGCAAAATTCTCTTCCCCAACATCACCTGATAGGTGATGTTTCCACCCGTTGGAACTCCACGCTCCCTATGTTCGACCACCTGTATAAGCAAAGGAAGGCGGTCAACGATTTCTTAATGCTGCAGATGGACAAGCCTACTCCCCTGTGTAAATTCCATGTTAGTCAGTGGCAGCTCATGCATGACACATGCCGTTTGCTCAGGCCCTTCGAGGAGGCCACTTTATTCGTCAAAACTGCAGGATTTATTATGTCATTCCACTCCACATACTGAGGGGGATGCTAACAAATCTGATTGGCGAGGGGACAAACACCTGGAACCTCCATTTCATGTCCACCTTAGCCCCGAGGAAGATGAACTGGCAGTGGAGGAGGAGGAGGAGATAAATGCCCAGTTATATTATATTAGTAGTGTTTTATCTGTCCAAGCAACAGAAGAGGAGCAGGAAGAGCAGGAGGAACAGAAAGAGCATAAGGAGCAGGAGGCCAGGAGACACAGATTACCCTGACAGACTGTGACAGTATGCAGTGGAGATGGAGGCAGAGAAGCCCTCCAAGTCCCTTGTGCAAATGGCCAGATGCAAGCTGTTATGTTGGTGTAGTGAGATCCGCATTGTCATGATTCGGCAGAGGGATGACTACTGGCTATCCACATTGTTAGACCCTCGCTACCTGTCAAAAATGGGGATATTTTTTAGACCTTCTGAGAGGGATACAAAATGGACTAGTATAGAGACATGTGTAGTCGATTGGTCGCTGCCTACGAGCACCATCGCCTGTCCTCAAGAAAATCTGACCGTGGGACTCTCTCCACTCACGCTCCACTGCCATGACTGGTGTGTGGAGGGAGGATGGGGGAGCGGCACCAGCTCCATATGCAGCAACTTCAGTCTGCAGTCTATGATGAGCAATTTTCTTCCGCCGCCTACTGAAGAAAACAACCCAGCAGCAGCAGGACATGCAGCAGAACCTGAACCAGCAGGTGGTGGCATACTGTCACCCATGATCCAAGATCCCTATGGCTAATGGGCATGCAAACTTGAAGTGTGGCCGCAGCTGACCGAGTTTGCCATGGCTGGAACGCGTCATCGGGTGCTATATAGCACCCAATGACACGTGGTTCGGCTCAGTCTTAGGGCTTATGCACACGACCGTGCCATTTTTTGTGGGCCGCAAATTGCGGATCCGCAAAAAACGGATACCGCCCATGTGCCTTCAACAGGGGGCCCATTATAGAAATGCCTATTCTTGTCGGCAAAAAGGACAAAAATAGGACATGCCTTATCATTTTTGCAGGGCCATGGAACAGAGCCTTTTGCGGACCCCTTGAAATGAATGGTTCCGTATATGGACCATATGCGGAATCAAAATATGGCCCGGGCCGTATACAGAACGCAAAAAACAATTGTGTGCATGGAAGAATGTATATAGCCACTGAGGAAGAGGATTAACCCTCGAAACGCGTCTGGCCTGTTTTTGGAGAGGACCAACTACCCATCTAGACCTAGGAGAAAATCTAAAGAAAGTGTACCAGAGCAAATCGTTCCCTATACGGATCGACACAGACACTGATCCACAATCAGAAGGAGGTCTCGAATCTATCGTGAGCGAACACGAGAGTCGCCGGGTGAATGACACGCAAACCAGACGAGGTTTGATGACGTCAGAGGAAGGCCACGAGACTAACAAACAACGCTGAAATCAAACATCGTTTTCACCATATCCAGCGGTGATCTACAGCGAGCCGCACCGAAGCCGACCACCCAAAAGCAGTGAACATCACGCAGGGGAAGGTAAGAGGGGGAGCATCAGGGGGACGCCCCAGACGCAATCCCTATATACTAATACCTAACCCCAACTACTAATATTCAACCTCCATACTATATTGATTGCCAATATTGGAAATACTGACAGATATTGGGAGATCAACAGATCTATCCTAAGTTTTCAATCTGCTTGTCCGGATATCTTTACTGCACGAGGATTCTCATCACATTGAACAATATTCTGACACTTTGTTTCAGCATTTTTTACTTTGACACTAATTTTTGGAACTTATCTAACTAGTTCATCCACACTATGGACACTCTTTGGAATTATCTTTTGATATTTTGACCTTTTGATATTCGCACACAATTTTCTTATATATTTTGATAATGTATTAGACATTCCAGACATCAAGAGATCAGCGAGATTGAATAACTTTAGATAATAGCTAGAATCATCAGTTATATCCATCAGATATATTTACCAACATTTGTGCAAATATGTTTTAATGTTATATATGTTATTAATATAATTTTAACAAAATTTTGTAGAGATAAACTATTGACAGTATACCAGGTGGTGAGTGCTCATTTTATTTATTGCCTAATTTCAACAATTGTGTGCATGGTCCCTTAGTCAGGGAGACCCACAGAAGAAGGGACAGATAGTGTAGGAACAGGAATTATTTAGTGTTGAAAGGTGTTAGAGATTCAAAAAAGTCCTTTTAAGGACTATTGTTTTATCTGGCTGCCATATACAGTATATTATTAGCGCAACCTGTGCTAAATTGCGTGCAATTGCTTGGCCGCTGCTGACACAACCTCTGCTACATCTGTTGTGTTACATTTGCGCTGTGAAATTCAGCGCAATTGTTTGGCCGCTGGTGACAGCGACATTACCTGCACTACATCTACTGTATAACCTCAGCACATCCTAAATATGAGTGACATTCAGTCAAATTTTTTCACTGCTGGTGGCAGCGACATTACCTGTGCTACATCTCCAGTATAACATTTGCCCATCCTAAATATCAGTGACATTCACTCAAATTTTTTCGCTGCTGGTTTATAAATGGGTGATAAATGTTGTTTGTTGACCAAACCCTTTGCAAACACAGCCTTGCTTGGGCCTAAGGGCATAGCTTTGTTTTAGTTTTTTCATATCTACAATTCAAAACTCATAACTTTTTTATTTTTCTGTTGATACTGTTTGAAGGTATGTATACTGTAGGACAAGCTAAATTTGTATTGTTTTGGGGGACATATAATGTGTTAAACACATTCTATTGCTTTGTATAGAGCTATATGGCTCTACCAAACAGGAACAGACCAAGAGGAGGTGGTATAAGAGCTAGCAGCAGGAAGTGAGTGAGTGTGTAACTGAAGCCGCAAGTGAGGCAGAGACATAGAGTGATTGTCAAAGGAGGGTCCAGACAGTGGGAGAGCCTCAGAAGAGTCAGGGAGATATGTTAATAGTGGAATGTTGTAGCAGCTCCAACCCAGCCCCTGAAAAATGTCTGAGAAGATAGGAGACTATGACAGACAACAGCTATGAGGATAGTGGTTGAGGAGTGTGAGACCGACTTTGTTACTTGGGGTGGAGATGACTTTCAGGTGGATTAGCAATAATTTCTCCTCTGGAGACACTGTTGTGGTATAGAGAGTGCCGTGTGGCAATATGAAGTATCACATGGGGCCTATTAAAGATGTATAAAGCAAGTAGGCCCAAGTGCAGCCACCAAGTGATAGGTAGTGATGAGCGGCAGGGGCTATATTCAAATTTGCGATATTTTACAAATATTTATGCAAATATTCATGATATATTCGTAAATTCGAGATTATTTTCTTGATTTTGAAAAATCGACAATGTAATATTCGCGTAATGCATGCAAAATACAGACGTGGGTTACTTTTGCTAAATTTTCCAAGCTGCTAGAAGTTTCCTGAGACTGTAGAAAATGGTTGGCATGCAGAACATTAAAAATGGCTTTATATGCAGTTAGAGTGCTCCAATATATTCGCGATTGCGCTAATCGGCACTAATGATGCGAGTAATTTGGCGCAATATGTGAAACTTCACATTTTAGCAGGTCTGCATGTATGTATGGACAGCAGAACCTATCACACTACCTAACACACTGCATTGCAACAGCTACACTATATCAGGATATAACCTACACTCACTATCTCCCATTAACTATCTGTATTATATATATAAGCTATCTAACTATCTATATAATGTAGTATGGAAAGCACAGCAATGACACTGGTGTCGATCTCAGAACTTAACAAAAACTGTAGAAAATGGCTGCTGGGGAGGTTCTTATATAGTAAGGGGTAGGCAACTTTCCTATTGGTTGCTAGGGATGTTGCTAAGCTCAGACAAAGACATTGCTGCCTTCTCATTGGCCCACAAGCAAGAAGGGAGGTTACTGATGAAAAAAAAATCTAGAATATTTGAAATTCCGAATATGTATCACTATATTCTAAATATTTGCAAATTCTCGAAGTGCCGATATTCACAATGAATATTCGCGATTCGAATATTCGCGCCCAACACTATTGATAGGTTGGTGATCTGTGGACAGTGTTTGGCACCGTACAAGTTAGTGTTTCTAGAGTGAAACTGCAGCCCTGTGGATCATAGTGGGTCTTAGTGGGCAGTGTGGGACTAGAAGAGAATGAGCATCCAGTGTAGAGATTTGAAGGCTGGCTGCCCTTTGGTCTGAAAATTGGCCTATTTTATTCCTCAGAATTTGGTTGACTGGTAGAATCTAGGGAATGGGGTTGTTAACCCAACAGGCTCTTAGTAAGGCTACTTTCACACTTGCATTCAGAGCGGATCCGTCTGAGACGGATCCGCTCATATAATGCAGACGGTGGCTCCGTTCAGAACGGATCCGTCTGCATTATATTGTAAAAAAAATTCTAAGTGTGAAAGTAGCCTGAACTGATCCGTCCAGACTTTACATTGAAAGTCAATGGGGGACGGATCCGTTTGAAGATTGAGCCATATTGTGTCATCTTCAAACGGATCCGTCCCCATTGACTTACATTGTAAGTCTGGACGGATCCGCTTGCCTCCGCACGGCCAGGCGGACACCCGAACGCTGCAAGCAGCGTTCAGGTGTCCGCCTGCTGAGCGGAGCGGAGGACAAACGGTGCCAGACTGATGCATTCTGAGCGGATCCGCGTCCACTCAGAATGCATTAGGGCTGGACGGATGCGTTCAGGGCCGCTTGTGAGCCCCTTCAAACGGAGCTCACAAGCGGACACCCGAACGCTAGTGTGAAAGTAGCCTAATAAGCCAAATGTCAGACTATATCTCCTTCCTCCAATGTAGGTGGTCTGGGCCCATACTCTCATTCCGCAGGATGTTTGACGATGCAAACCTTGTGAAAGTTGCACATACCCCAAAATGGCACCAATAAATACTAAAGTTTGCCCTGCAAAAACAAGCCCTTATACAGCTATGTAGATGAAAATAGTGAATAAAAAATTATGGCTGTCAGAAAATGGCGATGCAAAATACATTTTTTTTTTCAAAGGTTTTTATTTATTTTTCTATTAAAAGGCAGAAAAAACTACAAATTTTGCATTTACTGACCTACAAAACAAGGATGTCATTAATTTTTTAGTGCACAGTGACCACTGTAATATGAAAGCCTAAGAAACCTTCTGAAATTGTGAGTTTTTTCCAATTTCACCGCACAATTTTTTTTCCAATATTAAATGGTACTATTAAAAAATACTACTTGTCCTGCAAAATGTAAGCCCTCATATGACTATATGAATGAAAAATATAAAAATGTGTGGCTTTTTGAAGGTAGAAATGAATAAACAAAAAACACAATAACAAAAATGATCCCACTCCTTAGGCTCCTTTCACATCACAGTTTGATGACGTCACTGCACTCATCACATGGTCCATCACATGATCGTTTACCATGGTGATGGATCATGTGACGGACCATGTGATAAGCGTAGTGAAGTCACCACAGGTCCTTTTCCTGTGCACAGCAAAGATGAAGACTAGGCTACTTTCACACTGGCGTTTTGGCTTTCCGTTTGTGAGATCCGTTCAGGGTTCTCGCAAGCGGTCCAAAATGGATCAGTTTTGCCCTCATGCATTCTGAATGGAAAAGGATCTGCTCAGAATTCATCAGTTTGCCTCCATTCAGTCTCCATTCCGGTCTGCTTGCAACGTTTTGGTGTCCGTCTGACGAAACTGAGCCAAACGGATCCGTTCTGACACACAATGTAAGTCAATGGGACGGAACTGTTTTCTGTGACACAATCTGGCACAATAGAAAACGGATCCGTCCTCCATTGACTTTCAATGGTGTTCAAGACGGATCCGTATTGGCTATGTTAACGATAATACAAACGGATCAGTTCTGAACGGATGCAGACATTTGTATTATCTGAACCGATCCGTCTGTGCAGATCCATGACGGATCAGTACCAAGCGCGAGTGTGAAAGTAGCCTTAGAAAGAGATTGTCATGTACTATATGATGTATGATTTTCATTTTTTACATTAGTCATGGGATAACTCCTTTAAGGGAACATTACTGGCACTCTGCTTTAGGCCTCATGCACACGGCCGTTGTTTGGGTCCGCATCCGAGCCGCCGTTTTGGCGGCTCAGATGCGGACCCGTTCATTTCAATGGAGCCGTAAAAGATGCGGACAGCACTCCGTGTGCTGTCCGCATCCGTGGCTCCGTTCCGCGGCACCGCAAAAAAGTATAACATGTCCTATTTGCGGACAAGACTAGGCATTTATATTGCCGGCGCTCATTCCGTTCCGCAAATTGCGAAAGGCAACATGGGCGCCTTCCGTTTTTTGCGGATCCGGAGTTTGCGGACCTCAAAAAGCGGCACAGTCGTGTGCATGAGACCTTAGTGTAATATTTAAGCTTACTATGGTGACATAAGACAAATGCATTATTTGTATGCCGAGATTTGGACTGTGTAGTTCTGACAACCAACGACAACTTTAATCAATCAAGAGCTCGAAATGAAACACCCCAATAACTTTTTTCTGTATCTAAATAAAGCTAAAATGCCTATGCACTATGATTCCGACCTGACATTTCTGAACTGACTGTTCCTTGTTACTTTCCTGTTGTCTAACAATAGTAACAGTCCACACACCTGTACAAATAATATAACTATTACCTAGTGTTGACACCCACCCTTTTTCTCTATATTATAATAATAGTGGCTGTTGAATTGCAGATTGAAAATCTAGTGGTAACATAGCTTGTTTGTTTATCTCCTGGCAGTAGGTTACCACATCTACTTTTGATAAAGCTGAGCTGACATCCTTGTTCAGCAGGATCCCCCTCCTACAGGTTCCACAGGTGTTCCACAATAACACCTGTTTCATGGAGAACAAATACGATTTGTTTCAATATGCATATTACCCTGGTAGTCTGACAACATTTCCACAGTATACACACTGAGCTGTTTGTCTTAAACTTTCAGTGAATCCAAACAAGCACAAGCCTGCTAGACTGGACATACTGTAGATGCATGGACATCTGCTGGACCTGAGGCTTCTTAAAGGAAACTACTATATCAGTGACTCAGGGTTTAACCAGGTATGGGAATAAAGATTAAAATTGTTCTATAGAATAATAATTTCTCGATGACATTTAGATAACTTATTGGTAGTGTTGAGCGAATCAAGCTTCGGATCCAAGATCCGAAGTCAATTTGCGTAAAAACTTCATCTCTGTACAGTATGAGGCCTCATGCACACAACCGTTGTTTGAATTCACCTCAATGGGGCTGCAAAAGATGTGGACAGCAGTGATGGCCAGTTCGCATTGTTCACCCGCGAACATATGCGGGCTGATATCTTTTTTCACAAGTCCGGCGAGGCACAGGTAAGCCCTTACCTGTGCCTGTGCGCGAGCTGGTCTGAAAACAAGTGCGGTCAGCGGGAGCAGGCAGTTCCGAGAACAGCCACCGGGGGCCTTCATCGGCATTTGTTTTCAGACCGGCTTGTGGCACAGGCACAGGTAAGGGCTTACCTGTGCCTTGCCGGACTTGTGAAAAAAGATATCAGCCCGCATATGTTCGCGGGCGAACAATGCGAACTGGCCATCACTGGTGGACAGCACTCTGTGTGCTGTCCACATCCGTTGCTCCGTTCCGTGGCCCCACAAAAAATAGGAATTGAACATGTCCTATTCTTGTCCGTTTTGTAGACAAGAATAGGCATTTCTATAATGGGCGGCCCGTTCTGTAATTGCAGAATGCACATGGGCGGTATCCGTGTTTTGCTGATCTGCAATTTGTGGACCGCAAAACACCTGTAGCGTTAAAATGTACGGCCTCCGACGAGGTGAAATTCGTTAAAACTTCGGCCATCGATTTTTAAACTTGAAAACCATTTTAAACAGGAATCTAAAGCAGCTTCAGTACCAGCTGATACCTCAGTACTAAAGCGGACATCAAATCCAAGTGTTAAAATGGGTTTTCAAGTTCTAAAATCAAAGTCCGAAGTTATTCACCGAAGTCCCGCAAGACTTCTGTGGTAACAAATTTCCCTCCTTGGAGGCTTGAAGTTTTGAGCAAATCGACTTTGCATCTGGGATCTAAAGCTTGATTCGCTCAACACTAATTATTGATATCACCTTCAGAAAGCTGTGAACAAGCTTTCTTAAAGGGGTTATCCATGAATAATATAAAAAAATGAATATCAGACCTCATAATAGTAAATGACAATGTCTTTCTAGAACCAGTCCAGAGATCTCCCCATTCATTGTTCTAACTGATTTGCTAGATTTATTTCAAGCTGGCAGCTCAGGGGACATCTACTTTCTGCAGGAGCTCTCTCCTTGTTACAGCTCAGGATTTGTCCTTTCTCAGGTGGTGTGTCCTTTCTGCTGCAGGTCTTTTGCTGTAACTGTCACATCCAGCTGAAGGATGGAGCAGAGAGAGCATGCACATCCACTTCAGCAATGAGGTGGATGAAGAAATAAGGACAAGAATAAACAGCAGGTGGCGCTATACAGCTGCATTTTATTGAATAGCTTAGTGGCTAAATGCAATTTCAAAAGTATTCAGAGCCAGTGTTTGGTTTGAAAAATGTAGAATATTTTTTGTAGAACAACCACTTTAATGATATTGTCAACTTTTACGTAACCCATTAACAATTTTTTTTAGTGTATGTGTCTAATTGGGAAGTGTATACTGCCCATGTAGCTGCTCTCAAAAGACAGAAAGTCAACATATTTTAGACCTAGTGGCCAGTGCAAAAACTGCATGATTTTCTTATAAAAATAAGTATAATATATATAAATATATACAAGTATAAGTAAAAATCTATATAAATATAGAAACGGAAAATTATAATATTCACTTGAAATTCAAAAAAAATATGCTGAACATAAAAACATGAACAAATCAGGTCATTTTCTGATGGCATGTTCCATTTAAGGTGGTCATACATAAGAGAATTAATTCTCCTGACCCTGACGATTTTGGAACAATGGAACTTATGTTTTGTAGAAGCAGCCTGACGGTCCCCTGACATTCCCATCGGGGGAGAAAAATGTATAGGTCATATTGGGTTGCAACATCACCATGCTCTGGTTCGAAGACGAGCTGCTGCCAGAAATGACTTGCAGTGCCTTATTCTGCTCTAAACATGCACGCTTGGCCCAACTAAGCATGTTAATGCTCTAATGTTCTACAGAAGCAGGTGTACTACTATTGCCATAGTGACTTGTCCACCTGTATGATAATGTAGTAAGAGTAGAGACACAATGGACTGCTAAATTAATAATTTAGGTGAAATATTTATGTGTGTACCATTCCAGGAAAATGTCTTATATGGACAGTGAAAGCTGCTAAATAAATTATTTAGGTTATATTTACGTTAAAATTTGAGGATTATTTTTCCTTCTGTGAAGCAGGTAAAGCACTCTGCTATGTTGCTTAATGCATTTTGCAGTTTGATGGTATCCTTTTCCCCACTTTATGTCAGGGCATCTGAAAAGTGGAATGGAAGTAAACCAGGTGAATCTCCCTTTACAAAACATCAGCCAAAGCAGTCAAAACTAAAGGGATTTAAGGATCATGCACACAAAAGTATTTTTGGTGCGCATCCAAACCGGATCCAACACTGCTGGATGCAGACGGAATTTCCGGTGGATCGCATTATATTTAACGGGTCCGGCAGACATCCCGTCCGCATCCGGCAGTGCTGGATCCAGTGAATTCAGTGTTGGTATGAAAATAGCCTAAATGTAACAGAGCCTGACGTTGTTCCAGGGGCCTCTAAACACTGTGTGGGTCATTTAATATTGGTAGTACACCACTTTTTGGCATAATTTTGTCGCAGATTTGGTCGCAAAGGGGTTTTAGGCCGAATCTGCAATTTTTTACCGCTCACGCCACTTTTCTGAGGTGGTAGAAAAGGAGATGTGGCATGGGTGCAGAAGAGGGCGGGGCTGGCTGCCCCGTCTTATTCATCATTTTTCTTGCCCATTCTTGGTGTGGAAAATTGTCTTAAACTACGCAAGCAAGGGAGCTGGCATACTTTAAATTGTGTCGCACAAACAGCTGCACCATGCGTCAAAGTTATGTAGAGGCCTCTACTTAAAGGGAGTCTGTCACCTCCATATGGCCATATACAGTGCTTACATGGCTCTGTAGCAAACCTATACAGGATTGTAACGGTACCTTTGTCTTTGTCTTTAGACTTGCACCAGCAGGAAAAACTATGTTAAATTCATATGCAAATGAGCACTCACAAGTGCCCAGGGGAGGGGTTCAGTGTGTAGGTGCCCAGACTGCTCTGCCTTCTTTTCACTTTACTCCTCCCCATTCTCTGCCTTTGCCCTATCAAAGAGGCAAAAGACTTGGAGGGCGGGCAAAGGCAGAGACTGGGGAGGAGTAAAGTGAAAAGAAGGCAGAGCAGCCTGGGCACCTACACACTGAACGCCGCCCCTGGGCACTCATGAGTGCTCATTTGCATATGAATTTAACATAGTTTTTCCTGCTGGTGCAAGTCTAAAGACAAAGACAAAGGTACCGTTACAATCCTGTATAGGTGTGCTGCAGAGCCATGTAAGCACTGTATATGGTCATATGGAGGTGACAGACTCCCTTTAACTTTGGCGCATCCAGCACCAGCGGAGGAGGATTAAGACTGTAGTCTAAATCGCCAGTCTTAATAAATGGCTCCCTGTTTCGTTATCTTGGGAACATATAACATTATCAATAGATAAAATATTTTTTGATATTAGGGGAAGTTGTATGGGTAGTGGAGGGACAAAAAGCAGAAGGATGCGCCACTAATAGTTTGTAACAAATCCTCAGTTGCAACAAATGTATATAATGTATTGCGTGAAAATCATATTTACTATTATTTTACTCCTAAATAATCCTAATTTTAAGAAACATAATAATATATAGCACTATAAAAACAACAGTAAAGGGATCTCTCTACCCTTTAAGTACAGGGATATTATTAAAGATTAATCATGGAGGGTTGAGTTGGAAGCAATAGGGACAAGCCTTATACATATTTTATAAGCTTCCTGTGGTGATCTAAAGTAACTGTACATACCAAGATGTACATAGTTTTTACAAATTCCAAAGACAAATAAAAGAAATAGTATTATTCTAGTAGATGTCCATCGATGCATGATAAAAAATTATTCAACACAGCATAAAAGCATACGTGTTTATATACATGATAAATGATAACACGACAAACACAAAATAACTGAAATAGCCTATGCTAAATAATTCTAAATGATGAATTTAAAGTACATTCTGTTACAATAACAATGGTTATTATAAGCATCAAATTAATCTGATTCTTAAAGAAAAGTCACATTCATGTATTAGGCCTATTGCACACGGCGTTTTTTTTTTTCCGTTTACTGGCCATTTTTTGCGTTCCGTATACGGTCCGTATACGGAACCATTCATTTCAATGGTTCCGCAAAAAAACCGGAATGTACTCCATATGCATTCCGTTTCCGTATTTCAGTTTTTCCGTTCCGTTTTAACATAGAACATGTCCTATTGTTGCCCGCAAATCAGGGTCCGTGGCTCTATTCAAGTCAATGGATCCGCAAAAAAAACGAAACACATACGGAAATGCATCCGTATGTCTTCCGTTTCCGTTCCGTTTTTTCCTGAACCATCTATTGAAAATGTTATGCCCAGCCCAATTTTATCTATGTAATTACTGTATACTGTATATGCCATACGGAAAAACGGAACGAAAAAACGGAACAGAAACGGAAACACAACGGAAACAAAAAACGGAACAACGGATCCATGAAAAACGGACCGCAAAACACTGAAAAAGCCATACGGTCGTGTGCAATAGGCCTTACAAAGATGCACAAGTAATAAACTTACAGTTTGAACTGTATTAAAGTGATCCCATGTACAACTGAGCTCAAAGTGCAAAGGTTTAAATAAGTTACAAGTTTTACTTTTACCCATAAAACTATATATCAATCTGCTCAGCAACTTCAGTTCTGTAACTTGCTGTGTGTATTGATTGATGTCTAAGTTCCATGCATTGTTTGTCCCTGCGCCAACTACGTCACAGTAAGGAAGCCGGCACCAGGAGCGCGGCCTTCACTCACTGTGCCTGCGCTGAATACAGAAGTGAACGGCGCAGGCGTGGGATTTCCTCAACGATGCATGGAACTTCGACATCAATCAAGAGGAGCGGGGCGGGCAGAACAGAGGAACTGGGCGGGATAAAGGGTGAGTAGACCGAGCCTCCAGGTGCTGAATCTACGCCCACATAGCACCTAGAGTTGCATTAGCATATTCTAAAAGTGTGTATTTTAGCAGAACGGCTGCAGGGACAAATGCAAAAAACATACTGTTATGTAGTGCTGACATTAGCGCATCGCTAATGTCAGTCAGCTACATAACAGTAATTCTGATGGTAGAAACCCTTTAATGGAATACCCCTTTAAGTCAATGGGACACTTATGTTAATTGTTTTTTGATAGGCTTGAGCTAATTGAGCTACGGCTCTTAGATCCAAAGTTGATATGTTCGAAAAACTTCATTTTTGAATGGGACCACAATCTGGAAGGTGCGGTGCGGAATGGAGGCACAAAACATTAAGCTGAATGGGTCTGCATCCGACTGGTGCCTGAGCATTGGGGACCGAAAGTTGCAATGGTCGTGTGCATGAGCCCTTAAAGTGGTTCTGGAAAAAAATCTGAAAGTGGCCTCATATTGTACGGGGGTCTAAATTAGGCTAGTTTCACTGCTGTGGTGTGAATTCTGGCAGGCTGTTCGGCAAACACTGCTGGGAATATGCCGGACACACAATGCTGCACGCTGCTGAAACTCTGCATTGTACTTATACTTATACTTAATGGTGCCAGCAGGCATTCTGTCTGCATCTGGCAGTGACGGATCTGGTGAATTCCGGCAGGCTGTTCTCTACTGGAACAGCCTGCCGGAATTCAAACCACAGCTGTGAAATTAGACTTGTGCTTGTATTTATGTACAGTATACTAATAAACCTATGTACACATGAAAGGTGGCCATTTCAAACAGGGAAGTAGAACTTTAATTCTGATGTCTCAGGAGATTAGCTATTGGCCCAATGCATTTCTCCCCAGGTAGTATATTTCCGGGGTTCATCAGAGGCTCTTACTATAGAAAAACAAATGGGGGATAGTTGGTAAATTAAGACAACCTTAGATATTGATAATTGGATTGCAGGACAATATTGCTCACTGACAATATATAGTTATTAAATGCAGGAATTTAATCTGCTTAGTAGAGTATGAGAATAATGACTGGTTAGATAACTAGTGTAACTTGATAATGATAACTATGTCATGTTACAGACAGTTCACATATATACTACAAATTATGTATTGTTATGTACTATATATTTTACTGTTTGCTTCTTTCTGTAGTTCTCAGCAAAGAATGGTTGGCAAAGGATGGCAGGAACAGGGTTAACCACCCTGTTCCTCACCTCTTGGTGGGAGTGGGCTGAGTAACCTCAGTGAGGAGAGGAAGCAATCTGCAGTGCTCCTCTTCCTGATAGAGGATTCTTTAAGAAGCACTACAGCCAAAAGTCTCAAGTAAAGACTTGAGGACAAGAGAGCAGAGTGAACAGCACTGATCAGCATCTACAGACCCTGCTGTAAGGTGAAGGACTACAGCTAAACCAGCCATCACCAAACAACCACTAAGCCAGCATTACCTAAGTGTTTAATTGCCACCAGACCCATCTCATTTATCATTTTCTATGCCGGTTTTAGGCATAGAAAACATTCTAAAACTATGCCAGCAAGGAAGCTGGCATAGATTTAGACCAGTGGTGGATGCACCAAAGTTATGTTGAGGTTGGCGCCTCTGCATAAGTTTGGTGTATCCACTGTGAGCGCAGGAGACATTAAGACCAGCGTTTAAAATGCCAATCTTAATAAATGACCCCCCATGTGTTTTGTATATGGGCAATGTCTCTTTGTCTTACATAAAAACCATGGAAATCTCCATGTTAGGTCACTTGTACACCACCATTATCTAGTAAATTATAGCATAATTAAGCAAAAAAAAATATCTATTTCACTTAAAGAAAGACTGGGCCTGTGAAATGGATGCCAACTGTATGCAAATGTACTCCTGTTTTGATGGATTTATCTATGATCACATATATTCAATATAAAACATTGATAAGCTAGTAGAAAACAAAGTCACTGTTTTTCCATTGGCTGCATATATATTTATATTTATATCAGTCCGGCCACATACTGTAATTTTATATTTTGTATACTCCTGACAAGGCATACTTTCATTGACTGGTGGTCAGGGAAGCTGTGGGAAGAGATTTATTAAACCTCTATGGTAATTTACTGCCATATAAGAGTCAAACATTTTGGCCCAAGTCTGGGACTGCACCAAAATTTGGGACTTTTCCCCCTTTCCAACACCCTGACCACTTTTGTAAAAAGTAGGAAAGACCTAGGCAGAAGTAGGCGCACATTACACTTAAATTCTACTCCAGCTCCTGCCTGGAGTAATTTTCAGTCCTGGTGTATGGGTGGCCTGAAACGCGCCAGTATGATCAATAATTGTAGCTCAGCTCATGCTAACTCAGGACAAATGAATACCAGTCTTAATAAATCTCTCCCATAGTTATTTGTACATATTCTGACTTGACTTGTAATTCTGCCAGTATGGCCGACAAACACTGATCTATATTTTGTATGCACATTTGGCAGTATTCAGACTCAAAGAAGGAAGTTTCAAATTGAACATTAAATTAACTTCCTTATGCTGTCAATTTGGATTTAGCTTAAATGATTTTGGCTGATGCCCATTGTACAATAAAAGTCTATGTTTAGCTGATGCCTTAGGGAAATGTATATGTTTTAATGTATAACTTACCATTGTGGCATGCATTTTGGGCAGTTATCATTATAAAGATATCGATTTACTTTCATGATTAGAAAGAATACATTTTTGAGAGCAATGATTTGTGCCCATTAGGAAAAATGTACTAGTGTAAAAATACGGATGGATTGGAAATTTAAAGTGGCCCTGGTTAAAAAAAAAATTGACTGACAGGTTTGGCCTACACGAGTAGGCAGGGTCAACTCAAGCAGGCAGGGTGAGAAATACCATAAAGGGAGCAGTATTATTGTGCTGAAATTTTTTATTTGGCTCAGTGCAGCACAAAATACTGCTCCAGAAGTACAGCACAATGTACTGCCCCAGAAGAACCAAAAACTTTCCTAAAAGATGCCCCTCTGTAGTGGTCAGACATAGTCAGCAGGCTGAGTTGTAACCAGGAGCAAACAGCGCAGGACTGAAGGATGAGGCAGAGGCCAAGTCAAACAAGCAATAGGTCAGGTCAGGAGGCACAGGTACAGGTCAGGCAGTCCGGGTTGGCAACAGGAGAGTCAAGGCAAGCAGGCAGGGATCAAACAGGTAGCAGAGTCCAGAAACACAAGCATGGCTCAAGTACACAGGAACACAAGCAGAGAAATCAGCAACCATTGCACTGCTTGCAGGACCTTGACACTAAGGCATCTGGAAAGGGGGCTGAGCCACTTATATACATGCAGGAGGGCTAGGATTGGGCAGCGAGATCACATAATTTAACCCATAAAGTACAGGAAGCAGATCACAGTTGAACACGGCGCCCAAGACCGCGATGGTAAGCAGAACAGCGGCGCACAGTAGCCGCTGTTACATGCCCCCAGTAATGTCCCTATAGTATCCACAATAATGTTCCTTCTGACCCAAGTAATAATGCCCCCAGTAATGCACCCAATTGCCCCCAGTAATGTCCCTCCCCCAGTAATGCCCCTGTAGTGGCCAAAGTAATTCCCCCCTGCCCCCATTAATGTACCTATGGTGCCCACAGTAATGCACCCCCTTGCCCCCAGTAATGTCCCTATAGTACCAACGGTAATGCTCCTCATTGCCCCCAGTAATGTCTCTATAGTGCCTACAATAATGCCCCACCTGCCCCCAGTAATGTCACTATAGTCCCACAGTAATAGTAACAGGAGGGGTAAGGAGCGCTACACAGCGTCAGAGTCGCAGTAATACCCCCTTGACCCCAGTAATGACCCTATAGTGCCCAGAGTAATGCCCCACTCCCCCCAGTAATGTCCCTATAGTGCCCACAGTAATGCCTCTCATGGCCCCAGTAATATACCTTTAGAGCCCACAGTAATGAACCCATTGCCCCCAGTAATGTCCCTATAGTACCCACAGTAATGCCCCCCTTCCCCAGTAATATACCTATAGTGCTTACAGTAATGCACCACATTGCCCCCAGTAATGTCCTTATAGTACCCAGAGTAACGCCTCCAGTAGTGTCCCTATAGTGCCCACAGTAATACTTCTCATGTCCCAAGTAATGTCCCTATAGTGGCCACAGTAATGCCCCCCAGTCCTCATTAATATACCTATAGTGTCCACAGTAATGAACCCCATTGCCCCCAGTAATGTCCCTATAGTGGCCACAGTAATTTCCCTCCTGCCCCCAGTAATGTTCCTTTAGTGGCCAAAGTAATTCCTCCCTGCCCCCATTAACGTCCCTTTAGTGCCCACAGTTATGCATCCCAATTGGGGATTTACATTGACCCTCATCAGATGTTTATTAGGGGGAATGGATTGGCCACCTAAATTAGGTACAACACGGTTGCCCCCACACATATTAATCCTTTAAGCCTCTGCGCCGTCATTGATAACCATTTAAGAGTATTATTAGTTAGCTGCCCTTGTCTTTGATGGCCACCAAACTACTGGGCTTGACCACCACGAGGGTTGGACATTTGTCCTCGGCTCATCCACGATCAAAAACCCGAGCATGCAATTGTAACTATCACAGCAAGTCCCAGGACAAATATATATTCAATAGTAACATTGATTGCATGGTTCTAAAATTGCCCACTTAACTAGGCCTAAGGCCTCATGCACACGACCGTTGTGTGCATCCGTGGCCATTGTGCCGTTTTCCGTTTTTTTTCGCGGACCCATTGACTTTCAATGGGTCCGTGGAAAAATCGGAAAATGCACCGTTTTGCAGCCGAGGCCGTGATCCGTGTATCCTGTCCGTCAAAAAAATATGACCTGTCCTATTTTTTTGACGGACAACGGTTCACGGACCCATTCAAGTCAATGGGTCCGTGAAAGAACACGGATGCACACAAGATTGGCATCCGTGTCCGTGATCCGTGGCCGTAGGTTGCTTTCATACAGACGGATCCGAAGATCCGTCTGCATAAAAGCTTTTTCTGATCTAAGTTTTCACTTCGTGAAAACTCATTTCCGACAGTATATTCTAACACAGAAGCGTTCCCATGGTGATGGGGACGCTTCTAGTTAGAATACACTGCAAACTTGGTACAAGACTGCCCCCTGCTGCCTGGCACCACCCGATCTCTTACAGGGGGATATGATAGCACAATTAACCTCTTCAGGTGCGGCACCTAAAGGGGTTAATTGTACTATCATATTCTCCTGTAAGAGATCAGGGCTGCCAGGCAGCAGGGGGCAGACCCCCCCCTCCCCAGTTTGAATATCGTTGGTGGCACAGTGTGTGCCCATCGCCCCCCCCTTCCTCCCTCTATAGTTAAAAATCGTTGGTGGCACAGTGTGTGCCCATCGCCCCCCCCCTTCCTCCCTCTATAGTTAAAAATCGTTGGTGGCACAGTGTGTGCCCATCGCCCCCCCCTTCCTCCCTCTATAGTTAAAAATCGTTGGTGGCACAGTGTGTGCCCATCGCCCCCCCCCCTTCCTCCCTCTATAGTTAAAAATCATACTTACCTGCTTGCTGCTGCGATGTCTGTGACCGGCCGGGAGCTCCTCCTACTGGTAAGTGACAGTTCTTTAGCAATGCACCGCACAGACCTTTCACTTACCAGTAGGTGGAGCTCCCGGCCGGTCACAGACATCGCAGCAGCAGGCAGGTAAGTATGAATCTTCTACAATTGTACTATTGCTAAGTAACCATGGCAACCAGGGATGCAGTAGCTTCCTGGTTGCCATGGTTACCGATCGGAGCCCCAGCGATTAAACTGGGACTCCGATCGGAACTCCGCTGCCACCAATGATGGGGGGGGGGGGGAGATGGAGGGGGGCGATGGTGGGCACACACTGTGCCACCAACGATTTTTAACTATAGAGGGAGGAAGGGGGGGGCGATGGGCACACACTGTGCCACCAATGATTTTTAACTATAGAGGGAGGAAGGGGGGGGGCGATGGGCACACACTGTGCCACCAACGATTTTTAACTATAGAGGGAGGAAGGGGGGGGCGATGGGCACACACTGTGCCACCAACGATTTTTAACTATAGAGGGAGGAAGGGGGGGGGCGATGGGCACACACTGTGCCACCAATGATTTTTAACTATAGAGGGAGGAAGGGGGGGGCGATGGGCACACACTGTGCCACCAACGATATTCAAACTGGGGAGGGGGGGGTCTGCCCCCTGCTGCCTGGCAGCCCTGATCTCTTACAGGAGAATATGATAGTACAATTAACCCCTTTAGGTGCCGCACCTGAAGAGGTTAATTGTGCTATCATATCCCCCTGTAAGAGATCGGGTGGTGCCAGGCAGCAGGGGGCAGTCTTGTACCAAGTTTGCAGTGTATTCTAACCTGAAGCGTCCCCATCACCATGGGAACGCCTCTGTGTTAGAATATACTGTCGGAAATGAGTTTCACGAAGTAGCTCATATCCGACAGTATATTCTAACGTAGAGGCGTTCCCATGGTGATGGGGACGCTTCAAGTTATGTTCGGGTGTCCGCCTGGCCGTGCGGAGGCAAGCGGATCCGTCCAGACTTATAATGTAAGTCAATGGGGACGGATCCGTTTGAAGATGACACACTGTGGCTCAATTTTCAAACGGATCCGTTCCCATTGACTTGCATTGTAATTCAGGACGGATCCGTTTGGCTCCGCACGGCCAGGCGGACGCCAAAACGACTTTTTTTTCATGTCCGTGGATCCTCCAAAAATCAAGGAAGACCCACGGACGAAAAAACGGTCACGGATCACGGACCCGCGGACCCCGTTTTTTCGGACCGTGAAAAAAAACTGTCGTGTGCATGAGGCCTAAAGTTGAATTTGCTGAATAGTCTATTAACATAATGGAGACCATCTATAAATGGATTTTTATTGAATTAGCAATCAACCTTTACTATAGCTCTGCAGATGAAGATCATTTCCCTAAAACAAGAACTGATGAGGTAAAATTCTATAAAAAACATAATATTAATGCAATATACTAAGACCGGATAAACAGAAAAGTGATAGGGTAATGTGAGTGGATATTTACATGGTAAATAACACTGAAAAATACATGTCTATCTAGTTCATCCTATTATGAAGTATTGATCCAGAGGAAATCAAATAAACATCTGTGAGGTAGTTAGTAATTGTCATCCTGCAAGGGGGAGAAAAAAATCCTTCTTGAGTCCTAATTTGACAATCCGAATAAATCACTGGATCAACCCCCCATTTAATATAATCTATAAACATAATTTAAAGATTGAAACATCCTATGCCATACTTCAGCCTCACTGCCCTTACAGTTAGAAAGACCTCTAGTAAGCTGATGATAAAATGATCTTTGCTCATTAGACACATCTCTTTAATAACCGTTGATATATTACACTTTTTAACTGTAAGACGTTCCGGTCCCAAGACCCAAGTAATATAAAAGAAAATAAGGAAAGAAGATTTCAGACTACTTGCAACGTAAAAATGATTTACAACCAAATTGCTGGCAGGCTGGAGAGGGAGAGGTTCATACTTCTTAACCATGGTGGGATATGGTAGTGAGGGGTTAACAGTACTTTTTTTTGGTGGCCTAGGGTAGTAAAGCAATTATTAGTTATTTTGCTAGTGGTGTAAGATAGGAAAGAGGGTTAATACGCCTAATAATACTAATAGCCACTAGCCGCAGCTCATTCAGTGCCATTCTACCCATCATATCTGTGGTTAGCGTATTCCATCCAAAGAACCAGACCACCAGCAGGATGGCGGCTCTGCCTACAGTTCTAGTAGACCCTGCTAAATCTGTATTTGCATGCGTTAAAGAGAGGGGGGAGTTCAGATAGATCAGCCATATTTGGATGCACACACCTTTTGACATACTTTTTCCGAGCAAAAATTGCATCTTCTATTAAAAAAATATTGAATGAACTCATAGAAGATTAGTTTACTAAACTAGAATAGGACTAATGTTGCTAGTCCTCCTTTTTTCTGGAATTTAGAGCCATTATCCACACAGTAAAGGTTGTATCGCTGCTGGAAATCTAAGTAATTAAAGGGGTTGTTTGACATAATTAATAATCTTGGACAATCCCTACAATGTTTTTTAAAAAAAATATCATATACTCACTTGTTTCTCTAGCTCTGTTCTATGAGACGCTGGTCTGGTACTCCTGGTACTCTGTCTTCAATCAGGGGTGGTGGCCTGCCTGGATATAGCATGCCACTGCTGCAGCCAATAACTGTCCTCAGCTTTTGGCTTCTGAGAACAGGGACTGACTGTTGTGGCCATGTGTCGTATCCAAGCACGAAATTGCTGCTGTTTGAAAACCAACAGCATTGGGAGATGTGGAGGAGCACCAGAGAGAACAGTGCTGGAATAAGGGTAAGTATATGATGACTTTTTTTATCTTAAGATATTGTCTGGGTTGAGATTTTTAATTATCTTGGCGGACCCCTTTAAGGGGGCTGCAACCCACCAATCATGCACTGGTTGCTGCATAGGAGCTATGATATTTATTTTCTAAAATGAAAGGTCCCTATTTAATAAGCAGTGATGGGCTTCCTAACAAAAACAACCAACAACCGATGGTGCCCTTCATTTAGGTCAGTAGTATGCACCCAAAGAGATTATAATTAGTGCAATTATTCATGTGAACAGAATATTTGAACTGTAGTAGTTGCATTATCTACCTTGAAGTTTATCATGCATACATTATGATTTATCCACATAGAACATATATGGTGAATAATGGGTCATTTATCAAATTGGTGTAAAGTAGAACTATAATAAATGACCCCATAAATGTCTGGCCAAAAGCAGGGAAGACAAGGAGTACAGGAGAGAACAGCTCCCAGAGGAGGATTCCAAGACATCACGTGAAGCTGTAAGTACTTTGTAAGCTTTAGCTAAATCTATTAACTACAAATGTATTTACTGTAAAGACTACTGTGCCATTTTATTTATATTTTTTTTAACGCTCCAACATACTCTGCAGTACATACGGCGCTCACAATTTAAATTCCCTATTTTAGGGTACATGCAAACGATCGTAGTTTGGACCTGTGTTCGATACACATTTTTTGCAGATCGTCCATGGACCCATTCATTTCTATGGGTTCTGTTTTTTTTTTTTTATGTCTTTCTATTAAGCCCTTGCATGGGCAGGGGTTAAAAGGGAGTTTGGAATGGCAGGCCTTGGAGCCTTCACAAGGTCCCAGGCTGCCATGACAACCAATTGGCACAGGAGGTGATTGGGAGTCAGAGGCGGCCCTTTCCTTGAGTTACAGGCACTGCCTACCTATCCATTATATCACTTTTATCTGGCATTACTTAGCAGCTGTCTCCTCTGCAGTCTCTGAAAGGGGGGGCTGGCAGGAGAGGAGTTCTAATAAAAAGAGAAAGAAGCATTTAGAAAGATATTTTATAAAGTTTCTTACATTTGCTTCTACAGTGTTGTTTTACAAAAACAAATGAAACAACGGTTTTACTTTTTAAGGAATTTCATTTTATCCACCAGTCTCGGTCTCTGTTGGTGATCCTGAGCTGTATTTTTAGACTGATGTGAAATTAGAAGCCATTGCTAGAGAAACATAAGTCACTCACTGATGATCAACCTACAACATATCAGAGTGTTTGATCTGAGAGCTGAGATCCTGAAGATGACCTCTGCAAGACTATGCCATGTTTTCCATAGAGATGGCAGTAAAAGTCCTGACACAGCTTATGAACAAGAATGGCAGTGTTTCTGGAACAAAGACTTTTTTTTTTTCTAATATTTTGTACCAAAGCCCTAGAGTGATATCTCCAGCTATGTAAGGCCTCTTTCACACCACTGTTTTTTTTTCCCCAGTTACGGGCCGTTTTTTTGCGTCCCGTATAGCGTTCGTATACGGAACCATTCATTTCAATGGTTCCGCCCAAAAAAAGGAATGTACTCCGTATGCATTCTGCTTCCGTATTTCTGTTTTTCCGTTCCGTTGAAAGATAGAACATGTCCTATTATTGCCTGCAAATCACGTTCCGTGGCTCCATTCAAGTCAATGGGTCCGCAAAAAAAGGAACACATACGGAAATGCATGCGTATGTCTTCCGCATCCGTTCCGTTTTTGCGGAAACATCTATTGAAAATGTTATGCCCAACTTAATTCCTTCTATGTAATTACTGTATATGCCATATGGAAAAACGGACCGGAAAAACGCAACAGAAATGGAAACACAACTGGAAACAAAAAATGGAACAACGGATCCGTGAAAAACAGACCGTAAAACACTGAAAAAGCCATGTACGGTCGTGTGAAAGAGGCCTAATTCTGAGTTTTTTGGCAAATTGATTCCTCCGATTTTACGGGTCCAAACTTTTAGCTATAAATGTTGTGTCAATGATGTGTGCCTTCCAGCTCTCCTGTCAACAAGAGCTTAACGAGACACAGAACCCCAAAATACATATACTGTATAAAATGTCCACCTTTTTCTATTGCTCTGTGGTTCAGTTCTGATGATCATTGTAGGGACACAGCATGGGCACTCTGACCAGTCTGTGGCTATGCAGCCCCATATGCATATCTGATATTCTATCTCACAACTTTTAGTCAAAACCAGTAGCTCCTCTTGTGATTGGACAAGACAAGCTGGCCTTTGCTCCCTGTAAGCATAATTAATTATTGGGTGCCCACCGCTGCCCACTCTCTAAGCTGTTAACTGCTGGTTCTTCCATGGACCACTTATGTTAGGTACTAACTGCTTCATACCAGTACTGCTCCCCAAGACCTATCCTTTTGGAGATGCTCTGAGGCAGTTGTCTAGCCATCACAAATCACAACTTGGCCCTTGTCAAAGTTATTTAGATCCTGACACTTGTCAATTTTTCCTGCTTTGAAGACACATCCCACCCCTTGACAGGTGCCACTGTCGCTACGGTATTTACTTAATCTACCGGTGGTTTTGTTATGGTTGATTATTGTACAACATTAGGAGAATAGTGAATATGACGTATACAACATGCCCACTATGGTCTCCAGCCTACCTAATTGGTTGTTACCCAGCATTCCAAAGCTCTTAAAACTCAAATCTGCCTAATTGTACAGTGATATATGAAAGGGGTAATTCTCACAGCAAAATTAGGCAGATTTGCCAGTAATGAGTTCAAATGTCTGTGCAAATAGGGCAGCTCTGTTGCTCTATATTGCTGAACCATTGGTATATAGAATGAGCCATCAGTATGGTTGCATCTGGCAAAAAATGCCTTCTACTTTGCTACTGTCAATCATTGAGGTACATCCTATAGGTGCCACTATATTGGTATTACTGATGGAGTTTTTACTACTACTACTACTCATTTTAGATGAAATATTAGGCATTATTAGTACACAAAATCGAAACATGGAGAATTCCTCATCCATTCTTTTTTTTTTTTACCTTTCTTGATTTTGGGTGTTGTCTTGAAAGATCCTATATAACTCATGAGTTGAGCTATTTGTCCACATACTGTAATTAAATAACTGTGCATCTATATTTTTTTTATTTACTTCTAACATGAACTCTTGGTAAATGTTTTCTTTTAAGCAAGTCATGTTGTGATAGGTGACTGCAGGAGATCGGCAAGACTGGCAAGCACGTGGTTTGATCTGACATGTTTTCCATTTGGATCTAATGACAGTCTGTGTTGTTTCTGGTGCTTGCCACACCTTCTTTCCCCAGGTGTGGCTATTAGGGTCATTTAACCATCTCTATTTATAGTTGCTTCTCCCACAATGATGTGCGGTTTATTTATACGTTTGGATAGATTGTGGTTGGATTTCGGCTGAGTTCCTGGTGCTTCCATTGCTCCTTTGAAGTTAAGTCTTTCCTTTCCCTTTTGTATTTTGTTTGGGTTCTGTGTGTTGCATTTCCTTATTGTTTGTATTAGGCCTGAAGGAGACTCCTGTTCGTCCTTCCTTTTGGAGGAACAGGTAGTTTGATCCCTGCCATTAGTACCATGGTCCTATAGAGCTTAATAGGACTCTAGGTATTCCTGATTATGAACTCACCTACCTTTGGGGTCTGTTCATACTGGTAGTCGGTCAGGATTTTGAGTAGGGTTTTCCCTAGGAGGTGTCCATTTTCCTTCCCTAGCTCTCAGGCCTGATTCCCTGTTCCCCCCTTCCCTCCTATGCTTGGTGTGGTGCTTCCCTCCCACACCGAAGCGTGACAGATAGATCTCAGTGACCTTAAGATCTTAAGACTTTAACGAAAGTTGCTTGATCAGCTTAAATGTTGGCAAAACGTGATTTCATTAAAATAAGAGTTGGCAAGTCTGCTACTAATGCTAGCATTAATTTCATTGTCTACTAAATCCATTTAGCCAAGCAGAAAGAAGGTCATGTCACCTATTTCCTACTGCAAGAGATGTGCTCTATTTATTACTATTTGCACACTTATAATCTATAGTTTAAACAGAGTAAGGTTGACATATTATATCTGAGGATAGAAAGCCATATAGTGTGACATTAAATAAAAGTGGACATACAATGTACATAGTATAGTCTATGGCATGATGTTTAGTAGCTCAATTACCAATAATGTCTTCCAGTCTAAGAAATAGTCTTCACGGAGAAGTCCACAGGCGGCTGATATTGACATAAATCATTTTAGATTATGAACTTTTGATTGGAAATATATAATAATCTCATTGTATTGTTACATGTGGTTATAGTAAAATGAAAAGTAACTACTGTAATTATATTCGGGTCTAAAATAGAATCTGAAATAGAGAAAATAATGCATCTTGAGTTCGTATATTAGTTATTACATTCACTCCTATGGTTTCCTCTCTACCCGTGAAAGGAAGTTATCATTCCAGAATTTTGTACATATATGTAAATATTAAATGTGGGGTCTCTTCACATGCTCTATATTACAGAGCTACAGTGAAAGCTCATTAGTACAGCCTGATACAGCTTCATTCTTGTGGATCCCAGCACAGACCACATGCTTGCGCACACTAATATTAATAGTAGGTTTACTGTTCATAAAGATTTTTTCAAGGATGACCAATAAAAAAGATTTTGGTGCTTTGGGCCATGCTCAAGATAAAACATACATACGGAACACTAGGGCTATCTCATTATAAATTCAATTATATGTGATGGTTCTCATACCAGTTCTTTCCCTCTCTACCCCTCACTATTGTGATATTTCAAAATTTCACTTATTCCACGTACATTATCACTACATGCATGTTTTAAGTTATATTAATGATGACTGGATATTCCCATAGGCAGGTCACGACCCTCCATTTCTATGCCATGTTTTGTAATTGTGAACACTTTCCCCACAGGGTAAATTTAAGTTTAAAAGATCACAACTTTCAATTGACAGATCATTACTAAGGTCAAAGCTGACCCACTGTGAAAAACACAATTATTTTGGGAAATCTAAAAAAAAAAAAGATTAGAAATGCCCAGAAGAAAGGTTCTGATCTGGAGATCACACTTAAATTGCATCAAGCCCTCTTTATGTCTCTAAAATGAATTACCAAAGCAATTGGCAATTGTTCATTTTATACCCAAGACCTTACAGAATTGGCTTGATTCCCGATTCCTAATTCATATATATATATATATATATTAGGAATCGGGAATCATACCAATTCTGTAAGGTCTTCTTGGGGCTAGTGTCCCTCTAAGCTGGACACGCTGGAAAGGAGAGGGTTAAAACAACATACTAACAAGGATTAACAAGACCAATAACAGCTTTACCTGCTGCAGAGATTGGAATTTTTAACCCTTTCCGTTCTGGAGAACACACCTTAGAGGGAACTGTGCTTGGTACCAGAATCCAAATATATATATATATATATATTAGTAATTTTTATGTTACATATCCTACATATCACGTAGCAATTAGTTTTGTTCAAGCTGAGCTGGCTTCTGCTTGCAACAATATAAATTAATAAAGAATTCTAATCACTATGCTCTGTCAGCGGCACAAGCACAGACACACACATTTATCATGCCAACATGTATATATCATAAAGCATCAAGCGTGGTATCCAGTGTATAATGCAGCAGTAATAAATATACGTCTGATGCAGTCATAGTGTGTTTCTCTTGACCCCCCAACACTGCTCCTGTACTCATTCAAATTCACATGCATACATTTCCCTTGTCAGTTATGTCAATAGAAGTCAGGAAATGTGCATGCAGAATGTGAAATGCATTCCTTTATTTAAGAGTAAGTTTGAGGACATCAGTGGGAAAAAAAAAATCATCTTAGGAATTAGAAGTTTGGTTAACAGATAATTTGTCTACATTTCCTTTAAGTGTCCAAAAAAAGGCAGCAAAGCAAAGCATGACATATAACAATAAAATACTCTCACTGTCTGTTAGATTAATACACAGGTAAGAAAGACGAAGTTGAGACATGTAAAAAATGTAGTTTTAATACTCATGTGTAAAAATACATATGAGATTACAGTAGAAACTGCAGGAAAACTAAGCACATTACTGGTATTAAAGGTCGCTGCTTGTCTCCCTCCATCAGCTGAAATCAGTATAGATACAGTGATATAGAATACAGTAAGGTTTCCTTTGGTTGCAAGCAATCAACTGTCTGCTTACCTAGCACATGGGTCCACTGAGAAAAGGACACAAAGGAAGGGAAATAAATGCCTTTAGCCTTTTTAAAACCCCTCAGTAGGAAATAGAATAGCACCAATATGTATGTGGAATACGAATCTGAAATTAGGATTTAACCCCAACACTGAATTAAAAACAGAGCCTGCTTCTGTGAAAATGGAGCCGAGTGGGACTAAATGACCATAATTGGCCATATTCATAAGATAATTGAATACATGCAAACCAAGGAATGAACGAGGAAGTAGAATCTGCCTTAGAGACTAATGGGATTATGTGTAGCAAGGAGTCCGATTTTAGTCAATTTACACCGTGTGTACCAATGTCAATGCCAAATTCCACACATTGGAACGTGTACATATATAGTCATTTTAATCTAATGCGACTTCCCATAAAAGAGTACTATTTATGGTGTCGGTTTAATTGCAGGGACCCAAATATGATGTAATACTAATTTTTTGACATGTATATAATGACAGCGTGTTGCACATAATCCATTATATCTTGGAAAGTGGAGATCAAGGGGCTTAGAAAATGAGACAACCCAGTGTTTACTAACCAGATAACACATTTCAGTAATCATTGGAGTCCTTTTGTAACACTGACAATATATTAATTAGAAGAAGAAAAAAATCACTTTAAACAAGCTATATGCAGTGAACAGCACATTTCAGAAAGACATGAAAATACGAGCTTTCAACATTTCTCCCACCCTTTAAAATCATTGACTGTAACTGAGTGCAAAGGTGATCTAAGAATTCCCTATACACTCCATGTTGGGCCAAATAGGGAATGAATACAATATTGGGTTACTGCATTCAGGATTGAAGCAAGGAACACATTCCATGCCATCAAGCAAGTCATTTATCGTCCCATTCAAGTTGGTGGGAAGTTACAAGTTCATCTTTTCATGTCTCTTCAGTTAATATTATTATTTTATTTTTTTTTGTCTCGCAACAGAAAAAAAAATCCAATTCCCCTGGGACGAAACGAAAAAAGACACATTCATATTTACACAAAATATTTAATTAAAAATACTTCATAATTACAGTAGTCTATTAAAGCATATACTTTTGTATCACTTCCACTTATAGAACATCTCTATATATACAGTATGAAATGTCACTCATGTTCTCTTCTATACAATATGTAACATTCCTGCAGGGAGAAGAAAATTCCCCGGAGAGATAAAATCATCTATTTTAAACAATAGATGTAAAGACAAAATATCTACAATACTCTGGTATATTAGTAAAGCTTCATATTCAGTTCTTCATTTGATAGTGTAATTCTCTCTAGGCGAAGCCCCCTATGCCATCAGGTCAGGGACTTCCACAGTGCATGTCTGATGATACAAGGTGGACGCATGGTGAAGGATTAGATTCTCCGTGTAGTGTGGAAAAGCGAAGTGAAGGATGTTTTTTCCCCTCTTTTGTCTGGTGACTGTTTTTCATTCCCCTCCCTTATTCTCTAATTTGTCTCTCTCTTTCTCTGTGCTCCTCCTGGCTCTGGATTTGCCTGCTGCACACCTGTGGAAGAGGAATGAATAGAGGGGGTGTGTGAACCATTCTGCTCCAGACTTACTGGCGCCACCAACAAAACACAAGACATGCTTGATCAACAACCCAAAACAAACCAGGTCAAACTACAAGCACAGCTCCCAAGCTAGTCCAAGCATAGGAACGCAGCTGCAGTGGACTGCTCAGTCCCTGCTTTCATACAGTGCTTTGGGCTATCATCTGTGACCCTCATCCTTGGAAACTCCCTCTCCTCACTCGTGATACAGACACAGAAAAGAATAATAGGCAACCTCTGCATTTACCATATGCCTTCTCTTAGATTAAATAGCAATGGTGCCTATAGCCTGGGAGCAGTGTAGGCTTAACTTGGTCATAGATAATACGCTGACCATTAATGGTGTCAAAAATGGACATCTTATGATCGATTCAATTGAGGAAAGCTTAGTGCAAAGTGAGAAGATTCTACTTTCAATTAAAGTTATCAGTGTTCACCATATGGCTACTATAATGCGTAGCTACAATATAAATGGCCACTATATAGGCTGTAGCGCATACAGCACGATGCTTACCTTCTAGGCACACTAGCGACACAGTATACTGTCCCCTTCCTTGTTCATCACTGATGCAGCCTAGGAAAAAGAAATAAAAACACATATTTAATTACAAATTAACGATGAACTAGCAGTAAAGCAAAAGGAAGGGCGAAAAACAAAAGGATGGGTGATAATGTTGCAGTCCTTTATTCTCACTGGATGGGCAATGGCTGCAGAAGCTGTGACAGGTCACACTTCAGAGCTCAGAATAAGACACACAAAAGACTGATCACCTTCAGGCTGCTGCTCCTAATTAAAATCTGACATACAGGAGGGCAATTGGCATGTAGCTGAGGGCTTCCCAGCTAGCCGCACTGAGGAGAGGGTGAGGGGCATAGCTGCCTTCAGCTGGAAAAGGGCCATTGCAGGCTGTGCACTGGTGAATTTATGGCATTTGGTAATGATGAACATGATTGCAACACATTTTCAGTGCATAAACAAGAGGAAGAGACAGCTGCTTTCCACTCATCAGGAGCACAACTACTAAGAGGAAATGACAAGAATAAGCCATAACAGTGAACATCACCTGCCATCTGGACAGCAGTCACCACATCTCTGAGTGCTCTCATGCCTGTGTGGGACTGATATGAAGCTGTGGAGCCCTGTCAGGTGGCGGCTCTGTCCGTCCTCAGATGCCAGAGCTGTCATCACACTCTGCTGAGTCCAGTGGGCACCAATACAAGCTAGCCGATACCACAGACACAACAGCTTGTGCCATCGGCTAACATGTGGCACGCTTACGCGACACTAGTATATAGGAGGGGACGTCTCTTACCGGGTCTTTATTGAGGTCTGTCAGAGGGGTCCTGGCAGGTGCCTGCTGCCTAAGCAGTGCAGGGTGTGTGTCCAGTGCCAGCTGCAGGTCCAGAATGTAGTCTATAACATGCTGAAGGATCTCCACTTTGCTCACTTTCTTGTTCTGGGGGATGCTGGGTACCAGCCTCTTGAGGCGACTGTAACAGTCATTCATGTCATATTGCAGACACAAGGACTCCTCTTCTTCCATCTTGTAATGAGCTACACCAAGGCTGTGTTCAGAGAGGCAGTGCAGTGCCAGCTCCCCACACACCCCCTCCGTCAATGGGGTTCTCCGACTGTGGGGACGCACAGGGCTCACAGCTTTCATTGCAGGCAGCGACCAGGTATTATCTACTAAGACAGTGAAGAGCTGCAAATACACAGCATGCAAATATTATATCCAATGCAAGGAGGCGTACACCTATATTACACAGGATCGCCTTAGGTCCTTAATAGTACAGAGCTGGTATCAGGCTAGACTAGATAACAAGGACTGGGTTTAGGTGACAGAAGGATGTACACAGGAGAAGATAGCAGTGTCTCCAGTCAGCCAGTCACTCACGGCTCCCTACTCTGCAGCCTCTGTGCTCTCATATTTATGGCAGGGATCTGGTGGGGAGGGTGAGAGCTTGGAGGGAGGGCGGGAGCAGTGATGATGGTGGGAGGAGAGCCATTCAGCAAAGAGCACACTGAGCAGCTTCTCACTTATCACAAGTTCTTCTCTATACAAAAACCAAACACTCGTAGAAAGGATGGAGCAAAAAATACATGGACATAATAGCTGACAGTATCTCCATAAAGATTCCCTTGCACAGATAGGTTCTCTGGCCAGAAATGAGAAGACAAGGTCAATTCTCTTCAGAAAGGTCTTTAGATATTGGCACCAATGCTGAGATATCTGTCACAGAATGTCGAGGCTTTAACCCACCAGAACATCCAGGGTTCCCGAATCCCACATGCATGTTTTCTGAAATATTGAACATGGCATTGTGTTCCCTGATATATATATATATGTTCAGTGATAATTCTCCTTCTCCAGAAATGTTTCATGAGTTTTGTATTGTGACAGGACAGACGTTAGCCATACATGCAACGATAAGGGACTGTCATCGTCAGCTGCTCTTTATTATCTTCATCTGCGGAATGGCAGTGGTGTTCGTGGGGAGGAAGTGCAGATACATTGTTTTCTGTTTCATTACCACCAACAATAGTCTGTGAAGAGCAGGACTTTATATAGTAGGAAACCATTTGAGTTGGTGCATGATCTTCTAGACAGTGTTTTGCAATGTTGATTTTAAGATGGTTATAGGAGCCCAATGTATGCACAGAATTTTGATTATTAAATATAATAATATATTCTTATGATACATTATTTCATAACTCTCTGTGCAGATATATATATGCAGTGAGGAACAGAAGTATTTGAACACCCTGCGATTTTGCAAGTTCTCCCACTTGGAAATCATGAAGGACTCTGAAATTCACATTGATAGCTATGTGTATTAAAATTTCATGTGTCAATGTCTTTGATATATTATTTTATTTTATGTACTTATATAGCGCTGACATATTCCATAGCGCTTTACAGACATTAGCAGACATGGGGCTCACAATCTAAGATATATATATATATATATTTATATCAAAGACATTGAATTATAAAATATGCAGCACAGAAAGGCAAGATGCATTTAAGAGGCAGGTGCTTCTTTATCCACAAAACCCCTGACATGGACATGTGTGTCACCACAAATGGCACTAAACAGGCTGCCCTGCTCCTTGGGAAGTAATGTCTCATTACTATGTAATTATGTTTCACCTGCACACCAAACACTGCATTTTAAACCCTTCTAAGTAATATATGCTTGACAACAGGAGCATCTATCATTCCGTGTTCCCTTTGGCATGCTTTAATGACATGGTTCAAAAGATAACACTCTAACATTCATCTTGATTGCTTTTATCTTGACATGGATTCTTTGCATTTTTAAACTAATAAATGCTAATTTTAAAATTTTATTACAAGGTGAAAAATTATAGAAGCACGGGTAAAAGAAAATATTTAAGAATTCAAAAAATATCATTAATTACTGTTAAAAACTACAGTACAATAAAGATAATTATTATCAAATATTGGAACATTTATGTTACACACACCCCTATATACGGTATATATATATATATATATACACTTGGAAACAGAAGTATTTGAACACCCTGCGATTTTGCAAGTTCTCCCACTTAGAAATCATGGAGGGGTCTGAAATTCACATTGTAGGTGCATTCCCACTCTGAGAGACAGAATAACAAAAAAAAATCTGGAAATCACATTGTGTGATTTTTAAAGAATGTATTTGTCTTGCACTGCTGAACATATGTATTTTGACACCTGAGAAACAGCAAGAATTCTGTCTCTCAAAGACCTGTTACTGTGCCTTTAAAAAGTCCACCTGTACTCCACTCATTAATCTAACTTAGTAGCACCTGTCTGAGCTCTTTAAAGACCCCTGTCCACCCCACAGTCAGTCACCAACTACTACTATGGGCAAGACCAAAGAGCTGTCAAAAGACACCAGAGACAAGATTGTGGACCTCCAGAAGGACGGAAAGGGCTACGGGGCAAGTTCCAAGCAGCTTGGTAAAAATAGATCATTAGCAGACATGGGGCTTATAGCTATCTATTATCTATCTATGAATCTATTGACTATCTATCTATCTGTCCATCTATCTATCTTTCATTATCTATCTACAGTATCTATATCTATCTATCTATCTAGCTACAGTATCTATCTATCTCATATCTATTTATCTAATATCTATCTATCTATATATCTCATATTTATCTACCTATCTATGCATGTAATTCAAATTGTATGGCTGCATTCTCCCAGAAACAGCGCCACTTTTCTCCATGGGATTTGTCCTGTATTGCAGCTCAGCTCCATTCAAATGAATTCAAGTTAATTTTTTATTTTTTTTTGCACATTTTGGTTTCATAAATGTGGTCCATCTTATGCTCTGTGCAATTCACTCCTATCTCATCCATCACGCTCCCTATATGGCATGATAATAGAAGCACTGAGTACTGTGGCACTAGTTAAATCACATACTGTATACGGTACATAAGGTCTTTGCGGAATATCATAGTTTACAATCATAAGGTTTGTTTGAAAGTAGAAATAAGGGGCAGCACTTTCCCAGACATAGTGCGACTGATGTCCATGGCTGTGCCAGGTTTTGCAGCTTATGCCCATTCACTGCAATACAGGGCACTACCCATTGAAAGGTGTGAAGCTGCTTCAGGAACAAAAAAACATTTTTTTCCCTAATCTCAGACAATCTAGTATACCACGTACCTGTTAGTGGATCTCACACTGTTTGAATAGCATTAATAGTGCAACATTGATTTTTCACATATAATTTGCAGCTCTGGATTCATGTAAATGACTAATATTGTATTTAAATTATAAATAGCTTAAATGTAGTCACAGAAAATGCTATGGAGGTGTATGATCGAATGGTGGAATACCGAAAAAGAAGAATTCATAGGTAGTGTTTTTGTAATATAAGGGCAATTTTGGACTGGATCCCTGTACATGCAAGAGATGCAGTATATGTAATATAGAGGCAGACAATGCATATTTACTATGGCTGTTCATACCTTCCTTTCCTATGGACATACCTCTGACTCACACTTTCATTATGGGTGGTCTTGAGCCGATATGGTGGAGTGGGATGGCATAAACCAACAACTGCTAGGGCCCCCATTTTGACTTTCACACTATGTATACCACCAATTATAAGGCTAGGAGCAATTAAAATCCCTCGCTGCTGACCTGCAGGTTCCATCATTAAAATATGAATTCACAGCAGCCCTGTAAAACTTTCAGTTTTAAAAGAAGCAGTTCTAATAATATCATGATATTAGGGAATGCTAGGCATGCAGCCTCCTTGGAGAGCGTCTACTTTAATTAATCTGGTAGGAATCAATGTTAAGATGCACAAAAACAGAAATTCTGCATTTACAAGAAATCTAAAGCAAGTCCTTTATTTTTATTTTTTTTTACAAGAAACATGTATTGCAGGCACATGGGAGGAAAATGATCAGCTAGACATGCTAATTATGGCCAGAGGCACCTCAGACAATACCCCAGCCCTATGGTTTTATATATTTTCTTCAATGACTGTCATATAGCTATGTTTGGCGAGAAGAATGTTTTCTGACAGTTAGAATATTTATGTGGGTGATAAGCTTTTGATGATTTTATTATGGATGATGAAATATGATAAGAATTAGTAGGATCAGGAAAATGGGTATTTTAACAGGGATATTAATATTATAGCATGCATACACACAGTAAAATATTTTACAGAATATTCCAAGCCTGGTCATTTATTAAATGCCCTTCATCGGGGCCGAGAATCACAAACATAATCACTAACGAGTGTTCATAGGAATGTAAATGCGGTGCTCTCCTCCACTAATGAGCAAGCGATTGTTGGGAAGGAACGCTTTATACATTATAAAATATCACACTTTAAAAAAAGCATTGAAATACACGATAGATAGACAGACATAATTACACAGACAAAAAGATACTGTACTATTAGTACTACATTGTGTCTAGATATATATTGATACATACATTGGTATCATATACTCTAATAGGGATTAACTCAGAGATCATGTAATTGATTTGGCGACTACACATGCTAGAAGGTTAACTAAATAAATAGGTGTCGCTAAAATATAACTTTTATTGTATATATATTAAAATGATTGGGGAAAATTATTACTATAGAATGTAGTCCAAGCCCCCTATTTCTCAGGGATAATTCACCAGGGGGGTAGCCAGCCAACCTGCAGGCACCGCTATCTCCCCGGGGACAAAGTTGATGTGGGGGAGGAGGAATATATGAACAGACCAGACGGCAAAGGATGTCCAATAATTCCTCACCACATTGAGTGTATAATAACACTATTGCCTGATGTGTGCCTGGACCTCAGTATATCACAGATACTATTCACATTCAGTTAGTAGACAATGGCCTCTCACACACACTTCCTTTTCCAATGCTCACCTCCAAAGATTTCCCCCACCAACTATACTATAGTGCAGGCTATGAACACATTAGCTCTAGCCGTCTCACTTTCGCTGTTATTAGCTCTGACTGTTAGATGCTGTTATACACTCATGCACCCGACGCGTTTCTGAGGCATCTCATGAACATTAGCCTCTTCATCAGGAGCGCTAGTTTTGACAATAGACAGACAAACATGCAAAAATGCTGCACGCCATTAGTATCATGCGTGCAGCACATAGAGACATAGCCTACTTACCCTACGGCACTCCAGCGATGATGATGAAGAAACAGGACGGGGGAGTGTTGGATCTGACACTCCCACACGCGGACAGGATCCATCGATGCCAGCACAGCCCTGTGGGGGCGGGAACAGGTCTTTATAAACAGGCACATCGAGCAGCCGCGCTACGGCCGTCCCAGTGCTCATGAGATGCCTCAGAAACGCGTTGGGTTAACAGTCAGAGCTAATAACAACGAAAGTGAGACGGCTAGAGCTAATGTGTTCATAGCCAGCACTATAGTAAAGTTGGTAGGGGAAATCTTTGGAGGTGAGCATTGGAAAAGGAACTGTGTGTGAGAGGCCATTGTCTACTAACTGAATGTGAATAGTATCTGTGATATACTGAGGTCCAGGCACACATCAGGCAATAGTGTTATTATACATTCAATGTGGTGAGGAATTATTGGACATCCTTTGCCGTCTGGTCTGTTCATATATTCCTCCTCCCCCACATCAACTTTATCCCCGGGGAGATAACGGTGCCTGCAAGTTGGCTGGCTACCCCCCTGGTGAATTATCCCTAAGAAATTAGGGGGATTAGACTACATTCTATGAAAATAATTTTGCCCAACCATTTTAATACATATCCAATAAAAGTTATATTTTAGCGACACCTATTTATTTAGTTAACCTATCATATACTTTACATTATAGCTTACAGTTTTTTCACATCTGTGTTGGAGGCTCCATTTGAGGCCTCCATCTCAGATTCCATCAAAAAGCGGGCAACCGAATGGAATCTCAACAGATACTAAACACTTGGGTCTGTTGGGCTCCATTTAGATCACTTATGTGCCGAATCTAGCACTCTGGCATTCAACGGAACAGAACAACAAGTGGCCTTAGTGTCCAACTTAAAGGGAACCTGTCATGTGGATATTTGATTATAATCTAACTAATTATATACAATCATTAACTACTAAAAAGTGCCTTAAATGTATTCACTTACTGGTGTGACAGATGGCTCTATATACCTGCTTACATTGGACATTATTTTAAACAACTGAAGTGTAAATCATTTTTAAGGACATTTTCTATCAGTAAAATTTTTGGGGAGAAGTTTCCTCCTCCTGGTAGGCAGTGCCATTATTGCCTAGTGGTGGCCCTCCAGTTAGCCTTATTTACATTAAAGGGGTTGTCCTACGAATAAATATTCTTAAGTCTTCAAACCAGCACCTGAATCTGAATACTTTAGTATTTGCATGTTATTAAAAATTGTGTATAGCTTCTGAGTTATCCAATAAAATGTATCTGTATAGCGCCACCTGCTGTTTGTTCTTTTTCTTATTACTTTGTTCGGCTCACTGAGATGGTCACACATTCTCAGTTTCATGCTTCAACTGTCTCCTGAGCTGTGAGAGAGCTCCAGCAGAAAATACACAGCTTGATATAAATCTAGCAGAGCAATACATGGGGAGATCTCTGGATCCATGTCAGGCTCTAGCTTTGTTAGAAAGAGATTGTCATGTACTATATGATGTCTGATTTTTATTTTTATAACAATCAAGAGATAACCCCTTAAACTGATACTAACTCAAACTACAAGTATCCGGATGCAGTGATAAATATAAAAAACATATATAAAATCTATACAAATATTGCTGCAGTAGATATCCTAAAGTGTAATTTAAAGTGCCTAGAGTCAATGCAAAATCTGAAATAGGATCTCATAATTACTGTATATAATTTATGACAATAGTATCTTATGTAGCAGAGGAGTCTTGTGGACCAAGGACCAGGTGCAGCTGCTAACCTCTGGACCCCCTATCGCTACATCCCTGGAGTTAAACCAGTTAGCATTGGCTGGAACATATTTTCTGGACTAGCTGACTTATTCTTAGGTGTATATTTTTGCTAGAGCCTAATGCTTTGTTTGTTCATATAATTTCAATAGCCATCAGCCAAATGCTCTTTGACTGTTATCTCTCTCGACTCCCCCATGCACACACATGCTCAGTGTCATCCAAGTATGTGTGTGTTTTCAATGGGTATAAAAAGAGAAAACTGATGCAAGACATCTTTGACGGTGGCTTATCTCTCTGAAAAAACTCAAGGATAGGGCAAAAAAATTCAGTCCACCCAATCCTTCTCTTCCCTACATCATCTGTTGAGGGAGAGTCATATGATCCGCAGACACATTAGATTGTTGGCCAAGTGGGACCTGGCCAAATATACAGTAACGTAAATTAGGGGCCTTTAATCTGGCTTTGAAACAGTGCTGATGAATTCCATTCCATAATTTATTTGCTAGGTGTGAATAGATATGCCTTTTGTAAGGGCACTGTAGGATTCATTTATCTTTGATGCAGTACAGGTCTGGGCCACTAGATCATATACCAAATCAATTAGGGTGAGGCAAAAATGGCAGTAGTAAATTAGGTAAGAACTATTGGGGCATGTACTAGTTGCTATTTCTGGTAGTGCCCCCGAGTTTTAAGTAGGCCCTACTAATCTCCAATACAAACTAACAGCGTATCAGAAGGTGCCTGATGTCCAGATGCACTGCCATACTTTTTCTCAGGGACGTTTTGTCTGTAATGTTTTGGTGCTGTGGCGGGTAGAGGGAGCAACGGGGTTTCTGTATGTTGTGAAGAGTGCAATGGCTTAGAGAACCCATCACAGAACCCTCTGGTCCTGAATCACATAAGACAAATGGCCAAGACATTTCCTTGTTTTTGGCGCACTCTTAGAACTTACTATGTCCAAGATGGATTTAATGAATTTTGTTTGGATCGATAAAGACTATTTGTACATTTTCATGTTGTTACATGATATACCAGGCAAAACCCCAAAGCCCTATTCTGGAGTACAGGGCTTTCACTTGAAATCAGTAATCTGTGACTTACATTTAACAAATAACATTTAAAGTACCGACTGCATATGGTAAATATGAGCATAATGCTCATATGATGTATTCATACATTTAAGACTTACTTTTGGACAGACAAAAAAATACAATTGTATGAAGAGTCAACATTTTAAATATAGTATGTAAGAAGAGTAGAGACGATATGGAAAAGGATTCAGGAAAAAGGTGAAGACAAAATGAACTGGCCTTAATGAAAATGAACTGATTGCAGCAGTATGGTTTACAATAGACGACCAAGGGTGATAATGAGAAACAAAACAATAGACGTATGTAGCAGAAATCCATCAATCTATTGATCTCATACATTTGCCAGCAGTCCCTAAAAATATCTCATTGAGGCTGCTCCTCAAGTAGATTTGTGTGTACTCATTTACCGTCTCTGCTCATAGAAAACATAATTAAGCTTATTTTCAATTTCACCATTATGCATCAATTTCCCTTCTCCTGCTATATCATATGTAACAAATTGTAAATAAATTACACTTGTCCTATATATCCATTCTACCGTCTCTATGGTCTTGAACGTGTCCTGAGATAAATGAAGCATCACATTACATCCTCTACTGTACAGTTCCTCAATTTACATCCTCTTTGTACTGCCTATCTACTATGATCAGATCATTTGAACTGGTTGCTGTAGGAATTCGACATGCACTTGTGATTTTATTCTGTGTTATAAAGTTTATGCATTTAGTACATTAGGTATATGTTTAAGATATCTTGGCTTATGTTTACTGGATGTAAGCATTGTTATAGTATAGCTCCTAAAAAAGTTGTATTTTCCTTTTATCAATATAGGGTCATCTTAGTATAGCTGGATAGATCATAAATGCAGCGTTTTTTTCCATTATGCACATACCTACATCATGAAAACAATTCTCTTTGACGGTTCTCAGTTTAATTGCTTCTATGTAATAAGCATAATTAGGTAATAACAGATGTGTATAATGTTTACTAATAAGACTTGCACAGAGAAATATATGCCTATAATAAGATATTATTACAGCATGTAAACTAGCCTCCTGGACTAGGTACCTTTAGGATATTTAGGTTGATGTCTAAGCTACATATGCACCATAACAGAGCCATGTGCAGTATTTTTGCAAACTATGAACATATCATTCAGTGGATATTGGTACATGGACCCCTGCTATCTCTCATATGTACATCCAAGATTAGCTAAACCATCGGAAAGCAAGCAAGCAGATAAGTGAAATCATGGCACCACTCAATGTTATCTGCCTAAGACTAACATGAGTGCACAACAAGCTCTAATGTCAAAACAGGCATTGGAAACCATTGTAACAAAACACAGGCATGCCCTAGAAACCATCTGTGGTTCATGCCTATATCGACATAATGCCATTTATACAAACTGACTGAAAGATCTTTTGGTGGTCATCTAGTCAGTAAGGGACTGAGAAAATAAATGGTCTAAAGGGCTTGTTTACATCAGCGTTGTATTTTCACTATTTCTGTTCCATCAGTGGAAAAGCAAAATGGAAAAAATGGATCGGTTTTAATCCCTTTTTGTTTGAATGGGTTACAGTGGTCCCTCGAGTTACAATATAAATTAGTTCCAGGACGACATTGAAACCATTGTAACTTGAGTCCATGACTCTATGGAGAACTTGTAACTGGTTACAAAGATGGAAATTATCATCTCAGTATGAGAGAAAATAAAAGATTAAAAAAAATTATAATAATCAGAAAACTAAAGCTAATATCACATCTCCGGTGATAAAATCCAGCAGGTTGTTTCAGAAGAGAATAACCTGCTGAAGTTCACCTGATCTGACATAGCCAGATTTAACAGTTCACTGCCAGCTCCTGGTTACTATAATGGGATCCAAATGTGATCAGGATGCTTTCTGGCATAAATGCCGGCTTTAGGCTGGACAAATACCACTGCATGCACTGGTTTTTGTCCAGCCAACAGCTGACCTTTATGTTAAAACAGCCCATCGAATCAGACATGCCGGAGATGTGAAAGTGGCCTAAGACAGATAAAGCAAGTCCTTATACAGTCAAGTCCATAAATATTGGGACGTCAACACAATTCTAACATTTTTGCCTCTATACACCACCACAATGGATTTAACTGCAGACTGTCAGCTTTAATTTGAGGGTCTTTACATTCAAATCAGGTGAACGGTGTAGGAATTACAACAGTTTGCATATGTGCCTTCCACTTGTTAAGGAACCAAAAGTAATGGGACAGAATAATAATCATAAATCAAACTTTCACTTTTTAATACTTGGTTGCAAATCCTTTGCAGTCAATTACAGCCTGAAGTCTGGAACAGATAGACATCACCAGACGCTGGGTTTAATCCCTGGTGATGCTCTGCCAGGCCTCTACTGCAACTGTCTTCAGTTCCTGCTTGTTCTTGGGGCATTTTCCCTTCAGTTTTGTCTTCAGCAAGTGAAATGCATGCTCAATCGGATTCAGGTCAGGTGATTGACTTGGCCATTGCATAACATTCCACTTCTTTCTCTTAAAAACTCTTTGGTTGCTTTTGCAGTATGCTTTGGGTCATTGTCCATCTGTACTGTGAAGCGCCGTCCAATGAGTTCTGAAGCATTTGACTGAATATGAGCAGATAATATTGCCTGAAACACTTCAGACTTCATCCTGCTGCTTTTGTCAGCAGTCACATCATCAATAAATAGAGAACCAGTTCCATTGGCAGCCATACATGCCCACGCCATGACACTACCACCACCATGCTTGACTGATGAGGTGGTATGCTTAGGATCATGAGCAGTTCCTTTCCTTCTACATACTGTTCTCTTCCCATCACTCTGGTACAAGTTGATCTTGGTCTCATCTGTCCATAGGATGTTGTTCCAGAACTGTGAAGGCTTTTTTAGATGTCGTTTGGCAACTCTAATCTGGCCTTTCTGTTTTTGGGGCTCACCAATGGTTTACATTTTGTGGTGAGTCTTCTCTTGATTGTTTTTCACACAACTTTGACACACATACACCTACCTCCTGGAGAGTGTTCTTGATCTGGCCAACTGTTGTGAAGAGTGTTTTCTTCACCAGGGAAATAATTCTTCGGTCATCCACCACAGTTTCCGTGGTCTTCCGGGTCTTTTGGTGTTGCTGAGCTCACCGGTGTGTTCCTTCTTTTTAAAAAATTTCCAAACAGTTGTTTTGGCCATGCCTAATGTTTTTGCTTTCTCTCTGATGGGTTTGTTTTGTTTTTTTCAGCCTAATGATGGCTTGCTTCACTGATAGTGACAGCTCTTTGGATCTTATCTTGATAGTTAACAGAAACAGATTCTAAATGCAAATAGCACACTTAAAATGAACTCTGGGCATTTTATTTGCTCATTGTAATTGGGATAATTAAGGGAATAACACACACCTGGCCATGGAACAGCTGAGAAGCCAATTGTCCCATTACTTTTGGTTCCTTAATAAGTGGGAGGCACATATGCAAACTGTTGTAATTCCTACACAGTTCACCTGATTTGGATGTAAATACCCTCAAATTAAAGCTGACAGTCTGCAGTTAAAGCGCATCTTGTTAGTTTCATTTCAAATCTATTGTGGTGGTGTATAGAGCCAAATATTTTAAATTGTATTGATGTCCCAATATTTATGGACTTGACTGTATATAACAGTCAGGACTAGATGTTGGAAGCTGTAAGTCACTTTCTATGAATGGAGCTTCTTCAGGGTTCCATATAGTACAGAAAAATGTTATGGAGTTGTCCTCACCTTAAATCCAAATAAGCAGCTTGTTCTAGTGCAGGCAGCAGGAAGTACAAGACATGTAGTACCACACTGAGGAGAAGCTCCTATACAGGGGCGGATTGGCCATAGACTTTAAAGGGAAATTTCCATATGGACAGAGGGGCCGCCCAAGCACTCCTCTCTGCCACTGTCTCACATACACTCCTAAATTCAACTGCTCTGGCCCACATCTCACCTCTTAAGCCCCCTACTCCATATTTTAATCACAGCGAACTGGAGGAGGAGGACAGAAAATGCCCTTTATTGATGGCCACCACAGAAGGACAGCTTTTGACCCAATATATTGCACTGCTCTGTGGTATATGGTTTTAGTAGGATGGTATTTTCCTATTTGTGTTGCCCTGCCTTCTGTCAGTTTGGATCCTCCTACAACATGGATCTACAGTACTTTTAGGATTTTTTCCCAGAAGTTTCCAGCCCACCCCAACTCCTATATACTCAATACGGGTGTTTTACAAGAGAATTGCCATGTTGACTGGTTGGATATGGGTCTGAGGCATCGTATGTTCAGTTTAGTTTCAACCTACGATGGTCCAGAAAAGACCATTGTATATTGAAAATATTGTATCCTGAGGCCATTGTATCTTGAGGGACTACTGTATTTGTAGCATCAGTTTAACAGTTCCATCAGGCTTGAGTTATTTTTAATAGTAGAAAAAGTTCTGTCTTTTGTACTATTATTCTCAACAAAAATAACTGACTGAAAGGAGCTTTCCTAAAGTACATGGATGACAGATAGAACAGAAAGGTGTACCGTTTGTATTAGTTATTCAATCAGTTTAAAGCAATAGTGTACATAGAGAAGTAAGGGCCCCATAGCAAGTATCAAACCAGGCACCCCACACAGGACAGAAGGGTTTCTGCCTAAACCCTTTTCAATGACCCTGCCTCAATTGCTAAAAGTTGTTCCTTTAGATGGTAGAGTCCTGACCAAGTTTTCACTTCCAGTAGAAGAGGAGATAATCCCAACTAACAATGGGCCCCCTCTTGCCCTGGGCCCCATAGCAGTCACATGGTCTGCCGCTATGGTAGTTACACCCCCGGTTTAAAGGATCCACTTTTTTTTTTTTTTTGGTTCTAATAGAACAGAATAACTGAAAAGTCAACACAGATGTGAACAAGCCCTAAGGCTGCATTCACATATGTGCTGTGAACTGTGGCAGTCCGTTCCAGAACAGGAACAGAGTGACAAATTCACTGTATCTGGCATATATGCCGGCTTTTAGCCAGACAAAAATACTACATTCAGCATTTTTTGTGTGGCGGAAAGCCGGCATATACGCCGGAAAGCAGACAGATCCCTGCCTGGTCCCATTACAGTGATCCGGCGGTGCATGGAGGGATCCAGCTATGATGGATACAGCTGAACTCCAGCAATCTGTTCGGGCAGAGAGTTTACAGTGTATATGTGAAGCCAGTCTACTTTCACACTAACGTTATTCTTTTCCGGCATTGAGTTCCATCCTAGGGACTCAATACCAGAAAAGAACTGATCAGTTTTATCCTAATGCATTCTGAATAGGAGAGCAATCCGTTCAGGATGCATCAGGATGTCTTCAGTTCAGTCTTTTTGCCTTTTCAGGACGGAGATAATACCACAGCATGCTGCGGTTTTATCTCCGTCCAAAATTCCGGAACACATTTTTTCCCATTGACATGCATTAATGCCGGATCCGGCCCCGAGTGTTTTGGCAAAACGGATCCGGCATTGCAGTCTGCGCATGCTCAGACCGCAAAAAATGTGAAAATAAATAAATGCCGGATCGATGACACCGGAGAGACAGATCCGGCATTTCATATGGATCAGGATCCTGATCCGACTGACAAATGCCATCAGTTTGCATACGTTATGATGGATCCGGCAGGCAGTTCCTGCGATGGAATGGCCTGCTGGAATCCTCTGCCACAAGTGTGAAAGTAGCCTAAGGCCTATTGCACACGGCCGTTTTTTTTTTCCCGTTTACTGGCCGTTTTTTGCGTTCCGTATACGGAACCATTCATTTCAATGGTTCCGCAAAAAAAAAACGGAATGTACTCCGTATGCATTCCGTTTCCGTTTTTCCGTTCCGTTTTAACATAGAACATGTCCTATTATTGCCCGCAAATCACAGTCCGTGGCTCCATTCAAGTCAATGGATCCGCAAAAAAAACGGAACACATACGGAAATGCATCCGTATGTCTTCCGTTTCCGTTCCGTTTTTTCCTGAACCATCTATTGAAAATGTTATGCCCAGCCCAATTTTATCTATGTAATTACTGTATACTGTATATGCCATACGGAAAAACGGAACGGAAAAACGGAACAGAAACGTAAACACAACGGAAACAAAAAACGGAACAACGGATACATGAAAAACGGACCGCAAAACACTGAAAAAGCCATACGGTCGTGTGCAATAGGCCTAAGCGCAACTCATGCAATCTAATTTGATAGCTGATCGATACAATGATTTCAGTTTACATCAGATGTTAAAGGTATACTCCCATCTCAGACATTAATGGCATATCGCTACCCATGCCTGTTTCCAGAACGCGCTCACCTTACTGAATTAATATGAACTGCATTTTATTCCAATGAAATAAATGTAAATAAATGTTCACCAAAGGATCTTTTTTTATATTTTTACAATACATTTAGAAAACAATAGAGAACAATGGAGTGAATGTAGCCTTATAATGCCAAAAAATTCTTTTAAAAGTGATCTGCAGCTCATAACACAAGTGAATAAAACATGACGGCAATCTCCAAGCACTGACAACAGTAAGGAATGACCCTTGTGTGGACAATTAACGGTAGAAGTAAATTCCACAGCTTTAGCGGTTCTTACACATATTGGATTGAAGATCTATATGGGAAATCCATTCACAGTATTTGAAGATATGGATTTTGGGATCAATCTTAAAAAAATTGCTTTGGAGAGCTATATGAATATTTCATATGGTATTTGTGCAAGAGAAAAATGGTTTACTGATTTAGTTTCTAAATTACAGACAGGATAATATAGCACTGACGGTATGTCAGCTAAGCATTTGTAGTATCTGTATTGGGTAGAACTGGTGTTAAATAGAGGCAAGGGTTGCCATAAAAGCAGATGTGCATTTTACACTCAGTGCTGGAAGACAGAACAGGAATATTACAAATGAATAATAAACAGTCTACTTTATATTGTAATACATTTGTTATGCCCACCATACAATAAGACTCAAGATTATTATTACTTTTATATTAAATATGCTTCATGCTAAATTGTTTGGCATCTTTAAGATACTCAATATCCCCTTCTATGTATAGGGTTCAAGTAAGCGTATTGGAACACTAAATATCTATCTGCGTTCTTACAGAGGTATATTCATCATGGTCTTTGTCATACTGTGAGATATAAGAGGTCTTATTCATTTTTATGGCTGTGTTACCTTAGGTACAGCTCAGCTTCCTTTGTGAAGTGGAACATATACCACATAATTGAGTCACATAGGAACTGACTAAGGTCTCGTGCACATGGCCGTTGTGGCAATTTGCGGTTCCCAATGCACGGGCAATGTCCATGCGGCGGCCATGACCGATCGAGACCTATTCAACTTGAATGGGTCCGTGATCTGTCCGCACCACAAAAAAATAGAACATGTTCTATTTTTTTGTGGTGCCGAGGCACGAACAGAAACACCACGAAAGAGCTCCGTAGTGCTTCCGTGGGGTTCCGTGCCTCAGTTCTGCATCGTAGCTCCAGATTGCAGACCCATTCAAGTGAATGGGTCCGCATCCGTGATGTGGGGAGCACACGGCCAGTGCCCGCAACGGCCGTGCGCATGAGGCCGACAGGGAACAGGTACATCTACCAATTTACTAGCACGAGAATGTAATATATATATATATATATATATATATATACATATCATGTAGTATGTTTATAAGTGTTTTTATGAGATATAGTAAATTATGAACAATCACTTCTCCAAATCCTGGTAGTGATTACAGTACTACATTGTATACACATTCATTAGCATGGACAACTGGTAGAGCTAAATGAACATTATAAGATCACTCGCAATTACAGATCTGAAAAGTATTGTAACAATTTGATAGCTTCTAATTGCAGGTAGTAAGTACCCACTCAACTTCACACCAAAAGAGGCTCACCAGATGAAACACAGCCAATATTTCTGGGAAAAAAAACACATTTCTAACAGATACATGAGCATATCAGGGATCACAGTCATAACCATAGACTATAGAGGAAACATGTTATAGGAAATTCTCTGCTTCTATTCCCCTCGTCTGTAAGTGGAGAATTCTAAGAACAATTTACACAAAGGTATTTCTTTGCTTTTTTGTAAAAAAAAAAATATTTCATGCAAATTCAAAAATGACTTATATGATGCACAATGCTTCGAGTGTTAATGGATTATAAAAGGCGTACGTACACGTATGAATATGTATGGCGAGCCTGCACTAAAAGGTTTTTCTATTCCTTAACAGTGGACTATTAGGCCATTAGTGACGGGAAAATCTTAATAGACCTGACTGTGTCAGATAACATTAGCCAAGGAATAATCCACATCTGCAATACCTCCTATTAGTAGACCCAGGAACAAAACCAATTTTTTTGTCGCATGTGGAACATAATAATATGCAAATGTTTGCATGAGGCCTCCTCATTAGCATGTGGAGACAAGTATGCCATATATAAAATCTATACGTCTATGCAAATGTACACGAAGCACTGTATATGTAAATGACATGCAATGATCCGCTTTAGCATTTTTTTCATAAATGAAAGGTAGGGTAGATGCATGCTGTTTCCTTGTATTGTCTAAAGGGTAGAAAACCCTACATCACAAAAAGCAATCTATCTCCTGGCTTTTAGTGACAAATATAAATCACCTAAGTCTCGCTTGGTGGTTTATAAATGTCACCAGAGTCTCGCTAATAAATTATAGCTTTTAATGCACACTTGGATGCACTTCACTTCATCAAACATATCCCTTGCACTACATCTATCTCTGCTTTTGTGATGGCTTTACGCACAGAAGAGCTCGGCTTTTTGTTTTCTTTTGTTGCATTTTTACATATATTATTTGCATGTTGTATACAAATGCGAGCCACAAGAAGGGAAAGCAGCAGATCTACCTAGACGTTGTGCGCCTTCCTCTGTTTTATAATTTAATGATCTGGATTTCTTTTTTTTTTTTAATGATGATCATATATTCTTTTCCCTACAGGCATCTATTTCCCAGAGTCAATTCTATCATTTATTCATAAGGGTATGTCTCAAGTACAAGGCGTAGCATTACCAGGCTGGCTTGACAGTACCTCCATACACATGAGCAGCATTTATAATTTATGAAATTTTCTGTGGTTATGAGGGCTGAATAAACCTGAGGTCACATCTCTGGGAAAAGCAAAGCATGGCATTATACCAGAAGAGGGATAACTGCATTTAAAATAAAACCCTATTGCTGCCAGAATGATGTGACGTTCATTGGAATGCGTTGGATTGCTTTGTTTTAGCCCATCGGTAAAAAGCCATATTCTTCTTTGACAATAAGAGTATATAGCTACAATCAGTGGCAAGTGCTGCAAATCTACTTCTAGTCCCCTCCTATCCTTTTTATATCTTTTCTCCCAACCCCTTGCTTGATTTTTAATCGTTCTACAAAATCTTGTTAGGGCGGGTTAATGATTGACCTCTGAGAAAACTACATGCCATTCATGGTTTCCTAGCAGATAGGGAGCCTGTGGAGGAGAGCTGAAATGAGATTTAACTCCTGCTTTTGCATGGAGAGTTGAAAATTGAGTTTCTCTAGGCAATCCCTTATCCACACCCAGTCTACCCACCCCCAAATATTCCAAGGCTTTCTCTTCATTTAGCCTACAATTGCCCTACAATTTGAGGGGGCAGCCGTTTGGTTATAACTAATGTAGAGCAGAATTAATTAGTATTTGCTTTGTTACTGCCTGTGTTATGTTTCATTTATAAGGAATCTGTCAGATTGCCACACTGAATATCCAAAATGTAAAAAACAAAACGAAACAAAAGAATTCAGTGATCCAGGGTCGTAAAAAAAATAAAATATATATGTATTTTATTTACATACTTAGCACTAACATATTCCGCAGCACTTTACAGACATTATCATCACTGACAGTCTAGATTCCCTATCAGTATGTCTTTGGAGTGTGGGAGGAAACCGGAGTATTCAGAGGAAACCCACAAAAACACAGGGGGAACATATAAACTCCACATAGATGTTGCCCTTGGTTGAATTTAAACTTAGGACCTCAGCAATAGAAGGCACCAGTGCTAACCACTGAGCGAGCCACATGTACAACATTTCAACTTAACCTTTTTCAAGCACTATATACGATTATGTCCACACGTATGATGTTATTGCAGAGATTTTCAACTGAAAATGTTTCTTGAATGTAAATCAATGTTTCTAAAGCACATGTTTATGGGAAGCCCCATTTAGATGAACAAGACAGTGACAAATTTCATGTGCAGGTCGTACAGAGGCTTGTCACTGCAGTGCTGTTCCCATTGACTTCAATGGGAGCAGTGCTATAGTCACAAACTCCTTTCACAAACTTCCAAAGACAGATATGCTCCCGACAAACTGATCCGCGGGGGTGGGTGCGAGATGTCAGACTTCCACCAATCAGTTAATGACGGTCTATCCTGAGGATAGAGCATTACTTAATAAAAGCTGAATCCCCTTTAAAGTAGCACTCCCACAAACATTTTTTATTCTCTGACAGGGTTTATTACAAGGAAATATTTCTATGTCTTATTTGCCCTTGTGCAGTGCAGATATATGTTCTAAAGCATTTTTTGGCTTGTATTAGTGGGGAAAAAGGGCTTATTAGCCGTTGTGTGGTGAAGTGAGAAATTACAGCCCTTTTTGGCATGTATTAGAGGCAAAAAATATATATTTTTGCCGTTAAGTGGTGCAGTTATATGTTCTAAAGCCCTTTATGGAGTGTATTAGTGGCAAAAAATATACAGGTGAAACTCGAAAAATAAGAATATAGTGCAAAAGTCCATTTATTTCAGTAATCCAAACTAGGCTACTTTCACACCTGCGTTCGGTGCGTATCCTGTCTTGTATCTGCACAGACTAATCCGCACCGCAAATGCTTCTATCCGTTCAGAACGGATCTGTTTGCATTATTCATAAAAAAAAAAAACCTCTAAGTCAAAACGGATCCGTCTTGACTTACATTGAAAGTCAATGGGGGACGGATCCGTTTTCAATTGCACCATATTTTGTCAGTGAAAACGGATCCGTCCCTTTGACTTAAATTGTAAGTCAGGATGGATCCATTTGGCTCCGCATCGTCAGGCGGACATCAAAATGCTGCAAGCTGCGTTTTGGTGTCCGCCTCAAAAGCGGAATGGAGACCAAACGCAGCCAAACTGATGGATTCTGAACGGATCCTTATCTATTCAGAATGCATTGGGGCTGAACTGATCTGTTTTGGGACGCTTGTTAGAGCCCTGAAATGGATCTCACAAGCTGACCCAGAAACGCCAGTGTAAAAGTAGCCTTAAAAGGAATTGCATTAATACAGCTAAAAATTATAGTTTTGGGAAAAGGTTCAATATTGCTAGGCTCAAAGTGTCACACTCTAGTCAGCTAATTAATCCATACCCCCTGAGCAAAGGGTACATCAAAATTGAGACTTTGGGGTTTCATAAGCTATAAGCCATAATCATCCAAATTATACCAAATAAAGGCTTGAAATATCTCGCTTTGCATGTAATGACTCTATCTCATATATTAGTTTCACCATTTAAGTTGGATTACTAAAATAAATGAACTTTGAACGATATTCTAATTTTTCGACGTTTCACCTGTATATTATTTGCCGTTCAGCGGTGCAGTTATATGTTCAAAAGCATTTTGTGGTGTGTATAAGTGGAAAAAAATAAGGGCATATTTGCCATTCAGCAGTGCAGTTATAAAGCCCTTTTTGGCGTCTATTAGTGGCAAAAAAATATATATTATTTGACGTTCAGCTGTGTAGTTACATGTTTTAAAGCCTTTTGTGGAGTGTATAAGTGGAAAAAAATAAGGGCCTATTTGCTGTTCAGCAGTGCAGTTTTATGTTCTAAAGTCCTTTTTTGTGTGTATTCGTGGCAAAAAAAATTATATTATTTGCCGTTCAGCGGTGCAGTTATATGTTCTAAAGCTTTTTATGGAGTGTATAAGTGGAAAATAGTAAGGGCTATTTGCCATTCAGCGGTGCAGTTATATGTTCTAAATCCCTTTTTGCCATGTATTAGTGGAAATAAAAGGATTTATTAGCTGTTGTGTGGTGAAGTGAGAAAATTACAGTCTTTTTTGGGGTGTTTTAATATCCTTTTTATTTATTTGATCTAACAGTATGTCAGACAGAGAAGTGCCAGGCCCTGCACAGGGGAGTGGCAGAGACCTAAATGTTTCTGGCACAGGCACAGTTCACAGCAGAGTAAGGGGACATGGCAGCAGGAGTCGCAGTGAGAGGCATGAGATCCTGGTGTAATCTAACGGTCGTGTCTTGACCAGCAACCCAGCAGTTCTTGAATGGTTCACTCGGTCATCCACTTCATCCCAAGTGACATCAGACGCCCCCAGCCAAGAGTCGGTGGGTTGGTCAGACACAACCCTTAGTTGGCATGGCCCGGGAGCAGTCCCTGTGCCCTCACCTGCCCTCGGCCAGAAAAGTATTATATGCTGTGGGCTCAGCTCCACTATACAGCGAGGACGAGCTACTAAAGGAAAGTCAGCAGCTTCTGCCCAGCCAAGGCGCGTGACGTCAGTGAGTCTGCACTGCCTGTTACTGGAGCTGAGTATGTAAGCCAAGATAGTAATGATATGAGCCTTTTAAAGTTTAGTTATGAAATAAGATTACTGAGCAAAAAATTATATAGTGTCGTTTTTTGTTGCAAATTTTACAACTGAAAGTGAAAAATTTCATTTTTTTGCAAAAAAAAGTTAATTTCAATTAACAAAAAAGGAAAAATCAGCACATGAATAGCACCGAAGAAAGCCTATTGTGAGAAGAAAGTGAGGAAAGTATTTGGGTAATTGCATGACCGGCATACACGGTGCATAGTTTGTGCAAGTGTACTGTTGCCTGGTCATAAGGGGTTTGCTAGGCGGGTGATTTAATAGAAACAGTTCTCTGTAGTACATCTATGTGGATCTTAAGCTGCCCGATGGTTGTAAAAGGAGTGCGCTTTCTTCTTTGACAGCTAACATTCGACCTGCTAAGGCTGAGTTCACACTTGAGTTTATTGGTCAGTTTTGGCCCCCTAACTGCCCCAAAGAAGTGAAGTGTGCAGTGATTCTAAGAGCGACGCCCGTCATCTGCATGCCATACTGACTCACAGTATTGTTTCACTACCACAGCAGACTCCCTGCGTGTTACTGCAAGGCACAGTGTTCTATGCAGCCAGGAAATAGCCATTTTTTAACACTATTCTCCACAAACAAGTTGGATCAAACCGAAATTTTTAAAAAAATCGGCCGAATCTATTTTTTTTTTATTTGCTCAACTCTAGTGAGTAATAATCTCTCTTGTGATCGTCAGCCATGTGATGTAAGCAACTCTCTGATCACCAACTAACACAGGATAGGAAATCTCTTACTTCTCTAGTCATTCCCATGAGACTGACATTGAGGCTTCCATAGGAAAACACAGAGAAACTGACTTCCTATCCACAGATAAGATCCTGTGTCATTTGGAAAGTCTGATTGTGGTCACATGACACAGCCAAGAAGCAGAGGGGGGGGGGGGGGGATAACTAATGAATACAGTCACTGGTAAGAAAATTACATTCCCTACAGATTACACCATGTACCTTTCTAACAGGTCAGAGAATAACATTATTTTGCGGGGGTTCTTCTATAATAAAAAAAAAAAGATTATAAGTAATACGTGCCTTTGTTTAATATACCGATATGAGCTAATTAGCAGCATTTACTGTTAGCTGCAGAATGATTATAATTACAATGACAATGACCTGTTCAAGAACCACTAATTGCAGAAAGATTATGCATGGGTGTGGGCTTCCCTGATTTGTAGACAACTCTTGCGTGATTTCAAGGCTCTTGCCACTGTGTTATACTGGTTCTCAAGCTCTTTTTTTTTTAAAAACATTGTTGCTGTAAAAGATACTGTAGATGTAACTATTATAGTGGATACTCTCTATATCTTTTAACATTACATGAAATAGATGAAATATACCCATGCAAAGCCAGGTTCTTCTGCTAGTGTAGTAATAACCTCAAAGGGGTTCTGCACTTTGTTATAACTGATGATCAATCCTCTGGATAGATTATCATCTTCTGTTTACCGCTGGCCCAGTGACGTCACGGCTAGTATCAACTAGCGTGGGCGGGGCTAAGCTCTGTTCACTTGAATGGAGCTTAGCCCCGCCCACGCTAGTTGATACTAGTCGTGACGTCAGTGGGCCGGCGGTAAACAGTGAGAAGGCCGCGGCGTTACTGGAGACAGCTGATCGGCGGGGGTCCTGGGTGTCGGACCCCCGCTGATCAGAAGCTGATGATCTATTGAGAGGATTTTAAAGAGCAGAACCCCTTTAAAATACTCTTATTTATCCAACCGATTCTGAGACTGTTTTCTCAGACACATTGGGGAGATTTATCAAAGCTGGTTTAAAGGGAAACTGGCTTAGTTGCCAATAGCAACCAATCAGAATCCACCTTTTATTTTTCAGAGCTCCTTTAGAAAATAAAAGGTGGTTGCTGATTGGTTGCTAAGGGCAACTAAGCCAGTTTTCTCTTGCACCAGTCTTGATAAATTTCCCCATTGTTCTCCATGACAGTGGTAAATTTAGGCCGATATGTTTTACCTTACTTTATAAAAAAATCTAAAATTTACTGAAAATTTTGAGCTGCTGTATGTGCACACATTATGGCTCAGAAGGGAAGGAGTGTCATTTGACTTTTGGAGGGCGTATTTTAGTCCAATTGTTTTCGGGAGCAATGTCACATTTGAAGAGACCCTGAGATACCTCTACAGTGTAAACCCCAAAAACTGATGTCATTTTGGAAACTGCACCCCTTAAGGAACTTATTGAGGGGTGTAGTGAGTGATTTAAACTGACCAGTGTTTCATAGAACTTAGAAACACTTGGCTGTGAAAATTAAATATAATATTTTTTCTAATAAAATGTTGCTTTAGCCCCACATTTTTTATTTTTACAAGGGGTAACAGGAGAAAAAGCACCTGAAAATTAACTACTCATTTACTCCTAAATGTGGAAACACCCCATATGTCATCATAAACTACTGTATGAGCACATGGCAGGGCTCAGATGCAAAGGAACGCCATTTGGCTTTTAGAGGCAAGATTTTTCTGCCATGGATCTTGGGTGCCATGTCACATTTGTAGAGCTCCTGTAAATCACTTAAAAAGTTATACCATTTTGAAAACTAAACCCTTCAAGGTATTCACCCCTCACATAACTGGCCAATAGGTGTTGTGAGCATTATGGCCCCCTAGGTGTTTTTCAAAAATTAATGCACAGCAAAGGGTGCAAAATTAAAACTGTAATTTTTACACAGATATGCTAGTTTAGTGCCCACAATTTTATGTCCAGCAAGTGCCACGATGAAAAGCAAGCTCTTATTATTATGCTGTGCGTCCTGGTTTTGGAAATATCCTACATTTGGCCCTATTTATTGGTCTAAATGTATGAGAGGGCTCAGGCGTATAATACCACCATGTGCGTTTTGAGGCTTATTATGTGATGATTTACCACTTGTGCTGAGAACTGCAGAGGCTCTGGGGTGAATTAATAAATGGAACCCCTGAGAAGTGACCCAATTTTGGAAACTCGGCCCCTCAAGGTAATAAGGGGTGGGGTGAGCATTTTGACGTCATGTGTATTTTGTATAAATGAATGCACAGTGGGCCGTGCAAAATGAAAATAGCAACTTTTCTACAGATGGCATTTCAGTCCCCAATATGCTGTGCCCAGATTGTACCATCTGAGACACACCATGCCACCTTAAATTATTAAATGGGTTCTATTGGAGATGGAAATGCCATAAATGTGTAGTTAAACTGCAGTTTGGGAATGCTGCAGGGTTTAGACAGGAAAGACCACCTTTAAGCTTTTGTAGCGCAGATTTTGATGGATTTTTAAACAGCCTCTGGGGTACCAGTATGGTACCAGTATTTTCAGGCAACCATAGTTTTTTATTTTTCTCCTGCGGAGCTGTGTGGTCTTATTTTTTGCAGGATGAGTTGCCTTTATCAGTACTACTATTTTGGGGTACATACAACTTTTTGTTCGCTTTTTATTTAGCTTTTTTGGAAGCTTGTATACAAAAAAAAGGCAGCAAATCAGCCATTGCTTTTTGGATTCTGTTATTGTGACATGTGGAAAACATGACTAACTTTATTCTGCTGGTCAGTTTTTTTTTGATTTGCTACTTAAGTTTACACAAAGCATTTAAAAAAAAAAAATAAAAAAAGGTTTTTTGTTGACATTTTCTGAGAGCCATTTTCTTTTTTCTGGCATAGGCTTCCATACATGGCAGGCCTGGGGACCTTTGTAAGATATCTTGGTGCCATGTCAACCATAAACCATAAAGAGGGAGCTCCCTCACTCTATATACCCCTTAGATGCAACGGGGTCAATTCGCTGCATCAGAGTTTTCAGTGATGCCAGCAGATATGTCAGGGGCCCGGCTGTCAGTAACAGCCAGGCCCATGTACGGCAGATTGTGCAAACGCTTTGTTAAGGCGTTAAGAAGTCATAATTTTTTTATTTTTTCACTGAGATGGCTGTATAAGGCCTAGTTTTATGCAGGAGAAATTGCATTTTTGTGCTGTTTGAGAGCACACATAAATATCTAGGCAATTTATATATTTTTTGGCGACACAAATACAGAAAAAGCTATTTTTGAATTTGATTTGTTATTGAAGCTATTTTGATTATGTGGATACCTAATAAGTGTAGTTTTTACGTAACATACAGTATGTACACATGTATTATGTAATGTACACATGTATTTTATGTAAAATATTATTATTATTTTTGCACTTTTTTTTACTTAAATAAAAATAAAATCACATTAAAGGGATTCTGTCACCCCAATTTTCACTATTAAACAGGCTGACATGCATGTGAAAATGTCACCTGAATTTAACTCAGCATTTCTTTTATTTAAGTATGCCCCCATTTTTGTGTAATTTTAACTTTTATTATATGCAAATTAGCTTCTAGGAGCGGGGGGGGGGGGGGGGGCGTTGCACCTGCTACTAGAGGCTCTGTTCACCCACCTCATTTCCACGCCCTTCTGTCTTGATTGACAGGGTCAGGCCCCAGCGTTGGTTCTCCTGCTGGCCCTATCTGCCATGTAAATCTCGCTCCTGCGTCTTCCCATTCAGCATTTGGAGCAGGCGCAGTGGGGAAGCCGGCAGCTGGCGAGCTCACTGCGCCTGCACCGTATACTGAACAGGACGGTGCAGGCGTGAGATTTACACAGCAGACAGAGAGATAATAATCAGACCCCAAATTAGCCCATCAGTATCCCCAATCAGACCTCAGATTATCCCATCAGTACCCCCAGACCTCAGAATAGCCCATCAGTACCCCCAGACCTCAGAATAGCCCATTAGACCAGATCAGACTAAAATAAAAAAAATCATCTTACCTGTCCTGCGCCGTGGCTCCTCTTCAGCTGTCGCACACCCATGTTCCTGGCATGCGCTGCACTGTCACATGACTGCATGTAGCGTAAGGTCATAGTGTGCGCACTACATCCTGATGCTGTATGGGGTCAGCTGAAGAGGAGCTCCCCGCTCCTAATACATACTAGTGAGCGCTTCCATAATGGAAGTGCTCACTAGTATTTGTTTTATAAGACGCACGGACAAAAATACAGTATATATATATATATATATATATATATATAAAATCATACTTCTGATATATATGAATGCATAATATGTGGGAAACTACTACTGATGTTTTATCCTTAATATATTTACATATATTATATTATAATATATATTCTAAATATATAATATATGTAAATATATTATGGCAAAAAACATATATGTTTAAATTACATTTAGCCTCTATTTCTGAAAGGATTCGAACTCACAACCTTCTACATTACAGCCCAGAATGTCAACCATTACACTATAGAGCTGCACGGCTAGTTACTAAAAAAAAATGAGACGTCTGCTGTATAGGAATACTTACTACTAGTAAGTATTCCTATACATCAAAAGTCCCATATTCTTTTTTTTTTAAAGTAACTGGCCATGCATCTCTTTAGTGTAGTGGTTAAGATTCTTGGCTGTAATGTAGAAGGTAGTGAGTTCGAATCACTACCAGAAAATTTTCAGAAATAGAGGCTAAATTATATTTAAATACACTTGGGTGTCCCCAAGCACTGACTCCATATATGGACATAGCTATATATGGAGTCAGAGCAGGGACTCCTAAGCCAAACTAGAGTCCCGACTCCCTCCCCTCTTCAGAGCAGGGGATGCCTGGTTTAATGCTTGGGTTCTCCCATTGACTTCCATTGTGCTCGGGTGCTCTGTAGAGCACCCAAGCATCGGGAAGTGTTCAACTCGAGCACCAGAGCACACCAGCACTTTGGTGCTCGACCAACACTACAAGTTATTTAAGCAGACTTTCAGAGAAAAAATATAACTTCCATATAAACTGCAAGATAGTCTATAGTAGTTGAAGAAATAGGCAATTTGGAGCTGCGCCTTAACTTTTGTTACTATTTTAGTCTAAACTTATACCAGCATGCCACCTGATTATTGTTTAGTTAAGAAACTTTCCTTAGAGGCAAAATGGGGTAAACAAGAATCTTGTTTGTTGGCAGGTTGCCACAGGATTGGATGTTCAGTGACCTGGTTCCTGAACCTATGTACCCTTGGTTTTCTTAATTTCCTAGTTACTTATTCAGATAGCTAACAATTCCTCTTCTGCTTATCTTTGTTCCTGTTTTATTGGATCTCTTGTTGCCGACCCAGTTTTGCTATCTCATTGAAAGTCTTTCTGCGTGTACTTTACCATTTCTCTTCTTTTGTTCTTCTCTATGAGTCCCTGACTTTCCGCAACTTGTGACTAGAAAATAATGCATGGATTGTGTTTCTAAGAAGTTAGTAGAATTTTACTAAGTATTTGTGTCTTATGGAATCAAAGCTGTTTTTTATTGAAGTTTACATTAACATTGATTTTTTTTTTTTCTACTACAAATCCTACAATTCAGAGAGATATCTACAATTAAAACAAACCAGTGGGGTTTTCCATGCTTTCTGGAAGTATTACTGTACATTTTTTTGGAAAGCCCTATTCAGTAAACAAATGATTATTAGTTTTATATATAAAACAATTACAGTAACAGGTTATATTACAAATGAGCATGCCATTATTAGTATTACAATTATTCAGTATGTTTAAACAGTTCCGCCATATACAAAACCTCTCATACACAAACAGTCATATTATATTTGGGTGTCACAGATGTTGATCAAACAACGATACATGGGGAGAGATCACTGCCCATACATAAAGTGTGGCAGAAGACTATGATCAGAAATGGATGTTGGTCATATGTTTTTCCTGTATCTTGTCTGCAGTGTGATGATTAGAGATGAACAAATTTAATGTTATGAAATTTGTTTGCGCTTCATTTGGTGGTAAAAGCAGAATTGCGTTATGGATTCCGCAACCACGGACCATAATGCAATTTATGACGGAATGTATAACGGAATGCCTTTAGAGGTATTCCGTTATTCATTCCGTCATAAAAGTAGTCTATGGCCTGCATAACAGATCCGTCCCGTTCCGTTATGCAGGAGAGGACTCCCCTGCATAATGAAAACAGGACGGATCCGTTATGCAGGCAATAGACTTCTAGTATGACGGAATGAATAACAGAATACCTCTAAAGGCATTCCGTTATACATTCCGTCATAGAATTGCGTTATAGTCCTTGGTAACGGAATCCATAACGCAATTCTGCTTTTACCACCAAACGAAGCGCATAACGAATTTCATAACATTAAATTTGCTCATCTCTAGTGATGATACCCTGCAGACTGCCTGTATGCCCCCCTGACTCCTGCTTGGTTGTATTATTTGGTCACTACATATCATTTTCATTTAGTATCATGGCTCTGTTAGTCATTATAGTATTGCGGTATTGTTCAGTCACAATATGATAGTAATATTATTTTGAATATCTCCAAGGCACCCAGTCTGTTTTGAGTTTATTGACATTCTATTACTTACAATTAAAAACAACAGTACGTGTCAGGGATTTAGTCAGGGGTGGATTGGCCAAGCCCTTCTAATTGCAGCTGGCCCAGTACATAATGATCTCATACACTCAGTGGTAATTAACGCTGGGAGAATCAGGTACTTATGTACCTGGTAGGTGGCTGCAGATGTCCTCCTGAATTCAACGGTATGGCTGTCCTCAGGATGCTGATAGAGTTGAATACTGTGATAGAGCATGGGCGCTCACGGCTCCGTGTCCTGCTGTTTATTTTCTTAGGCCACTATATGTGACAGTGTATAAATGGGCCAGGGACACAGGTGTTTCATTGTGGTGCTTGGTTATGTTGGACTATGGTACTGATGACCCTGCCTACTTGTGTTGGATGACCTTCTGTCAGTTTAGACCTACCTACAATATGGGGCCATTTTTAGTTCCCAGTCCGCCCTTGGGCTTAATGCAGCCACCAAATAACTTATCCATGCAAACAAAGGGGAGAACTTCATCAACAAGGAATACAAACTCCCCACACGTTTCCCCAGTTCAGAATTGAGCTCAGGACTCCTGCACCTGAGGGCAATTGTGTTAACCACTGAGCTACTGTGTTGCCCTTAGGCTGGGTTCACACCTGAGCGTTTTACAGCGCGTTCCTACACGCTGTAAAACACTCAACAAGGAGAAACCAATGATTCCCTATGGGAATGGTTCTCACCTGGGCGTTTTACAGCGCGTACGATCGCGCTGTAAAACGCCCGACGCATAATCAAGTACTTGAGCTTCTTTGGGGCGTTTTGACGCGCGTTTGTGGCCATAGGACACTGCAGTCAATCACACAAACGCGCGTCAAACGCGCGTTTACTATGACAAAAAACGTGCATAAAAACGCGCGACAAAAAAGCGCGTAAAACGCGCGTTTGAGAAACGCTCAGGTGTGAAAGCAGGGTTAAACCATCTCAGCCATGTGAATAGCCCCATAGACATTAATTGGCCCTGAAAACTGTTGTGTGTCGTGTGAATGTAGCCTTAGAGGAGATATGACAGCAGTTGGAACCTTGCCAAACGCTGACTACAGTAGGTTTAGGCTGGGGGGAGAAATACAATGATACCATTTGTGGCATTTTATCATCGGGATAAGGGTCCATTTACACGTCCGTAGTGTATTGCGGATCCGCAATACACCCGGCCGGCACCCCCAATAGAACTGCCTATTCTTGTCCGCAATTGCCATGTAGGACATGTTCTATTTTTTTGCGGAGCCGTGGCCCGGAAGTTTGGGGGGTGAAGCCCAGAAGTTCAGAGCCACGCTCTTGAAATGCGGATGTGGAGAGCACATAGTGTGCTCTCCGCATCCATTCCTGCCCCATTGAGAATGAATAGGTCCGCACCCGTTGCCGATATTGCGGAACGGATGTGTACCCATTTTCGGATGTGTGAATGGACCCTTAGTGAGAATATGAACTTTTATTATGCATACTTAAAGGGGTTGTCCAAGTTATTTTTTTGCTCTTTGCTCTCGTTTCTAACTAATGAAATATAAGGGGTTTAAAATTAAATTACTCCCTCTGCAGCTGTAGCTCCTTTCTCAGATTTCACTGAGGGTCACATGACCTGTGATGTCAGTCTCTCACCCTGCTCTGATGATGTTTCGTGCACAAGCCTGAGGAGCAGGTTTGTTTCTGTGCACGAGATGTTACGGTACTAGCCACGGCCCCTTGCACTGCCATTACTGTGCTGGTCCATGCCCCCTGCACTTCCATCTGCTGCTGTCTGCCCTGTGTCTCCCTCCCACTGGATTCTTCAGGAAAAATTAACCCCTTCTGCAGCACACACTCAGGGCTGGAGAGGCAGGGGCGTTGCTAGGTTAAAACATTCGGGGCCTGGGCCCCTGATGTTTTGTCCCAGGCCCCGAATGTCCTGCCTGCCTGCTAGATACAACTGTATTGCCATCCACAGGACTGCAATACAATTGAATCTAATGCGGTGGAAGAGCTGAAGGATCTGTGGTGACATCACAGGTCATGTGACCAGTAAAACAGTCAGTGATTGAGAAGGACCTGCGATGATGTCACCATCATGTGACCAGTGCAGGAGAGGGAGACAGTGAAGAGGGGAAGAAGCTGAGGTGATGTCTGCTACATTAGGAGAGGTAAGTGAAGGGCGCAATGCTGGGAGTTGTGGTTATTTAACTGAGACTGTATGTTAGGACTGAAGGGAGGGGTGTTATTTACATAGAAATGTGTGTTGGAGGTGGCTGGGGAGGGGGTCATGTTATTTACATGGGACTGTATGTTCATAGTGGCTGTAGGAGGGAGTGATGTTATTTACCTAGGACTGTATGTTGGAGGGAACTGGGGTAGTGCGATGTTATTTACAAGGGACTATATGTTGAAGGCAGCTGTGGTAGGGGATTATGTTATTTACATTGGATTGTATGTTGGAGGCGGCTGTGGGAGGGAGTGATGTTATTTAAATGGGACTGTATGTCGGAGGGGGCTGAGCACTATTACTATGGGGGCACTCATTTTTCTTCAGGATAGTATTTGGGGGTATTGGGGGGCACAGCAAGCAGCAGGATAACACTGTGGGGACTCTAGGTTGGGGGATGATGATAGAAATGTGAGGAAGCTAAGATTTCTGTGTGTCACACTCTGCAGAGAAGAGGCGGCTGAGAGAAGTTGTATGGACCGAATGGGGAAGATGATGACAGAGAAGATCTACATCGGAGGAAACGTCACCTGGGAGGCCCTGGATGTGAGAGGTATGTGCTGCTGTAACAACTTAGAGAACTGGGCCATATTCACTGGGGCTTGGGCGCCGGATCTTTTGAGACCCTAGCAACATCCCTGGCTGGAGGCTTTGCTGAGCAGCTTGAGGCAGTGAAGAGACACAGGATCCTCATCCTGCAGACACAGAGCTGACAGACCTGTGTGTATCAGCAGTGTCATTGTACAGCTGGGACTTGTAGTCCTACTCATACAGCATGCTGCTGAGTCTCCCGGCAGTCAGACATGTCACTCAGGACAGCATTGTTATTCACTCCCTTTGCAGAGTAGGGAGAGGGGCATTTTTTTTTATGCCCACAAATATTCATGACGAAAACCTCCGAGATTGTTGTTATTGAAGGCAAACAAAGGGCCAGAAGAGAACTAGGGAAATGAGGAAATATAATTTTTTTTTGCCTAAAACCTGCTTAGCTTATGTATATATTGCTGAACATAATATTTACAGTACTGTATTTTTCATTTCATAACTCAGACAACCCCTTTAAGGGCTTAAGTATGTTCCCAACCACATCTGACTGCTTACATTTTTCCTTATACAGTATCTCCTTCGCTATAGGTTTGACTACATAAGCCTGTAATTCCTGAACTATTCAGGTTCTAGTTCTCTGATAATTATGTATGTATGTATACTGTGTATCTTCACTTATCAGCTGACTCCTGCATCTGTGCTAACTAAATACATGCTTAATGTAAATTTATATTGCATCTGACAGGAGCTTGATACAAGGTGAGCTAGAGCTTATGGCAGACAGGTCAAATGACTTGACATAATTGATGAAGTCTTCGGGAATGCAATCATTGAAGTACCGTATATTGTTTAACGCCTTCATAGCTTTAGGGTCAAGAAATAAATTGCTTTACAGATTGTAGCCCAGCCTTTGGCAGCAGGTGGTCTATTATGCTGTAGTCTAGCTAAAAAAAGAAACTATAAAAACAAGCAAAAACACAACACATGATTTTTAAAGCTTTCAAGTTAAAATTGAAACTTTCTGTTGAAGCTACTTTCACATGTGTTAGGGAATTGCATGGACACATTCTAGTAATAACCTTGCAGTACTGTGGCGGATCTCCATTATAGTTATATAGCCTGCTATCTGTGCACAGACTATACAGAGTGTTGGTTGCAATGTTCGTCTGCACATCACAACACCCTTACTTATAATCATTATACAAAATGCTTACAGTATCACTAATAATAACTGAGACCAGTAAATGGCTGCAGCAGTCATGTGGACAATAAATGGCACGTGATCTCTGCAAGCTCAGAGGGGATAAGAACAAAGGGCAAAAGAGTGACAGGGCAATTAGAAGACTAGTTTCTGTTTTTCCTTCATTTCATACAGCCTTCTGCTCTCTGGCACTATAAAAAAAATTTGGACAACCTTTTTAAATTGTACACATACTGGCAGTGATAGGTACAGTTCTTAGCACACATATTGCATAGGCAGCTTTCTCAAGGCTGTCTATAGGAAATATATTCAGCGTATAGATCCCTCTCAGTGCCGTTACTAATTTTGGACAAAAGACTTTACTCATATACCGACCATTTATTTCTCTACCTCAGCGAGGTGCAGTTTTCCAACAGATGACCAGTTAATTTCTTTAATACGGTAAGGGCCCTGATGATTATTGCCCTAACCAAGATGCAGGGAAGACTATAGCCTAAAGTACATGTAGTATCTTTTCTGTCAAATATTCAGCACTCTTTCTTGTATGGTTGCTAATCTTTCTATTATTTCCAGCAGTTCTTACCCTCAGAGGGCTGGCACATGTTTTGTTGCTTTGCTGGCTGCTCTTGGTTCACAGGGCAAAAGTTTACTCAACTGCAGCCTACACGGGACTCAGCAGCTTACCAACTATAAGGGGGTGGGACCAGCCCACACTCAGCAACCTTTTCCAGGGCTAATAATCCTCTACCTTCAATCCTCTACCTGCAAGAGAACATAGGCACTATATATAGGTAAATTAGAATATAATAAAAAAGTGAATGTATTTCAGTAATTCAATTCAATTGTGATCTATTGCATGCCTTTATTCCTTTTAAGGTTGATGATTATGGCTTATAGCAAATAAAGCCAATGAAGCCAATGGTTGACTGCAGCGGAGCAAGTTACTGTACCATGCCCCTGCAGGGGATTAAGTAAACAAGCCACAGACCCAAAGATGGACACATTGAAGCCGGCATACAGGACCGGAGCAGCGGGGACCACAAGTATGATTCTTTCCCTAGCAGAGGCAGGTTGTGGGCATCAGGGAAAAAAATATTAATTTCTGGACAACGCCTTTTACTCTTGCAGTATGCTAGTAGACCACTGCATAAAAGGTATATATAATTCATGCATGTATTTCCTTCCAAAGGCTGAATATTGGGGAAAGGGTTAATTTATTGGCCTTGCAAACTGATGCCTTGTGTGGACTGATCCCCCTCTCTTGTATTTGGTAAGCTGCTGTGTAGGCTGTGGTTAAGTGAGCAGCCAGGAGCAGCAATTACAGTACAGGAACAGACTACAGGATTACCTTTAGCAGAGATGTGAATGTAGCATTAGAGTTTTTATTATGACCTCCCCCTCCATGATATCCACATGCTCTATATGAACAGGGGTTGTCTTCATGAGACAATCCTTATGACACCCAAGTGCATGAGAGTAAACATCGTACTGTACATGAGCAAAACAGGATATTTTATAAAGCATTTTCATCACATGAAATCCCGTGATCTCTGCACAATGATCTGTGTATAATCTCACAATGCAAATGCTGTTTCTTTTATTGCAATGTCATTTTTAGGCTACATGCACACGAACGTTGTTTGTTTCCGTGTCCGTTCCGTTTTTGTTTGCGGATAGGATGCGGAACCATTAATTTCAATGGGTCCGCAAAAAATGCGGACAGCACACCGTGTGCTGTCTGCATCAGTATGTCCGCTCCGTAGCCTCGCAAAAAAATTAATAAATAGAACATGTCCTATTCTTCGTTTTTTTTTATAGATCCGCAATTTGCAGACCGTAAAACACATACGGTTGTTTGCATGTAGATTTTTCAGTATTTTGCGGTCCGCAAAAAATGGATCCGCAAAAAATACAGATGACGTCCGTGTGCATTACGTTTTTTGCGGGACGGAACATCTGGCCCCTGATAGAACAGTACTATCCTTGTCCGTTATGCGGACAATAATAGGACATGTTCTGTCTTTGAACGAAACGGAAAAATGGAAATACGCAAACGGAAGGCATACACAGTACCTTCCATTTTTTTTTGCGGATTAATTGAAACGAATGGTTCCGTATGTGGTCCATACACGGAACGCAAAAAACGGAACGGAAACGGAAAAAAAAAAACATTCGTGTGCAAGAGGCCTTAATGTGATTATTTAAAAGGAACTGAGAGACTTTCACTTTTACAATGAGTTACACTTTTTTTAGAGAAAACACTTACCACATTAGCGAAATGTGTATAAGGGTAGTGTCACATATAGATATTTTTCTGCCATTTTGAGTTTTTTATTGCAGTATTTGGTGCTTTTTTATGGTGTTTTATGTCACGTTTTTTAGGGGAAAAGCAACAGTTTCAGATGTTGCATGGAAGTCTATGGGAAATATGAAACCCTTTCTTCCTCTTGAGTTGCGGCTTTTGTGTCACTCGGGTTTTTGCAAATCGCACCATGCTCTGGGTCTTCCATTTTTTTGCAGTTTCAAAAAAACATGTGCAATGTTTTTTTAACAACGTTTTTGCATGTTTTTTTTTTTTTTAACTAATGTTTTTTTTCCCCATACAGCTCTACAAAGGAAGTGACATTGTAGGGTGACACTGTCCTCTAGAAAGAAATGCCCCACCCCAACATTTCATAAAAAATGTCTAGTGCTAAAACATGGTATACAACAAGTAAAAAAAAAAAAAAAACTCTCAATAGAAATTTTTTTTATACAAAATACACTGGTCGTCAATCATTTTATTATCTAATAAGCCAGGACTGAAACTGTGTGTGAAGGAACCCTAACAGTGGCCCAATTTTCTACCAAAAGTCTGTTGGACTTCGGATTGTGTCTGTCTACTCTACATATGCCTTTCTACTTGCAGCTACTTATCCCGATCTCATTTGTCTTCTTATCTCCCTATAGTAATGAACATGCAAACTCAACCAATCCATATTTGTTTATAGGGTGTTGTGGGAAATGGCCTTTGCCAGGCCATACATAAAAAGCAGCTGACTGCAAACATTTACGCTACGTCCACATCTGTGGCAGGCATTCTGGTATTCAGTCCTGGCAGAATAACATAATACTGGAATTGCCATATCCCACTTTGCTGGACACAACTGAAGCCCACCGGATCCCATTTATTATAATAGTGTCCATCGCGTTTCCGGCATGAATGCCAACATTCTGCTGAACACAAAAACACATTGTGTAACCCTGATGTCCTAACTGTAATGTTTGCTATTGACTCACATTAAAACAAAAGTAAAAAAATACATAAAAGCCAATTTCTTATACATAGTCATGATTGAGCATGCTCAGCCGAACACCAGTTTGGCTCGAGCATCGCGATGCTCAGCACATGGCAGCATTCGGCCGAATACCGCGTGTGCTCGAGCGCCATGCTCGAGTCTCCTCCCCGCACGTTTGTTGGCTGCTACGCAGCCAATAAACGTGCAGGTAAGTACTGCCACTCACTGTAATGCCGTAGCCATGTTGGTTACTGGCATTACAGTGATTGGCTGGCCTATAAGGCCTCTTTCACACGGGCGTCATTTTTTTGGCCCGGCTAAGAGCCGGGTGCGTTGCGGGAAAATGCGAGATTTTTTCTGCGCAAGTGCAAAACATTGTCATGCGTTGCACTCGCGTGAGAAAAATCGCGCATGTTTGGTACCCAAACCCGAACTTCTTCATAGAAGTTCGGGCTTGGGATTGATGTTCTGAAGATTGTATTATTTTCCCTTATAACATGGTTATAAGGGAAAATAATAGCATTCTGAATACAGAATGCATAGTAAACCAGCGCTAGAGGGGTTAAAATAAAATAAAAAATAATTTAACTCACCTTAGTCCACTTGTTCGCGAAGCCGGCATCTCCTTGTGTCTCCGCTGCTGATGAACAGGACCTGGGATGAGCTGCTCCATTAAATACCGGTTAAGGACCTTCGATGACGTCACTCCGGTCATCACATGGTACGTCACATGATCTTTTACCATGGTGATTCACCATGGTAAAAGATCATGTGATGACCGGAGTGACGTCATCGAAGGTCCTTAAGCTCTATTTAATGGAGCAGCTCATCCCAGGTCCTGTTCATCAGCAGCGGAGACACAAGGAGATGCCGGCTTCGCGAACAAGTGGACTAAGGTGAGTTAAATTATTTTTTATTTTATTTTAACTCCTCTAGCGCTGGTTTACTATGCATTCTGTATTCAGAATGCTATTATTTTCCCTTATAACCATGTTATAAGGGAAAATAATAATGATCGGGTCTCCATCCCGATGGTCTCCTAGCAACCATGCGTGCAAATCGCATGGCATCCGTACTTGCTTGCGGATGCCATCCGATTTTCACACACCCCATTCACTTCTATGGGGCCTGCGTCACGTCAAAATCGGACATTATAGAGCATGCTGCGATTTGCACTGAACGTACAAGTGATGCGTTAAAAACAACGCTCATGTGCACAGCCCCATAGAAATGAATGGGTCAGGATTCAGTGCGGGTGCCATACGTTCGCCGCACGGATCGCACCCGCACGGAAAAGTCGCCCGTGTGAAAGGGGCCTAAAGCACCCGATGACACGTGGTTTGACCAGTCTTAGGCCTCTTTCACACGAGCGTGACGGATTGGCTCTGGATGCATTCAGGGAGTGTTCAGTGAAGCTCAAACTATTTTGCAAGCAAGTTCAGTCAGTTTTGTCTGCGATTGTGTTTAGTTGTTCAGTTTTTTCTGCACAGGGTGCAATGCGTTTTGATGCGTTTTTCACACGCATGATAAAAAACTGAAAGTTTATAAACAACATCTCTTAGCAACCATCAGTGAAAAACGCATTGTATCCGCCCTTGCTTGCGGATGCAATGCATTTTTCACTGAAGTCCCATTCACTTCTATAGGGTCAGGGCTGCGCGAAAACCGCAGAATATAGAAAATGCAGAATTTTTCAAGCAACTGATGCAGACCCATTAAATGAATGGGTCAGGATTCAGTGCGGGTACTATCAGTTCATGTCACGCATTGCACTCGCGCGGAAAACTCGCTTGTGTGAAAGCGGCCTTAGTCAGGGAGAGCTGTGCTGTAGAAGGGACAGATAGTGTAGGGAATTGAATTGTATTTTTTGGTTAGGCAGGGTTGGTGTTAGAGACCCAAAAGTCCTTTTAAGGACTATTGTTGTATCTGGCAGCAATATATGTTTTTAGCGCAACCTGCGCTACATTGCGTACAATTGTTTGGCCTCTGCAGACAGCGACATTATCTGCGCTACATCTCCTGTGTAACGTGTGCGCAGCCTAAAAATATCTGACATCCAATGTACGTTTTCCGTAAACGGTGTCTGCTGCGGACAGTTACATTACCTGCGCTACATCTCCTGTATAACGTTTGCGCATCCTAAATATCAGTGACATTCACTCTAATTTTTTCACTGCAAGTGGCAGCAACATTGCCTGCTCTACATCTCCTGTATAACATTTGCACATCATAAATATCAGTGATATTCCCTGTAATTTTTTATTAGCCGCAGGTGACAGCGACATTACCTGCGGTACATCTCCTGTATAACGTTTGCGCATCATGATGAGGACAGCAAAATCTTGTCTCTTGGGACTCTGGCACACATGGCTGACTATATGTTATGCTGCCTTTCCCGTGACCCTCGCATTATATGTATTTTGGCCAACACCAATTACTGGTTGAAGAGAACTTCTTATCTCTCATTCCTGTGGTAGAGAGGACTTGCAAAATGGGGCAATACCAGAAGATCCTTGTGGAAAAATTGCTCCAAAAATTTCCAGCTGACTACGCTGGCAGCAGAGTATTCCTTGGGCAACCGGGGAGGGGAGACGAGGGGAACACACAGCAGTTCCAATAGAGGCAAGGCAACACTCTCCAAGGCCTGGGACATTTTCATGACACCCCGCCAGCAACCTCACCCTGATGTGCGGCCTAGTGTCACAAGGAGAGAAAAGTTTTGGAAGATGGTGAAGGAGTACGTAGCAGACCGCGTGAGAGTCCCCAGTGATCCCTCTGTGCCTTAAAACTAATGGGTGTCCAAGCTGGACACGTGGGACGAACTGGCGCTCTACGCCTTGGAGGTTTTGGCCTGCCCTGCCGCCAGCACTTTGTCAGAGCGGGTATTTAGTGCTGCTGGGGGCATAATAACTGATAAGTGCATCCGCCTGTAAACTGAAAGTGCTGACAGGTTGACTCTTATTAAAAAGAACAAGGCCTGGATTGTCTCTGACTTCCACCAGAGGAAAGCGGCTGAACATAAAGGCACTTTAAATTTGGCTTTTATGTTGTATTGAATACACTGTATTCCCATGAACCCTTCCACCACAAAATAGGTATATGGTTCAATCATCCTTTTCTCTTCCTCCTCCTCCATCATATCAACATGCTTATTAGGCTGCCCTCGCTCCTAATGTTTTAGAGAGTCAGATCGGCAGCAGGCTCTCAACCATAATTTTTTCGATGGTCAGATCAGCAGCAGGCCCTCGTCCCTAATGTTTTAGCTAGTCACCAGCAGGCCCTTGCTCCTAATATTTTTGAGGCTCACCAGCAGGCCATCAATCATAATTTTTCAAGGGTGTGTATGATGCCCTCCTTTATGTGTAATAAACGGTTTATTGGAGTGCAGGTTCCTTGTAATTTTTGGAAGCCCTTTCACTTAGTGCATAGGCCTTATGAGTGTAGGGAGTCCCACTACCTGAACAATTGTGCCACAATGTGAATGAGGCCCTCCTTTATGTGATATACAGGTTGTATTGGAGTGCCTTTTCCTTGTGTTTTTTAGCAGCACTTGCACTTTGTATACAAGTACATAAACATGAAAGAATGTTTTGTAACAATTTTTCCTTTAAAATCGATTTTATCTTCGGTTTTGTGCGTATTATTGTCAGTCTGTAAAATTGGCGTACTACTCGTACAGCATCGTTCCCAGCAGCGACCTGGGAGTCCAAGGTGCATCCAGACATCCTTCCCATGCTGTTCCCAAACGATTTTGGTCGTGTTTCCATCAATTTCTGACCTTTTCATGTGAACCAGACACCTTCCCCTCTTCAGAGCAGAGGGTGCCTGGTTTATTGCTCGGGTTCTCCCATTGACTTCCCGAGGTTCTACTCGAGCACCCGAGCAATTTGGTGCTTTATCACTACTACTTTTACACAGTTGTTTTGAATGTGAAGACACTGAAAATTTTCTGGTTGATGTTGACAATTTGTTGCTACCAAAAAGCCAAACCACATTCTCAGGGCCGTCTTTAATATTAATTGGACCCTGGGCAAAAATTTATTTGGGCCCCCTGGATCCCGCCTTCCCACACCTTAGCAGGCAATCACGCCCTCCACCACAACACACACACAAAAAATCCACACATCTGGTAGAGTACAGTGAATGACTGTAAATACTTCCAGTTCTGAAGACTCCAGTGGCTCAGGATCAGTGCTCTTGGCAGCTGGGCTCAGTCTGGAAGTGGGCACCGCTCTGCAGGAAGGAGACCAGGGCTCGGCTCACCCTAGTGTTACAGTGCACCCCAGCACCCCAGTATGCAGTATAGCACCCTATAGTATACAGCAACCCACAGTATGCAGTATATCACCCTATAGTATACAGCACCACACAGTATGCAGTATAGCACCCCACACTATACAGTACCCCACAGTATATAGTAGAGCAGTATAGCAGCCCACAGTATACAGCACCCCACAGTATACAACACCTCACAGTATACAGTAGAGCAGTATAGCACTCCACAATATACAGCACCCACAGTATACAGTATACAGCCTCCCCAGTATACAGTACAGCAGTATAGCACTCCACAATATACAGCAGCCACAGTTTACAGTATACAGCCCCCCACACTATACAGTACAGCAGTATATCACCCCACAATATACAGCACCCACAGTATACAGTATACAGCCCCCCACAGTATACAGTACAGTAGTGTAGCACTCCACAATATACAGCACCCACAGTATACAGTATACAGCTCCCCACACTATACAGTACAGCAGTATAGCACTCCACAATATACAGCACCCACAGTATACAGTATACAGCCCCCCACAGTATACAGGCCCCCACAGTATAAAGCCCCCCACAGTATACAGGCCCCCACACTATACAGCACCCACAATATACAGCCCCCCACAGTATACAGCCCCCCACACTATACAGCACCCCACTATACAGTAGTTTACAGTATATTAGCATAACACCCACTATCACCTTTTTCTGATGTAATCTTCACAAAAAAAGCTCCACAGTTAAGGCAAACTTCTCCTGCAACACTCCTGGTAGAGAGAAAGGACCTTGATGACCTCATAGCCATGTGACCAGTAATATTGCTAGGTTATTGGTCACATGGTGATGATGTCATCTAAGGTCCTAGAGAATCACAGCTCATGGCAGCACCCCCTGTGTAGCTGACAGCTTGACACCCGGGGCAGTGGCTAGCAGGGCTCAAGAGGCAGCTGCCTTGGGCCCCCCAGGAGCAACTGGGCCCGGGGCAACTGCCCCTTTTGCCCCTTGTTAAAGACGGCCCTGCACATTCTGATTTCTGTTGTTTTTGCAGTCAAATCTTTCATGAGAAATGCAAGCCCTCGATTTTACATTTTTCAGATGCTTTTATCAATTGAATTCCCTATAGAATAAAAAAAATGCCCGAAAAAATTTCACCAAAAACACAAATAAAAAGTCATAAACTGGTGTGCCGTTTTTTACATATTTGGTAGTTAGTACGATTGTTTATCCCATATAAATTCTTTAGGGTGTTGCATACACCAGTCATCGCAAAAAGCTGTAGATGTGGTAAAGATGTGGTAAATTATTAAGAAGCTCTGACCTTTTTTATTAAATTTGTGGCATCTTCTGCTGTCTGTTAACCAGAAACTGAAATCTTACAAAGATATCAGTTTTATTTGACACCAATCTTCTGGCATAAATTATTGTAAGGCCCCCTTCACACGAGCGATACGGATTGTGTCTGTTCAGGGAAAAGTTTTGCATGCAAGTTCAATCAGTTTTGTCTGCAATTTTGTTCAGTGTGTGCATTTTTCCCATCCAGATTGTATCTGGATTGCATGTGTTTTTAATGTGCGTGAAAAAAAACTGAAGGATAACAATCTACATCTCCTAGCAACCATCAGTGAAAAATACATTGCATCCGGACGTTCTCGGTTTTTCATGCAAGCCCCAGTCACTTCTATGGAGATAGAGCTGCATGAAAAATGCATAGTAAAGAACACGCTATGATTTTTTCCTGAATGCAGAACTGATGAGTGAAAAACAACGCTCACGTGCACACACCCATTGAAATGAATGGGTCAGGATTCAGCCCAAATGCTGTGCATTCACTCCAGGCAGGGGCGTAGCTATAGGGGGTAGCAGGGAAAGTGGCTGCTTTGGGGCCTGACCTCAGAAAGGGCCCACCAAGGAGGAGGACTAAAAGATTTTATTTTCAGGGTCAACAGTATTCTACAATGACATAATATACAGTGACACTATATTCAGTGACATGTAATACACTATATACGTGTAGGAAACAGAAGGAGAGACTGCTGGGCCTGGTCTCAGAGAGCTATCTTGACTAGTCACAGGAGTGGAGGTTGCACGAAAGTAGGGGCAGCCCCATTTAAAAATTTGCTGTGGGGCCCAGTCATTTCTAGTTATGCCACTGACCACAGGTATCGCATCCGGATCAAAAACTCCCTCACGTTAAAGAGCCCTTAGGCAGCTGCTCCATGCATCGTTAAATGTGGGCAATCTGTTATTAATAAATGTACACCCCCCATGTAGCAACCATGGAGTAAACCTGCAATACTGTGCAGAAAATGTAGTAGATGGTCATACATCTCCCAACTTTTAAAAATTCCAAGGAAGGACATTATCAACGGCGTGTGTAGCTAATTCACACTGTTTATCTATACGTGCCCCAATCCCGTCCTCTGTCCCCCCACACAATATTTATATGCGCTTTTTGCCCCTACCCAGTATAATGCCCCCTTAGTCCCTCCTTCACAGTAGTTATGCCTCAATAGTGCCCCCACACAATAGTGATGCCCACTTAGTATCCTCCGCACAGTAGTTATCCTTCTTAATGCCCCCACACGCTAGAATGCCCTTTATATGCCACCACACAGTACAGTGCCAACTTTAGTGGCCACTTATAGTAGTGCTGACCCCTAAATTGTTAAAATAAAATAACACTCCCCTAGTCCTGTTCCCCATAGACCCTACAGGGAAATTTCCTGGTGGTCCAATAAATACGTAAAGATCTAATACCCGCAGCAATAATTAATGTATGAGCATCAGACCCTTATGCACCGGGCCAGTGGCCACAGGTGTCCTCTTGAAGTCAATGATATTGCCGTCCTCAGGACAATGATACAGTTTCATACTGTGGGGTGGGCGGTAGGGATGAGCGAACTCGAACTGTATAGTTCGGGTTCGTACCGAATTTTGGGGTGTCCGTGACACGGACCCGAACCCGGACATTTTCGTAAAAGTCCGGGTTCGGGTTCGGTGTTCGTCGCTTTCTTCGCGCTTTTGTGACGCTTTCTTGGCGCTTTTTGAAAGGCTGCAAAGCAGCCAATCAACAAGCGTCATACTACTTGCCCCAAGAGGCCATCACAGCCATGCCTACTATTGGCATGGCTGTGATTGGCCAGAGCACCATGTGACCCAGCCTCTATTTAAGCTGGAGTCACATAGCGCCGCCCGTCACTCTGCTCTGATTAGCGTAGGGAGAGGTTGCGGCTGCGACAGTAGGGCGAGATTAGGCAGATTAACTCCTCCAAAGGACTTGATTAACTGATCGATCTGCAGCTGTGGATCATTGAGCTGCTGATCCTCAATTGCTCACTGTTTTTAGGCTGCACAGACCGTTTGTCAGTCACATTTTTCTGGGGTGATCGGCGGCCATTTTGTGTCTTGTGGTGCGCCAGCACAAGCTGCGACCAAGTGCATTTAACCCTCAATGGTGTGGTTGTTTTTTGGCTAAAGCCTACATCAGGGTGAAGCTGTCACACCAAGTGCATTTAACCAGCAATAGTCTGTTCATTTTTTGGCCATATACAAAATCAGGGGCAAGCTGCGCCTGTCACCAAGTGCATTTAACCCTCAATGGTGTGGTTGTTTTTTGGCTAAAGCCTACATCAGGGTGAAGCTGTCACACCAAGTGCATTTAACCAGCAATAGTCTGTTCATTTTTTGGCCATATACTAAATCAGGGGCAAGCTGCGCCTGTCACCAAGTGCATTTAACCCTCAATGGTGTGGTTGTTTTTTGGCTAAAGCCTACATCAGGGTGAAGCTGTCACACCAAGTGCATTTAACCAGCAATAGTCTGTTTATTTTTTGGCCATATCCCAGTCTAATTCTGTCACTAAATCCATACCGGTCACCCAGCGCCTAAATACTAGGCCTCAAATTTATATCCAGCTAAATCTGTCCCTAGTGCTGTAGCTGGGCGAGTTATTTAGTGTCCGTTCAAGCACATTTCTTGTTCTGGGTTGAAATACAATTCCCAATTTAGCAATTTCATAATTTAGTGGTTTCTGCTATATCAGAGCTATTTGAAATCTATCCCTAAAAGGGTATATAATATTCAAGGTGCACATTGGGTCATTCAGAATAACTTCACACACACCCGCTACTGTGTATTTCCAAGTCTAATTCTGGCACTAAACCCATACCTGTCACCCAGCGCCTAAATACTAGGCCTCAAATTTATATCCCGCTAAATCTGTCCTTAGTGCTGTAGCTGGGCGAGTTATTTAGTGTCCGTTCAAGCACATTTCTTGTTCTGGGTTGAAATACAATTCCCAATTTAGCAATTTCATAATTTAGTGGTTTCTGCTATATCAGAGCTATTTGAAATCTATCCCTAAAAGGGTATATAATATTCAAGGTGCACATTGGGTCATTCAGAATAACTTCACACACACCCGCTACTGTGTATTTCCAAGTCTAATTCTGGCACTAAACCCATACCTGTCACCCAGCGCCTAAATACTAGGCCTCAAATTTATATCCCGCTAAATCTGTCCTTAGTGCTGTAGCTGGGCGAGTTATTTAGTGTCCGTTCAAGCACATTTCTTGTTCTGGGTTGAAATACAATTCCCAATTTAGCAATTTCATAATTTAGTGGTTTCTGCTATATCAGAGCTATTTGAAATCTATCCCTAAAAGGGTATATAATATTCAAGGTGCACATTGGGTCATTCAGAATAACTTCACACACACCCGCTACTGTGTATTTCCAAGTCTAATTCTGGCACTAAACCCATACCTGTCACCCAGCGCCTAAATACTAGGCCTCAAATTTATATCCCGCTAAATCTGTCCTTAGTGCTGTAGCTGGGCGAGTTATTTAGTGTCCGTTCAAGCACATTTCTTGTTCTGGGTTGAAATACAATTCCCAATTTAGCAATTTCATAATTTAGTGGTTTCTGCTATATCAGAGCTATTTGAAATCTATCCCTAAAAGGGTATATAATATTCAAGGTGCACATTGGGTCATTCAGAATAACTTCACACACACCCGCTACTGTGTATTTCCAAGTCTAATTCTGGCACTAAACCCATACCTGTCACCCAGCGCCTAAATACTAGGCCTCAAATTTATATCCCGCTAAATCTGTCCTTAGTGCTGTAGCTGGGCGAGTTATTTAGTGTCCGTTCAAGCACATTTCTTGTTCTGGGTTGAAATACAATTCCCAATTTAGCAATTTCATAATTTAGTGGTTTCTGCTATATCAGAGCTATTTGAAATCTATCCCTAAAAGGGTATATAATATTCAAGGTGCACATTGGGTCATTCAGAATAACTTCACACACACCCGCTACTGTGTATTTCCAAGTCTAATTCTGGCACTAAACCCATACCGGTCACCCAGCGCCTAAATACTAGGCCTCAAATTTATATCCCGCTAAATCTGTCCTTAGTGCTGTAGCTGGGCGAGTTATTTAGTGTCCGTTCAAGCACATTTCTTGTTCTGGGTTGAAATACAATTCCCAATTTAGCAATTTCATAATTTAGTGGTTTCTGCTATATCAGAGCTATTTGAAATCTATCCCTAAAAGGGTATATAATATTCAAGGTGCACATAGGGTCATTCAGAATAACTTCACACACACCCGCTACTGTGTATTTCTAAGTCTAATTCTGTCACTAAACCCATACCTGTCACCCAGCGCCTAAATACTAGGCCTCAAATTTATATCCTGCTAAATCTCTCGTTAACGCTGTCCTGTTGTGGCTGGGAAAGTTATTTAGTGTCCGTCAAAGCACATTTTTTGTTCTGGGTTTAAATACAATTCCCAATTTAACAATTTCATAATTTAGTGGTTTCTGCTATATCAGAGCTATTTGAAATCTATCCCTAAAAGGGTATATAATATTCAAGGTGCACATTGGGTCATTCAGAATAACTTCACACACACACGCTTCTGTGCATTTCCAAGTCTAATTCTGTCACTAAATCCATACCGGTCACCCAGCGCCTAAATACTAGGCCTCAAATTTATATCCCGCTGAATTTGAATACAATACATTGGGCCAAATAATATATTTGTTGTTGTGGTGAACCATAACAATGAGAAAAACATCTAGTAAGGGACGCGGACGTGGACATGGTCGTGGACATGGTCGGACATGGTGGGTGACGTGAAGCCTCATTCTCTGCTATGACATGCAGACTGATTCTCTGCTGTCATGAAGCCAGATTGTCTGTTACGGGACCTCTCTGCTCTGCCTGTGTGCTAGGCCTAAATATATGCCAATGGACTGTTGCAGTGGTGGGTGACGTGAAGCCTCATTCTCTGCTATGACATGCAGACTGATTCTCTGCTGACATGAAGCCAGATCGTCTGTTACGGGACCTCTCTGCTCTGCCTGTGTGCTAGGCCTAAATATATGCCAATGGACTGTTGCAGTGGTGGGTGACGTGAAGCCTCATTCTCTGCTATGACATGCAGACTAATTCTCTGCTGACATGAAGACAGATTCTCTGTTACGGGACCTCTCTCCTCTGCCTGTGTGTGTGCTGGGCCTAAATATATGCCAATGGACTGTTGCAGTGGTGGCTGACGTGAAGCCTCATTCTCTGCTATGACATGCAGACTAATTCTCTGCTGACATGAAGACAGATTCTCTGTTACGGGACCTCCCTCCTCTGCCTGGGTGCTGGGCCTAAATATATGCCAATGGACTGTTGCAGTGGTGGGTGACGTGAAGCCTGATTCTCTGCTATGACATGCAGACTAATTCTCTGCTGACATGAAGACAGATTCTCTGTTACGGGACCTCTCTCCTCTGCCTGTGTGTGTGCTGGGCCTAAATATATGCCAATGGACTGTTGCAGTGGTGGCTGACGTGAAGCCTCATTCTCTGCTATGACATGCAGACTAATTCTCTGCTGACATGAAGACAGATTCTCTGTTACGGGACCTCCCTCCTCTGCCTGGGTGCTGGGCCTAAATATATGCCAATGGACTGTTGCAGTGGTGGCTGACGTGAAGCCTCATTCTCTGCTATGACATGCAGACTGATTCTCTGCTGACATGAAGCCAGATCGTCTGTTACGGGACCTCTCTGCTCTGCCTGTGTGCTAGGCCTAAATATATGCCAATGGACTGTTGCAGTGGTGGGTGACGTGAAGCCTCATTCTCTGCTATGACATGCAGACTGATTCTCTGCTGTCATGAAGCCAGATTGTCTGTTACGGGACCTCTCTGCTCTGCCTGTGTGCTAGGCCTAAATATATGCCAATGGACTGTTGCAGTGGTGGGTGACGTGAAGCCTCATTCTCTGCTATGACATGCAGACTAATTCTCTGCTGACATGAAGACAGATTCTCTGTTACGGGACCTCCCTCCTCTGCCTGGGTGCTGGGCCTAAATATATGCCAATGGACTGTTGCAGTGGTGGGTGACGTGAAGCCTCATTCTCTGCTATGACATGCAGACTAATTCTCTGCTGACATGAAGCCAGATTGTCTGTTACGGGACCTCTCTCCTCTGCCTGTGTGTGTGCTGGGCCTAAATATATGCCAATGGACTGTTGCAGTGGTGGCTGACGTGAAGCCTCATTCTCTGCTATGACATGCAGACTAATTCTCTGCTGACATGAAGACAGATTCTCTGTTACGGGACCTCTCTCCTCTGCCTGTGTGTGTGCTGGGCCTAAATATATGCCAATGGACTGTTGCAGTGGTGGCTGACGTGAAGCCTCATTCTCTGCTATGACATGCAGACTAATTCTCTGCTGACATGAAGACAGATTCTCTGTTACGGGACCTCCCTCCTCTGCCTGGGTGCTGGGCCTAAATATATGCCAATGGACTGTTGCAGTGGTGGGTGACGTGAAGCCTGATTCTCTGCTATGACATGCAGACTAATTCTCTGCTGACATGAAGACAGATTCTCTGTTACGGGACCTCTCTCCTCTGCCTGTGTGTGTGCTGGGCCTAAATATATGCCAATGGACTGTTGCAGTGGTGGCTGACGTGAAGCCTCATTCTCTGCTATGACATGCAGACTAATTCTCTGCTGACATGAAGACAGATTCTCTGTTACGGGACCTCCCTCCTCTGCCTGGGTGCTGGGCCTAAATATATGCCAATGGACTGTTGCAGTGGTGGCTGACGTGAAGCCTCATTCTCTGCTATGACATGCAGACTGATTCTCTGCTGACATGAAGCCAGATCGTCTGTTACGGGACCTCTCTGCTCTGCCTGTGTGCTAGGCCTAAATATATGCCAATGGACTGTTGCAGTGGTGGGTGACGTGAAGCCTCATTCTCTGCTATGACATGCAGACTGATTCTCTGCTGTCATGAAGCCAGATTGTCTGTTACGGGACCTCTCTGCTCTGCCTGTGTGCTAGGCCTAAATATATGCCAATGGACTGTTGCAGTGGTGGGTGACGTGAAGCCTCATTCTCTGCTATGACATGCAGACTGATTCTCTGCTGTCATGAAGCCAGATTGTCTGTTACGGGACCTCTCTGCTCTGCCTGTGTGCTAGGCCTAAATATATGCCAATGGACTGTTGCAGTGGTGGGTGACGTGAAGCCTCATTCTCTGCTATGACATGCAGACTGATTCTCTGCTGACATGAAGCCAGATTGTCTGTTACGGGACCTCTCTCCTCTGCCTGTGTGCTAGGCCTAAATATATGCCAATGGACTGTTGTAGTGGTGGCTGACGTGAAGCCTGATTCTCTGCTATGACATGCAGACTGATTCTCTGCTGACATGAAGCCAGATCCTCTGTTACGGGACCTCTCTCCTCTGCCTGTGTGTGTGCTGGGCCTAAATATATGCCAATGGACTGTTGCAGTGGTGGCTGACGTGAAGCCTCATTCTCTGCTATGACATGCAGACTGATTCTCTGCTGACATGAAGCCAGATTCTCTGTTACGGGACCTCTCTCCTCTGCCTGTGTGTGTGCTGGGCCTAAATATATGCCAATGGACTGTTGCAGTGGTGGCTGACGTGAAGCCTCATTCTCTGCTATGACATGCAGACTAATTCTCTGCTGACATGAAGACAGATTCTCTGTTACGGGACCTCCCTCCTCTGCCTGGGTGCTGGGCCTAAATATATGCCAATGGACTGTTGCAGTGGTGGCTGACGTGAAGCCTCATTCTCTGCTATGACATGCAGACTAATTCTCTGCTGACATGAAGACAGATTCTCTGTTACGGGACCTCTCTCCTCTGCCTGGGTGCCGGGGCCTAAATATCTGAGAATGGACTGTTCCAGTGGTGGGTGACGGGAAGCCAGATTCTCTGCTATGGAACCTCTCTCCAATTGATTTTGGTTAATTTTTATTTATTTAATTTTTAATTTAATTCATTTCCCTATCCACATTTGTTTGCAGGGGATTTACCTACATGTTGCTGCCTTTTGCAGCCCTCTAGCTCTTTCCTGGGCTGTTTTACAGCCTTTTTAGTGCCGAAAAGTTCGGGTCCCCATTGACTTCAATGGGGTTCGGGTTCGGGACGAAGTTCGGATCGGGTTCGGATCCCGAACCCGAACATTTCCGGGATGTTCGGCCGAACTTCTCGAACCCGAACATCCAGGTGTTCGCTCAACTCTAGTGGGCGGCAGTATTTTGTGCTGCACTCTAGTAGTTGGTTTCCCAGAGGCTGTATTTAGTGCTGCACTGTGGTATTTGCTGGGGTGGTATTTTGTCCTTCACTACAGTATTGCTGGACCCGCCTACTTCTGTTGCCCCATCTTCTGTAAAATTAGACCTGCCTACAACATGAGGCCACTTTTATTTTTTTTTGTCCAGGGCCACTTTAAGTTCCCTTTCCTTGGGGATCTGGTATTCAGTGAGACATGCCACAGCATTCCCAGGATCGTGGGACAGTCACCGAACTCTGGGACTGTCCCACCGGATCCGGGATGGTTGGGAGGTATGGATGATACCTGCAGACCTATGTAACACCAGAGATAACACAGTGATAAGTCTCTGAGTAGAGATAATGTAGTAACAGTCTGATGCAACACCTCAGATAACAGTGAAAACTCTGAGTACAGATAATGTAGTAGATGGTACCAGCAGCGCACCCACAGGGGGGTCCAAAGGGTCTGTTTTTAAAGGGCCGCACCACCTCTAATCTGGACCTACACACCTTAAATATCGTGCAGCTCCTCCTCCAAACCTCTATTAACGCCTTCAGGATTAGATGGGAGGAAGCAAAGATGAAACAGCTCCTGCCAGAGTACAGTAGCTTTGTGTTGGGGCCCTGAGTATTAAGTACAGTGTGTCTATGTAGGATAAGGGTGAGACTCTTACCTTTATGGTGAGACTCTTACCTTTATCCTCAACAATATACAACACTCACGAAAAGTTAGGGATTTTTCACTTGTGGGTGAAATCTCAGGATGAACCTAAAATGCACTCTAACCTTTACACGTGAACTTAATGTGACCGTCTCTAAACTTTTGAATGCACATGTCCAACTGTTCCATGTTTCAGTACTTTTTGCACAAGTTGCTGTTCTCCAACAAGGAACTTAAAGACAAAATTCACAACAGGTGTTTGATTCATGAATCGCCCTAAAAATGTCCTGGTTCAATTAGAATTGGTATTTAAACAGTCCTTCTCATCATGCTGTTCACATTTTGACATCATGAGACTAAGACGACACCTAAGAATTGATCAACAGTACCTCACCATTGCGAGGCTTCAAGCAGAATGTTCTCAGACAGAAGTGGCCACAGAGCTTAGAATATCACAGAGGTTGCAACAGAGATACAGAGAGATTGGAACAGTCACAGAAAGCCATAGAAGCGGACGTCCTTTGGCCGCATCCCACACTGATGACAGCTTAATTGTGAACAATGCCTGGATGATGAATGCCACACAACTCCAGGCACATTTAAGGGAGGTGAGAGGCACCCAAGTGTCACGTCAGACCATTCAAAACTATTAACATCAGCATGGTCTGTATGCTAGACGACCTGCAAGGGTACCTGACCACACCACCAGGTACAGATTTAATCGTCTTGCATGGGCCAGGGAGCATCTATAGTGGACGAGGGAACAGTGGGCCTCAGTGCTGTTTACTGATAAAAGTCGCTGAGCTGAAATGATGGCCGCCAACAATGTTGGAGATGTCAAGGAGAGCGCTATACATCAGCCACTATTGTCACCAGACGAGCCTTTGGTGGTGTTACAGTAAAGGCAGTTGTGTCTAGTCACTACAGAACTGCCCGACACTTTGTGACTAGTACAGTGACAAGCCCATAGTACTTAAATAACATCATTAATCCAATTAATCTGCATGAACAACACAGGCCTAATTTAATCTTCATGGATGACAATGTGCCAGCTCATCGAGGTTGCATCATTAGGGTGCTGGAGACTGAAGTCCCTCAAATGGAGTGGCCTGCACTTTCTCCAGACCTAAATCCCATTGAAAACCTATGGGATCAGCTGAGTTACTGTGTAGAGGCTTGTAACTCTGTATCCCAGAACCTCAATGACCTGAGGGTTGCCCTTCAAGAGTGGGATGCCATGCCTCAGCAGACAATGAGTCGACTTGTGAACAGCATGAGACCTCGTTGTCAAGCTGATGCTCAAGGCCACATGACAAGTTATTGAGACATTGACATTTTTGTAGTTATACCCACCACTGTTGTTGGCATTTGTTTCAATAAATTGTTTGAGATGAGGAAATCACAATTGCATGCTTCTACTTAAATGCCCTACTTTCATTACATAATATTACTGTAGCATGAACTTTTTATGTTTTCCATAAATTTCACCTGAAAGACAAATATCCTTAACTTTTTCAGAGTAGATGTAATTTCAGCTGTATGGTGTTTGTTGGCGTTTGTTTGCCTATCATATGTAGGAGGGGCTCATAATAATGGCCAGGGCCTAACATTTTGCGTAGCAAGCTAAGCCAGGGGCGTTGCTAGGGTCTCAAAAGATCCGGGGTCCAAGCCTCAATGTATATGGCCCAATTCTCTAAGTCGACCAACTGCCCCCTCCCCTCCTCCCAAACACTAGCACTAAAAGACATTTTACTGTACTTTCTATACAGCTATACAGCTGCACGTACCTCTGACATCCAGGGCCTCCCAGGTGACGTCTTCTCTGATGTAGATCTTCTCTGTCATCATCTTCTCCATTCGGTCCGGACAACTTCTCTCAGCTGCCTCGTCTCTGCAGAGTGTGACACACAGACATCTTAGCTTCCTCACATCATCATCCCCCAACCTAGAGTCCCCACAGTGTTCCCCTGCTGCTTGCTGTGCCCCCCCCCCCAATACCCCCAAATAATATCCTGAAGGAAAATGAGTGCCATACAGATAATCTTCCCCATAATAATAGTTCTCCTTATAGCCCTACCAATAGCAATTCCCTTCTAGAATGCCCTCATTAGAAATACTGCCCCCTACAGTGCCCCCAACAGTGATAATGCACCCCAAGAGTGCCTCCATTAGTAGAAGACCCTCTAGTATTAATAATCCCCTTACAGAGCCCCCAGTAGAAATAAGGCCCCCCTATTGTTCCCCCAGTGGTAATAAAGCTCTCTACCGATCCCTCAGTGGTAATAAGGCCCCCCATAATGCTGTTAGTAGAAATAATGCAGATCTATAAGTCCCTCCTATAGAGGCCCCAGTAGTAATAAGAACGCCTAATGTCCCCTTGATTTAAAATCCCCCCACAGGGCCCCCAGTATTTATAATGCCCCCTACTGTTATAATGCTCACCCTGAAGTGCCCCAGTATGTATATTGCCCCCTACTGTTATAATGGTACTACAGTGCCCCCAGTATTTATATCGCCGCCTACTGTTATATTGCTCACCCAGAAGCGCTCCCAGTTTTTATAATGGCCCCTGCAGTGCCCCCTGTAGTTATATTCCTCCGTTTAGTGTCCTCAGAAATTATAATTCTTCAGGCCCTCCACCATACAGTCCCATGTAAATAACATTATTTCCCTCCCTCTGCCATAGAGTTCCATGTAAATACCATCACACCATCTCTCCAGCCCCCTCAAATATACAGTCCCACATAAATAACAGCACCCTCTGCCCAGCCGCCTTCAACATACAGTCTCATGTAAAGAGCATCACCCCCTCCCCAGCCACCTTCAACATACAGTCCCATGTAAATATCACCCCCTCAATATTCAGTCTCATCACTCCTCCCTGGACACCTTCAAAATACAGTCCCATGTCAATAAAATCACCTGCTGCCCAGCCACCTCCAACATGCAGTCCCATGTAAATAACATTACCCCTCAACATTCAGTCCCGTGTAAATAATATCACTCCCTCCCACAGCCACCTTCAACATATAGTCCCATGTAAATAACATCAACCTGCCCCAGCCACCTCCAACATGCATTCCCATGAAAAATAGCATCACCCCCCAACTTTCAGTCCCATGTTAATAACTTCCCTCCCTTCAGCCCTAACATATAGTCCCAATGAAATAACTACAACTTCCAACATTGATCTGTCTCTCACACTTAGTAATCTACCCCTTTACTTACCTCTCCTCATGTAGCAGACCTCACCTCAGCTTTTTCCCACTACTTTTCTTCCCTGCGGAGCCATCCTCCCTGCACTGGTCACATGATGGTGACATCATTGCAGGTCCTTTTCAGCTACTGCATATAGAACTGGTCACATGATCTGTGATGTCATCACAGGTCCTTGATCTTTTGCAGGGCATTAGATTCAATTGTATTGCCGTCCTGAGGATGGCAATACAGTTGTATCTATCTGGCAGGCAGTACATTTGGGGCCTGGGACAAAACATCAGGGGCCCAGGCCCTGAATGTTTCAACCTAGCAACTCCCCTGAGCTAAGCACAGCGTCTTTATTCTCCTCGGGCCCCCTAAGAAAATCTCTGGATGCTCCACTGGATGGTACCTTCAGTCCTATGTAACATCACAGATAACATAGTTATAACTCTCTGAGCACAGACAATGTCGTGGACGGTACCTGCAGTCCTATGTGCAGGGCACAAAACTGGGGCAGCCTCTTCCAAGCTTTGATCCCCACACAGAACGTCCTGGTGTCAGAAAGGACTAATCAGAGGCCTGACCTGTGGCGGTGAGCTAGCATACAGAGGTCCTGATGTCACTCTGAAAACCTTAGGGGGAACACTGACCTGCTGACCCCGTTCCTTCCACTAAGCTCCACCCACTACTTAAAGTGACAAGCAGCGAAAAACAAATTGCTGTATGCGCAAAATGTTGTCAAATGAGCGCTTTGCTCGTTTTTATGGTGATTAGCGGTTTATTTACACAATGCAATTATTGGGAATGAATGTTCTTTTCTGATACCTGGCCAGATCTGTGCAGATTTTTTATGCAGAATGTGGATGGATTTGTTATGGTAAAATACTATGGATTTCCCACCTGAAAAATCATTTTGGAAAATCCGCACTATTTCTGCCATATGAGAAAGTACCCTAGAACAGAACCATTTAGTGCTATTTAGGGCTCATGCACACAAACGCTCCGTGCCTTTGCTCTGCACCGCATCCGTGATATGGAATACACATGACAGGTTCCCTTATATTGTGAACCCGCTGTTTACGGGCGACGGTATGGGCATGGGTTGCACACATTCGTGTGTAGGAGCCCTTGACTTCACTTTCACATTTTTGCCATGTTTTTTGCAGTAAAAGCGCCGGCTCCACATGATAGCTGAAGGTCTATGGGAAATAGCGAAATGCAGAACACAAACACTGGTGCAATTTTTAGTCTTTCTTGCTTTTTCACCCCAAAATGTTTTCATCTGTTTTCACATAAGCTTCTCTATAGGGGATAAATACCTATGGAGAAAAGGATAGTTGTAAGACACACTACTGGCTTTACAACTGAATCAGCACCTAAAATCTGTCTAAGAAGTGGTGCAAATTAGGTGCAGCTATGGTTTCTATAGCTTTTTCAGACTTGCCCAAAAATAGGGTGGGGATTATAGGAAAGGTGCTGAACCTTATGAGAAAGGGGGCATGACCTTATAGGCAATTTTTTTGGGTGTAAAATTCTGTCTCAAAGTAAGCCAACCAATAGTTGGCATAAAGTTAGACAAAAGTATGCATCACATTTATCATCCAGCCTGAGGACCTGAGATAAATCTGATGCCCCTTAATAAATGCACACTGCTGGGCCTGGTGCAAACCACCCCCAAAATTGCCAACACAGGCAAAATCAATCCACTTTTTTGGCAAAGCACATTTGATACAATACCCCTAAAGTGTTAGCTGTAAAGATGAGTCAAATATATCAAACAGCCATGTCTTTTTGGGGGTGGTTACACCATGCTCATCACTTTTCAAAAAAGGGTGGTGTGCGGTAGGGAGTTTATGATGCAATTAAAAACAGGCATTAATGCCAAAAAAACTGGCAGGTTGTGTGCATGTAGCCTTAGACGCAGTTTTATTCTTTGCATAAATTGACATGCTGCAGATTTCAAATCCACAATACCACAGCTTTCTCCTGTGCTTGTTTTTACGCAGTATGTGGATAAGAATTCTGAAACTCTCATCCACTTTGCTGGTACTGTAACACTGACAAATGTAAAGTTATGCACATGGGAAGGAATAATGCAAGTCACCCATACATACTAAATGGTAAAGTACTTAAAACTGACATGGGAAAGGATCTAGGAATTTTAATAAACAGCAAACTAAGCTGCAAAAAACTGTGTCAGGCAGCTGCTGCCAAGGCCAATAAGATAATGGGTTGCATCAAAAGGGGCATAGATGCCCGTGATAAGAACATAGTCCTACCACTTTACAAATCGCTAGTCAGACCACACATGGAGTACTGTGTACAGTTCTGGGCTCCTGTAAACAAGGCAGACATAGCAGAGCTGGAGAGGGTCCAGAGGAGGGCAACTAAAGTAATAACTGGAATGGGGCAACTACAGTACCCTGAAAGATTATCAAAATTAGGGTTATTCACTTTAGAAAAAAGATGACTGGGGGGGGGATCTAATTACTATGTATAAATATATCAGGGGTCAGTACAGAGATCTATCCCATCAGCTATTTATCCCCAGGACTGTGACTGTGACGAGGGGACATCCTCTGCGTCTGGAGGAAAGAAGGTTTGTACACAAACATAGAAGAGGATTCTTTACGGTAAGAGCAGTGAGACTATGGAACTCTCTGCCTGAGGAGGTGGTGATGGTGAGTACAATAAAGGAATTCAAGAGGGGCCTGGATATATTTCTGGAGCTTAATAATATTACAGGCTATAGCTACTAGCCAGGGGTGTATGATCCAGGGAGTTATTCTGATTGCCTGATTGGAGTGGGGAAGTGGGGAAAATTGGCTTCTACCTCACATTTTTTTTTTTGCCTTCCTCTGGATCAACTTGCAGGATAACAGGCTGAACTGGATGGACAGATGTCTTTTTTCGGCCTTATGTACTATGTTACTATGTACAATGCTGCAGATTTGCTTGCAGAAAATCCGAATTAAATCTGCACCAAAATGAAAACAAAATGAAAATCCACAAGAAACAAAACATAAAAACCGCACAAAAAATGCACCAAAACCACAATAAATTAGTGCAGATTTATGTGTGTTTTTGGTTGTAGATTTTCATGCTGATTTTCTGTTTATGTTAACAACCCCCGTGGGGAAAAACAGGGGGAGGGGATGTACAAACAGTTGACATGTACGAACAGCAGAAGATCTGTTAAAATTATTCATTTTGCTGGTACTATAGTGCAGTTTTTCTGCACTGAAAATCTATGTGGAAAGTCCTCACATAATCCGTGTTCAGGTACCATAAACATCCCTGAACTTCTGCGCTTTGTTTGTGGGCTGTGTGAATTCAGCCCTGCAGACATATCCGAGGTGTCTCCAAGGCTTCTGCATAGGACAGTAAGGATGGACACAACCTGTACACAGGGCTGTTTCCCTTCTGTGATACAGGGACCCCTTGAATGCTGCTGCTGGTCCTCCCTGCTCTCTCCAGCTGTGTGTGTATGTGGTGCACATTCCGCTGCTCTCCCTCCCTTTCTCCCTCTCTCACACACACATTGCAATACATTGCAGTGCACTTCGCCCTGACAGCTGATTCATTGGCTCTGCAGCCCAGACTGACTGGCGCCTGCCCCGTGATGTCACCCATTCACAGTGCGGTCCAGCTGGTGCCGGCAGGGCGGTCACCAGAGCAACGGAGACGCCAATCTCACAATGACTTCCAGCTGGATACACAGAGAGCAGTGCTGAGCACATCCACCCTGTACCGGCAAAGGGAGAGCCTGGGAAGAGGGAGGGGGAGCAAACAATTCCCAGCCTCAGCCCTGCACACCTGCACAGCTGCAAGTGAAGCCTGTGCCAGAGAACTTACATGGGGGAAGGGAGGAGGGAGGCTTCGGAAACATCCTCAAAATGTTGCATGTGGCTGAGAGCTATGTGAGGGAGAGGCCGGTGCAAGCTCTACCTGTACTTCTGCCTCACGCAGGACACCAAGTCACCTGGATTCAGGCGGCTCGGACTGGCCCACAGGGGTACAGGGGAATCCACCAGTGGGCCCCTGAGCAAGGTGGATCCCTAGTCTCCCACCCCCTGCACAAGTGGCATATAACACAGTAGACTTACTGCACTACATACTTCAATGTAGGGCACCTCAACCAGCCTATGTCCATATTGAAAACTTGACAGATTATATAAGAAACTCCCCAGTTTATTATTATAGACACGATCAGAGCTGACATGACTTCTAGGTATAGAGGAAGGCTAGCCAGTATCCTCTTTACTGCAGGACCTACCTTCTCAAAGTTACTGCAGGGACCCCCATAATCAATCATCTGGTAGCATCTTGCTGCTGTGTGAGCAGGTAATATTTGAATGTATCCGTATGACACTGCCTGGATTCACAGTGACATTGTGACATTTTACTACCAGTCACCTCATTGGGCCTTGGATTTCATGCCTCATTTATCAAAACTATCCAACAAGAAAACAGTTTTAGTTGCCCATAGCAACCAATTAGAGTTCACCTTACATTTCTTAAAGTGCTCTGAAAAAATGAAATGTTAGCCCTGGTTTGTTGCTATGGGCAACCGACTGTTTTTATAAATGAGGCCCATTGTTTACCTGTAAGGATATATGTGCAACTATAGGGAAAAATTTTTAATATTTTGTGGGTTTTTTTTTGTTTTTTTTTTAAGTGCTCTTTCAGCTTCCCTTTTGACAAAAAATTGACAAAAACAGTAGGGTACGTTTACACAATCCATGTGGATTTTGGTGCATATTCCACGCCAAAATCCATGCGTCGTCTGCCTCCCATCGTTTTCAATGGGAAACTCGCACCATACTTTACTAAGGTATTTTGTGGGTGGTTTCTAAAACCATGTCATATAAAAAAAAATGTAATATAAGCACTTTCTTGAATGGGGTTAAATCTGCTGATGGATCAGCTTCATGAAAAATGTAAAAAAAAACAGACGAGTGTCAGCCTTGGATTTCAAGCTATCTGTTACATTTGTCACACATTTTGTTGTACAGGCGTTTTTACACAAAGTATGACAGATGGGTGGGATGGGGGAAGAGCGGGAGTGCTTTGGGGGGGCCTTGGCAAATTTACAACTTTTTTGCCTGGAAGCAGGTGGAAAAGTATCCCAAGAAACTACACAGGCCAGGACCTGGCGTAGTTTTCAGACAGGCGCATGGACTGCTCTATATGCTCCTAATTTATGAGAAGGCGCATGCCTCGTCATAAAGTAGCTATATAGTACACCAGCATGGGGGGAACAACTAGGGCTACTTTCACGTCATGGATCAGCAAAAATGCTTCCATTACAATAATACAACCGCATGCATCTATCATGAATAGATCCGGTTGTATTATGTCTTAGGACCCTTTCACACGGGCGAGATTTCCACGCGGATGCGATGCGTGAGTTGAATGCATTGCACCCGCACTGAATCCCGACCCATTCATTTCTATGGGGCTGTGCACATGAGCGGTGATTTTCACGCATCACTTGTGCGTTGCGTGAAAATCGCAGCATGCTCTATTTTGTGCGTTTTTCACGTAACGCAGGCCCCATAGAAATGAATGGGGTTGCATGAAAATCGCAAGCATCCGCAAGCAAGTGCGGATGAGGTGCGATTTTCACGCACGATTGCTTGGAGACGATCGGGATGGAGACCCGATCATTATTATTTTCCCTTATAACATGGTTATAAGGGAAAATAATAGCATTCTGAATACAAAATGCATAGTAAAATAGCGCTGGAGGGGTTAAAAATTAAATAAAAATAATTTACCATGGTGATGGATCTTGTGATGGACCATGTGATGACCGGAGTGACGTAACCACAGGTCCTGTTCCTGCACACAGCAAAGAAAGAAGACAGAAGAGATGCCGGCTTGGCGATCAAGTGGATTAAGGTGAGTTAAACATTTTTTTATTTTTTTTTAACCCCTTTAGCGCTATTTTACTATGCATTCTGTATTCAGAATGCTATTATTTTCCCTTATAACCAAGTTACAAGGAAAAATAATACAATCTACAGAACACCGATCCCAAGCCCGAACTTCTGTGCCTAGCCAATGTCTTAAGCTGCACTGGGTCCTGTTCTTCTTTGGCAGCCTCGATAGAGAGAATGTGCTCCCTAATTCTCCGCCTGAACTCTCTGGATGTTAGACCAACATATATAAGATCACAGGGGCAGTTGTATTGTTATATGAATTGTCTTTTATTGGTCTAACCTAATTGATGTATATATACAGTACTGTTCAAACTGTGTTTGTTGAACTATGACTAATGTGCATGGAAAGCCTTTGCCATGACTTAACATGGCGCTTTTTCCCTCATATGGGCGGACCATGTGACTTGCTGGCTGGTGTGGGAGGTCCGGGACCACTGTCGCGGCCCACCACACACGCCGCGATCCTTAAGTCACATGATGATCGTCATAATGAGGGCTAATGCGGACTTTTCTATTTTTGGAGCGCATGCGCCATGACTGTGGGCATCAAGCGTACCATGAAGGAAGTTCGCTCCTACGCCGAAACTCTCGCGAGATCCCCGGTATGTGCGGTATGACGTCTTGCTGTTACGTCCCTGCTTGTAATGATGGGCGCACGGGCGGAGGTTCGTCTTGGTGGCGGCATTGTGCGCATGTCTTCATTGTTGTGTGTGTATGTCACGGCAATGGTCATAGTCGTGACTCCTGTGTCCGCATGCTGTTGCCTGCGGTTTGGTTTGGATGTTCAGCCACAGGTGAGGGCCGCTAGTATGTTGCCTCACTTGTGGTTGCCGCCGGCAACATGTGATTGTACCTGGCAGTATAGCAGCCTGAGCTGGTGCTAGGTAGCTTACTGTCAAGTGCATGCGGTTACACCTGAGTGTGTGTGTATGTATGCACTCTGAATGTCTGGTGTGCACTCTGTTGTATGTTTGGTGTGCACTCTGACATTTCCCTTCACTGTAGCTGCCCGTGGCAACGTTTGGTTTGATGTACATGTGGTGGCAGTGTCTCGGCCTTTTGGCCGGCTCCCAGTACACGTTTGCCACACATGTCGTTGTCATCGGTAACAGCTGCAGTGAGTATTTGTGTGTATTTCCCCTTATGTGGTCTCACTACACTTCCTGGTGTTGGAAGGGTTAATTCCCTTCTGTGTGTGTGAACACTGGGTGTGTCTGTGTGGGTGTGACTACTTGGGCCTATAAAGCCTCAGTGTTATCTCCAGTCTGGTGGGTACTTCAGCCATTGCTAGCTGGAGTAGCCTCCTGTCTTATATCACCTGCCAGTGGGGCCACCCTTGTGGTCATAAGTAGGGATGAGCGAACTCGAACTGTATAGTTCGGGTTCGTACCGAATTTTGGGGTGTCCGTGACACGGACCCGAACCCGGACATTTTCGTAAAAGTCCGGGTTCGGGTTCGGTGTTCGTCGCTTTCTTCGCGCTTTTGTGACGCTTTCTTGGCGCTTTTTGAAAGGCTGCAAAGCAGCCAATCAACAAGCGTCATACTACTTGCCCCAAGAGGCCATCACAGCCATGCCTACTATTGGCATGGCTGTGATTGGCCAGAGCACCATGTGACCCAGCCTCTATTTAAGCTGGAGTCACATAGCGCCGCCCGTCACTCTGCTCTGATTAGCGTAGGGAGAGGTTGCGGCTGCGACAGTAGGGCGAGATTAGGCAGATTAACTCCTCCAAAGGACTTGATTAACTGATCGATCTGCAGCTGTGGATCATTGAGCTGCTGATCCTCAATTGCTCACTGTTTTTAGGCTGCACAGACCGTTTGTCAGTCTCATTTTTCTGGGGTGATCGGCGGCCATTTTGTGTCTTGTGGTGCGCCAGCACAAGCTGCGACCAAGTGCATTTAACCCTCAATGGTGTGGTTGTTTTTTGGCTAAAGCCTACATCAGGGTGAAGCTGTGACACCAAGTGCATTTAACCAGCAATAGTCTGTTCATTTTTTGGCCATATACAAAATCAGGGGCAAGCTGCGCCTGTCACCAAGTGCATTTAACCCTCAATGGTGTGGTTGTTTTTTGGCTAAAGCCTACATCAGGGTGAAGCTGTCACACCAAGTGCATTTAACCAGCAATAGTCTGTTCATTTTTTGGCCATATACAAAATCAGGGGCAAGCTGCGCCTGTCACCAAGTGCATTTAACCCTCAATGGTGTGGTTGTTTTTTGGCTAAAGCCTACATCAGGGTGAAGCTGTCACACCAAGTGCATTTAACCAGCAATAGTCTGTTCATTTTTTGGCCATATACAAAATCAGGGGCAAGCTGCGCCTGTCACCAAGTGCATTTAACCCTCAATGGTGTGGTTGTTTTTTGGCTAAAGCCTACATCAGGGTGAAGCTGTCACACCAAGTGCATTTAACCAGCAATAGTCTGTTCATTTTTTGGCCATATACAAAATCAGGGGCAAGCTGCGCCTGTCACCAAGTGCATTTAACCCTCAATGGTGTGGTTGTTTTTTGGCTAAAGCCTACATCAGGGTGAAGCTGTCACACCAAGTGCATTTAACCAGCAATAGTCTGTTCATTTTTTGGCCATATCCCAGTCTAATTCTGTCACTAAATCCATACCGGTCACCCAGCGCCTAAATACTAGGCCTCAAATTTATATCCAGCTAAATCTGTCCCTAGTGCTGTAGCTGGGCGAGTTATTTAGTGTCCGTTCAAGCACATTTCTTGTTCTGGGTTGAAATACAATTCCCAATTTAGCAATTTCATAATTTAGTGGTTCCTGCTATATCAGAGCTCTTTGAAATCTATCCCAAAAAGGGTATATAATATTGAAGGTGCACATAGGGTCATTCAGAGTAACTTCACACACACCCGCTACTGTGTATTTCCAAGTCTAATTCTGTCACTAAATCCATACCGGTGACCCAGCGCCTAAATACTAGGCCTCAAATTTAATTCCCTCTAAATCTCTCGTTACCCACCGCTGTACTGTTGTTGCTGGGCAAGATATTTAGTGTCCGTCAAAGCACATTTTTTGTTCTGGGTTGAAGTACAATTCCCAATTTAGCAATTTCATAATTTAGTGGTTTCTGCTATATCAGAGCTATTTGAAATCTATCCCAAAAAGGGTATATAATATTGAAGGTGCACATAGGGTCATTCAGAATAACTTCACACACACCCGCTACTGTGTATTTCCAAGTCTAATTCTGTCACTAAACCCATACCTGTCACCCAGCGCCTAAATACTAGGCCTCAAATTTAAATCCCTCTAAATCTCTCGTTACCGTTGTCCTGTTGTAGCTGGGAAAGTTATTTAGTGCCCGTCAAAGCACATTTTTTGTTCTGGGTTGAAGTACAATTCCCAATTTAGCAATTTCATAATTTAGTGGTTCCTGCTATATCAGAGCTATTTGAAATCTATCCCAAAAAGGGTATATAATATTGAAGGTGCACATAGGGTCATTCAGAATAACTTCACACACACCCGCTACTGTGTATTTCCAAGTCTAATTCTGTCACTAAATCCATACCGGTGACCCAGCGCCTAAATACTAGGCCTCAAATTTAATTCCCTCTAAATCTCTCGTTACCCACCGCTGTACTGTTGTTGCTGGGCAAGATATTTAGTGTCCGTCAAAGCACATTTTTTGTTCTGGGTTGAAGTACAATTCCCAATTTAGCAATTTCATAATTTAGTGGTTTCTGCTATATCAGAGCTATTTGAAATCTATCCCTAAAAGGGTATATAATATTGAAGGTGCACATAGGGTCATTCAGAATAACTTCACACACACCCGCTACTGTGTATTTCCAAGTCTAATTCTGTCACTAAATCCATACCGGTGACCCAGCGCCTAAATACTAGGCCTCAAATTTAAATCCCTCTAAATCTCTCGTTACCCACCGCTGTACTGTTGTTGCTGGGCAAGATATTTAGTGTCCGTCAAAGCACATTTTTTGTTCTGGGTTGAAGTACAATTCGCAATTTAGCAATTTCATAATTTAGTGGTTTCTGCTATATCAGAGCTATTTGAAATCTATCCCTAAAAGGGTATATAATATTGAAGGTGCACATAGGGTCATTCAGAATAACTTCACACACACGCTTCTGTGCATTTCCAAGTCTAATTCTGTCACTAAATCCATACCGGTGACCCAGCGCCTAAATACTAGGCCTCAAATTTAATTCCCTCTAAATCTCTCGTTACCCACCGGTGTACTGTTGTTGCTGGGCAAGATATTTAGTGTCCGTCAAAGCACATTTTTTGTTCTGGGTTGAAGTACAATTCGCAATTTAGCAATTTCATAATTTAGTGGTTTCTGCTATATCAGAGCTATTTGAAATCTATCCCTAAAAGGGTATATAATATTGAAGGTGCACATAGGGTCATTCAGAATAACTTCACACACACGCTTCTGTGCATTTCCAAGTCTAATTCTGTCACTAAATCCATACCGGTGACCCAGCGCCTAAATACTAGGCCTCAAATTTAATTCCCTCTAAATCTCTCGTTACCCACCGGTGTACTGTTGTTGCTGGGCAAGATATTTAGTGTCCGTCAAAGCACATTTTTTGTTCTGGGTTGAAGTACAATTCCCAATTTAGCAATTTCATAATTTAGTGGTTTCTGCTATATCAGAGCTATTTGAAATCTATCCCTAAAAGGGTATATAATATTGAAGGTGCACATAGGGTCATTCAGAATAACTTCACACACACGCTTCTGTGCATTTCCAAGTCTAATTCTGTCACTAAATCCATACCGGTGACCCAGCGCCTAAATACTAGGCCTCAAATTTAAATCCCTCTAAATCTCTCGTTACCCACCACTGTACTGTTGTTGCTGGGCAAGATATTTAGTGTCCGTCAAAGCACATTTTTTGTTCTGGGTTGAAGTACAATTCCCAATTTAGCAATTTCATAATTTAGTGGTTTCTGCTATATCAGAGCTATTTGAAATCTATCCCTAAAAGGGTATATAATATTGAAGGTGCACATAGGGTCATTCAGAATAACTTCACACACACGCTTCTGTGCATTTCCAAGTCTAATTCTGTCACTAAATCCATACCGGTGACCCAGCGCCTAAATACTAGGCCTCAAATTTAAATACCTCTAAATCTCTCGTTACCCACCGCTGTACTGTTGTTGCTGGGCAAGATATTTAGTGTCCGTCAAAGCACATTTTTTGTTCCGGGTTGAAGTACAATTCCCAATTTAGCAATTTCATAATTTAGTGGTTTCTGCTATATCAGAGCTATTTGAAATCTATCCCTAAAAGGGTATATAATATTGAAGGTGCACATAGGGTCATTCAGAATAACTTCACACACACGCTTCTGTGCATTTCCAAGTCTAATTCTGTCACTAAATCCATACCGGTGACCCAGCGCCTAAATACTAGGCCTCAAATTTAATTCCCTCTAAATCTCTCGTTACCCACCGGTGTACTGTTGTTGCTGGGCAAGATATTTAGTGTCCGTCAAAGCACATTTTTTGTTCTGGGTTGAAGTACAATTCCCAATTTAGCAATTTCATAATTTAGTGGTTTCTGCTATATCAGAGCTATTTGAAATCTATCCCTAAAAGGGTATATAATATTGAAGGTGCACATAGGGTCATTCAGAATAACTTCACACACACGCTTCTGTGCATTTCCAAGTCTAATTCTGTCACTAAATCCATACCGGTCACCCAGCGCCTAAATACTAGGCCTCAAATTTATATCCCGCTGAATTTGAATACAATACATTGGGCCAAATAATATATTTGTTGTTGTGGTGAACCATAACAATGAGAAAAACATCTAGTAAGGGACGCGGACGTGGACATGGTCGTGGTGGTGTTAGTGGACCCTCTGGTGCTGGGAGAGGACGTGGCCGTTCTGCCACATCCACACGTCCTAGTGTACCAACTACCTCAGGTCCCAGTAGCCGCCAGAATTTACAGCGATATATGGTGGGGCCCAATGCCGTTCTAAGGATGGTAAGGCCTGAGCAGGTACAGGCATTAGTCAATTGGGTGGCCGACAGTGGATCCAGCACGTTCACATTATCTCCCACCCAGTCTTCTGCAGAAAGCGCACAGATGGCGCCTGAAAACCAACCCCATCAGTCTGTCACATCACCCCCATGCATACCAGGGAAACTGTCTCAGCCTCAAGTTATGCAGCAGTCTCTTATGCTGTTTGAAGACTCCGCTGGCAGGGTTTCCCAAGGGCATCCACCTAGCCCTTCCCCAGCGGTGAAAGACATAGAATGCACTGACGCACAACCACTTATGTTTCCTGATGATGAGGACATGGGAATACCACCTCAGCATGTCTCTGATGATGACGAAACACAGGTGCCAACTGCTGCGTCTTTCTGCAGTGTGCAGACTGAACAGGAGGTCAGGGATCAAGACTGGGTGGAAGACGATGCAGGGGACGATGAGGTCCTAGACCCCACATGGAATGAAGGTCGTGCCACTGACTTTCACAGTTCGGAGGAAGAGGCAGTGGTGAGACCGAGCCAACAGCGTAGCAAAAGAGGGAGCAGTGGGCAAAAGCAGAACACCCGCCGCCAAGAGACTCCGCCTGCTACTGACCGCCGCCATCTGGGACCGAGCACCCCAAAGGCAGCTTCAAGGAGTTCCCTGGCATGGCACTTCTTCAAACAATGTGCTGACGACAAGACCCGAGTGGTTTGCACGCTGTGCCATCAGAGCCTGAAGCGAGGCATTAACGTTCTGAACCTGAGCACAACCTGCATGACCAGGCACCTGCATGCAAAGCATGAACTGCAGTGGAGTAAACACCTTAAAACCAAGGAAGTCACTCAGGCTCCCCCTGCTACCTCTTCTGCTGCTGCCGCCTCGGCCTATTCTGCTGCTGCCGCCTCGGCCTCTTCCTCCGCCTCTGGAGGAACGTTGGCACCTGCCGCCCAGCAAACAGGGGATGTACCACCAACACCACCACCACCACCTCCGTCACCAAGCGTCTCAACCATGTCACACGCCAGCGTTCAGCTCTCCATCTCACAAACATTTGATAGAAAGCGTAAATTCCCACCTAGCCACCCTCGATCCCTGGCCCTGAATGCCAGCATTTCTAAACTACTGGCCTATGAAATGCTGTCATTTAGGCTGGTGGACACAGACAGCTTCAAACAGCTCATGTCGCTTGCTGTCCCACAGTATGTTGTTCCCAGCCGGCACTACTTCTCCAAGAGAGCCGTGCCTTCCCTGCACAACCAAGTATCCGATAAAATCAAGTGTGCACTGCGCAACGCCATCTGTAGCAAGGTCCACCTAACCACAGATACGTGGACCAGTAAGCACGGCCAGGGACGCTATATCTCCCTAACTGCACACTGGGTAAATGTAGTGGCAGCTGGGCCCCAGGCGGAGAGCTGTTTGGCGCACGTCCTGCCGCCGCCAAGGATCGCAGGGCAACATTCTTTGCCTCCTGTTGCCACCTCCTCCTTCTCGGCTTCCTCCTCCTCTTCTTCCACCTGCTCATCCAGTCAGCCACACACCTTCACCACCAACTTCAGCACAGCCCGGGGTAAACGTCAGCAGGCCATTCTGAAACTCATATGTTTGGGGGACAGGCCCCACACCGCACAGGAGTTGTGGCGGGGTATTGAACAACAGACCGACGAGTGGTTGCTGCCGGTGAGCCTCAAGCCCGGCCTGGTGGTGTGTGATAATGGGCGAAATCTCGTTGCAGCTCTGGGACTAGCCAATTTGACGCACATCCCTTGCTTGGCGCATGTGCTGAATTTGGTGGTGCAGAAGTTCATTCACAACTACCCCGACATGTCAGAGCTGCTGCATAAAGTGCGGGCCGTCTGTTCGCGCTTCCGGCGTTCACATCCTGCCGCTGCTCGCCTGTCTGCGCTACAGCGTAACTTCGGCCTTCCCGCTCACCGCCTCATATGCGACGTGCCCACCAGGTGGAACTCCACCTTGCACATGCTGGACAGACTGTGCGAGCAGCAGCAGGCCATAGTGGAGTTTCAGCTGCAGCACGCACGGGTCAGTCGCACTACAGAACAGCACCACTTCACCACCAATGACTGGGCCTCCATGCGAGACCTGTGTGCCCTGTTGCGCTGTTTCGAGTACTCCACCAACATGGCCAGTGGCGATGACACCGTTATCAGCGTTACAATACCACTTCTATGTCTCCTTGAGAAAACACTTAGGGCGATGATGGAACAGGAGGTGGCCCAGGAGGAGGAGGAGGAGGATGAGGAAGAGGGGTCATTTTTAGCACTTTCAGGCCAGTCTCTTCGAAGTGACTCAGAGGGAGGTTTTTTGCAACAGCAGAGGCCAGGTACAAATGTGGCCAGCCAGGGCCCACTACTGGAGGACGAGGAGGACGAGGATGAGGAGGAGGTGGAGGAGGATGAGGATGAAGCATGGTCACAGCGGGGTGGCACCCAACGCAGCTCGGGTCCATCACTGGTGCGTGGCTGGGGGGAAAGGCAGGACGATGACGATACGCCTCCCACAGAGGACAGCTTGTCCTTACCCCTGGGCAGCCTGGCACACATGAGCGACTACATGCTGCAGTGCCTGCGCAACGACAGCAGAGTTGCCCACATTTTAACCTGTGCGGACTACTGGGTTGCCACCCTGCTGGATCCACGCTACAAAGACAATGTGCCCACCTTACTTCCTGCACTGGAGCGTGATAGGAAGATGCGCGAGTACAAGCGCACGTTGGTAGACGCGCTACTGAGAGCATTCCCAAATGTCACAGGGGAACAAGTGGAAGCCCAAGGCCAAGGCAGAGGAGGAGCAAGAGGTCGCCAAGGCAGCTGTGTCACGGCCAGCTCCTCTGAGGGCAGGGTTAGCATGGCAGAGATGTGGAAAACTTTTGTCAACACGCCACAGCTAACTGCACCACCACCTGATACGCAACGTGTTAGCAGGAGGCAACATTTCACTAACATGGTGGAACAGTACGTGTGCACACCCCTCCACGTACTGACTGATGGTTCGGCCCCATTCAACTTCTGGGTCTCTAAATTGTCCACGTGGCCAGAGCTAGCCTTTTATGCCTTGGAGGTGCTGGCCTGCCCGGCAGCCAGCGTTTTGTCTGAACGTGTATTCAGCACGGCAGGGGGCGTCATTACAGACAAACGCAGCCGCCTGTCTACAGCCAATGTGGACAAGCTGACGTTCATAAAAATGAACCAGGCATGGATCCCACAGGACCTGTCCGTCCCTTGTCCAGATTAGACATTAACTACCTCCCCATAACCATATATTATTGGACTCCAGGGCACTTCCTCATTCAATCCTATTTTTATTTTCATTTTACCATTATATTGCGAGGCTACCCAAAGTTGAATGAACCTCTCCTCTGCCTGTGTGCTAGGCCTAAATATATGCCAATGGACTGTTGCAGTGGTGGGTGACGTGAAGCCTCATTCTCTGCTATGACATGCAGACTGATTCTCTGCTGACATGAAGCCAGATCCTCTGTTACGGGAGCTCTCTCCTCTGCCTGGGTGCTGGGCCTAAATTTATGACAATTGACTGTTGCAGTGGTGGGTGACGTGAAGCCTGATTCTCTGCTATGACATGCAGACTGATTCTCTGCTGACATGAAGCCAGATCCTCTGTTACGGGACCTCTCTCCTCTGCCTGGGTGCTGGGCCTAAATTTATGAAAATTGACTGTTGCAGTGGTGGGTGACGTGAAGCCTGATTCTCTGCTATGATATGAAGACTGATTCTCTGCTGACATGAAGCCAGATTGTCTGTTACGGGACCTTTCTCCTCTGCCTGGGTTCTGGGCCTAAATTTATGAAAATTGACTGTTGCAGTGGTGGGTGACGTGAAGCCTGATTCTCTGCTATGATATGAAGACTGATTCTCTGCTGACATGAAGCCAGATTGTCTGTTACGGGACCTTTCTCCTCTGCCTGGGTTCTGGGCCTAAATTTATGAAAATTGACTGTTGCAGTGGTGGGTGACGTGAAGCCTGATTCTCTGCTATGATATGAAGACTGATTCTCTGCTGACATGAAGCCAGATTGTCTGTTACGGGACCTTTCTCCTCTGCCTGGGTTCTGGGCCTAAATTTATGAAAATTGACTCTTACAGTGGTGGGTGACGTGAAGCCTGATTCTCTGCTATGATATGAAGACTGATTCTCTGCTGACATGAAGCCAGATTCTCTGTTACGGGACCTCTCTCCTCTGCCTGGGTGCTGGGCCTAAATTTATGACAATGGACTGTTGCAGTGGTGGCTGACGTGAAGCCTGATTCTCTGCTATGACATGCAGACTGATTCTCTGCTGTCATGAAGCCAGATTGTCTGTTACGGGACCTCTCTGCTCTGCCTGTGTGCTAGGCCTAAATATATGCCAATGGACTGTTGCAGTGGTGGCTGACGTGAAGCCTCATTCTCTGCTATGACATGCAGACTAATTCTCTGCTGACATGAAGCCAGATTGTCTGTTACGGGACCTCTCTCCTCTGCCTGGGTGCTGGGCCTAAATTTATGACAATGGACTGTTGCAGTGGTGGCTGACGTGAAGCCTGATTCTCTGCTATGACATGCAGACTGATTCTCTGCTGTCATGAAGCCAGATTGTCTGTTACGGGACCTCTCTGCTCTGCCTGTGTGCTAGGCCTAAATATATGCCAATGGACTGTTGCAGTGGTGGCTGACGTGAAGCCTCATTCTCTGCTATGACATGCAGACTAATTCTCTGCTGACATGAAGCCAGATTGTCTGTTACGGGACCTCTCTCCTCTGCCTGGGTGCTGGGCCTAAATTTATGACAATGGACTGTTGCAGTGGTGGCTGACGTGAAGCCTGATTCTCTGCTATGACATGCAGACTAATTCTCTGCTGACATGAAGCCAGATTGTCTGTTACGGGACCTCTCTCCTCTGCCTGGGTGCTGGGCCTAAATATATGCCAATGGACTGTTGCAGTGGTGGCTGACGTGAAGCCTCATTCTCTGCTATGACATGCAGACTAATTCTCTGCTGACATGAAGCCAGATTGTCTGTTACGGGACCTCTCTCCTCTGCCTGGGTGCTGGGCCTAAATTTATGACAATGGACTGTTGCAGTGGTGGCTGACGTGAAGCCTGATTCTCTGCTATGACATGCAGACTGATTCTCTGCTGTCATGAAGCCAGATTGTCTGTTACGGGACCTTTCTCCTCTACCTGGGTTCTGGGCCTAAATTTATGAAAATTGACTCTTACAGTGGTGGGTGACGTGAAGCCTGATTCTCTGCTATGATATGAAGACTGATTCTCTGCTGACATGAAGCCAGATTGTCTGTTACGGGACCTTTCTCCTCTGCCTGGGTTCTGGGCCTAAATTTATGAAAATTGACTCTTACAGTGGTGGGTGACGTGAAGCCTGATTCTCTGCTATGATATGAAGACTGATTCTCTGCTGACATGAAGCCAGATTGTCTGTTACGGGACCTTTCTCCTCTGCCTGGGTTCTGGGCCTAAATTTATGAAAATTGACTCTTACAGTGGTGGGTGACGTGAAGCCTGATTCTCTGCTATGATATGAAGACTGATTCTCTGCTGACATGAAGCCAGATTGTCTGTTACGGGACCTCTCTCCTCTGCCTGGGTGCTGGGCCTAAATTTATGACAATGGACTGTTGCAGTGGTGGCTGACGTGAAGCCTGATTCTCTGCTATGACATGCAGACTGATTCTCTGCTGTCATGAAGCCAGATTGTCTGTTACGGGACCTTTCTCCTCTACCTGGGTTCTGGGCCTAAATTTATGAAAATTGACTCTTACAGTGGTGGGTGACGTGAAGCCTGATTCTCTGCTATGATATGAAGACTGATTCTCTGCTGACATGAAGCCAGATTGTCTGTTACGGGACCTTTCTCCTCTGCCTGGGTTCTGGGCCTAAATTTATGAAAATTGACTCTTACAGTGGTGGGTGACGTGAAGCCTGATTCTCTGCTATGATATGAAGACTGATTCTCTGCTGACATGAAGCCAGATTGTCTGTTACGGGACCTTTCTCCTCTGCCTGGGTTCTGGGCCTAAATTTATGAAAATTGACTCTTACAGTGGTGGGTGACGTGAAGCCTGATTCTCTGCTATGATATGAAGACTGATTCTCTGCTGACATGAAGCCAGATTGTCTGTTACGGGACCTTTCTCCTCTGCCTGGGTTCTGGGCCTAAATTTATGAAAATTGACTCTTACAGTGGTGGGTGACGTGAAGCCTGATTCTCTGCTATGATATGAAGACTGATTCTCTGCTGACATGAAGCCAGATTGTCTGTTACGGGACCTTTCTCCTCTGCCTGGGTTCTGGGCCTAAATTTATGAAAATTGACTCTTACAGTGGTGGGTGACGTGAAGCCTGATTCTCTGCTATGATATGAAGACTGATTCTCTGCTGACATGAAGCCAGATTGTCTGTTACGGGACCTTTCTCCTCTGCCTGGGTTCTGGGCCTAAATTTATGAAAATTGACTCTTACAGTGGTGGGTGACGTGAAGCCTGATTCTCTGCTATGATATGAAGACTGATTCTCTGCTGACATGAAGCCAGATTGTCTGTTACGGGACCTCTCTCCTCTGCCTGGGTGCTGGGCCTAAATATATGCCAATGGACTGTTGCAGTGGTGGCTGACGTGAAGCCTCATTCTCTGCTATGACATGCAGACTAATTCTCTGCTGACATGAAGACAGATTCTCTGTTACGGGACCTCTCTCCTCTGCCTGGGTGCCGGGGCCTAAATATCTGAGAATGGACTGTTCCAGTGGTGGCTGACGTGAAGCCTCATTCTCTGCTATGACATGCAGACTAATTCTCTGCTGACATGAAGACAGATTCTCTGTTACGGGACCTCCCTCCTCTGCCTGGGTGCTGGGCCTAAATATATGCCAATGGACTGTTGCAGTGGTGGCTGACGTGAAGCCTCATTCTCTGCTATGACATGCAGACTAATTCTCTGCTGACATGAAGACAGATTCTCTGTTACGGGACCTCCCTCTTCTGCCTGGGTGCTGGGCCTAAATATATGCCAATGGACTGTTGCAGTGGTGGCTGACGTGAAGCCTCATTCTCTGCTATGACATGCAGACTGATTCTCTGCTGACATGAAGCCAGATTCTCTGTTACGGGACCTCTCTCCTCTGCCTGTGTGTGTGCTGGGCCTAAATATATGCCAATGGACTGTTGCAGTGGTGGCTGACGTGAAGCCTCATTCTCTGCTATGACATGCAGACTGATTCTCTGCTGACATGAAGCCAGATTCTCTGTTACGGGACCTCTCTCCTCTGCCTGTGTGTGTGCTGGGCCTAAATATATGCCAATGGACTGTTGCAGTGGTGGCTGACGTGAAGCCTCATTCTCTGCTATGACATGCAGACTAATTCTCTGCTGACATGAAGACAGATTCTCTGTTACGGGACCTCCCTCCTCTGCCTGGGTGCTGGGCCTAAATATATGCCAATGGACTGTTGCAGTGGTGGCTGACGTGAAGCCTCATTCTCTGCTATGACATGCAGACTAATTCTCTGCTGACATGAAGACAGATTCTCTGTTACGGGACCTCTCTCCTCTGCCTGGGTGCCGGGGCCTAAATATCTGAGAATGGACTGTTCCAGTGGTGGGTGACGGGAAGCCAGATTCTCTGCTATGGAACCTCTCTCCAATTGATTTTGGTTAATTTTTATTTATTTAATTTTTATTTTAATTCATTTCCCTATCCACATTTGTTTGCAGGGGATTTACCTACATGTTGCTGCCTTTTGCAGCCCTCTAGCTCTTTCCTGGGCTGTTTTACAGCCTTTTTAGTGCCGAAAAGTTCGGGTCCCCATTGACTTCAATGGGGTTCGGGTTCGGGACGAAGTTCGGATCGGGTTCGGATCCCGAACCCGAACATTTCCGGGATGTTCGGCCGAACTTCTCGAACCCGAACATCCAGGTGTTCGCTCAACTCTAGTCATAAGTTTAAGTTTGTGTGATGTTCAGTTTATGTTTTCCTTTATTATTCTGTGTAGCTATGGATCTGGGTTCCTGTGTGTGGATGTGTGTGTGCTGAGTTCTATTTGTATTGTTGTGGACTTCAGCTTGCCTGCACACGGATCCAATCAGCAAGGCTGTGGCAGGTGGCTGGAACTAGTGCAGCACCTGCCATATCCATAGGCCTGTTTCTGTTCCCCTTTTTCCTGCAGCTTGGCCAGTGAGACTCCTGTTCCTCCATGTCCAGAAGGAACAGGTCGTCTTACCCTTCACTCCTAGTTCAGGGACCGGTCGGAGGGTGAGTAGGGATCCGAGGTTCCTGAGCATGGGCCCTCCTACCTTTTTTTTTTTTTCGGAACTAGGGCCATGATTAAGAGGTACTGCCGGTGGCATCCGTATTGCGCCGCTAGAGCTAAAATTCGAGGACCAGTGCAAGACGAACCACAGTGAAAGCTTTTGCCAAGAATGTTTTCATCAATCAACAACGAAAGTCGGAGGTTCTAAGATGATCCGGCGGCGTTATTTCCATGACCCGCCAAGCAGCTTCCAGGAAACCAAAGTCTTTGGGTTCTGGTAGGAGTATGGTTGCAAAGGTGAAACTTAAACTAATTGACAAAAGGGCACCACCAGGAGTGGAGCCTGCGGCTTAATTTGACTCAACATGGCAAACCTCACCCGGCTCGGACACGGAAAGAATTGTCAGATTGATAGCTCTTTCTCTATTCTGTGGGTGGTGGAGCATGTCCGTTCTGAGTTGGGGGATCGATTTGTCTGGTTAATTCCGATAACCAACGAGACTCCTCCGTGCTAATTAGTTACGTGACCCCCGGTGGTGAGGATTGTGTTGACCAGACTCTTATGGGAGAGTGCCTGCTGCTTAGCTGACTGTGAGGAATATGGATTAATATTTACTGTCAGCCATGTCCTCACACCCCCCATTTGCTGACAGGATTTCCCTGCTTCAAAGCCCCCAGCCCTGATTGTAATTTGATGCACCTCTTGGCATGATTCAGTGTACATGCCAAATAAGTTTCCACCCCCCCCCCCCCAGCCAACTGAGTGTCAGTTGGCCAGGAAGACACCCCTCAGGGGGCCCAAGCTTCAAGGAGAAGTTCACACCTCTGTGCAGCAGTTGGGAGCCACCTGAATCTGCAGAAAAACCCCTGCTGTGGGTATCTGCTTTTGCCTGGATCAATGAGATTTCCTAGACATATTGGCACCTACCTCTCATAAGGAATTATGAATCACCTGGCCATCGCAGGTGCAAACCGGATACATATTTGTGTCATGGTGGCCACGAGGTACGGTCCCATGGTCTTTGTTTACTCGTACCCAGTCGGGGTAGGGAGATACCAGGTTTGGGCTCTACTTGTAGCCGGAACCCAGGCAGGTCCATTAGTCCCAGAACCATCTCCCTGTGACCCTCTGGTCTGGAGCTATGACCCCTAAAGGGTTTTGTGGGTCATTCACCGTCAGCCCAGAAGAGGGGGAGTTGACCCCTCCCTGAGGCAGGGAGGGGAGGGGCCGGCTACAGGTTAAAAGCCTGGTGCCAGCAAGTAGGCGCGTCTTTTCTCTGAAGAGGGGTCACATCCTACACATGTGTTTAGAGGGACCCAGGAAATAGCAGGAGATCACAGCCCCTCGTGTGGACTCCAGCTCAGGACATCACAAGGAACTTTCATCATACTTGGTAACTGACTTTTACACTGCTTAACCCTGTTGTAACCATATACCCTGTAATCTGTAACCTCAGACCACTGTATATATATTGTCTGTGTATAGTGTGTTATATCTAGTGTGCTCTTATCACGATTAAATCTATAATTTAATCTTGTGCTATCTTGTATCTCGATCACGAATCCCCACGTCCGTGTTTTGGCCTAGTTATAAGCTACCGCGGGTTGGTTTCTGACCCTATATAATCCCGTTAGCGGACCGGGCTTATATCAAACGAGAAACTGGTGGCAGTTACCCGGGCTGAGTGTGTGCTGTTTTCACTGCGGCAGTGAAAAGTCTCTCTCAGCTTGTTGCCTCTCTGTGTCCGCGTGGACAGGAGGTGTGTGTGTAAACTATACCAGCCTGACCTTACGTGCTCCTCTGGAGGGCGTAACTTCACGTTTTTGGTAAACCCTGTGATCATACCAGGTCTCGTGAGCTCGACGTGGTTGACGTCAGCGGGCACGAGGGGTGGTATTCATCACACTGACCATCGAAAAAATTATGGTCGAGGGCCAGCAAATGAGCTGACCATTGCAAACATTATGGGCGAGGGCCTGCTGCCACTTTGTTGACTCTAGATAACTTCTGCCTGATTGCACATCCCCGTGACGTTGATGATCCATTTGAATGTCTGCCCTATCAACTTTTGATGCTCTTTTATGCGCCTTACATGGTGACTACGGGTAACAGTGAATCAGTGTTCAATTCTGGAGAGGGAGCCTGAGAAACAACTACCACATCCAAGGGAGGCAAGCTGGGGCACGCAAATTACCCACTCCCGACTGTCAGAAGAGGACACCATCTATTGAAAAATGTAATTTTATATCGCAGAAAATTTTTTGAAGCATACACGTTACTCAGCAGATGTGGGCCTGGTCAGGTCACTGTCAGAAGCAGACACAGTCTATTGAAAAATAAAATTTTATGTCACAGAAAATTTTTAGAAGCGCACACGTTGCACAGCAGATGTGGCCCTGGTAAGGTCAATGTCAGAAGCGGACACCATCTACGGAAAAAGTGCACTGCATGTCGCTGATATTTTAAGGATGCGCACACTTTAAACAGGAGATGTGGCATGGATAATTTAACTGTTCGCAGGGGACACCGTCTACGGAAAAAGTGTACTGGATGTCATTGATATTTTAGGGATGCACACACTTTAAAGAGGAGATGTGGCGCGGATAATTTAACTGTCCGCAGCCGACACATCTACGGAAAAACTGCACTGGATGTTCCTTTTAAACAGGAGATGTGGCCTATTACACGGTATTTAGCGCAGGATGCACTAAAAATATATATTGCTGCTGTCACACACAATAGTCCTTAAAAGGACTTTTGGTTCTCTGAAAAGTTTTTTGTATAAAAATCTTCCTATTACACTCTCTACACTGTCTGTCCCTTACTATGCACAGGAGAGCTTCCCTAACACTGAGCAATTTTGCGCAGGTTGCTCTACAAAAATATTTTGCTGCTGTCACACACAATAGTCCTTGCAAGGACTTTTGGGTCTCTGAAATGTTTTTGTACACTTATAATATTCGATTACACTCTCTGTCTCTTCCTATCCTCAGCTCTCCCTGACTTAGAATGAGCCAAACACACGTCATTGGGTACTATTTAGCACCCGATGATGTGTTCCGTCCAGCCAATCACTGTAATGCTAGTAACCAACATGGATACTGGCATTACAGTGAGGGCAGTACTTACCTGCACGTTTTATTGGCTGCTTAGCAGCCGCAAAACGTACGGGGAGGAGACTCGAGCATTGTGCTCAAGCACATACCACCATGTGCCAAGCATAGCGATGCTCGATCCAAACTGGTATTCGGCCGAGCATGCTCGCTCAACACTAGTGAATGTCTATTGGCTAATTTGTGGGGCCTGTACTGGCCAACAGTTATATATTTATCCTGTGACCGCCTTATGTACCTCCTGCCACAGAATCCAAAGTTTTTTGCTGTCAGGTGAATGCCTATTGCCAAATTTTTTGGGCCTGTACTGGCCGATAGTTATTTTTTTTTACTCTAGCCACATAATCACACCCCTGTCTCACTCCTCTGCCTCTTATTATGGTGGCGTATGAATCGCATTCACCTTATCAATAAATTGCAGTCTTTGTGCTTTCACTCCCATATTGTTGAATGCATTAGGCAGTCGCTGAGGGACAGACAACAGAGGGTTGTAGTCAATGGAATATATTTAGATCATGGTCTTGTTGCCAGTGGGGTACCTCCGAGATCTGTTCTGGGACCCATATTGTTTAATATCTTTATCAGCGAAATTGCAGAAGGCCTCGATAGTAAGGTGTGTCTTTTTGCTGATGACACAAAGATTTGTAACAGGGTTAATGTTCCTGGAGGGATACACCAAATGGAAAAGGATTTAGGAAAACTAGAGAAATGGTCAAAAATCTGGCAACTAAAAGTTTAATGTTGATAAGTGCAAGATAATGCACCTGGGGCGTAAAAACCCAAGGGCAGAATATAAAATCAGTGATACAGTCCTAACCTCAGTATCTGAGGAAAGGGATTTACGGATCATTATTTCAGAAGACTTAAAGGTAGGCAGACAATGTCATAGAGCAGCAGGAGATGCTTGGGTGTTTAGGGAGAGGCATTACCAGTAGAAAGAGGGAGCTGCTCATGCCGCTCTACAGAGCACTAGTGAGACCTCATTTGGAGTATTGTGCGCAGTACGGGAGACTATCTCCAGAAGGATATTGATACTTTGGAGAGAGTTCAGAGAAGAGCTACTAAACTAGTACATGGATTGCAGGATAAAACTTACCAGGAAAGATTAAAGGACCTTAACATGTATAGCTTGGAAGAAAGACAAGACAGAGGGGATATGATAGAAACCTTTAAATACATAAAGGAAATCAACAAGGTAAAAGGAGAGAGAATTCATCCATCACTAGTGAATTCACCCCCAAGTTAGGGTGATGGCACACAGTGCAGTTCTGATGCAGTTTTTTTATTGTAGCAAGTTGAAATTAATTAAATTATTCCAACAATGCAGAACACCAGGGTTTAACAAGGCTTCTAAAATGGCAAAATTGATAACTACATGTCAGAACTGCACTGTGTGCCATCCCCCTTAGGGCTTGTTCACACGAATGTGCCGTATCTTGCGGTCCGCAAATTGCAGATCCGGAAACATGGATGCCGCCTGTGTGCCTTCCGCAATTTGCGAAACGGACGGCGCTTTATAGAAATGCCTATTCTTGTCCGCAAAACGTTTTGAGATGACTTATAATTTTGTGGGGGCTACGGAACGGAGCAACTGGATACGGACAGCACACGGAGTGCTGTCTGCATCTTTTGCGGCCACATTGAAGTGAATGGGTCTGCACCCTGAGCTGCAAAAAATGCGGCTCGGATGCGGAACCAAACCACGGTCATTTGAAGCCCATTTGGCTTGTGGGTGAAATGTCAGGATGAAACTAAAATGCACTCTAACCTTTACAAGTGAACTTAATGTGACCTTCTCTAAACTTTTGAATGCACATGTCCAACTGTTCAATGTTTCAGTACTTTTTGCACAACTTGCTGTTTTCTAACAAGGAGCTTAATGGCAAAATTCACAACAGGTGTTTGATCCATGAATCCCCCAATAAATTCCCTGGTTCAATTAGACTTGGTATTTAAACAGTCCTCCTCATCATGCTGTTTACATTTTGACATCATGAGACTAAGACGACACCTAACAATTGATTAATTGTACCGGAAGTGGCCATTGAGCTTAAAGTGTAACAAAGTGTCATCAGGAGGTTGCGAAAGAGATGCAGAGAGATTGGAAGAGTCACAGAATGACATAGAAATGGACGTCCTTTGGGCACATCCTACACTTATGACAATACCCTGCAGAATCGGATAATGAATACCACACAACTCCAGGCACATTTAATGGAGGTGTGAGGCATCCAAGTATCATGTCAGACCATTCGAAACCGTTTACATCAGCGTGGTCTGCATGCTAGACAACCTGCAAGAGTACCTGACCACACCACTAGATACAAGCGTTGTCGTCTTGCATGGGCCAGGGAACATCTATGCTGGACAAGGGACCAGTGGGCCCCAATCCTGTTCACAGATGAAAGTTGATTCACTCTGAGCAGAAATGATGGCCGTCAACAATGTTGGAGACGTCAAGGAGATCACTATGCATCAGCCACTGTTGACACCAAACGAGCCTTTGGTGGTGGTGGTGTTACTGTGTGGGCAGGTGTGTCTAGTCAATACAGAACTGTCCTACACTTTGTGAATGATACTGTGACAAGCCCATATTACTTGAATAACATTATTAATCCAGTCATTGTGCCTCAGCATGAACAACACAGCCTAATCTTCATAGACGACAATACACTGGATGATCGAGGTTGCATCATTAGGGAACATCTGCTGGAGACTGGGGTAACTCAAATGGAGTGGCCAGTTCGGCTATGCTCGGCACATGGTACTCACTGAGTACCGCATGTGCTCGAGCGCAATGCTCGAGTCTCCTCCCTGCACGTTTTGTGGCTGCTGAGCAGCCAAAAAACGTGCAAGTAAGTACTGCCCTTACTGTAATGCCAGTAGCCATGTTGGGTACTGGCATTACAGTGTTCGGCTCATTCAAAGTCAGGGAGAGCTGAGCATAGGAAGGGACAGAGAGTGTAGGGAGTGTAATTGAATATTATTTCTGTACACAAATGTTCCAGAGACCCAAAAGTCCTTGTAAGGACAATTGTGTGACTGCAGCAATATATGTTTGTAGTGCAACCTGTGCTAAATTGCTCAGTGTTAGGTAAAGCTGTGCATAGGAAGAGACAGACAGTGTAGAGAATGTAGTATGAATATTTTTATACCAAAAACTTTTCAGAGACCCAAAAGTCTTTTTAAGGACTATTTTGTGTGACAACAGCAATATATATTTTTAGCGCATCCTGCACAAAATACCATGTAATAGGCCGCTGCGGACAGTTAAATTATTTGCGCCACATCTCCTGTGTAAATTGTGCGCATCCCTAAAATATCAGGGACATCCAGTGCCCTGTTTCCGTAGATTGTGTCCGCTGCAGAACATCTCCTGTTTCAAGTGTGCGCATCCCTAAAACATCAGTGACATCCAGTGCACTTTTTCCGTAGACCGTGTCCACTTCTGACAGTGACCTTACCAGGGCCATATCTGCTGTGTAATGTGTGCGCTTCTAAAATTTTTCTGTGACATAAAATGTAATTTTTCAATAGACGGTGTCCTCTTCTGACAATCGGGAGTGGGTAATTTGCGTGCCCCCCGGTTGCCTTCCTTGGATGTGGTAGCCATTTCTCAGGCTCTCTCTCCGGAATCAAACACTGATTCCCCAATACCCGTGGTCACCATGTTAGGCGCATAAAAGAACATTGAAAGTTGATAGGGCAGACATTCAGATCATCGACGTCACAGGGACGTGTGATGAGGCAGAAGTTATCTAGAGTCAGCAAAGCGGCAGCAGGTCCTCGCCCATAATGTTTGCGGTGGTCAGCTCACCTGCAGGCCCTCAAACATATTTTTTTCGAAGGTCAGCTAAGCAGCAGGCACTCTCCCATAAGAGTCTGGTCAACACAATCCTCACCGACGGGGGTCACGTAACTAATTAGCATGGAGGAGTCTCGTTGGTTATCGGAATTAACCACACAAATCGCTCTACCAACTCAGAACTATAATGCACTACCACCCACAGAATAGAGAAAGAGCTATCAATCAGTCAATCCATTCCGTGTCCGGGCCGGGTTAGGTTTGCCATGTTGAGTCAAATTAAGCCGCAGGCTCCACTCCTGGTGGTGCTCTTCCGTCAATTAGTTTAAGTTTCAGCTTTGCAACATACTCCCCCCGGAACCCAAAGACTTTGGTTTCCAGGAAGCTGCTCGGTGGGTCATGGGAATTACGCCACCGGATCGTCTTAGAACCTCCGACTTTCATTGTTGATTAATGAAAACATTCTTGGCAAATGCTTTCACTGTGGTTTGTTTTGCGCTGGTCCACGAATTTCAGCTCTAGCGGCGCAATACGGATGCCACAGGCCGTCCCTCTTAATCATGGCCCCAGTTCCGAAAATAAACAAAATTTTGGGCTGAACTTGCACTTTATATATATAAGTACATATATAGGAAAGAATGTTTCCTAACAATTTTTCCTCTAAAATCGATTTCATCTTCGGTTTTGTACATTTTATTGTCAGTCTGAAAAAGTGGCATACTAATCGGACAACATTGTTCCCAGCAGCGAACTGGGAGTCCAAGATGCATCCAGACATCCTCCCCATGGTGTTCCAGAACCATTTTGGTGGTGTTTCCATCAATTTCTGACATTTTCCTATGAACCAGGCACCCTCCCCTCTTCAGAGCAGAGAGTACCTGGTTTAATGCTTGGGTTCTCCCATCGTCTTCTGTGACGAGACCAATCTCTCCACATTGCATTGGAGAAGCCGTTTGCCCGCCTGCTTCTTTTAGACTATGGCCCCATGTTGAAACGCTTAATTTTCCCCTGCAAAGGGTTATTTGGTACTTGCCCTATGTGAACAGTGATACTCCAGATAGCTATGCCATGGAGCCCATTCGGATAACAAAAGTCTATGTGAAAGACTTTGGCTCCATGGCGATTCTACTGTATTTGTGTAGTCTGAGTGCCATTCACCTAATAATATGCACTGTTTACTGTAATGGTTGTGACAACTTCCATTATACTCGGGTGCTCGGTTGAGTACCCGAACATCCGATGTGTTCAGCTCGAGCCCCCGAGCACCCAAGCTCAATCAACACTAAATATCACTGTAAAGTGAGCTTTTTAAATTTTCAATAAATGTCACCTGAAAGCCAAATACCCCTAACTTTTTATGAGTAGTGTATATAGTTAATTGCACCAGGCACCCAGCAATTTAACCAGCAACATGTACAGTAGATTGTGCTGTCTAAACAGCACTCTGCTGCCCAGGAACAATGATTTTGTATGGGTACAAGGGACAGCAGAACCCATCACTCATCCCCATATTGTGGTGGTGGTCGCTGCATATAAATGCAGCTCTTCAGCTCCACGTAAAGGGTTTTTCCAAGTGTTTTTTTTTTTACTGATGACCTATCCTCTGGATAAGTCTTCAGTATCTGATCGGTGGGTGTCTGACACCTGGAACCCCCGCCGATTGACTGTTTGAGGCTACTTTCACACTTGCGTTCGGAGCGGATCCGTCTGGTATCTGCACAGACGGATCCGCATCTATAATGCAAACGCTTAGATCCGTTCAGAACGGATCCGTTTGCATTACCTGTTTTTTTTTGTTCATGATAGTGCAAACGGATCAGTTTTGACTTTACATTGAAAGTCAATGAGGGACGGATCCGTTTGAAAATTGAGCCATACTGTGTCAACTTCAAACGGATCCGTCCCCATTGACTTACATTGTAAGTCTGGACGGATCCATTTGCCTCCGCACGGCCAGGCGGACACCCGAACGCTGCAAGCAGCGTTCAGGTGTCCGCCTGCTTAGCGGAGCGGAGGCCAAACGGTGCCAGACTGATGCATTCTGAGCGGATCCGCATCCACTCAGAATGCATTAGGGCTGGACGGATCCGTTCGGGGCCGCTTGTGAGAGCCTTCAAACGGAACTCACAAGGGGAGCCCCAAACGCAAGTGTGAAAGTAGCCTGAAAAAGCATCTGCGCTCACAGTAGACCGTCTACAGTGTACATTGTATAGCGGCTACTCTTGGTATCGCAGCTCAGCTCCATTCACTTCAATAGGACTGAGCTGTGCCTAGGCCATGTGACCGATGAACGGTACATAACTCAGCCTAGGAAAAGCTGGAGAAGGCCACTGTGCTCGCATTCTGCCTTCTCAAGCAGCTGATCGGTGGAGATCCTTGTGTCAGATCTCCACTTCAGATACTGATGACCTATCCAGAAGATAGGTCATCAGTAAAAAAAAACACTTGGAAAAGCCCTTTAACGAGCAGCTGATTGTCGGGAAGGAAAGTTTCCTTCCCAACAATCGGCTGTTCCTCACAGCATCTAAATGCACCTTAAGCCTCTTGATATTCTCTTTGTTATAACTCAGTGATGGTAATTGCTATTGCCTCTCAGCTCCTCAGATAACCTGAAGAGACTCAACAATTGTTATGGCATCCCCGAGGTATGTAGTTAAACACAATTGCAGTCATAGAAGCAATATAACCCAAGTAATGGTGTGAAATATTCACTGGCATCCTAAAAGCCTAGCTTGGGCTTTCAACTATGTAATGAAGCAGACCCTGGCACCCAATATACTCTAAGGAGATTTCTTGTTTTTAACATAAGTACACTGCATTGCATGAACCTGTTCTGTGTCCTCATACCACTTTCATTCTATTTTTGTAGCACATTGCTATAGTCCATGCAGTGGAGGGCAGAAGCAGCTGCATCTGCTGTTCTACAAGACAAAACATCAGGCATTATTTCTCAATATTAATCTTTGGGAAAATTAAAGATAATGTGACTTAACCATGGTTAAAAGGGGTTCCTCTCACTTCAGATGACCATGCATTCTTTTGTATATGACTGTTACTGGGAAGAAAACATAGGGCGACGAGTAAAATTCAAGGGCAGCACTCATGGGATTTAATTTCTTACCAGTGATGACAACACTTACATGAGTAGATATTTGTGGTGAGGGTTTTTCTATTCCTTTGGTGGCATTCTCTAAACTTATATTAAAAGGGTATTGCCATCCGAGTGCTAAGATATGTCATGACTTATCGGTTGAGGTCTGACCTACATCTATCTGAGAATGAAGCACCACGGGCCCTTCAGTTTCAGGATCAGTAGGGCTCCAGGATAGACCCACACAATCATCAAATGACGGGAATAACCTTTTCATGTTCCTGATGGTGGATAGAATCCCAGAATCATGGACCAAAAATATGTATGAGGCAAATTTTTACTGTGAATACTGACTAACAATGCTTGTGGTATACCACTGTTGCTCGCTGAAAGAATTTATTTTAGACAGTTTCTGAAAGGGTTTGTCAAGGATTGTAGAAAACAGACCTTTTTTTTTTTTTTTTCAGAACCTGCATTACTCTTGTTCATATTATGCATCTGGTATTCCAACTCGGCCCGTACTTAAATGGCTGGGCTGTAATGCAATACACAACTTATAGACAAGAGTAGCCCTTTAACCCCTGTACAGAGATATGGTCTTCCCCGCAGGGAACCAGCTAGGCCCCTTCCTTCTGGAATAGTCCTGGTGTAGTTATCTGCTGACCGATGGGGGTCAGATACACTGTTGTAAAGCACTAAGGACACAGGCAAAAAGTGTAGTCTGAACTCAGTCCAAAGGTGGTTGGAATGGCAGTGTCAGGAGATCTATGGAGATGAGTAATGATTGTGTTTTTTATATGTATAACTCCTTTTGACCAGTATTATTCAAATAATTCTTACTGGAAAACCCCTTTAAACAGTGATTGGCATGTTATTTCTCTGAAGGAAAAGAGAGTATTACACGGTATATTGCCACAGCAGATCCAAATGCTAATAAAAGTTGAGTACAATATACTGTTCCAGCAGAACAAAAACCACAATGCAGCTTGCAAGCTTTGCTGAATCTTGTTCAACAAAACTATATCAATCTGCTCAGCTCCTACTGCTCTATAGCATGCTGCCTGAAGATTGTATTGCATTTTCAGGATGGTCGGTTGACTTTATATCTCTGCTCTTTCTGATCTCATTGGCTAGGTGGGTGGTCTTAACAGTGATTGATAGCCTACTATATATAAGTGTGTATATAGAGATAGCTATCGACCAATTAGACAACTAAGCTCAGAAAGGCCAGAAATATACATGTGTAAAAGACAAATTTTGCTGAATCTATTATAAAACTATACATCAATCGGTTCCTTCTTCTCTATAAAATACTGCTTACAGACTGCACTGCATCATGGCGACACATTTTCTTTGTTAGAAATTTGTAGAAATAATGTCATAAGACCACTAAAGTATAGCAACTGTAGGGTTTTATCCGTGTGACTGATAAAACAATTGCTTTAAGGGGTATTCCGGTTGTTAGAAATTGTCCGCTATCCATTCAATAGGGGATAACTATCAGATCTGGGGGTCCTACTGCTAGGAATCCCACGATCATGAGAACAAGGGCTCCATATCCCCTGCAGCCCCCGAGTTCGAGGGATAGCCAAATACAGGGCTCGGCTATTTTTGGAATTCCTTTTACACAGGTCAGTGACGACGGCTAATGCAAGTCAATTAGTGCTCGTTTAAGGGCAATTTCATTTGGCCCAATGCTAAAATTAAAGGGGACGAATGATTGATATTATGATGTTATGCATATTGTTGACAACACATTCCCAGCTTCATATGCGTCAGAGAAATGACAATTATACGTGCCACATGAAATATATCGTCACCTGATGTTCTGCTTGTTTGTTGGCTGATCAGGGGCACCTGTACACGGTCAATTATCATGAATTAGCGTTCATTTAACTTTTTGTTCCCAATAATTGATGCAGTCCTTGGGTGGTGTAGAAGGGCACAAATTTCTGGACAGCAAGAGGGGCAAGATATATGTTTTGCATGGTCTGTCATGTTAAATACACCTATATATGACTTTGCACACCTAGCTTGTAGCTTCTTAGGCTTTTTTCACATTTGCGCTACAGCCTTCTGGCAGGTTGTTCCGGCATAGAATGCTGGGAATCGGCTGGACAAAAACCGTTGCATGCAGTGTTTTTTTCGGGCTGAATCTCTGTGTATTTGCAGGTTAGCGGCTAGCAGTGGCATAACTAGAAATGACTGGACCCCACAGCAAATATTTGAGTGGGCCTTACCCCCCCCCCAGCAACTTCTTCGCAACCCCCACTCCTGCGGCTAGTCAAAATTGCTCTCTGATATGAGACCTGGCAGCCGCTCCACCCGTTTCCTCCTGTCACTGTATATAATGTTATTGTATAATACTGTTGATGGAGCCCTGACAATAACATTTTTTAAACCTTCTCCTGGGTGGGACCCTTCTCAGTTCAGGCCCCAAAGCAACTGCTTCACCTGCTTCTCCAATACGTCCCTGCAGCCAGATCTCCCCAGGAACTCCATGATAGTTAGGTGGACTGGTGGGCATTCCGGTAACATCTGGTAATACCGAATCCAGAGGACTCCGGCAGGCTATTCTCTTCTGGAAAAGCCTGCGGGAATTGTGTGATGTAAATATGAAACTAGCCTTAGTAATGTATCATAGGGACACTCTAGGCGAAACACATACACTTTATTATGCTTAGGCCGACTTCACATCACTATCTCGTTTCCGTTCTTCCGGTCCATCAGAAGAACAGAAACCCCAAAAATATGGATCCTGTATTTTAAGCATCCGTTATGTACATTTTGCATCCGTTTTAGCCATTTCCACCTGAGATCTTTTATTTTAGATGGAGGAAAAAAATCCCTACACAAAGTATTTTTTTCTGATTAAAATAACTGATCTCAGACTCAAATGGCTTAAACGGAAGCAAAATGTGCATAACTGAGCATAATGGATGCTTAAAATACAGGTTCCTTTTTTTAAAGTTGTTTTCTGTACTACTAACGGATAAGAAGAACGGAAAAAGAAACAGTGGTGTGAACCCGGCCTCAAGCTGACCATACACATTGGATTGCTGTCAGCCTACAGCCATTCCTTCCACCCCACCCCAATACTCATGTATACTCAGCCAAGCATACATGTATTTCCAATAAGCAGAAGAAAAGTAACAGGCTTGTTAAAATTCAACTAGCTGATCCTTCTTTCCAACATCTCCCATACGCATTACATGGTAGGCTGGGTTTGGTCAATATTTCTCTAGTGTGTGGCCACTTTTAGTACATGACATAAATTGCTCTTTCCTCATGCCTCTGGACATGGAATATTTGCTGTATATGTAAATCACTATGAAAATACAGTTCCTGTACCATGTGGTGGTCTTTATGGGAGTTAGTATAAAATCTTATTACTTAAGTGAACTTCTGTATTCTGTTGTCTTGCATTTGGTAACATAAATCAGTTACATTGAGCAAACCCTGGAATAGGAGTCGTAGCTAGTTAATCTTTAGTGGAGACAAATACCTTTGTCTGCGAAAAGTTCAGCAGTCAAATCCTATCTGTCTAAATTATTTTTTGTTATTCAGTCTTGTAAAAATGAGGGAATGACAGCAAACTTATAAGGAGGCAGATGTTTGTTGAGGTTCTAAATATTGGTTCTTTGCAGTTTTGTTATAGTATAATGTCTTAACGGACACATTTTAGATCATATTGAAGACTTTGTTTTGCAAGTTTGAAAATGAGCAGCATTACTGGCCATGACCTTGTTGGAAGTCAAGAATCTCGAGCTTTATCTGCTCAGTAAATATCATTGGGTCAAGGCGGTCAGTGACAGTGTTGGACCCGAGGAGAAGACAGAAGTGGTTTATTACCGCTTCTGCTTTCTCCTCTGATAGGTGGCATAGCTCTCAATGAGCGCTATGCAGTTTGGAGGGCAGAGCGCAGCAGAGATGCAGGGTTAGTAGACCCTGATCAGCTCTGCCTTGTACAAAGCCCCCACAGGAGGTTGGTTTCCCTTGTAACTGGAGCTCCTTTGGATGCAAACAAAAAACGTCTCCTTGTCTCACAAAGGTCTTTCAGTGACCTCCTGGGAAAAATTATCTGGAAAAAAATGATTTAAAAACAATTAAAACACCATATTTTTTTTTTTTTTATAAAATACAAATGAAAGAGGAAGAGGTTACTATTTGGTGAACAAGATGTTTCCCTCTCTAAATTAGCAAAAGGTTCATCCTTGCCTTTTGATACTGGATAAAAAAAATTGAGGCAAATTTAAAAAAAGACCTGGGTTGCGGCAGTGTCTTTGTTTAAACCCAATTTGGCGGCAACTTCTATGGCTAGTTCGCTTAAAAGCTGGCTTTTACATTTAGAGACCTTATTGAAAGCTAATACTCCTTATGAGAATTTAGCAGGCTCCTTTCCCCTGTTATTAATGGCTGTGGAATTTTTATCCGACATCACAGCGGACTCAGTCAGACTTACTGCCAGGAATACGGCTTTGGTTAATAATGCTAGGAAAGCGTTGTGGCTAAAGTCTTGGTCTGGGGATGTCAGCTCCAAGTCTAGGTTAAGTAACATTCCATTTTATGGGGAATTACCATTCAGCAGAGATTTGGAGAAAATACTGGAAAAAGCTTCAGACACCAAAAAGCTTTACAGAAGATAAAAAGAGGAAAACCTCCTTATTTTGTTTCAAAGAAATGGATTGGTTTCAAAACAAAAAGGAAATACAGAAAGTTGGAGGTCTAACAGACAGGGCAAGGGATTTTTGTTTAATCCCAGTACCACAGACTCTTCAAAAAGGTGATAGCAAAGGTCCGGTAGGAGGAAGATTGAGATGGTTTGTGCGGTCCTAGGAAAAAAATTCTGCAAGACCTTGGTTGATAAACATCTTGTCCCGGGGTTACAGGATTCCATTTCTCAATCTTTCTCCTATAAATTTTGTGGTGACCCAGTGCAAAATTCACAGTGTCTTTCTCCCAGAAGAAAAGATTGTAAAGATTCAGACATAGATCATTCAGAAGAGTCTCATGCACCATTTGTCAAGCAATGGCACTGAGGGGTTCTATGACAGCCTGCGTTCCAGCTGTAAGGTGGGCGTATTTAAATCACCAAGGGGGCACAGAGAGCAAGATCTTAAAAACCTTGACTGACCATATCTTCCTTTGGGCAGATAGAAATGTAAACTCCCTATCTGTGGTGTTTCTAAAAGGTGCTTAAAATATCAGAGCGGATATTCTCAGCTGCAAGAAGCTGGATCCAGGGGAATGGAGTCCATACTCATTTCTCTGGTCTGGAGGTGGGGGATCCCACAAATAGATATATTTGCAAACAAGCTCAATGCAAAGTTACAACTTATTTTTACCTAGATCCAAGAGACACAAAAAGTGCAGGAACAGATGCCCTAGCGATTCCATGGGATTTTCATCTGGGTTATTGTTTATCCCCTTTCCATCTTATCCCAAAGGTTCTAAGGAAGATCCGTCAGGACAAGGTAAAAGTAATAATGGTTGCTCCAAACTGGCCAAGGAAATCGCAGTACCCCCTTCTGTTGAAATTGGCGATGGAAGAACAGTGACCTCTCCTTTTTTATTTTCAGGTGTCCAGTCCAAGACTATCAGCTTGGATCCTGAGAGGTTAATGTTGAGTTCCAAAGGGCTTTTGGATTTGGTAATTAGTACCATGCTACCTAGTAGAAAAAAGGTCACATGCAGAATATACCAAAAGATTTTGAAAAAATGTTTCCTGGTGTTCGGAAAACTATTTTGGTAACATTGGGGATGTTTGTTCTGTGTTAGATTTCCTACAACAGGGTTTCAGAAAAAGGTCTTAGACCTAGTACTCTGAGTTCAAATATCTGTTCTGAGTTTATTTTTGGATGAGAGACTAGCAGTACATCCTTGGATAGTGAGGTTTTTGAAGGGTATGGACAGGTTGAGACTAGTGTTGGTCGAGCACTCTACAGAGCACCCGAGCACAATGGAAGTCAATGGGAGGACCCGAGCATTAAACCAGACACCACCTGCTCAGAAGAGGGGAGGGTGTTGGGACTCTAGTTCAGCTAAGGAGTCCCTGCTCTGACTCCATATATGGGCATAGCTATGCCCATATATGGAGTCAGTGCTTGGAGATACCTAGTGTATTTATGTCTAATTTAGCCTCTATTTCTGAAAAGTTTCTGGCGGGATTCAAGAATGTTATCCACTACACTATAGAGCAGCATGGCCAGTTAAAAAAAAAAAAAAAATAGACTTCTGCTGTATAGGAATACTTACTAGTAGTCTCATATTTTATTTTAATTTTGTAAGTATTCCTATACAGCAGAAGTCTCATTTTTTTTTTTTTTTTTTTTAACTGGCCATGCTGCTCTATAGTGTAGTGGATAACATTCTTGGCTGTAATGTAGAAGGTTGTGAGTTCGAATCCCACCAGAAACTTTTCAGAAATAGAGGCTAAAATAGATATAAATACACTGACTCAAGCACCCGCGATGTGCTGAGCATAGCGATGCTGGAGCCGAACTGGTGTTCAGCTGAACATGCTCGCCCCAACACTAGTTGAGACCAAAGATCAGATATTTTGTTGCTCCCTGTAATTTAACCCCTTCATGACATAGCCATTTTTCACCTTAAATCCCAGGCCATTTTCTGCAAATCTGACATGTGTCACTTTATGTGGTGATAACTTGAAAACGTTTTTACTTATCCAAGCCATTCTGAGATTGTTTTCTTATCACATATAGTACTTCATGACAGTGGTAAATTTGAGTCAAAATATCTCATTTTTATTTATAAAAAAATACCAACTGTACCCAAAATTTTGAAAAATTCACATTTTTCAAAATTTATATTTCTCTGCTTTTAAAACAGATAGTGATACCTCCTAAAATAGTTATTACTTTGCATTTCCTATATGTCTACTTCATGTTTGGATCATTTAATAAATGACATTTTATTTTTTGGAGACGTTAGAAGGCTTTGAAGTTTAGAAGCAAATTTTAAAATTTTTAAGAACATTTTCAAAACCCAATTCAGGTCTTAAGTCACTTTGTAAGGTTTACATAATGGAAACCACCCATAAATGGTCCCATTCTAGAAACTACACCACTCAAGGTATTCAAAACGGATTTTATAAACTTTGTTAACCCTTTAGGTGTTCCACAAGAATTTAAGGAAAATGTAGATTACATTTCAGAATTTCTCTTTTTTGGCAGATTTTCCATTTTAATCTATTTTTTCCAGTAACAAAGCAATGGTTAACAGCCAAAAAAACCTCAATATTTATTACCCTGATTCTGTAGTTTACAGAAACACCCCATATGTGGTTGTAAACTGCTGTATGGGCACACAGCAGGGCACAGAAGGAAAGGAGCACCATATGTTTTTTTTAGGGCAGATTTCACTGGGATAATTTTAAGTTGCCATGTAACATTTGAAGACGCCCTGATGCACCCCTAGAGTAGAAACTCCAAAATAAGACCCCATTTTAGAAACTACGGTATAAGGTGGCAGTTTTGTTGGTACTATTTTAGAGTACATAGGTTTTTTGGTTGCTCTATATTACACTTTTTGTGAGACAAGGTAATAAAAAATTGTTTTTTTGGCACCGTTTTTTATTAAGCCATATTTTTTTTATTTTTGGGTGACTGTCTTATGTAGGATTAATTTTTTGGGGTATGAGATGATGGTTTGATTGGTACTTTTTTAGGGTGCATATGACTTTTTTGATCGCTTCGCATTACACTTTTGTGATGTAAGGTTACCAAAAAATAACTTTTTTGGCACTGTTTTTATTTTTTTACAGTGTTCATCTGAGGTGTTGAGTCATGTGATATTTTTATACAGAAGGTTCTTCCGGACACAGCAAGACCTAATATATATATATATATATATACTTTTTTAAATCTATTTAAGTTTTACACAATGACAGCATTTTTTTAACAAAAAAAATCATGTTTTATTGTCTCCATATTCTGAGAGCCATATATTTTTTGGGGGGTCATTGTCTTAGGTAGGGTCGAATTTTTTGTGGGATGAGATGACTGTTTTATTGGCATAATTTGGGGTGTGTATGACTTTTTGATTGTTTGGTATTGCACTTTTAGTGATGTAAGGTGACAAAAAATTGCTTTTTTTACACAGTTATTTTTATTTACAGTGTTCACCTGAGGGGTTAGTTCATGTGATATTTTTATAGCGCTAATACCTAATATGTATACTTTTGTTTTATTTATTTCACTTTAACACAATAAAAGCATTTTAGACAAACATGTTTTAGTGTCTCCATAGTCTGAGAGACATATTTTTGGGGCGATTGTCTCATGTAGGGGCTCATTTTTTGCAGGATGAGGTGATGGTTTGATTGGTACCATTTTGGGATACATTTTGGGGTACATACGACTTTTTTTTATGGCGTTCACTGTGCGGGAAAAGTAACATGACCCTTTCATAGATTAGGTCGTTACGGACACGGTGATATCAAACATGTGTAGTTTTTTATTTATTTTTTTATTTTTTATCAATTATAAATATGCGGCTATAAGAAGAAATTAGATTTTTTTGTTTTACTTTTTTTCTAGTTTTTTTACCCAGACCCACTTGGTTTTTGGTTACTAAAATGTGGCTTGTGGGGTTAAAAAATTAACTCACCTCATCTACTTGTTCGCGAAGCCGGCTTCGTCTTCTTTCTTCATTCAGCAGGACCTGTGCTGACGTCACCACGCTCACCATGTGGTGAGCATGATTACGTCATCAAAGGTCCTTATGCAGGTCCTGAAAGAAGAAGAAAGGAGACGATGCCAGCTGCGCGAACAAGAGGATGAGATGATTTCATTATATTTTTCAACCCCTCAAGCCACATTTTAGTAAGCATTCTGTATTAAGAATGCTATTGTTTCCCTTATAACCATGTTTTAAGGAAAAATAATAAAATCTACAGAATACCTAACCCAAACCCAGACTTCAGTGAAGAAGTCTGGGTTTGGGTCTGGGTACCACATTCAGTTTTTTATCACACGCATGCAAAACGCAATGCACCCGCGCGATAAAAAAAGTGAACAACGCAACGCAATCGCCGTGAAAAGTGACTGAAATTGCGTGTGCACTAGCGTGGGTTTCCCGCAATGCACACGTGACGCATCCGGAGCAAATCCGGGACGGCCGTGTGAAAGAGGCCTAAGCGGTTAAACTTTGTTTTATCAGGTCTCACTTTACCTCCCTTTGAACCAATTGAGGAGGCAAGTATTAGACATTTGACGCTAAAAACTGTATTTTTAGTTGCCATAACTACAGCTAGGAGAATTAATGAGATTTAAAGCTTCTCGATTAAATAACCTTATTTGATTATCAAGGAAGATAAGATAATCTTAAAGTTTGATATTTCCTTTCTTCCTAAAGTTATGTCTCATTTCCAAAGAACAGAAGATGTTCTTCATTCTTTCTGTGAAAACCCTAAATCTGAAACAGAAATTTCACAAACTGGATGTGAGAAGCTGTGCGCTCCAATGCTTGATGGTCACTAAATTTCATGATTTTCCTATTTTATGACGTAAAGTCATGATTTTATTAAAGACACGGAGGCGAGTATTGCATCAACTCTCTTTACTGTCCTACCATAGCAGCAAAGAATGAACAGTACAAATGATGAAGACAAAAACCATAGCAACCAGCTCCACCCTCACAGTCCAGTATATAAGGGCACAACCCCCTGGAATCCTCCTCTTTCTTTGCGAGACCACTTCACCACGAAGATCCCTGTAACTGGACACCCGACATGGATCCGAACCGAAGAAGCAACCTTTCATAAATGACGTCCTCAACATAAGGAGGCCACGAACCAGTGGCGGAAGCCAACTTGAACAGGAACTAGGATGATCACCTCCCAGCGTAAGCACGACTCAACCTGAGGGTAGAAACAAATGGAATAAAAAACAACTGGTTGCAAGTAAAACGCAGTTAACAGAGCTATTTATAACCACCGCACTTGTGCAAAACACCATACCATGTAATACAATAGCAAATTTAAGACATCCAAAGAACCCAGGGTGGGGAAGGGCGGGCAATACTCGCCTCCGTGTCTTTAATAAAATCATGACTTTACGTCATAAAATAGGAAAATCATGAAATTTTATAACAAGACACGGAGGCTCGTATTGCAAGTTCAAAGCTGAGAAATTACAGACTCAAAAACGTGTGGCAGAGGTCGGAAATAAAACTCCCGAAAAGTGGAGACTCTGGACCAATCTGCAAGCCTCATGACGTCCTCAAGGCGGGCTCCGGAAACCGTCATAGAAGTAGCCGATGCACCGCGAACTGAATGTGCCGTAAAAATACTCGTGTCCACGCCAGCCAGGCCAAGAATCCACTTCACCCAACGTGAAAGCGTAACACTGGTGACAGGAGAATGCGGCCTGCGAAAAGACACAAACAAATGGGGCACAGCGGGAGAACGTAGCGCCGAAGTGCGAGACTCATATTCTTGCAAGCAGGCCACTGGGCATAGCTGGGGTGAGTGCGGGGACGGGACAGGCGAGACCCCTTCAACAAACGACACACAAGGGGGTGTTGACCCGCAGGACAACCCTGAAAACCCTTGTGTCGAGAAGAGATAGCCGATCTGTACAGGTTGATGGTACGATAGGCCCTACCCGCATCGTAGAGCGAAGACAAAAAGGATAGAATGGAGCCTACAGGTGCTCGAACGGGATCCACATTGCACTCTCCGCTCCAACGCGCCCAAGAGTCCCAAGCGGCTCTATAAGCACGTCGCGTCCCTGGGGCCCACGCGCTCTCCAGTAGGAAGACAGTCGTCTCTGAAACGTCTGACATCTCCCTGGGGATCCCGAGACCCTGCAAGCGAGAAGGCGAAGGGTACCCGATTGTAAGAGGGGATGAGGGTCCCCCGCTGGGTCCAGAAGGAGGGAGGAGAAATCTGGAAGGAGAAGAGGAAAATCGACTAAGAGGTCCAACAGTTGAGGGAACCACGACTGGGACCTCCACAGGGGCAGTACTAGGATCACCTCCGCAGATTGACGCCGAATCTGAAGAAGAACCCGTGGAATGAGGGCAAACGGAGGGAAAGCATACATCAGTGTCCCTTCCCAAGACTGCAGGAACGCGTCCACTGCCTCCGCAAGAGGGTCTGGCCGCCAACTGAAGAATTCGGGCACCTGAGCGTTCAACCTGGACGCAAACAGATCTACAGAGGGAAGACCCCAACGGGAGGACAAAGCCTGGAAAACCGTCCCATCCAACTTCCAATCGCTGGAATCCCGGATGTAACGAGAACTCCAGTCTGCCAAGACGTTGTGGAGACCGGGGAGATGTTCCGCTACAACCATGATGCCCCTGGAAAGGCAGAACTCCCAGAAATCCTTCGCCAGGCAGGTTAACACTGAGGAGCGTGTTCCGCCCATGCCGTTGACGTATCGAACTGCGGAGACGTTGTCCATCCGCAGTCTGATACAAGTCGTAACAACGCCATTGGCGAAACTGCGAATGGCTAGCGAACCCGCTAACAACTCCAGTCCATTGATATGGAGGCGGGCCTCCTCTGGAGACCAAGGACCCCCTGTGGACACACCATTGCAGTGTGCCCCCCACCCGTGTAGGCTGGCGTCTGATTCTATGACCAGGTCGGGTTGAGGACCAAAGATCGCCTTGCCGTTCCAGATCGAGAGATTCTGGATCCACCATCGCAATTCGTCTTTCGTCTCCCTGTCCAAGGAAATGGTGTCGGCATACGAGGCACCCGCATGAAGGTGGGCGATCTTGAGCCGTTGAAGGGCCCGATAGTGCAAAGGGGCTGGGAACACCGCTTGGATGGAGGCGGCCAGAAGCCCTATTAAGCGAGCCAGATGGCGAAGGGACAAAGACGGACGAAGCAAGGCATGGCGAAGCTCCTTGCGGATGCTGCGCACCTTGGCCAGAGGGAGACTGAGCGTAAGGGCAATCGAATCCACTCTGAATCCCAGGAACTCCATTGATGTGGAGGGAATCAGACAAGACTTCTCCTGATTGATAATGAATCCCAGATCTGAAAGAAGAGTGACAGCCATGGAGAGGTGCCTGCGAAGCAAGGAGCGACACTGAGCCATGATGAGAATGTCGTCCAAATAGATTATCATGCGGACTCCTCTGCTGCGGAGCCAGGCCACCACTGGTTTCATCACCTTGGTGAAACACCAGGGGGCGGAGGATAGGCCGAAAGGCAGGCAAGTAAACCGCCATATCTCCTCTCCCCACCTGAAGCGGAGGAGGTCTCTGGAACCTGGGGAAATCGGAACCGTCAAGTACGCGTCCTTGAGGTCTAATTTGACCATCAAGTCGCCTGGCAAGAGCATGTCTCGTAAAAGATGGATACCCTCCATCTTGAAGTGACGATACCTCACGATAGAGTTCAGAGGCCTTAAATTGATGACAGGGCGCATCTGACCCCCTTTCTTCTGCACCAGGAAGACGTTGCTGACAATCCCCCTGGAGAGTGCAGAGGTGCGCTCTATCGCCCCTTTGTGGGCCAATTCGGTCAGTTCTGTATGGAGGTGATTTAACGTCTGCCTGGACGAACCAATCGGAGGGGGAGGAGGAAGGTGCGATGGAACGTCTGTGAGCTCTATCACAAAACCCCTGACGGTACCCAGAACCCAAGGGTCTGAGGTAATCTTTAACCAAGCTTGGAAAAAGAAACGGAGTCTGCCCCCTACAAGATATGTCAAAGAAGGGGACAGAGGTAGAAGATTGGGACTTACCCACTGGTCGTCGTGAGTTGGGAGCTCCACGGAATCCTCTAGATCGTCCCGGGAAACCTCTCGAAGGGAAGAAAGATGGTTGGTATCGTTGATCTTGAAGGGAAGACCGGTTAGCAAAGGAGCCTCTTCCCGAGCCGCGGGAGTGAAAACTGGATCGGCCGGACAGACGGCCCCTGGAACTGCCGGCCCTACCAGAAAAACGATGGGTAAAGACCTTCCTCATGGAAGTCTGGGCTTTGTCCAGCGCTGTAAAAGCGCCGACATACTTCCCAAGTTCCTTGATAAAGGGTTCTCCGAATAACAAACCCTGGGCATCCTTGCCCGCTTCAGAAAGAGCTAGATTAGAAAGCTTAGGCTCTATTTTCATTAATATGGCCTTTCGTCTCTCTATGGCCAGGGAAGTGTTAACATTTCCCGTCAGACAAATTGCCCTCTGGATCCAGCCTCCTAATTCCACGGGATCTACCTGTCTACCCTCGGCTTTGGCGGATTCCGCCATATCAAAAATCCGTGTAAGTGGGCCAGTGAGATCCAGGAGTTTGTCTTGGACGGCCCTAAGGGCAGAATCCAATCCCTTCTTCGGGTTAAAACCCGTCTTAGCGAGAAATTGGACCATCTTAGGGTCCACTGTGGGCGTCTCGCACACCTTGTGTGGGATCAAGGGCCGTGGACATTCCGCACGTAACTTGTTCCGCGACTCCTTGGATAAAGGAGCGCGTATCTTGGACTCCAAATACTGTGCCACGTGCGTAGCAGGGAGCCATTCTGCGGAACGGGGATGATGGAGCTCCTCTGGGTTAAAGAGGGGTTCCCCTAAGGTGTCTGTCAGGAGGTCCCCTTGGAGAGTTTGCTCCTCTAACGGAGTAGCCGAGGCTGATAGCGCTCCTGAAGGGGACGGGACTACCCTCACATCAGCCAATTCTCCCTGTGAGTCATATGCCGACTCGTCAAATGCCTCCTCAAAGGATTCCCTCTCGGAATCAGTCTCTGGCTCAGGCAGAGTCCTGGCCGTCTTCCACGCACGAGAACGTTCTGCCTGGCGTGGACAGGCTCTTTTCCGCGGGACAACCGCGTTACCTTGGGATGGAGTTAAACCATCATTCTGCAATGTTCTGGAGGCTGAGGGAGTCTCCCCATGTGGTGCCGGTACACTAGCCTGCGCACCGAGGGCCTGGGATATGGACTGCGTTAAGGCAGAGGACATGGATCCCATTGCTGCGACAATTGCATCAGAGATAGACTGATGCAGGGTCGCACTAAGCATTGTAGGTTGCACAGCAACTGCAGCACTATCTAAATTTGGGGGCACCTGGGGGCCAGGGTGATTATTGGCTGGAGAAGACATAGTACAAAGGGACTGTGGCAGGAGTAAGTCACCCCAGGCCTCAGTAAGAGCAGTTAGCGAAGACAGCAGAACCTGTGAATAAAGGAGAGAAGCTGACTAAGTAACAGGCGATAAGGAGAAGAATTAGGTGCAGACAGAGTGTAGGCAAAGACTCACCAGAGGAGCGACCGAACGGCGAAATGAGCTGACCGGTAGTAAGATGGCGCCTAGACCCCACGAGATGCCGGTGTGAGGGATCAAAATGCGCGCGCCGCAACTCCCGCGAGACTACCCCTTAGGGAAGAGGGCACAGTCGCAAGATCGCGGTGAACAGTAAAAAATAAAGATGGCGCCCGAAGTCTCACATCGCGAGACTTCGGGCGCAGCAAGAACGGGACGGGAGAAGATGGCCGAACAGCCGCAGAACAAAGAGAAAACGCTGAGGTGAGGTAGGGGGATGTGTTGAACAGGGGAAACACACACCAGGGGCGCGATAACGAAGCGCCGAGGGAGAATAACGCCGGCGAGAGGGAGTAAACAATACCAAGGGGGGGAGGAGAGATAACCCCGGACAGGGCAATGAACCTAAAAGAAAAAAGGCAAATAAAACCGGGAAACCACAAGAGGACAAAGAAAAATACGTTTCAGGGAAGACCCTAATAGAAGCAAAATATTACCACATAAAAATAGTAAAACCCCAACTGTACAAATAACACAATCAACAGCTGAGGGACTGAGGTACTTATCTGCTATGGTAGCAGCAAAGAAAGAGGAGGATTCCAGGGGGTTGTGCCCTTATATACTGGACTGTGAGGGTGGAGCTGGTTGCTATGGTTTTTGTCTTCATCATTTGTACTGTTCATTCTTTGCTGCTATGGTAGGACAGTAAAGAGAGTTGATGCAATACGAGCCTCCGTGTCTTGTTATAAAATCTTGGAGAAGTTCTAGTAACTTGTTCATTCAAGTCTTATAAGATTATGGGGAAAGATTCTCTTTCTTTCCTTAAAGGGGTTGTCTGACTTCAGTAAGTGGCATTTATCATGTAGAGAAAGTTAATACAAGCCACTTAATAATACATTGTTATTATCAATATCGCCTCCTTTGCTGGCTAGATTCATTTTTCAAAAGAGAGTAATATAGGAAATAGCTACTCCCACTCGCAGTCACTAAGAGGTGCTCTAGTCTATAAGTGACTCACCCTTCACAATTGCAAAATATATATAATACTGGAAGACTGGCACTCTCAACACATGGAGTCGTATGGTTTAAATGCAGGTCACAATATTTATTAGTAAATATATAAAAGGTTAAAAGGCTAAAATATGTTGGTACATATATCGACAATCAATTCTCACAATATGGTGCCAGTGATGACAAATACATCAAGGTCATATATTTCCTTAATCTATATTGCAGGTCATTCCTAATAATAGTCCACAATTAAATGCCTGAAAAGAAAAAAATGCCTGTAAAGAAAAATAGCAGAAGGGAATGGAGAAACGGGAAAGTCCTTCTTCTTCTCCTCCCTAATAAGTGGAAAGATCCAATGATGGGACTGTTCCGATTATAATAGACTTTAGATATAGTGTTTCTTTTTATGTCTTATGCGAAGTTTGCAATTTGGCAGTTAGAATATGCCTAATGATAACCCACTATGTGGGCTTACCTTCTCTTCGTGCCAATCAATCACTTGGATGTATCGGGATCCCGCTGAAAGCCGACGTCCCGGCTGTTACTTACTCAGCGTCCCGATTACCACTGAGGAAGGGGAGAAGGATCCCCGAAACGCGTTTGGTTTCCAGTGATCTGACCAAAGATCCAAGCATGACCCACTTATAAGAAGATATCTTTTATACCCTGCGAAAAAATAGTGCACTTTAAATTCGACTGGCTGTGACAACTAAAGTTTGAGCCTCAAAAAATTGGAAGAAAGAACCAAAAAGCGAAATTCTGAGTGCCGATACGTCACTTCCGGAGCGACGAACTCGTCTCTGAACTCACGTGGGACGCTGAGTAAGTAACAGCCGGGACGTCGGCTTTCAGCGGGATCACGATACATCCAAGTGATCGATCGGCACGAAGAGAAGGTAAGCCCACATAGTGGGTTATCACTAGGCATATTCTAACTGCCAAATTGCAAACTTCGCATAAGACATAAAAAGAAACACTATATCTAAAGTCTATTATAATCGGAACAGTCCCATCATTGGATCTTTCCACTTAGGGAGGAGAAGAAGAAGGACTTTCCCGTTTCTCCATTCCCTTCTGCTATTTTTCTTTACAGGCATTTTTATCTTTTCAGGCATTTAATTGTGGACTATTATTAGGAATGACCTGCAATATAGATTAAGGAAATATATGACCTTGATGTATTTGTCGTCACTGGCACCATATTGTGAGAATTGATTGTCGATATATGTACCAACATATTTTAGCCTTTTAACCTTTTATATATTCACTAATAAATATTGTGACCTGCATTTAAACCATACGACTCCATGTGTTGAGAGTGCCATTCTTCCAGTATTATATAGATTCATTTTTCCATCACATTATACACTGCTAGTTTCCATGGTTACAGACCACCCTGCAATCGATCAGTGCTGTGATGGATTGCAGGGTGGTCTATAACCATGGAATCGAGCAGTGTATAATGTGATGGAAAAATGAATCCAGCCAGCAAAGGAAGAAATATGGACAATCACAATACATTAGTAAGTGGCTTGTATTACCTTTCTCTACATAATACATTTCACTTACTGAAGTGAGACAACCTCTTTAAGGCTCATACTACTAGGGCAGTAGGCAGCTTCTTTGGCACAGATATGTAAGGCAGAGACTTGGTTTAATACTCACACCTTCATTAAACATTATAGAGTGGAGATTGATGCTAAAAAGGATCTGTATTTCACAGGAAGGTTCTTCAATCTATGGATTATCTGTCAATTCTCAACGTAAGGTGCCATTGTGAAGGTGAGGGGAGAAAAGGAATTAGTCTTACCGGTAATTCTCTTTTCACGAAACCTCCATGACTACACCGCCTATTTCCCTCCCCTTTAGAAAATAAAAATACATAAATAATTAAAGGGGATAAACAAATTTTCTGATTAATATGATATATACACTCACCTAAAGAATTATTAGGAACACCATACTAATACGGTGTTTGACCCCCTTTTGCCTTCAGAACTGCCTTAATTCTATGTGGCATTGATTCAACAAGGTGCTGATAGCATTCTTTAGAAATGTTGGCCCATATTGATAGGATAGCATCTTGTAGTTGATGGAGATTTGAGGGATGCACATCCAGGGCACAAAGCTCCCGTTCCACCACATCCCAAAGATGCTCTGTTGGGTTGAGATCTGGTGACTGTGGGGGCAATTTTAGTACAGTGAACCCATTGTAATGTTCAAGAAACCAATTTGAAATGATTCGAGCTTTGTGACATGGTGCATTATCCTGCTGGAAGTAGCCATCAGAGGATGGGTGCATGGTGGTCATGAAGGGATGGACATGGTCAGAAACAATGCTCAGGTAGCCTGTGGCATTTAAACGATGGCCAATTGGCAATAAGGGGCCTAAAGTGTGCCCAGAAAACATCCCCCACACCATTACACCACCACCACCAGCCTGCACAGTGGTAACAAGGCATGATGGATACATGTTCCCAATTCTGTTTACGCCAAATTCGGACTCTACCATTTGAATGTCTCAACAGAAATCGAGACTCATCAGACCAGGCAACATTTTTCCAGTCTTCAATAGTCCAATTTTGGTGAGCTCGTGCAAATTGTAGCCTCATTTTCCTATTTGTAGTGGAGATGAGTGGTACCCGGTGGGGTCTTCTGCTGTTTTAGCCCATCCGCCTCAAGGTTGTGTGTGTTGTGGCTTCACAAATGCTTTGCTGCATACCTCGCTTGTAACGAGTGGTTATTTCAGTCAACGTTGCTCTTCTATCAGCTTGAATCAGTCGGCCCATTCTCCTCTGACCTCTAGCATCAACAAGGCATTTTCCCCCACAGGACTGCCACATATTGGATGTTTTTCCCTTTTCACACCATTCTTTGTAAACCCTAGAAATGGTTGTGCGTGAAAATCCCAGTAACTGAGCAGATTGTGAAATACTCGGACCGGCCCGTCTGGCACCAACAACCATGCCACGCTCAAAATTGCTTAAATCACCTTTCTTTCCCATTCTGACATTCAGTTTGGAGTTCAGGAGATTGTCTTGACCAGGATCACAACCCTACATGCATTGAAGCAACTGCCATGTGATTGGTTGACTAGATAATCGCATTAATGAGAAATAGAACAGGTGTTCCTAATAATTCTTTAGGTTAGTGTATATATATTTGTGGTCGTGGCTAAAATACGAACTCGGGCAGCGTGTCCGCCTTGAACCTAAACCGGCTGAGGGGTGCCTGGAGCCGGGTACGAGAGCAGCCTATAAGGGGGCTGCCCTAAAGGAGGACCCTTGAATAAAGGGAATGGGTGGGTGGGTCCACGACCAGAACACCTACTAGGTGAGCGAAAGAGGGGGCTTATAAAGGCTCAAGCCCCTCCCACAAATGCAGGCTGAACTTCAGCATTACCAACTTGTGGTCGTGGCTAAAATACGAACTCGGGCAGCGTGTCCGCCTTGAACCTAAACCGGCTGAGGTGTGCCTGGAGCCGGGTACGAGAGCAGCCTATAAGGGGGCAAAAAGGAAACCAAGATAGTTAAATTCAAGACTTTTATTACCTCATAATACCAGAGACTGAAACGCCTGCGAAATCTCCACCTGGGGGTTAGGTATATACCTGGCGAAGCAAGACGAGAGCCACCTTCCCATCTTTCGGATGACATGAGCGGGGACCCCGTGTCGGGAAGCCGCGGAAGCCGCTCCAATGCGGAAGGAATGGCCGGATATAGAGCCGGGGTCAAACCCCAAGCCAGCAGCAACAGTACGGATGTGGCTGATGAACTGCGCTGCGGTGAGAGCGCCATTAAGATGCGGTAGTAGAGGGCTGTGAGGGGGCATCATGGATGGCGAGCATGAGCTGGCCAAACACCTGTACCGGGCACCATTCTTTGCCAGACGGTAAAAAATTACCCTCCACAGGGGGACCTGTTTGGCTTGTTTTGGTGGAAATTAACTTCAGTGTGTAATGGTCCTGGTTCCGCACCTGCTGTTCTTTGTGCAGACTGCAACGCCTTGCCGCACTGCAAGTGAATTCGCCTGGCCTAAGGAACCCGTAGAAGCCCAAATACATAGCAGCTTTAAAGACCAAGCTGGAGAAGGGCCCAAAAGGAGCACCATCCAGGGCTAAAGACAACCTCCGGAACATCTCCCCAGTGACGCCCTGTCTACGAGACGGGGGATTGGCCCTACCCTTCTGGACCCCTCGCAAGGTGGCCCTGACCCGCGTGCGCAGAAAAAATGGAGCCCCCCCTGGGTTGCGGAGCATGGCGTGGTGTTGGACGCCCGCCAGGTATCATTTAATGGTGTTGTATGAGAGATGCAAATGGTGATGACAATGGGTGAATGAAGGCCATGATGTATGGAATGTATGCCAGGCCACCCTGCGGGTGAAGATTCGAAAACTCCTGGTAGGTTCTTAGGCCTGAAAGATAGTTCCTGGCCGTATTGGGGGCGAAGGACTGCTGTGCCAGGTCTCTTGCCGAAGAGACGTGCATACTTAGCCCATGGTCACGGAACTGAAAGCCGGGGTGGGACTTCTGAGTGGATCGGCCTCCGGCATGACCTGAAAAAAGAGGGTGAAATTAAACCGGGATGGCGCGTCAGCCGCCACATTTTGCTGACCCGGAATGTGGCTGCAATGTACATGGAAGTTGTGTGACAGGGCCAGCCATACCAGCTGGCACAATAGAGCCATGACTTTGGGGGACTTGGCCCTGCCCTTGGCTAAGATGTTGACTAGGGCCTGATTGTCCGTGACAAACATCACTGGCAAGTTAGCCCAGAGATGACCCCATGCCTGAGCAGCTGCGACAATGGGGTACAACTCCAACAGGGAGGAGGTGCCGATGGACTCGGCATCCTCTAGGACGGACATGGGCCAACGGTCAACCAGCCAACGGGGACCCCAAATGGCCTGCGTAACCGCAGGATGCATCGGCATCTGAAAAGATAGTCGGGCAGGAGGGTGACCATGGAGAGACAAAGAAGGAGACGCCGTTCCACCGGGACAGGAACAACTCCCACATGGCCAGGTCTGCCATTGCCTGGCCGTCCAAATGGATGACGCTGTCCTGCTCGGGTGCCGAGGGAAGAAGCTGAAGCAGCCTCGACACGAATGTCCTTCCCTGGGGCATAATCCTAGAGGCGAAATTGAGCCGGCCCAGAAGAGATTGTAACTCGACTCTAGTGAGGTACCCAGAGGAGGCCGCCTGGGAAACGACCTCTCTACACTGAGTGAGTTTCTCTTCGGGAGGCTGGCCTGCAGCTGACAATCCAGGATGATGCCCAGGAAAGAGACCCTCGTGGCGGGACCCTCCGTCTTGGACTCCGCGACTGGAACAGCCAGACTGGCGAACATCTACCAGGAGGACGGCGAGAATGCCAGACCCGCCATGCGGGTCCTCCACGACCAGAAAGTCATCCAGGTAGTGGATGACTGACTGGAGGCCACCGTGACTGGACCAAGATCCAATGTAGCGCCTTGGCCAGCTGGTCGAATAACCAGGGGCTACTTTTGGATCCAAACGTAAGTCTGTTGGCAAAATAATACTGGCCGGCCCACTCGATGCAATAGAACTGCCACAACTGAGGTTGGATGGGAAGGAGCTTGAACGCATTGGCGATGTCAACCTTTGCCAACCAAGCGCCCCTGCCATGCAACAGGATGGCTTGAATTGCGTCGTCTACGGAGGAGTACCGCATAGCAAATTCCTCCGATGGAATCAGGGAATTGAGGCTGGGAATTGCAGAAACATGAGGGGCTAACAGGTCATAAATCAACCTTTTTTTATTAGTGTTTTTTTTGGACACTAGGCCGATAGGGTTGATGCGCCATGATGCAAAGGGGATGAGTGGGAAAGGGCCTATGAGGAAACCTTTCTCCACCTCAGACTGGAGCAACTCGCTAGTCGCTGGAGGGTCCAGGGTGGCTGACAGCAGATTCCTGCCTTTCCAGGGAACCTGTGGCAGTGTAATGAGCCCTGTGTGGAACCCCTGCCGGAAGCCTGCCAACAGAAACGCCACGAAGTCCTGATCATGGTGATCCTGAAAGAGAGCCGCCAAGAGGTCCACATTGATGTCGGCTAGTCAGGATCCCTTAGCTGCTTTTTTGGGACAGGCGGACCGCGGATGGGCTCTGAAGCACAGGGAGCACACATGGAGGGATCTGCAGCTGGCATAGGAGCAGCCTCCTGAGTTAAAATTATTGCAGACCTGACTTCTTCCCAAGTAGACAATTGGTCTGCCCAGCTTGTCAGTGGAGGGGTTGGACGGCAGAGACCCGGAGGTTCCCGGGAGGGCCCTGTCCTGAGACGGGTGTGCGCTATTTGGGCACCATTCAGATGAGTGGAAAATGGACTGGCACGTTGCGCAGTTGGGTGCCCTGAGGCCAGCGAAGTGACGACAGAAGAGCTCTGTGTCAATTAAGGACCAGTTGGTAACATATTGGAACTGCACCAAAGCTGCAGCCGCCTTAGCTGAGAAGGAACGATGGTAGTCGTAGAAGGCTGAACCACCACACTTGTGACCTAGGTCAGTGACCAGGTACAAGTAGCTGTCCAGCTCTTCCCTCCTTCCCGACTGTGCGGAGCAGATAATGTCTCTGAAGAGGCTAAACGCCAAGACGAACTCGGGAATAGTCAATTTGCGATTAAGCCGCGAGTTCTTGGCCCTGAGGACCACAGACACATCCCCACAATTGATAACCCTGTTCTCGGGCACATCTTGAGCGGCAATGAGGATCAACGCCAGATTAACGTCCTTCCCTGCCAGAATGTCCCTCTTGAGGTTGTCAGGAATGAAGTGTGAGGGGGACACCTGGGGAATGGGCCTGGGCGTACATGGTGCCGGCCAGCCCGATGTGGACGGTGCGATCAGCGGGATGGGTGCCAGGGATGCCATGGGTGGCCGGGATTCCAGCTCTGATATCCTCGCCCGGACATCAGCCACCGAGTCGACCAACGAGTTTAGGGTAGACTGCAGCTGCACCAGTGATAACTGGATCAAAGATGTCTCCGGCTGCACTGCCGAAGCGCTGGAGTTGGTCATGAGCAGTTTGTACAGCTCTGCCTTCCTGACGGTGGCCGGGTGCGGGATGCCTCTCCGGTTCAGCTCTGCTAACAACTTCGGTATGGTCCAACTCCTAAGGGATGATGGACCCGCCTGGCCTGACATGACTGAACCAGAGACAGATAGGCTGTCATCCATATCCGAAGCTCGAGACATAGTAGAGCTGTTGAAACAAAAAGGCGTGACAGATAAAGAGAAAAAAAAAACGAGAAGGTGATGAAGGACCGGGATTGAAAAGGAGCCAGATGGAGAAAACACGTACCGGAATGAGAACCCGTAACACGGACTAGCAGAGCCTGACCTAGCCGGACAGACGAAGAGACCAATTAAAACGTGAACATAGAACCGACGGGTACACTGACGGAGTCAGTGCGAACTTACCTGTATAGGACCGATAGGAACAGGAAATAGGGAAAACCCTGAAAATAAAAGTAACAGGCGAAATTTGAGAGTGCAGAATAACGGATGACCCCATACCTGTTAGAACCAGGCGAACTGGCCAGGATGGGGCACACCCCTAGGTCAAGTAAACAATCTGAGCGTATCTGACCGGTTACTTGACCGGAGAAGGCCCCCTGAGCGTACCAGGCGGGTGACAGAAGTGATGGCGTGTTGCCATGAGATAGAGGCTGCGTGTAGCAGCGGCCCGCGAAGGGCGGCAGACTGACATGGTGAACCTTTGAGTCAGGGAAAAATAGCGAAGAACGACAAGGGAAGCAGCCGGAGAATGGCCCCTTAGAAAAACAACGTGGATAAGCCAGCGGACAGGTGCGTCAAGACCCACGTATCAGAGAAGGAAAATATGAAGACCTGGGCGTACCAGGGATGTACCGTGCCCTGGGCAAACCAGGGGAGACACTGTGACAAGACAAGACCACCGACTGTGCCCTGGTGACAAAAACTAAGTGGCTATGACATGACGACAACAGTGGCCTGGGCGTACCAGGAAGACGAGACAAGCCTGGGCGTGACCAGGTGCAAGAAAGTGCAAACGAAGCAGGGCGAGTCCTGCACAGGATGGCCACCTTGGTGGTTTATGATGGTGCATATATAAATATTTTCCTTTTTTTTTTTTTTTTTGGTTGTTACGGTTGTTTTTTGGACCTGAGCATTACCACAAGAACGCTATGTTGGATTTTTTGACAGTAGGTTAAAGAGCATCAGGAAGCAAAGTGCCAGGTTGCGGGATGCGCATGAACGGAAGGATGGGCACAGCTGTGCATCCCTGTGCCTATGCGTGCCAGCCTGGAACGCATCCCGGCTCCGTGCGCATGCCCAGCAACTTTGGGTGTAGCGCCGTACACAGGAGCGACTCGGCGGCCTGTGCGCAGGGCCGGAAGTTGTATTACAGAGCTGGTGCGTTCCAAGCTGGAACGCAAGTTGTTTCCGGCTAATGCAATTCCCCAGGCCGTTATGCCTTAATTAATTGTGTTAATTCAAGATGATGGTGCAGGAATTAGTGGTGGCAGGGTTTGCAGGCAGGGGGAGCAGCTGCCTGTGCCCCACAGTGGAACCCACGCCGCTCCCCAAGACCGTTGCCCAACCAGACCGCTCCCCCCCCTTAATGCCGGCCTGGGAGATCTTGCGTGTGCGCTCCACACCGGAACGCACGCAGCCACCGCCGCCATGGCGACCAGCAAGGGGGATGGCCCAACCAGCTGGCAGCCCCGGGAGGCACGTGCGCTCCCATGTGGAACGCACACCGCAGAGTGCCATCCCAATGCTCCCCCAGGAATGCCCTACCGATGAGCGGGCCGCGTGCGCTCCACGCCGGCCCCGGGAACCGGAAGTGCGTGCGCTCCACGCTGGACCGCACCAGCCGCATGACCAGAAGTGCGCCTGTCGGCAGGACCGCCGCTGTCCCTGCTTGATACGAAAACACTTACTCACTCGCTGCGGGGCTGAAGCGTGAGGCGGCCGGTGAAAACAAAGTACAAGCACACGTCCAACGTCCAAACGAAGGAACGCCTACTAGGTGAGGGAAAGAGGGGGCTTATAAAGGCTCAAGCCCCTCCCACAAATGCAGGCTGAACTTCAGCCTTACCAACATATACAGTTGCAAGAAAAAGTATGTGAACCCTTTGGAATGATATGGATTTCTGCACAAATTGGTCATAAAATGTGATCTGATCTTCATCTAAGTCGCAACAATAGACAATCACAGTCTGCTTAAACTAATAACACACAAAGAATTAAATGTTGCCATGTTTTTATTGAACACACCATGTAAACATTTACAGTGCAGGTGAAAAAAGTATGTGAACCCTTGGATTTAATAACTGGTTAAACCTCCTTTGGCAGCGATAACTTCAATCAAACGTTTCCTGTAGTTGCAGATCAGACGTGCACAACGGTCAGGAGTAATTCTTGACCATTCCTCTTTACAGAACTGTTTCAGTTCAGCAATATTCTTGGGATGTCTGGTGTGAATCACTTTCTTGAGGTCATGCCACAGCATCTCAATCGGGTTGATTCAAGACTGACTGGGCCACTCCAGAAGGCGTATTTTCTTCTGTTTAAGCCATTCTGCTGTTGATTTACTTCTATGCTTTGGGTTGTTGTCCTGTTGCAACACCCATGTTCTGTTGAGCTTTTGATGTTGGTGTGCTGTGCCACTTTTTCTCCACACATAGTGTTGTGTGTTTCTTCCAAACAACTCCACTTTGGTTTCATCTGTCCACAGAATATTTTGCCAGTACTGCTGTGGAACATCCAAGTGCTCTTGTGCAAACTGTAAACGTGCAGCAATGTTTTTTTGGACAGCAGTAGCTTCCTCTGTGGTATCCTCCCATGAAATCCATTCTTGTTTAGTATTTTGTGTATCGTAGATTCGCTAGCAGGGATGTTAGCATATGCCAGAGACTTTTGTAAGTCTTAGCTGACACTCTAGGATTCTTCTTCACCTCATTGAGCAGTCTGCGCTGTGCTCTTGCAGTCATCTTTACAGGACGGCCACTCCTAGGGAGAGTAGCAGCAGTGCTGAACTTTCTCCATTTATAGACAATTTGTCTTACCGTGGACTGATGAACAGCAAGGCTTTTGGAGATACTTTTATAACCCTTTCCAGCTTTATGCAAGTCAACAATTCTTAATCCTAGGTCTTCTGAGAGGTCTTTTGTGTGAGGCATCATTCACATCAGGCAATGCTTCTTGTGAAAAGCAAACCCAGAACTGGTGTGTGTTTTTTATAGGGCAGCTGTAAAACCAACACCTCCAATCTCATCTCATTGATTGAACTCTAGTTGGCTGACACCTCCCTCCAATTAGCTCTTGGAGATGTCATTAGTCTAGGGGTTCACATACTTTTTCCACCTGCACTGTGAATGTTTACATGGTGTGTTCAATAAAAACATGGTAACATTTAATTCTTTGTGTGTTAATAGTTTAAGCAGACTGTGAGTGTCTATTGTTGTGACTTAGATGAAGAGCAGATCACATTTTATGACCAATTTGTGCAGAAATCCATATCATTCCAAAGGGTTCACATACTTTTTCTTGCAACTGTATGTACACTCACCTAAAGAATTATTAGGAACACCTGTTCTATTTCTCATTAATGCAATTATCTAGTCAACCAATCACATGGCAGTTGCTTCAATGCATGTAGTGTTGTGGTCCTGGTCAAGACAATCTCCTGAACTCCAAACTGAATGTCAGAATGGGAAAGAAAGGTGATTTAAGCAATTTTGAGCGTGGCATGGTTGTTGTTGCCAGATGGGCCAGTCTGAGTATTTCACAATCTGCTCAGTTACTGGGATTTTCATGCACAACCATTTCTAGGTTTTACAAAGAATGGTGTGAAAAGGGAAAAACATCCAGTACGCGGCATTCCTGTGGGCGAAAATGCCTTGTTGATGCTAAAGGTCAGAGGAGAATGGGGCCGACTGATTCAAGCTGATAGAAGCGTAACGTTGACTGAAATAACCACTCGTTACAACTGAGGTATGCAGCAAAGCATTTGTGAAGCCACAACACGCACAACCTTGAGGCGGATGGGCTACACCAGCAGAAGGCCACACCGGGTACCACTCAATAGGAAATAGGAAAAAGAGGCTACAATTTGCACAAGCTCACCAAAATTGGACTGTTGAATACTGGAAAAATATTGCCTGGTCTGATGAGTCTCGATTTCTGTTGAGACATTCAAATGGTAGAGTCCAAATTTGGCGTAAACAGAATGAGAACATGTATCCATCATGCCGTGTTGCCACTGTGCAGGCTGATGTTGGTGTAGTGGTGTAATGGTGTGGGGGATGTTTTCTGGGCACACTTTAGGCCACTTAGTGCCAATTGGCCATCGTTTAAATGCCACGGGCTACCTGAGCATTGTTTCTGACCATGTCCATCCCTTCATGACCACCTTGTACCCATCCTCTGATGGCTACTTCCAGCAGGATAATGCACCATGTCACAAAGCTTGACTCATTTCAAATTGGTTTCTTGAACATGACTATGAGTTCACTGTACTAAAATGGCACCCACAGTCACCAGATCTCAACCCAATAGAGCATCTTTGGGATGTGGTGGAACGGGAGCTTATTGCCCTGGATGTGCATCCCTCAAATCTCCATCAACTGCAAGATGCTATCCTATCAATATGGGCCAACATTTCTAAAGAATGCTATCGGCACCTTGTTGAATCAATGCCACGTAGAATTAAGGCAGTTCTGAAGGCAAAAGGGGGTCCAACACCGTATTAGTATGTTGTTCCTAATAATTCTTTAGGTGAGTGTATATATGTATATATATTAATTCATAGCTTAAGTTTGTTTAAGTAGGGTTAAGTAGTGTATAGGTTAATGAGGAATGAGGAAGAATGTATGCATGATGAGTTTAGGGCCTGTCAAGTCCAGAAGAAGACATTTTTGTGAAAAGGGAACTAACAGTAAGACTAATTCAGTTTTTCTGAAAGGGTAAAACATACCGTGTTTAAAAATATTACCTAATATAATTGATACACATAGCCACCTTCATGCAATTTAGCAGTGATTATTTAGCAGTCAACAGTGATTACTAGTAAAAATTTAGAATAAATTCAAATTTGTGACTAAAATGTGTACTCTCCTAATAAATATAGACTGCAAAAGACTATACAGCACACATATGTACACCCAATACGGCATGTTTTAAAGAAATGCATAAACCGCAGAAATATGTCAATCAACTGTTGTATGCAAGTGTTGGGAATTACGTAGTATATAATTTTCAATTCCCGTACATAATGTAATCCTAATTAAAAGTAACACATTTCTAAACTTAATACAATGTATTAAGGTGTATTATGGACTAAAAACCATCCTGTATTTAATCAGAAAATGAGTTACAGTGCCATATCTCTGGTTCTGATGATCCGCCGGAGGTCTAGGTGTTTCAACCATAATATGGGCGTTTAAGGCACCATTAAGTGAAAATGTATTTTCTGACTAATGAAAATGTTTTTCATCTCTCATAAATCTGTTAGATAGTCCTCTCTAGTGATTATATTATTGTTATCAATATTACTGTAGCATATAAAAGGTAACACTGGTGAACCATTTTGTATATTTTACTCTACAGATTGGTTATGGATAGAGTTGAGCGAACACCTGGATGTTCGGGTTCGAGAAGTTCGGCCGAACATCCCGGAAATGTTCGGGTTCGGGATCCGAACCCGATCCGAACTTCGTCCCGAACCCGAACCCCATTGAAGTCAATGGGGACCCGAACTTTTCGGCACTAAAACGGCTGTAAAACAGCCCAGGAAAGGGCTAGAGGGCTGCAAAAGGCAGCAACATGTAGGTAAATCCCCTGCAAACAAATGTGGATAGGGAAATTAATTAAAATAAAAATTAAATAAATAAAAATTAACCAAAATCAATTGGAGAGAGGTTCCATAGCAGAGAATCTGGCTTCCCGTCACCCACCACTGGAACAGTCCATTCTCAGATATTTAGGCCCCGGCACCCAGGCAGAGGAGAGAGGTCCCGTAACAGACAATCTGGCTTCATGTCAGCAGAGAATCAGTCTTCATGTCATAGCAGAGAATCAGGCTTCACGTCACCCACCACTGTAAGAGTCCATTTTCATAAATTTAGGCCCAGCACCCAGGCAGAGGAGAGAGGTCCCGTAACAGACAATCTGGCTTCATGTCAGCAGAGAATCAGTCTTCATATCATAGCAGAGAATCTGGCTTCCCGTTACCCACCACTGGAACAGTCCATTCTCAGATATTTAGGCCCCGGCACCCAGGCAGAGGAGAGAGGTCCCGTAACAGACAATCTGGCTTCATGTCAGCAGAGAATCAGTCTTCATATCATAGCAGAGAATCAGGCTTCACGTCAGCCACCACTGCAACAGTCCATTGTCATAAATTCAGGCCCAGCACCCAGGCAGAGGAGAGAGGTCCCGTAACAGACAATCTGGCTTCATGTCAGCAGAGAATCAGTCTGCATGTCATAGCAGAGAATGAGGCTTCACGTCACCCACCACTGCAACAGTCCATTTTCATAAATTTAGGCCCAGCACCCAGGCAGAGGAGAGAGGTCCCGTAACAGAGGATCTGGCTTCATGTCACCAGAGAATCAGTCTGCATGTCATAGCAGAGAATCAGGCTTCACGTCACCCACCACTGCAACAGTCCATTTTCATAAATTTAGGCCCAGCACCCAGGCAGAGGAGAGAGGTCCCGTAACAGAGGATCTGGCTTCATGTCACCAGAGAATCAGTCTGCATGTCATAGCAGAGAATCAGGCTTCACGTCAGCCACCACTGCAACAATCCATTGGCATATATTTAGGCCTAGCACACAGGCAGAGGAGAGAGGTCCCGTAACAGACAATCTGGCTTCATGTCAGCAGAGAATCAGTCTTCATATCATAGCAGAGAATCAGGCTTCACGTCAGCCACCAATGCAACAGTCCATTGTCAGATATTTAGGCCCAGCACCCAGGCAGAGGAGAGAGGTCCCGTAACAGAGGATCTGGCTTCATGTCAGCAGAGAATCAGTCTTCATGTCATAGCAGAGAATCAGGCTTCACGTCACCCACCACTGTAAGAGTCCATTTTCATAAATTTAGGCCCAGCACCCAGGCAGAGGAGAGAGGTCCCGTAACAGACGATCTGGCTTCATGTCAGCAGAGAATCAGTCTGCATGTCATAGCAGAGAATGAGGCTTCACGTCACCCACCACTGCAACAGTCCATTTTCATAAATTTAGGCCCAGCACCCAGGCAGAGGAGAGAGGTCCCGCAACAGAGGATCTGGCTTCATGTCAGCAGAGAATCAGTCTGCATGTCATAGCAGAGAATCAGGCTTCACGTCAGCCACCACTGCAACAGTCCATTGTCATAAATTCAGGCCCAGCACCCAGGCAGAGGAGAGAGGTCCCGTAACAGACAATCTGGCTTCATGTCACCAGAGAATCAGTCTGCATGTCATAGCAGAGAATGAGGCTTCACGTCAGCCACCACTGCAACAATCCATTGGCATATATTTAGGCCTAGCACACAGGCAGAGGAGAGGTTCATTCAACTTTGGGTAGCCTTGCAATATAATGGTAAAATGAAAATAAAAATAGGATTGAATGAGGAAGTGCCCTGGAGTCCAATAATATATGGTTATGGGGAGGTAGTTAATGTCTAATCTGGACAAGGGACGGACAGGTCCTGTGGGATCCATGCCTGGTTCATTTTTATGAACGTCAGCTTGTCCACATTGGCTGTAGACAGGCGGCTGCGTTTGTCTGTAATGACGCCCCCTGCCGTGCTGAATACACGTTCAGACAAAACGCTGGCTGCCGGGCAGGCCAGCACCTCCAAGGCATAAAAGGCTAGCTCTGGCCACGTGGACAATTTAGAGACCCAGAAGTTGAATGGGGCCGAACCATCAGTCAGTACGTGGAGGGGTGTGCACACGTACTGTTCCACCATGTTAGTGAAATGTTGCCTCCTGCTAACACGTTGCGTATCAGGTGGTGGTGCAGTTAGCTGTGGCGTGTTGACAAAAGTTTTCCACATCTCTGCCATGCTAACCCTGCCCTCAGAGGAGCTGGCCGTGACACAGCTGCCTTGGCGACCTCTTGCTCCTCCTCTGCCTTGGCCTTGGGCTTCCACTTGTTCCCCTGTGACATTTGGGAATGCTCTCAGTAGCGCGTCTACCAACGTGCGCTTGTACTCGCGCATCTTCCTATCACGCTCCAGTGCAGGAAGTAAGGTGGGCACATTGTCTTTGTAGCGTGGATCCAGCAGGGTGGCAACCCAGTAGTCCGCACAGGTTAAAATGTGGGCAACTCTGCTGTCGTTGCGCAGGCACTGCAGCATGTAGTCGCTCATGTGTGCCAGGCTGCCCAGGGGTAAGGACAAGCTGTCCTCTGTGGGAGGCGTATCGTCATCGTCCTGCCTTTCCCCCCAGCCACGCACCAGTGATGGACCCGAGCTGCGTTGGGTGCCACCCCGCTGTGACCATGCTTCATCCTCATCCTCCTCCACCTCCTCCTCATCCTCGTCCTCCTCGTCCTCCAGTAGTGGGCCCTGGCTGGCCACATTTGTACCTGGCCTCTGCTGTTGCCAAAAACCTCCCTCTGAGTCACTTCGAAGAGACTGGCCTGAAAGTGCTAAAAATGACCCCTCTTCCTCCTCCTCCTCCTCCTCCTCCTGGGCCACCTCCTCTTCCATCATCGCCCTAAGTGTTTTCTCAAGGAGACATAGAAGTGGTATTGTAACGCTGATAACGGTGTCATCGCCACTGGCCATGTTGGTGGAGTACTCGAAACAGCGCAACAGGGCACACAGGTCTCGCATGGAGGCCCAGTCATTGGTGGTGAAGTGGTGCTGTTCTGTAGTGCGACTGACCCGTGCGTGCTGCAGCTGAAACTCCACTATGGCCTGCTGCTGCTCGCACAGTCTGTCCAGCATGTGCAAGGTGGAGTTCCACCTGGTGGGCACGTCGCATATGAGGCGGTGAGCGGGAAGGCCGAAGTTACGCTGTAGCGCAGACAGGCGAGCAGCGGCAGGATGTGAACGCCGGAAGCGCGAACAGACGGCCCGCACTTTATGCAGCAGCTCTGACATGTCGGGGTAGTTGTGAATGAACTTCTGCACCACCAAATTCAGCACATGCGCCAAGCAAGGGATGTGCGTCAAATTGGCTAGTCCCAGAGCTGCAACGAGATTTCGCCCATTATCACACACCACCAGGCCGGGCTTGAGGCTCACCGGCAGCAACCACTCGTCGGTCTGTTGTTCAATACCCCGCCACAACTCCTGTGCGGTGTGGGGCCTGTCCCCCAAACATATGAGTTTCAGAATGGCCTGCTGACGTTTACCCCGGGCTGTGCTGAAGTTGGTGGTGAAGGTGTGTGGCTGACTGGATGAGCAGGTGGAAGAAGAGGAGGAGGAAGCCGAGAAGGAGGAGGTGGCAACAGGAGGCAAAGAATGTTGCCCTGCGATCCTTGGCGGCGGAAGGACGTGCGCCAAACAGCTCTCCGCCTGGGGCCCAGCTGCCACTACATTTACCCAGTGTGCAGTTAGGGAGATATAGCGTCCCTGGCCGTGCTTACTGGTCCACGTATCTGTGGTTAGGTGGACCTTGCTACAGATGGCGTTGCGCAGTGCACACTTGATTTTATCGGATACTTGGTTGTGCAGGGAAGGCACGGCTCTCTTGGAGAAGTAGTGCCGGCTGGGAACAACATACTGTGGGACAGCAAGCGACATGAGCTGTTTGAAGCTGTCTGTGTCCACCAGCCTAAATGACAGCATTTCATAGGCCAGTAGTTTAGAAATGCTGGCATTCAGGGCCAGGGATCGAGGGTGGCTAGGTGGGAATTTACGCTTTCTATCAAATGTTTGTGAGATGGAGAGCTGAACGCTGGCGTGTGACATGGTTGAGACGCTTGGTGACGGAGGTGGTGGTGGTGGTGTTGGTGGTACATCCCCTGTTTGCTGGGCGGCAGGTGCCAACGTTCCTCCAGAGGCGGAGGAAGAGGCCGAGGCGGCAGCAGCAGAATAGGCCGAGGCGGCAGCAGCAGAAGAGGTAGCAGGGGGAGCCTGAGTGACTTCCTTGGTTTTAAGGTGTTTACTCCACTGCAGTTCATGCTTTGCATGCAGGTGCCTGGTCATGCAGGTTGTGCTCAGGTTCAGAACGTTAATGCCTCGCTTCAGGCTCTGATGGCACAGCGTGCAAACCACTCGGGTCTTGTCGTCAGCACATTGTTTGAAGAAGTGCCATGCCAGGGAACTCCTTGAAGCTGCCTTTGGGGTGCTCGGTCCCAGATGGCGGCGGTCAGTAGCAGGCGGAGTCTCTTGGCGGCGGGTGTTCTGCTTTTGCCCACTGCTCCCTCTTTTGCTACGCTGTTGGCTCGGTCTCACCACTGCCTCTTCCTCCGAACTGTGAAAGTCAGTGGCACGACCTTCATTCCATGTGGGGTCTAGGACCTCATCGTCCCCTGCATCGTCTTCCACCCAGTCTTGATCCCTGACCTCCTGTTCAGTCTGCACACTGCAGAAAGACGCAGCAGTTGGCACCTGTGTTTCGTCATCATCAGAGACATGCTGAGGTGGTATTCCCATGTCCTCATCATCAGGAAACATAAGTGGTTGTGCGTCAGTGCATTCTATGTCTTTCACCGCTGGGGAAGGGCTAGGTGGATGCCCTTGGGAAACCCTGCCAGCGGAGTCTTCAAACAGCATAAGAGACTGCTGCATAACTTGAGGCTGAGACAGTTTCCCTGGTATGCATGGGGGTGATGTGACAGACTGATGGGGTTGGTTTTCAGGCGCCATCTGTGCGCTTTCTGCAGAAGACTGGGTGGGAGATAATGTGAACGTGCTGGATCCACTGTCGGCCACCCAATTGACTAATGCCTGTACCTGCTCAGGCCTTACCATCCTTAGAACGGCATTGGGCCCCACCATATATCGCTGTAAATTCTGGCGGCTACTGGGACCTGAGGTAGTTGGTACACTAGGACGTGTGGATGTGGCAGAACGGCCACGTCCTCTCCCAGCACCAGAGGGTCCACTAACACCACCACGACCATGTCCACGTCCGCGTCCCTTACTAGATGTTTTTCTCATTGTTATGGTTCACCACAACAACAAATATATTATTTGGCCCAATGTATTGTATTCAAATTCAGCGGGATATAAATTTGAGGCCTAGTATTTAGGCGCTGGGTGACCGGTATGGATTTAGTGACAGAATTAGACTTGGAAATGCACAGAAGCGTGTGTGTGAAGTTATTCTGAATGACCCTATGTGCACCTTGAATATTATATACCCTTTTTGGGATAGATTTCAAATAGCTCTGATATAGCAGGAACCACTAAATTATGAAATTGCTAAATTGGGAATTGTATTTCAACCCAGAACAAAAAATGTGCTTTGACGGACACTAAATATCTTGCCCAGCAACAACAGTACAGCGGTAACGAGAGATTTAGCAGGATATAAATTTGAGGCCTAGTATTTAGGCGCTGGGTGACAGGTATGGGTTTAGTGACAGAATTAGACTTGGAAATACACAGTAGCGGGTGTGTGTGAAGTTATTCTGAATGACCCTAATGTGCACCTTGAATATTATATACCCTTTTAGGGATAGATTTCAAATAGCTCTGATATAGCAGAAACCACTAAATTATGAAATTGCTAAATTGGGAATTGTATTTCAACCCAGAACAAAAAATGTGCTTTGACGGACACTAAATATCTTGCCCAGCAACAACAGTACAGCGGTAACGAGAGATTTAGCAGGATATAAATTTGAGGCCTAGTATTTAGGCGCTGGGTGACAGGTATGGGTTTAGTGACAGAATTAGACTTGGAAATACACAGTAGCGGGTGTGTGTGAAGTTATTCTGAATGACCCAATGTGCACCTTGAATATTATATACCCTTTTAGGGATAGATTTCAAATAGCTCTGATATAGCAGAAACCACTAAATTATGAAATTGCTAAATTGGGAATTGTATTTCAACCCAGAACAAAAAATGTGCTTTGACGGACACTAAATATCTTGCCCAGCAACAACAGTACAGCGGTAACGAGAGATTTAGCAGGATATAAATTTGAGGCCTAGTATTTAGGCGCTGGGTGACAGGTATGGGTTTAGTGACAGAATTAGACTTGGAAATACACAGTAGCGGGTGTGTGTGAAGTTATTCTGAATGACCCAATGTGCACCTTGAATATTATATACCCTTTTAGGGATAGATTTCAAATAGCTCTGATATAGCAGAAACCACTAAATTATGAAATTGCTAAATTGGGAATTGTACTTTCAACCCAGAACAAAAAATGTGCTTTGACGGACACTAAATATCTTGCCCAGCAACAACAGTACAGCGGTAACGAGAGATTTAGCAGGATATAAATTTGAGGCCTAGTATTTAGGCGCTGGGTGACAGGTATGGGTTTAGTGACAGAATTAGACTTGGAAATACACAGTAGCGGGTGTGTGTGAAGTTATTCTGAATGACCCAATGTGCACCTTGAATATTATATACCCTTTTAGGGATAGATTTCAAATAGCTCTGATATAGCAGAAACCACTAAATTATGAAATTGCTAAATTGGGAATTGTACTTCAACCCAGAACAAAAAATGTGCTTTGACGGACACTAAATATCTTTCCCAGCAACAACAGTACAGCGGTAACGAGAGATTTAGCAGGATATAAATTTGAGGCCTAGTATTTAGGCGCTGGGTGACAGGTATGGGTTTAGTGACAGAATTAGACTTGGAAATACACAGTAGCGGGTGTGTGTGAAGTTATTCTGAATGACCCAATGTGCACCTTGAATATTATATACCCTTTTAGGGATAGATTTCAAATAGCTCTGATATAGCAGAAACCACTAAATTATGAAATTGCTAAATTGGGAATTGTACTTCAACCCAGAACAAAAAATGTGCTTTGACGGACACTAAATAACTTTCCCAGCTACAACAGGACAGCGGTAACGAGAGATTTAGCGGGATATAAATTTGAGGCCTAGTATTTAGGCGCTGGGTGACAGGTATGGGTTTAGTGACAGAATTAGACTTGGAAATACACAGTAGCGGGTGTGTGTGAAGTTATTCTGAATGACCCTATGTGCACCTTGAATATGATATACCCTTTTAGGGATAGATTTCAAATAGCTCTGATATAGCAGGAAACCACTAAATTATGAAATTGCTAAATTGGGAATTGTACTTCAACCCAGAACAAAAAATGTGCTTTGACGGACACTAAATAACTTTCCCAGCTACAACAGGACAGCGGTAACGAGAGATTTAGCAGGATATAAATTTGAGGCCTAGTATTTAGGCGCTGGGTGACAGGTATGGGTTTAGTGACAGAATTAGACTTGGAAATACACAGTAGCGGTGTGTGTGAAGTTATTCTGAATGACCCAATGTGCACCTTGAATATTATATACCCTTTTAGGGATAGATTTCAAATAGCTCTGATATAGCAGAAACCACTAAATTATGAAATTGCTAAATTGGGAATTGTACTTCAACCCAGAACAAAAAATGTGCTTTGACGGACACTAAATATCTTTCCCAGCAACAACAGTACAGCGGTAACGAGAGATTTAGCAGGATATAAATTTGAGGCCTAGTATTTAGGCGCTGGGTGACAGGTATGGGTTTAGTGACAGAATTAGACTTGGAAATACACAGTAGCGGGTGTGTGTGAAGTTATTCTGAATGACCCAATGTGCACCTTGAATATTATATACCCTTTTAGGGATAGATTTCAAATAGCTCTGATATAGCAGAAACCACTAAATTATGAAATTGCTAAATTGGGAATTGTACTTCAACCCAGAACAAAAAATGTGCTTTGACGGACACTAAATAACTTTCCCAGCTACAACAGGACAGCGGTAACGAGAGATTTAGCGGGATATAAATTTGAGGCCTAGTATTTAGGCGCTGGGTGACAGGTATGGGTTTAGTGACAGAATTAGACTTGGAAATACACAGTAGCGGGTGTGTGTGAAGTTATTCTGAATGACCCTATGTGCACCTTCAATATGATCTACCCTTTTAGGGATAGATTTCAAATAGCTCTGATATAGCAGAAACCACTAAATTATGAAATTGCTAAATTGGGAATTGTATTTCAACCCAGAACAAAAAATGTGCTTTGACGGACACTAAATAACTTTCCCAGCTACAACAGGACAGCGGTAACGAGAGATTTAGCAGGATATAAATTTGAGGCCTAGTATTTAGGCGCTGGGTGACAGGTATGGGTTTAGTGACAGAATTAGACTTGAAAATACACAGTAGCGGGTGTGTGTGAAGTTATTCTGAATGACCCAATGTGCACCTTGAATATTATATACCCTTTTAGGGATAGATTTCAAATAGCTCTGATATAGCAGAAACCACTAAATTATGAAATTGCTAAATTGGGAATTGTACTTCAACCCAGAACAAAAAATGTGCTTTGACGGACACTAAATAACTTTCCCAGCTACAACAGGACAGCGGTAACGAGAGATTTAGCAGGATATAAATTTGAGGCCTAGTATTTAGGCGCTGGGTGACAGGTATGGGTTTAGTGACAGAATTAGACTTGAAAATACACAGTAGCGGGTGTGTGTGAAGTTATTCTGAATGACCCAATGTGCACCTTGAATATTATATACCCTTTTAGGGATAGATTTCAAATAGCTCTGATATAGCAGAAACCACTAAATTATGAAATTGCTAAATTGGGAATTGTACTTCAACCCAGAACAAAAAATGTGCTTTGACGGACACTAAATAACTTTCCCAGCTACAACAGGACAGCGGTAACGAGAGATTTAGCAGGATATAAATTTGAGGCCTAGTATTTAGGCGCTGGGTGACAGGTATGGGTTTAGTGACAGAATTAGACTTGAAAATACACAGTAGCGGGTGTGTGTGAAGTTATTCTGAATGACCCAATGTGCACCTTGAATATTATATACCCTTTTAGGGATAGATTTCAAATAGCTCTGATATAGCAGAAACCACTAAATTATGAAATTGCTAAATTGGGAATTGTACTTCAACCCAGAACAAAAAATGTGCTTTGACGGACACTAAATAACTTTCCCAGCTACAACAGGACAGCGGTAACGAGAGATTTAGCGGGATATAAATTTGAGGCCTAGTATTTAGGCGCTGGGTGACCGGTATGGATTTAGTGACAGAATTAGACTGGGATATGGCCAAAAAATAACCACACTATTGCTGGTTAAATGCACTTGGTGACGGGCGCAGCTTGCCCCTGATGTAGTATATGGCCAAAAAATGAACAGACTATTGCTGGTTAAATGCACTTGGTGTCACAGCTTGACCAACCACACTACTGAGGGTTAAATGCACTTGGTGACGGGCGCAGCTTGCCCCTGATGTAGTATATGGCCAAAAAATAAACAGACTATTGCTGGTTAAATGCACTTGGTGTGACAGCTTCACCCTGATGTAGGCTTTAGCCAGAAAACAACCACACCATTGAGGGTTAAATGCACTTGGTGACAGGCGCAGCTTGCCCCTGATTTTGTATATGGCCAAAAAATGAACAGACTATTGCTGGTTAAATGCACTTGGTGTGACAGCTTCACCCTGATGTAGGCTTTAGCCAAAAAACAACCACACCATTGAGGGTTAAATGCACTTGGTGACAGGCGCAGCTTGCCCCTGATTTTGTATATGGCCAAAAAATGAACAGACTATTGCTGGTTAAATGCACTTGGTGTGACAGCTTCACCCTGATGTAGGCTTTAGCCAAAAAACAACCACACCATTGAGGGTTAAATGCACTTGGTGACAGGCGCAGCTTGCCCCTGATTTTGTATATGGCCAAAAAATGAACAGACTATTGCTGGTTAAATGCACTTGGTGTGACAGCTTCACCCTGATGTAGGCTTTAGCCAAAAAACAACCACACCATTGAGGGTTAAATGCACTTGGTGACAGGCGCAGCTTGCCCCTGATTTTGTATATGGCCAAAAAATGAACAGACTATTGCTGGTTAAATGCACTTGGTGTGACAGCTTCACCCTGATGTAGGCTTTAGCCAAAAAACAACCACACCATTGAGGGTTAAATGCACTTGGTCGCAGCTTGTGCTGGCGCACCACAAGACACAAAATGGCCGCCGATCACCCCAGAAAAATGTGACTGACAAACGGTCTGGGCAGCCTAAAAACAGTGAGCAATTGAGGATCAGCAGCTCAATGATCCACAGCTGCAGATCGATCAGTTAATCAAGTCCTTTGGAGGAGTTAATCTGCCTAATCTCGCCCTACTGTCGCAGCCGCAACCTCTCCCTACGCTAATCAGAGCAGAGTGACGGGCGGCGCTATGTGACTCCAGCTTAAATAGAGGCTGGGTCACATGGTGCTCTGGCCAATCACAGCCATGCCAATAGTAGGCATGGCTGTGATGGCCTCTTGGGGCAAGTAGTATGACGCTTGTTGATTGGCTGCTTTGCAGCCTTTCAAAAAGCGCCAAGAAAGCGTCACAAAAGCGCCAAGAAAGCGACGAACACCGAACCCGAACCCGGACTTTTACGAAAATGTCCGGGTTCGGGTCCGTGTCACGGACACCCCAAAATTCGGTACGAACCCGAACTATACAGTTCGAGTTCGCTCATCCCTAGTTATGGACAGGATAGGGAGAGTGTAAAATGTAAACTTTATTTATATTTCTGTGTTTGTGGTGTGTTTGATGTGTTTATTTGGTGCTGTGATCTGGATGCTGGTAAAAGTCTGGGTCATAGCTCCAATAAACACCTTAATTAGGTCCAGAGGGGTGATTAGATAAGCAAGCACTCATCTTCACACACCTATTCTAGGGAAAAAAGACCCCCTTTGTGACAATTAGAGAGCATGTATGCTCTCTGATGTAGGAAGGGGGTTGATAACTTGCGCAGAAGTCCATGTCATCCTCACCCTGTGACCATTTACAGTTACACAGGGAGAAACAATCAGCGTTTTTCCTCTGTTCAGCCAGTGAATATGTTCTCCACTGCCCCCCCCCCCCCAAAGGGGTTGTATCATCTGAGACAATGCCGGCATATTGGGCTCGGCTATTTTTGGCTGCCACATAGAAATGAATAGAGGGCAGCCGCATACGTGCGGTGCAGCCTCTGTGACTTTCATGGCTCCGTTTTCGAGATGGGTGTGGGTTCTAGAGGTGGGACCCGTACCTATCAGACAATATCCTACCAATATGCCCCCATTTTCCGAGATTTTACAACCCCTTTGAACAGTGAATACCATACTGACTGACACCTGTGCTCAACCTTGCGGATCCAGAACCTTCTTGTTCTTCCTCTCTCTCTCTCTTTGTAGTACTGTAGAGTAGTGTTAATCGAGCACCAAAGTGCTCGTGTGCTCTGGCCGAACACATCGGTATGCTCGTGTGCTCTAGCGAGCACCCATGCACAATGGAAGTCAATGGGAGAACCCCAGGCACCCCCTGCTAGGAAGAGAAGAGGGTGTCTGGTTCACAAAAAAAGGTTAGAAATTGATGGAAACCCCATCAAAATGTTTTGAAACAGCATAAAGAGGATAGTTGGATGCGTCTTGGACTCCTATTATCTACCAAATACAATAGACAACCACACAAAGGCTATATGCCAAAAGCTAGGTATATGCAAGCCATCAATCCATTCATTAGACAGATGACAGGCTTAGTCAGCATACCTTACAATGGCAGCCTTGTACACTATGAAACCTTACAAACAAGCTCTCATCTGACTGAGAGCCAATAAGCCTCAAAGTTACTTCAGATCTGTTGGATGGCTTGGGTGGACCTGCACATCTAGATCAATATCATCAGGGAGACAAAAGGTTTTCTGATTGTCCTAACATAATATTCAATAACCTTTCCATACAGTTTTGTCATGTAAAAACTCATTTGCATAAACATGGGCATATGGGAAAGACATACAAATGAGCAGAATCTGCCTTGTTTTTCAGCTGAAAATCTATTTGTCTGGAAAATTCGCGATTTACACTACTCATGAACAGCGCCATCTATTGACTTCATAGTCTTATTGACTCTTGTCATAAGACTATAAAAACTGTATAGAAAGGTTATTGAATAGTATGTTGGGACAATCAGAAAACTTTTTGTCTCCCTAATGATATTGATCTAGGTGTGCAGGTCCACCCAAGCCATCCAACAGATCTGAAGTAACTTTGAGGCTTACTGGCTATCAGTCAGATGAGAGCTTGTTTGGAATGTCTCATAGTGCACAAGGCTGCCATTGTAAGGTATGCTGACTAAGCCTGTTATCTGTCTCATGGATGGATTGATGGCTTGCATATACCTGGCTTTTGGCATATAGCCTTTGTGTGGTTGTCTATTGTATGTCGTAGATAATAGGAGTCCAAGATGCATCCAGCTATCCTCTTAATGCTGTTTCCAAACCATTTTGATGAGGTTTCCATAAATTTCTAACCTTTTTTTCGTAAACCAGATACCCTCTCTTCTTCAGAGCAAGGGGTGCCTCGTTTGATGCTCGGGTCTCCCATTGACTTTCATTTTATTAAATTGTACTCGAGCACCCACAGTATTCGGCTGAGCACTCGGATGTGCCGAACATATCGATGCTCGAGCCGAACAGCAGTTTTGGCCGAGCATGCTCGCTCAACACTACTGTAGAGTAGAGAAAGCTTTATTGAGATAGTGATTCTCTGGGACTCAGTCCTAGTTTCTATGAGGATTGAGCACATGTATATCTCTTCCTCAGCTAACACTAGAATCACACAAAACTAGGGACAGACCTAAGTCCATTTACCAGCCTCATACGAGGGCTGGTTAGGACTGGTAACCCTGACTTATCTATACAGAACTATATAGGTACAATATAATGCATCAAATAACATAACATGAAAAATAATTTTGCAAGTATACTATTCTGGGGAATTGCACATCCATTGTGATCCTTGAATGTACATCAAGAGGTAAACATGTTAGAAGCACAATATAATATAAGCTGCCAGGTACAGCACTGATAGTCTTGCACTTAGCTGCCAGTGTTATCACTAACTAAGCAAATAGCTGATTTTAGCTGGGCCTTTAATGTATAATCAAGCAACTCTTTTCTTGTTAGCTTTAATTTGGTTTTTGGATGGCAGGTAAATAACATGGCCATCCATATAATAGTTATTTAAAAACAGAAATGAGTACAGATAAGGATATATAAAGGCTAACTTTAACAACGATTAAAACAATCTATTTGAAATCAAATGCTTATCAACTTTTAAGTTATGTAGCAGAAAAATAAATTGATTATTCATATTCAAAGATATTAACCCCTTCTACCCCGTGCCAGTTTTTGCACTCCTGCCCAGGCCATTTTTGCAAATTTGACATGTGTCACTTTATGTGGTAATAACTTTGGAACTCGTTTACTTATGCAAGCCATTCTGAGACTGTTTTCTCGTGACACATTGTACTTTATGACAGTCATAAATTTGAGTCAATATATTTTACATTTTTTACAAAGAAATCCTAAATTTACCAAAAATTTTGAAAAATTTGCAATTTTAAAAATTTCCATTTCTCTGCTTTTAAAACAGAAATTAACATTCCCCATATGTATACTTTATGTTGGCATCATTTTGTAAATGTCATATTTTTTTTTTTTTTAGGACGTTAGAAGGCTTAGAATTTTAGAAGCAATTCCTAAAATTTTTAAGAAAATATCCAAAACCCACTTTTGAAGGATCAGTTCAGTTCTGAAGTCACTTTGTGGGGCTTACATAGTAGAAACCACCCATAAGTGATCCCATTGTAGAGACTACACCCCTCAAGTTACTCAAAACAGATTTTACAAACTTTGTTAACCCTTTAGGTGTTCCACAAGAATTAAAGGAAAATGGAGATGAAATTTCAAAATTTCTTTTTTTCTGTAACACATCAAGGTTTAACAGCCAAACAAAACTCAATATCTATTACTTTGATTCTGCAGTTTACAGAAACACCCCACATGTGGTGGTAAACTGATTTGAGCAGGACGTAGAAAGAAAGAAGCGCCACATAGTTTTTAGAAAGCACATTTTTGCTGGACTGGCTTTTAGACATGGTGTCCCATTTGAAGCCCCCCCTGATGCAACCCTACAGTAGAAACTCCCAAAAAGTGACCCCATTTTGGAAACTACAGGATAAGGTGACCGTTTTATTAATATTATTTTGTGGTACATATGATTTTTGATCACTCTATATTGTATTTTCTGTGAGGCAAGGTAACCACAAAATGGATGTTCTGCCACAGTTTTCATTTTTTTGTTTTTTACAATGTTCATATGACAGGTTAGATTATGTGCTATTTTTATAGAGCAGGTTGTTACAGACACGATGATATCAAATAAGTCTACTTTCTTTGTTTGTTTAAGTTTTACATAATAAAGCATTTAGAAAAAAATTATGTTTTTATGTCTCTTTTTTTCTGAACGCCATATTTATTTATTTTTTCTGCAGATCATCTTGTGCAGGGGCTCGTTTTTTGCAGGAAGAGTTTGTTTTTATTGATACCATTTTTGGGTACATATGATTTTTTTAAGATTCATTATTTCACTTTATGGGGCAAGGTCACCCAAAAAATTGGTTGTTTTGGCAGTTTTTATTAATTTATTTTTATCTGAGGGGGTATATTATGGGATATATTTATAGAGCCGGTCGCTACTGATGTGGTGATACCTAATATGTGTGTTTTTTCTTTTTTCCTATTTTTATTATAAAATCAGGGGAAAGGGGCGTTTTCTTTTTTTACTTAAAACTTTTTTTTAATATTAAAAACACTTATTTTTACTTTTTTTTAACTTTATTTATGTTCTACTCGGGGAGATCAACTTTTGGGGGTCTGATCACCTCTGCAATGCATTACGATCCACTTTTATAGCGATGAAGGTGGATACAGCAGGCGCCCAGCTATAAGTGACTGCCGGGCCCCTGTAGTGATTGGGCGTGCACCACTCCAGTGCCCGCCCGATCACCATGACATAATAGTATGTCAAATTGTGGCAAGTCGCCTATCACGTCATGTGTCAGCGCATGAGGAGGGAGCTGCCGGTCTGCACTGTCTTAATGCTATACATACTGTACTACAGTAAGTACAGAACAGTGAGGTATACATTGAGATATGGATCGGATTGAATGTAATTAACAGTTGCGGGGCCCGGTGTATTAGAGTAGAATCACTGCAACGGGCCCCGCCACGAGTGTCTCCGCCTCCTCCCTCCACACTGATACTTCGCTGGTCGCGCTGTGCAGCATAGTGGCCAGCGAAGTATCCGCTTTATAAGACGCACACGGCCATTTTCCCCTCACTTATAAAGCGAATAATACGATAAGTCAATGGGGATGGATAAGTTTTCACTGACACAATATGGCACAATAGAAAATGGATCCATCCCCCATTGACTTTCATGATGGATCCGCACCAAACGCAAGTGTTAAAGTAGCCTAAAGGCCCCTGGTGAAAGCATAGTTGGTGCGGTCAACCTAAATAATCATTTCTGGCAGTAGAATTGTTCTGTCTAAATAGTGGTCGGCTGCCCACAAACAATCTCATCCCCATAGAGAAGGAATGGTTTTCTATGGGGATGATCAATAGCAGATAAATGTAAATGCAACTCTTACCTCCTCTGATGAGAAAGCAATTATTCTGAATTAATTTATTATTCCTGATAATTGTCTGCTGTGTTGGCCCATTTAAAGGGACTTTAAAGGAAATGCGTCACTAACATTTTTTTCTGCGAGTCAAAAAATGTTATTTTCTGATTGTAGATTTTTTTATTCTATTTTCTAAACATGATTATAAGGGCTGCCATCTTGCCGGAGCTGTTCTTAATACCATTTACAAAGCATTAAAAAGATTACTTTACTGCAGCCCTATGGTCCATAGACACAATGGTCAGGAGGGGACCACATTGACTTCTATGGAAGAGTTTTTAAGCATTCCCTGTGACCTGTGCAGAGGTCATTGTACAAGGAGAAAATAGATAAGATTTGACAATCGCCTATTGTATGGATACTGTGTTATCTGTTCACCAAGGTGATATCTACTTATAAGGGCTCACTCAGACATCCGTGGTTCCGTTCTGCGGCTTAGCGGAAAAGATAGAGCATGTCGTATTCTTGTTCGCAATATAGGCATTTTCTACTATGGTTGCGGCAATGTGTGGTCTGCAACTTGTGGAACGCACATGTCCAGTATCTTAGTTTTACGGATCCGCAAAGCACTACTGCCATCTAAATGGGTCCTAACTGCAGTAAAGTGATATGTACAGACCAAGAAGTGGCACCTATTATTATTCTTAGAGGCTAGTGCGAAGGCATTCAAACTTGGTATGGCTCAGCATAGCAAAAGCCTTAATCAGTTCTGGTGCAAATCTCAAAGGCTGGATAAAGAGCTCCTCCAGTAGATTAACCAATTTTACAACATTCACAATGCACAGCTTCCTGTGGGGATGATGGAGTTCCGTTTTTTGAATTTCATATAAGTTACATAGTTACATAGTTAATACTGTTGAAAAAAGACACATAAGTCCATCAAGTTCAAACAAGGAATAGGTGGGGATGCGAAATCCCAGAAGGAAATGAGACTCAGATTTCTATATGTTTTCATATGCATTATTGTTATTTATTCTTAAGAATTCATCTAACCCCTTTTTAAAACTGTCCACTGTTCCTGCTGTGACCACGACCTGAGAAAGTCTATTTCACAGATTCACAGTTCTTACAGTAAAGAAGTTTTGACGCTTCTGGAGACTGAACTTTTTCTTCTGCAGTCGGAGAAGATAGGTTAATCATACTGTATCTCCCCTAAGATGTCTCTTCTCAAGACTAAATAAATGTAATTATTTAAATTTTTCTTCATAACTAAGATCCCCCATGGCCCTTATCAGTTTAGTTACTCTCCTCTGTACTTTTTCCAGCTGCAGAGCATCCTTTCTATGGACTGGTGCACAGAACCTAACTGCACATTGCAGATGAGGCCACACCAACGCTTTGTAAAGTGGTAATATTAAGCTCATACCCCGTGAGTCCATGCCTCGTTTAATGCATGACAGTATCCTGTTAGCCTTAGAAGCAGCTGATCGACATTGTATGCTGTTATTTAATCTACCATCTACAAGGACACCCAAATCCTTCTCTATAAGTGACTCTTCCAGTGTTACACCCCTAGGACAGTGTTTCCCAACCAGTGTGCCTCCAGCTGTTGCACAACTACAGCCTTTGGTTGTGCGGGCATGCTGGGAGTTGTAGTTTTGCAACAGCTGGAGGCACACTGGTTGGGAAACACTGCCCTAGGACATATGATGCACGGAGATTATTACTACCAAGATACATAACTTTACATTTATCCACATTGAACCTCATTTGCCAAGTTGATGCCCAATCACTCAGAGTGTTCAAGTCAGCTTGCATTTTATGGACATCTTCCATAGACTGCACAGTACTGCACAGCTTAGTGTCATTTGCAAAAATAGAAATTGTGCTATTAATCCCATCCTCAATAACATTAATAATTAAATTTAATAGTAAAGGACCCAGCACTGATCCTTGGGGTACACCACTTATAACCTGGAACCATTCTGAAAAGGAATCATTGATTTTTACCAGTAAATAGAGAATCTTTAAAAATTATAAACAGTGGCACATCAATGGTTGAGCTGAGCTCTTTAAGAACTTCTGGGTGTAATCCACCTGGACCCCGATCCTTGTTCACATTTACCTTATTTAACTTAGATTGGACCATATCTACAGTTAGCCAATTGAGTATATTACTGGATGTACTAACAGCCCCACCACCACAGATATCAGCTCCTTTCTCTTCTTTTGTAAAAAAACATTTAGTAACTTTGCCTTTTTATTATCTTTAGTGACTAACCCTCCTTTACTATTATTTAGGGGACCTACCTTGGTTTTTTAGCATTTATATATTTAAATAATTTTGGGGGATTTGTTTTGCCACCTGCTGTTCGTTTTGTATTTTTGCAAATTGTATATCCTTTTAACAGATTTTGTTAAGACCTTTGTAAACTTCAAAGGTTACATCTGACCTCACAGATTTGTATTTTTTACTAGAACATCACAGTTTTACTCAATATAGGCCTCCATTACTCTCCTATATGCATTAGATGCAAAATTCAGGCAAATTTATTGTATGTCTTATGCCATTGCCCTAAGTTGATGAACTTTGGGAAAAAATGGCTGGTCGGGTGAACTTCATGCATCATCTGTCTTTTATATTGCCACTCGACGTATGTATCTTAGGGTATGCAAAAGATTTAACTGTTCTACAGTAGAACTGTTAGATGTGCCACATCTACCGCATCAGACTAGAAAACTGATTGCCCAGCATTGGCTCCAAGAGTCTCCACCCATGTTACGTAAGTTTATGAGTTGACTAACAGCCCTGGAAAATCATGCATTAATCTGTCTTGTATATGTGTCTTGTGTATGTAACTTTTCTTCCATTTTTCTTGTGTATGTAACTTTTCTTCCAGTTTATTCGATGCTGCTGGACCTTAAAGGAGACTTTATTGTGTGATTTAACTGAACTGTTTGGGTTGAAATAAACATTCTGATAGACTAGTTGATCCAAGAATTTTTGCTTGGTTTAAGATAATTTTAGATAATTGAGCCGGTTTTAGATAATTTTTTTTACCTTTTTAGAAGAATGAAATTAAAGTTGTAGTTATGAAAAATTGGCTTGGTTCAATGGTACTAGATACTTATGTCTTGCATTGTGCAACAGACATGGCATGTAAATAGTTTTCACATATTTGCATATTCACTTTTGACAGCATGTTGGTTGTCATTGTTAGTGTTGAGCGAATTGAAGCTGACGAAGTGGAATTGGATCCGAAGTTTAGGAAAAATTTGATTTGCGCCGAATCCGAATTACCTGGTGCATCATGATAATAAATACATTTTTTCCTAAAATTGCGGCTCCATGTTACAAAGTGAAAGTCCTGGAACATGAGATCACCCATAATGCTATGCAGATAGCCACTAGACAGCCTGTGTCATAGCACAGCCCTATAAAACCTTCATCCCGCCCGGTATTTGCCATTTCACTGTGAACTGAATATAGGGAGAGACGTGACAAGCGCTAGGGGCAGTGATTAAGAAAGCCTTTAATTGTAAAATATTGGATAGGAAGCGTTCAGGGACAGTGTAGGGAGATTGTATGGAGACTTTTTACACAGTATAGGGAGAACATAGGGAGAGTGCGGTGAGTAATTGAACAGTGTCCCCCTTGGTTAATAGATAAGCACTTCTATTACACCTTAATTCACTAAGTGAGGTGAAAGATCGATCTAATACTACTGCTACTGGGGTGTCCACATTGTTTTATTGATAAGAAATTCTATGACACCTTGATTCTTTAATTGGGGTTAAAAAGTGGTCTACTACTACTGCTATTGGGGTGTTCACATTTTGTTATACATAAGACATTTTATAATACCTTAAATCTCTAATTGAGATGAAAAATCTGTCTAATACTACTTCTATCGGGGTGTCCACATTGTTTTAATATTTAAGTAATTGTATCTTAATTCTGTAATTGGGTTGAAAAAGCGGTCTAATACTACTGCTATTGGGGTGTCCACATTGTGTTATATATAATTAATTCTATAATGTCTTGATTCCGCAATTGGGGTGAAAAAAGTGCTCTATTTTTACAGATATTTGTTTTATTTAATTGGGGTAAAAAGAAGGTCTTATTCTACTGCTATTTTACACTTACAGTTACTGTTACTGTACAGTATGTCAGACAGACAGGTGCCAGGACCTTTCAAAGGAAAGTGCAGTGGAAAAAATGTTTTGGGAGCTGGAAGAAGTAGCAGCAGAAGAAAGAGGGTGGGGGAGTGATAGCAGCAGTCTCAGCAACAGGTCAGTGTCATCCAGAGGTTGTGTGCAGACAGTAGGGGATGATGATGTAACCAATGGCATGTGGGAGCTGGGTTAGGAGGGGGCTTTATCATCATCAGAGGGGAAGGGTGGCGGCTTGTCCTGTGAGACAGAGGCTGGGTGGCAGCTTGCAGCTCTGTCAGCAGGGTGGAAACAGTGTGAGGTTTGGAGCCAAACGTGCCCGGCATAAACCTTCTCCTACTTAAATGGGTTCTGCACTTTCAATTAACTGATGATCTATCCTCTGGATAGATCATCAGCTTCTGATCGGCAGGGGTCCGACACCCGGGACCCCCGCCGATCAGCTGTTTGAGAAGGCAGCGGCGCTCCAGCAGCGCCACGGCCTTCTCACTGTTTACCGCAGGGCCGCCCGCCCACTGACGTCACGACTTGTATCAACTAGAGTGGGCGCGGCTAAGCTCCATTCAAGTGAACAGAGCTTAGCCGCGCCCACTCTAGTTGATACAAGTCGTGACGTCAGTGGGCGGGCGGCCCGGCGGTAAATAGTGAGAAGGCAGCGGCGCTGCTGGAGCGCCGCTGCCTTCTCAAACAGCTGATCGGCGGGGGTCCCGGGTGTCGGACCCCCGCCGATCAGAAGCTGATGATCTATCCAGAGGATAGATCATCTGTTAATTGAAAGTGCAGAACCCCTTTAAGAGCCTACCTGTACAGAAACAACTAGCGGGGCATGGCTTCACAGAGTAAATAAACAAAAAGAACCAACTATAACAAGCACACATAATCAAAGTGCAAAAAGCAGTTGTACTGCTAGATTAATGCCACACTATATAAAGATGATCATGGTACAAGCTCATTGAAATGCCATAGAAAACCTACACAAAAAATAGAACCCACAAAGTACCCCATAAGTAAAGTAAATCTTTATTGTGATATATGGATAGTTTAAAAATAAAAAATAAATCACATGGTATAAGGAGAGGTGGCAGAAAAAAACACCATCCAAGACCTACACAGAACACATGGGGCTGTATAAAAGTGCAACTAATAGCAGAGACACTGACACCAAATAAATTATTTCCATAACAAGACAGCTAAGGTACATATAAATTGTAGCTCAAACACTTATATACCAGTATCAAATAACAAGCGGAAATGTTTGTAACTCACCCATGGAGTATGAGTGGTCAGATATGGAGATACCCCGACGCTTGTTCAGGCGTGCCTTCATCTCGGGGTAGCGCCATCACTGTGAAAAATCCTAATAAACCAGGGGCGTATCTAAAAGCTCATGGGCCCTAGTGCAAGAGTTCAGCTTGGGCCCCCCTTCCCTGAGTGCTTGTTGGAAAGGGGCAGGGGAGCACATATCCTTCCTGCTGCCTGAGGCAATCATTGAAAGGGCACCCCCTCATGCCAAATTCTTGACCTAACCCTCTCCCTCCAGCCAGAGGTGTAAATTGACCAGCATGCACTTTCTATAATGCCAGTGTCTTATGTGGCACAAGGGTCTTTGGGCCCCTCAGGCTCAGGGCCGGCCTTTGGGGTGTGCGGGCTGTGCGGCCACACAGGGCGCCATAGCAACAGGGGCGCCGGGCGGCCGACAGCCCGCCGTGAACTTAGTCTAGAGGAGTCTCTACTCACGATTATTCTGCGACTGCGGGCGGCCGACTAACACAGCGCTCAAAGCGCACGGTCCAGATAATTGAAGGAGTGAGGAGGGGGCGGGGCCTGCGGACGCTCTGAGCTCCGCTCTGCTGCCTGGCTGGCCTGCCTGTCTCTTTAAGAGAGCAGACCAGTGGCTGCTGGAGCGTAGCTGCCGCACAGGCACGTCTTCCCGTTTGACGTTGCCACTGAGCTCCGCCCCCAGAGAGAAGACTGAGCGCACCCGAGCGCCAGCCAGCAGCCACAGCAAGGAAGGCCCACGCGGCAGCACTACAGTCTACACAGCAAAAGAACAAGTAGCTATTTGGAGAAATGGGCCATGGGGGCTGGGGGGGGATGTGCTGCTGCCAGCCCACTGGCCCATGGAGTGGGAGAAGTGTGCAATGGGGGAGGGGAGGGGGCTCAGAGAGGACTCAGGGGGGGGGCTCATAGAGGACAGGGGGACAGTGTGCTTTCCTGCTACTACATCAACCCCCCCTTCCCAGGGATTTTGGGGGCCATTAAGGGTTGGACTTTAACTTCTTGCTGCTGATGTTGAGTGTGCACATAGCCACCAATCATATTCCTCTCCCCCAGCACATCAGTTACCTTTAGGAGGGGGGTATATGATAGGTGGCTATGTGCACAATCCGCATCATCCAACCCCTAATGCCCCCCAAAATGCCCGGTGTGGGGGGGGGTATGACAGGCAGGAGGAGCAATGTGTATGCGGGCCCTTGCCCTGCACTCGCTGAGCTGTGCTTGCATACATATCGTGCCCTGTGTCCACTGTCCTGTGCCCACTCTGCTAAAGCCTGGCATAGCCCAGCTATGCCCAGCTTTACCAAAGCAGACAGGCAGGAGCCGTGTGGTGATCATATTTATTGTATGTATGTGTGTGTGTCTGTCCCTGTGTGTGTGTGTCTCTTCCTGTGTGTCACCATCCCCATGCCCACAGTGTTCCTATGTCTTGACGCAGCTGCATCAGACGTTCTGTGCGGAGGAAGAAGAAGGAAGAGGAGGCAGCGCCGCCAGCAGGGAGTCCGTGCGATAGACACACTAAGGACGAAGGTAACACTACCACATTATCAGCACTAGTGTTATCTGTGGTTTTACATAGGACTGCAGGTAACACTACCACATTATCAGCACTAGTGTTATCTGTGGTTTTACATAGGACTGCAGGTAACACTACCACAATATCAGCACTAGTGTTATCTGTGGTTTTACATAGGACTGCAGGTAACACTACCACAATATCAGCACTAGTGTTATCTGTGGTTTTACATAGGACTGCAGGAAACACTGCTACATTTTCAAAAATATTTGTTAGAAAGATTTGTTTCCTCTTTGGTGTGTTTATGCGACCAGGTGTAAGGAGGGGGAGGGGGGGCGCCACAAGGTTAGCTCGCACAGGGCGCCTGAACACCTAAGGCCGGCCCTGCTCAGGCTTCTAGGCCCGGTAGCGACTGCTAACTCTGCACCCCCTATAGCTACGCCCCTGTAATAAACCCCTTCTCACCAATCAAAAATGGTTTCCCATTATATCATTGGAGTGTGTTCACCTGGGCTAAAACGGCTAAAATGACCTCCTGTCCCGGCGTCACGCCGCCATACATGCAGCCACGTGAAACAGTAACGTGATATGCAGGGCACGGCGTGAAGAAGCAGGGACAGAAGACGTCACGTGGGCGCCGCTGGTCATGTGCTCCACGGAGGCGAACAACTCTGGCCGTATTACTTAACAGAAAAGTGAGCAGCAGCTCCATCTCTGGTAGATACTTGAAACGGCACAAAGTGGATATATCATTGGAAGATCCCACACTAAGTCCATACTACATACCAATACTGAGCTATTAAATGGGTAGTTCAATCAATGCTTATATGACCATGATTAATTAATGCTCAATAAGGAATATTACATGATATAACATACATCACCACATATAATACAAATTGATGAATAAATAATTGTTAAATAAATTGATAAATACATTATTAGTTTGCATATAAAGATATATACACGCCGAAACACGCTCTGGGGTATCACCATCCCTGACCACACGTACTCCATGGGTGAGTTACAAACATCTCCACTTGGTATTTGATACTGGTATATACTGTAAGTGTTTGAGCTGCGATTTATATGTAGCTGTCTTGTTATGGAAATCATTTATTTGGTACCAGTGGCTATCAGTCACAGTCTCAGTCTCAGTCACAGGTCTTGGATAGCGTTATTTCTGACACCTCTCCTTATACCATGTGATTTGATAGATTTTTTTTAAATATATATCATAATAAAGATTTACTTTACGTATTGGGTACTTTGTGGGCTCCATTTTTTGTGCAGGTTTTCTATGGCTTCATAGAGGCAGCGGCAGACAGTCATCATGGACTGGTGGAGGTAAAATTCCTAAATTTCCGGGGTGGGAATTTTTCATCAAGTTGCCGGAGGACATCAGCATGGAGCCATTATTGTATCAGTGTGTTACACACCAGCTTCTCAAGCAATCGATGTGGAAACAGGAGACGGTGTTAAATGAGACAGCTCTTACACTCTACAGTGGAGTTTGAGTGGGTAACACAATAGCTAATCTATCAACCAATGTGGACACCCCAACAACAGTGAGATGAGACCACTCTTTCTCAATTTGGTAGAATCAGTGTGTAACACACCAGGTTCTCTAGCAATCTATGTGGAGACAGCAGACAGTGTAAAAGGGGACTGCTCTATAGTACAATCTTGGGTCACTGCACCTGACACAGACATTGACCTGCAAAGCTGAGTTCACAGTTCAGTTATTTGGTCAGTTAATCCCAGCAGTTGCTGCATGGTAAGCTAAAATCAGGAACCAATCCCACTCTCTAATAAGGTTTCATGAAAAGATCTGTCTCGGTTCTGTGTTTTGGACCTGTAACTGACTAAATAAGGGACATGTGAACTGAACCTAATAGTGACACACGCCAATGTGCACCTTCATATACTGGATGTGACCTGCCTGTCATACTAATGCACAGTAAATGTTTCACTACCAGAAAGGACTAGCTATGCATGTTGCTGCAATGTATAGTGATGTACACCAACAAACACTCTCCCTGCAGGCCGGGATATAGCGGATTCAACACACTCCGTGACAATTTAAGTTGCAACAAAGCAATTTTTGGGCAAAAATTTGGTAAAACATCCAAATCAAAGTTTTGTTCATCTCTAGTCATTGTTAAAGGGGCATTTCCATCAGAAAGCACATTATTAGACTTTTTCATTGCAGCAATAATATTCCATTAAATGTAAATTGTTATCCTTCTGTATCAATCATCACAAATGATTTAGGTCTCCTATATAAATTGGTGCTCCATTGTCAGTTTGCTCTCCTACTGAGAGGGGAAGATGTTATCTGCAAGGTAATGCTCAGTAGTTATAGTAGTAGGTCTAGAATTTGCGTAATGATGTGACAGCTATTTTATTCTCTTAATAGGCCTAGATAAAGATATCCACAGAAGATCATTGCATTGATTAGTATAATGGTCTCCGTAATGGTCTGACTGAAAAAGTTAAGAATTTTTTATTTATTTTTTGTGTTCTAAAAGTCCAAAGAGAAAGTTGAAGAGTCAGGACAGCCAATAGAATACATGGAGGAAACATTTTTAATTAAAAAAATACATAGAATATTCACATATAGGTTGTTAAAATACTTTTGGAAGGGCACCTTTAAACAAAAACAGCCAGCTCAATCTAGAATTCAGAATTAGGCACATTCCCCTCCTTCAATGGCTCTATAATTGTTCAGTGTTCATAGTGTTTTTAAGCTCTCAAAATTGTACATGCATCATTCTCCAAATGTTATGGCTCTATAAACTACAAGTCATGCCTCACTACAACTATTTGATACTCAGATTTGAGTTTCCCACAGAACCAACAGACACATCTTCGACTTCTCTTTAGATTATATATACATTTGCAGACTTCACTCCAAGTTCCATTCTATCCAGAGTTATTTTTGTCCAGTGGTGCAAGTCATTTGTATCTTTTCTATCCACCCAATGATGAAGTACCAGGATCAGGCCATGAATGTCCATCCATATACGTGCCATTGTTTTACAATTAAATGTAACAACACTATTTGCTTATTGTATTCCTTTGTCATCACAAATTCAATTCAAAATATAGGTAGTAATAGAAGATTTAGAAGGTGCGGAGCCAGACAGTAATCAGACAGTGTCATTGACAGGCTGTGCTCAAAAATCAAAAATGTGCTCTAACAATAGGCAATTAGTTTGCAGGTCAGACATTGATAGCTAATATCTAATTGGATAATTGACTCAGCAAACATTTGTACCTTTGACCAGTTTCAGTAGGTAATCCTAAATTACTTCTGGCTCTGTGTGTTTGCCTACACTAAAAGTACAAAAACGTTTATGTTTTCATTTTAGTACTAGAATTTAACAGTTTTCTGTTTAAAATCTGAAATAAAAATCTATTATTTGTCTGTCTAATTAATCTGATGTATATGAAAAGATTATCCTATTGACATACATTCAATGGTTCCCAGTATGTTTTTTTTTTTTTTAACTGTATTGAAATGTGTATTCATTTGTGCTTTTTAATGCAGAGGCACCCCACAAAAAACTATTATGCTACTTTCACACTTGTGTTCGGAGTGGATCCTTCTGGTGTCTGCACAGACGGATCTGCTCCTATAATGCAAACGATGGGTTCTGTTCAGAACGGATCCTTCTGCATTATCTTTCAGAAAAAAATATAAGTCTGAAAGTTAGTCAGACGGATCCCTCCAGACTTTGCATTGAAAGTCAATGGGGGACGGATCCGTTTGAAATTGCACCATATTGTGTCAAATTCAAACGGATCCGTCCCCATTGACTTACATTGTAAGTCTGGACGGATCCGTTTGGCTCCGCACGGCCAGGCGGACACCCGAACGCTGCAAGCTGCGTTAGGGTGTCCACCTGCTGAGCGGAACGGAGGTCAAACGGTGCCAGACTGAGGCATTCTGAGCGGATTCGCATCCACTCAGAATGCATTGGGGCCATACGGATCCATTCAGGGCTGCTTGTGAGAGCCTTCAAACGGAACTCACAAGCGGAACCCCGAACGCAAGTGTGAAAGTAGCCTTAACTGCACGGGAACCAATGGGTCATGCATGTATGAAAAGGGTTGTGCAGCAATATATATTGATGACCTATCTTCGGGATAGGCCATCAATATCTGATCGGCAATGGGTCTGACACCTGGGACTCCTGCTGATCAGCTGTTTGAAGAGGAGGCGGTGCTCCATGCCCGATCAGATATTGATGACCTAATCCTGAGGATAGGTTATCAATATAAATCACTGCACAACCCTTTTAATCCAATACACTGCAAAACCATTCTAAGTTATATTGTATATGTCGGTTATATCAGGAATGTTGAAATCCAGCAACCTGATCTCTCTCCCCCAGACATCTGCATCAGGGGAAAGTCGGGAGGGTCTGCATATACTCCAGAATGTTATGAAGGGTGATCAGATGAATTGCATAGTCCTTCTTTGCCATGAAAATTAACTTAATCCCCCCAAAAAACTTTCCACTGCATTTCATTGCTGTCATTAAAGGACCTGCTGAGATAATTTCAGTAATCGTCTTGTTAACTCAGGTGAGAATGTTGACGAGCACAAGGCTGGAGATCATTATGTCAGGCTGATTGGGTTAAAATGGCAAACTTGACCTGTTAAAAGGAGGGCGATGCTTGAAATCATTGTTCTTCCATTGTTAACCATGGTGACCTGCAAAGAAACGCGTGCAGCCATCATTGCGTTGCATAAAAATGGCTTCACAGGCAAGAATACTGTGGCTACTAAGATTACACCTCAATCAACAATTTATAGGATCATCAAGAACTTCAAGGAAAGAGGTTCAATTCTTGTTAAGAAGGCTTTAGGGCACCCAAGAAAGTCCAGCAAGTGCCAGGATCGTCTCCTAAAGAGGATTCAGCTGCGGGATCAGAGTGCCACCAGCGCAGAGCTTGCTCAGGAATGGCAGCAGGCAGGTGTGAGTGCATCTGAACGCACAGTGAGGCGAAGACTTTTGGAAGATGGCCTGGTGTCAAGAAGGGCAGCAAAGAAGCCACTTCTCTCCAAAAAAAACATCAGGGACAGATTGATCTTCTGCAGAAAATATGGTGAATGGACTGCTGAGGACTGGGGCAAAGTCATATTCTCCGATGAAGCCTCTTTCCGATTGTTTGGGGCATCAGGAAAAAGGCTTGTCCTGAGAAGAAAAGGTGAGCGCTACCATCAGTCCTGTATCTTGCCAACTGTAAAGCATCCTGAGACCATTCATGTGTGGGGTTGCTTCTCATCCAAGGGAGTGGGCTCACTCACAATTTTGCCCAAAAACACAGCCATGAATAAAGAATGGTACCAAAACACCCTCCAACAGCAACTTCTTCCAAAAATCAGTTTGGTTAAGAATAATGCATTCTTTAGCATGATGGAGCACCGTGCCATAAGGCAAAAGTGATAACTAAGTGGCTCGGGGACCAAAACGTTGACATTTTGGGTCCATGGCCTGGAAACTCCCCAGATCTTAATCCCATTGAGAACTTGTGGGCAATCCTCAAGAGGCGGGTGGACAAACAAAAACCCACTAATTCTGACAAACTCCAAGAAGTGATTATGAAAGAATGGGTTGCTATCAGTAAGGAATTGGCTCAGAAGTTGATTGAGAGCATGCCCAGTCGAATTGCAGAGGTCCTGAAAAAGAAGGGCCAACACTGCAAATACTGACTCTTTGGATAAATGTCATGTAATTGTCGATAAAAGCCTTTGAAACGTATGAAGTGCGTGTAATTATATTTCAGTACATCACAGATACAACTGAAACAAAGATCTAAAAGCAGTTTAGCAGCAAACTTTGTGAAAACTAGTATTTGTGTAATTCTCAAAACTTTTGGCCACGACTGTATAGCTGATCTTGGACGGCTGTTACTGGGGGTAGTCAAAGTCATCACGGATGGTGTTGCAGAAAACTAGAAGACACAAATAAAGATCCGACTGACTTGATCCCAAACTAAGGAACATAAGGGTGAGCCCTATAAAAGCCCTAGAGCTCTCCCTGACTGCTCAGCCCATGCAAAGATCTTTATGATAGAAAATTGCATGCCCTCGTATCTAGACTATGTGACACCTGAAAACCCTATAATAGTGAGGGGACACGACCACCGGCTCCCTACACTCAATACGGAGGGAGTCAGGGTCACCTAGGATCAAGCCAACAGGAAAACACAAATAAAGGAACAGACTTATCTGAAGAGCCAGCAGTTGCAGCATCTAGCAGTGAGCACCATCCAGGAAGTTATATAAACTGCAAAGTGGTGCAGTATGGGAGGGGATATATAGGGATGCAATCAGTGCAACTAGATGACAGCTGAGAGAGGGAAACGAGATTACAAAACAAAACCAAAACAAAAGAACCTAAAGCAAGAGGTACTGAAGAACGTCTGTCAAAGCTTCTCAGATCTCTGGCGGTGACAGTTACAGTATGGTTAAAAACAAAAGGTGGATTTATATGATAAGATAATCGGGCAGATTATTGTAACAATAAAGGTGCAGTGAAATGCTTTACTCCAGGCACGTAAATGATCGTTTCTGGGCAGCAGATCATAGTTTCTAAACAGCGATCTGCTGCCCAGAAACAATGCAGCTGTATGAGGACAAGCGATCGCAATAGCATCTTCTCATCCTCATACTGTGGAGGTGATCTGCAGCGCTTCATCTCCACTTAATTAGTAGCCGACTTTAAGGAAGGAATGCTTCCTTCCCAACAATCGGTGGGAAAAACGTCATGTGAACCCACCCTTACTGCAGTGCTGCTCCTATTCACATCAATGAGAGTAGCACTGAAATGATCATCTACATCCACTACACAGTGAACGGAGCTGTGTAATTCTGGCACCTATTTCCAGTGTGGGATCTTGTCTTGAACAGCTAATCAGCAGAGGTGCCAGGAGTCAGATCCATGCCAATCTGATGTTAATGGCTAGTGTTGAGCGACCCATGCTTCAGATCATATATCCGAAGTTGCTTCCTTCAAAATTTAGTTTGAATGCTGTACGGAGACCCGTCTCTGCAAGTATTCAAATGTATGGGCTTCGCGGAGGTGAAAGTCGTTGTTCTGCCTCCAGCAGAGAGAGATTCTTTTCAGTTCACGTCTATTTCATTTGTAATTCATTCTGCTGCAATTTCTGAATTCTTGTAGTTATTAGTTAGGTAACAGCACCATCTAGCGATGGTAAAAAATGTATTGCACATTGTTTGTCTGTTAATAAAGATTATTGTATTGTGGGGAGGTGCTAGGCATTGTGGGTAGTGCAAGGCATTCTGGGAAGGAGAAGACCCAGTCTTCAGTCTACATACAGACTACAGGACATCAGCAGAGCTGTTCCATGCAGTTCTCCTTCTTAAACTCCACCATCTTTGTGCAAGTATATCTGGTGAGTGAGATCTACCTTTGTTTCAGGGACAGTATGTTATGCAGAGTTGTTTAGCTAGGTATAAGTGTCACTCAGCGAGTTATTTCTGTTAGCTAGACATGCAGTTCTATGTATAGGCAGCCATTCTAGACATATCATGGACATATGGCTTTCTCTGTCAATGTATTACTGTACATGCCATTCTATATGTTTTACTTACACAAGCCATTTGTATTCTTGTAGTTTTACCAATTCACAATCCTGTTGACCAATAAACAAGTTAGATTACAGAAAACAGTCCTTATTTGGAAGACAGGAATGGTTTATACTGAATGTCAGACTGCACACTGTGTGAACGTGTATGAAGACAGAACAGTAAAACAGATGCTAGTCACCAGCGATAGTAGATCTGACTATACAGACGTCCGCCATCACACACACAGTCCTGTGTATAAGATTGCAGCGGCTGCCATACAGTCACAAGAAGTGAGAGTTCAGCCCCCAGCAAATGTAGCATGATCCAGACCACACTGAAGTCCATTTCTATCTAGGCTGAGTCTGCACAGAGACATTGAGCAGCCAGAAAAAGGCACACAATGTCCACTAGCCAGGCATCATCATACAGGACCAAGTCACGAGCAAGCTGCTCTAGCAAGTCCTCAATAAGAGAAAAGGCTGCTCTTTCCCACGCGGAAGCTGCAAAAGGAAGGTCTTCCTTTGCTGCACTAGAGATGTAACTAAAGAAAGAGAACGCGTTAAAGGAAAAAGAGAGAGCGTTACTGGAAGAAGAGAGCGCTTGTCTGCAGGCGTTGATGGAGAAACTCGCCACAGAGAATAAAGCGGCAGCCGCAGAGGCCAAAGCAGAGTTCCTAAAAGCCTTGGAGTTTCCTGAATCCGAGAAACACAGCTAAGTACTTTGGCCAGACCTAGATCAACAAGATCCAGCACAGCACGTCTCAGAATATGTCCATCAGCATCCCAATATAGATGACAATTATGATCCAGCTTATCAGCCAGTTTATACAGAGTGACAAAGACCTTACTTTAAACCAGAGTACCTACAGCAACACAGTATACGACAATACGATTCTGACCACAACTACCGCCCTACAGAACAGAAACTACAACCTTCGCTTTGACTTAAACGGACACCTTTTGCATTAGAACGGTATTATACAGACTTCCCTAAGCAAGAAACCCCTAAAAGGTATGGTGATACACCACACATGCAGTATAACTACCACACACCGGGTAGTATTGGCGCTAACCAGACCGCCATGTACTTCACTAAGTTCTTTGCTAAACGGGAGCTGGTTACCAAAGGACTTATAAAGTTCACTGATCGCTCCGAGAACTGCAGGGCATGGCGAGCCTCCTTCCAGAACGCCATAAGAGACTTAGATCTTACCTATAGTAAGGAGTTATACCTCTTGGTAAAGTGGCTTGGAAGCGAGTCTGCTGAACATGCCAAAAGAATCAGAGACATTAACATAAACTATCCGGGCAAAAGCCTAAAGATGGTGCGGGAAAGACTTGATGAGTGTTATGGGTCAATAGAAGCTATAGAAAATGCTTTGTTTGCGTGGTGTTTATAGACTTTGTTGCTGAACAGGCAAGGTTTAGAAATGATCCCAGTTTTGACTTTACATTGTCATGTTCCACTACCCCTGGTGTCAAACCTCATAAAACAACAGTCCGAAAAACTAAAGTTGCCTCCACAAGTTCTCCTAACAGGCCGTTTAAGTCTTCTCAAGAAGAGAACAAACTCAAAGATCTTACCAAAGAATGCCCCCTGCACAAGAAGCCACATTCTCTACTAAAATGCAGAGCCTTCAGGGAGAAGTCTTTAGAGGACCGCAAAGAATTCCTCAAAGAAAACATCTGCTTCAGGTGCTGCACTACAACATCACACTTTGCCAGGAACTGTAAGGTCAGTGTGACATGCACAGAATGCGGTAGCACAGAACACAACACGGCTTTACACCCTGGACCACCCTCTCAGGTATCACTCCAAGCAGAGGAGCATGACGGGAAGAAGATAAACACTGACGTAGGCACCGCAGTAGTCACTTCTCACTGTACTGAGATCTGTAAAGGACTTGCAGGAGGGAAGTCCTGCTCAAAAATCTGCCTTGTCAGAGTTTATCTGGTCAGCCACCGAGATAAGGCGATCAAGGTATACGCAATCTTAGATGGTCTTTAGCTAAATCCACCTTCTTCGACACCTTCAACATCATAGGGCCCAGTTCTCCCTACTCCTTAAGGACATGTACAAGTACCATTGAGACAGGGGGGAGGAAAGCAACTGGGTACAAGGTGGAGTCTATGGATGGTCAGACCTGCTTGTCCCTGCCAAATGTACTGGAGTGCAATCACATTCCTGACAACCGTTCTGAGATAACTACACCAGAGGTAGCAGAATGCCACCCCCATCTGAAGCATATAGCTCAGCTGATACCGGAACTGGACCTAGAAGCCCCAATAGTCTTACTCCTTGGAAAAGTTCATAAGGTAAGAGGACTAAATAATGGTCCCCAAAATGCTCCAAATGCCCAGAAACTTGACCAAGGATGGGTCATCATAGGAGACGTCTGTCTAAGAGGAGCACACAAGCCGACCTCAGTCAACAGTATGCTCATCAGCACACTTGAAAATGGACATCATTCCCTACTTCAGCCATGTCACAGTAGTTTTCTGATAAAAGAAATGCCACACAGTGCTCCTGTGCCTTGTCCTTTCGCAGATACCTCCTCTGAAGACCACACCTGTGATGGTGAGCAATATCACTTAGGGTGCACAGTTTTCTGCAGGACAAGATAAGACAACAGGGTCGCAATGTCCATATAAGACAGGCTGTTCTTGGAGATCATGGATCAAGGAATAGTAAAAGACAAGTCAAAATGCTGGGTCGCACCTTTACCGTTTAAACTCCGGAGACAACGCTTACCTAAAAACAAATAACCTGTTTACAGTCAATTTATCTCTCTCAAACACAAATTTCAGAGGACACCAGAGATGGGAGAAAATGTATTTACTTTCATGGAAAGAATATTCCAGAACAACCATGCAGAAATGGCACCTGTGCTCCAAGACTCCGCGGAGTGTTGGTACTTACCCATATTTGGCGTGTATAATCCTAAAAAGCCAGGGCAGATAAGAGTAGTATTCGTCTCGAGGGCCAGGTGCGAAGGTGTTTCGCTGAATGATGTATTACTGTCTGGTCTTGACCTCAACAACAGACTTATAGAGGCGATTCTACGCTTCCACAGAGATTCCGCAGCATTTATGGCAGACATAAAACATATGTTCCACTGCTTCCTCATCAAGGAAGAACACAGAAACCTTGAGGTTCTTATGGTACTGCAACAACAACCCCAATGAAGACATTGTATAGTACCGAATTAGAGTGCACATCTTTGGAAAAAGTCTTTCCCCTGCAGTCGCTATCTACGGTCTCAGACATTCAGCCCGAGCAGATGAAGAAAAGTATGGATCAGATGTCAGATCCTTTGTGGAAAAAGATTTCTACGCGGACGACTGCTTGAAATCCACACCCACGAACGAGACAGCAATCAGTCAGGAGAAAAGGGCTTAAGAAATGCTTGCGCTATCTAATTTGAGGTTGCACAAAATTGCCTCCAAGAGCCGTGAGTTAATGGAAGCCTTCTCACTAGTGTTGATCGAGCATGCTTGACCGAACATCTGTTCGGCACAAGCATCTTGATGCTCGGCACATGGCGGCACTCAGCCGAGTACCGCATGTGCTCAAGCTCCCTGCTCGAGTCTCCTCCCTGCATGTTTTTTGGCGGCTATGCAGCTAATAAACGTGCAGGTAAGTACTACCCTCACTGAAAAGCCAGTAGCCATGTTGGCTACTGGCATTTCAGTGATTGGCTGGCAGGAACGCGTAATCGGGTGCTATATAGCACCCGATGACGCATGTTTGGCTCATTCATAGTCAGGGATAGCTGAGCATAGGAAGGGACAGAGAGTGTAGTGAGTGTAATTGAATATTTTTTTGTACAAAAATGTTTCAGAGACCCTAAAGTCATTTTAAGGACTATTGTGTGTGACAGCAGCAATATATGTTTGTAGCGCAACCTGCACTAAATTGTTCAGTGTTAAGGAGAGCTGTGCATAGGAAGGGACAGACAGTGTAGGGGGTGTAATAGGAAGATTTGTATACTGTGGGGATTTGCTCTGGTAGACAGGCTTGCGGACGCAGTATAGAGGCAACAACAACGTCTTTAACTTAAACAGTTCAGTGTTTATTCACACATAAGGATAAGCAAAACAAAAAGTCAGTTTAAAGGAAAACAGTCACCTTGAGTCTGGTGTTTCTTCACACCATGCAGCAATGCAGAAGTCCTCGGACATAGCAGAAACCACCCGCCAACAAGGTAGCAGGCCTTTACCCAGGCCCAAACTCCCAGGTCCCAACACAGAGACTGACAGAGCTTGACTGTCAGAGAGGAGTAAATTCCCACCACCTGACAGTGCTGCCTGTGTTTTATAGCCCAAACCAAGACCCGGCCTGGAACGTAGGGAGCATCCACCCACCCTGTACTTTGGCTGCTCCCAGTAAGAGCCGGCCCGTATCGGCTTTACAGCCATACTAAATCATATCAGCCAGCACTAGCTGCCACTGACGCATGAAATTACCGGCTCTTACCTCACCGATGCCAGGAATCTCGGTGACACATACCTTCCGTCAATGACAGATCCTTGAGCCTTCTTACAATATATAAAAACTTTTTAGAGACCAAAAAGTCATTTTAAGGACTATTGTGTGTGACAGCAGCAATGTATATTTTTAGCGCATCCTGGGCTAAATACCATTTAATAGGCCACTGCAAACAGTAAAATTATTCACGCCACATCTCCTGTGTAAAGTGTGCACATCCCTAAAATATCAGTGACATCTAGTGTCCTTTTTTCGTAGATGGTGTCCGCTGCGGACAGTTAAATTATCCGTGCCACATTTCCTGTTTAAAGTGTGCGCATCCCTAAAATATCAGTGACATCCAGTGTACTTTTTCCGTAGACAATGCGAACAGTGACATTACCTATGGTACCTGTCCTGTATAACAATAACTTTGTAAAAATTTTTGCGCATATCCTACGCTACTGTACGTGTGACATACTTTCAAGCATATATCACATTTAAAATAAATAAGGCAAGCAGTAAGGGACGGAGAAGTGGCCGTGATGCTGATGGTGAACGCAGAGGCCGTGGCCCTGGGGACGGAAAAAACTGTGCCTGCTGCCAGAGTACAAGAAACACACTCATCCACGATACCTAGCTTCATGTCCCAGTTTGCAGGGCAGCGCAGGACAACGCTCGCAAAGTCAGCCCAGTGTGAGTAGGTGGTCGGTTAGATTGCAGCAGATAATGCTACCAGTCATTTAAGCACCACCCAATCTTCCACCAAGTCCAGTCTCAGTAGCCAGGAGTCTGGTCAACCAATCCTCACCCTGATACTTCTTCCTCCCACCATGTACAGTCTTGCCAAACAAGTGATCCCACACTCGGATATTCCGAGGACCTGTCATAAGGAGGGGTGGCCGGCCTTCACTCAAACTGCCTAAGCCCGCCCAGCCTTAGCAGCAGAAAACCAGGAAGTGAACAGCATAGCTGGCAGCAGGTGTGCCCTAACCCCCCCTCCCCCCCAGTATTAAAATCATTGGTGGCAGTGGCCACAAGGTCCCCCTCCCCCCCTGGCAGTGGCCACAGGGTCCCCCTACCCCCCCCCCCCCCCCCGGTAATTGGTGGCAGCAGGCAATTCTGATCGAGTCCCAGCGTAATGGCCGGGCTTTGATCGGCTACCACAGATTACTGGTTGTTCACCCTTCTCGACCCCCGCTACAAAGAGAACTTCTCATGTCTCATTCCTCTGGTGGAGAGAGAGAGCAAAACGGTGCAATACCATAAGATCCTTGTTGAAAAATTGTTCCAAAAATTTCCATCTGACAACGCTGGCGGCAGAGTCCGTAGTTCCTTGGCCAACTGAGGAGGGGACAGAAGGGGAACACACAGCAGTTCCAACAGAGGCAGGGCAACACTCTCCAAAGCCTGGTACAGTTTCATAACACCCCGCCAGCACCCTCACCCTGATGCGTGGCCTAGTGTCACAAGGAGAGAAAAATGTTGGAACATTCCTCAGTTGGCCAAGGAACTACGGACTCTGCCGCCAGCGTTGTCAGATGGAAATTTTTGGAACAATTTTTCAACAAGGATCTTATGGTATTGCACCGTTTTGCTCGCTCTCTCCACCAGAGGAATGAGACATGAGAAGTTCTCTTTGTAGCGGGGGTCGAGAAGGGTGAACAATCAGCATCCTCAATGATCCCTCAGTGACTTAAAACTACTGGGTGTCCAAGCTGGACACGTGGCGCTCTATGCCTTGGAGGTGCTGGCCTGCCCTGCCACCAGCGTTTTGTCTGAGCGGGTATTTAGTGCTGCTGTTAGCATTAAATAAGCGTATCTGCCTGTCGACTGAAAATGCTGATAGGTTGACCAGGTCCATGACTTCTCAACTCCACCAGAGTAAAGATGATGAACATAAATGCACTTTAAATGTGTTGTTTATAATGTACTGAATACACTGTATTCCCATGCACCCCTTCCACCACAAACAAGAGTATATGGTTGAATGTTCCTTTTCCTCTTCCATCATATCAACACATGCTTTTTCGTCGCATATAATGCCTTCACATATAATGTTTTACAGGGTCAGCTTACCAACAAGCCTTCACCTACAATGTTTTACAGGGTCAGCTCATCATGAGGCCCTTGCATATAATTTTGTAGAGGGTCAGCTCACCAGCAGGCCCTTGCATATAATTTTTTTAGAGCGTCCGCTCACAAGCAGGCCCTCGCACATGATGTTTTACAGGGTCAGCTCACCAGCAGGCCTTCACCTACAATCTTTTGCAGGGTCAGCTCACCAGCAGGCCCTTGAATCAGCTCACAGGGTCAGATCACATGAAGGCCCTCGAATATAATGTTTTAGAGGCTCAGCTCACCTGCAGGCCCTCACCTATAACCTTTTAGAGGGTCAGCTCACCAGCAGGCATGCACCTAAAATCTTTTACAGGGTCATCTAACCAGCAGGCCCGTACCAAAAATCTTTTACAGTGTCAGCTCACCAGCAGGTTCTCCCATATAATTTTTTACAGGGTCAGCTCACCAAAAGGCCTTCACCTACAATCTTTTACAGGGTCAGCTCTCCTCGCATATAATGTTTTAGAGGGTCAGCTTACCTGCAAACCCTCACCTACAACCTTTTAGAGGGTCAGCTCACCAGCAGGCCCACACCTAAAATATTTTACAGGGTCAGCTCACCATCAGGCTCTTGCATATAATTTACTACAGGGTCAGCTCACCATAAGGCCTTCACTTACAATCTTTTACAGGGTCAGCTCACCAGCAGGCCCTCACCTACAAACTTTTAGAGGGTCAGCTCACCAGCAGGCCCTCACCTAAAATCTTGTACAGGGTCAGCTCACTTGCAGGCCCTCACCTAATTAAAAATGCTGACAGGTTTACTCTTATATAAATGAACAAAGCCTGGATTGACCATGACTTCTCAACTCCACCAGAGGAAAGCTGATGAACATAAAGGCACTTTAAAGGATAACTGTCACACTTAGACCCTAATTTCATTTTCATATATGTAGTAAGTAATAACATGATATTCCAAAATCAGTTACTATTAGACTGACTTACCCCATATTTAATATGATTCAGCCCTTAGCAACCAGTCTGCATAAAACTGCAATCTCACTATTCAGTTAAGATGGCCGCCACTACCCTCACCCTGAGGCTAATCCCACCTGCCCTCACTAGCCAGTAACAATAGCCCCCCAAATATGTCAGTAACCAGAGCCCTCCCCCTAAAGGGTTAATCTCCTGCAGCACAAAGGGGTCTTCTTACCACATGTTGCTTCGATTTATACACTGAGCAGACGGCAGATCTCCCTTCTCTGCTCTGCGCTGCTTCGACTCTGCATTGTCCTAGTCTGCTGAGTGAGGGAGGGTCTGCCAAGTGCAGGGACAGGGAGAAGTGCACACAGCCCAGGCACTGTTATCAGCTGCTGGGGAGGACCTGGCTTTAATCATTTACTTACAGTCCCTGGCTGTCTGTAATCTGACCTTGCAGGCTGCGTGCTTCTGCGTCCTCTGTCCTTCAACACATAGACAGACCCTGCATAGCAACCTGATTTTAAGCACAGGTAAAAGTAGGCAGTACAGGGAACAAACCTGTGGAATTAAGGGGTAATTGAATACACAGTGAAAAGTTGAAATAGGGCCACCAAGAAGATATTAATCACCACAATCCAATACTCCCCTAAAAAAAAAAAAATACAGTTATACTTTAAATGTGTTGTTTATAATGTACGGGATACACTGTATTCCACTACAAACAAGAGTATATGGTTGAATCTTCCTTTTTTCATCCTCCTTCTCCTCTTCCATTATATCAACACATTGTTATTTGTGGTCGGGGCTACAACTAGAACAGGAATCCTAACTAAGTAATTACCTGAATAAGCGGTTTGATTTGTGCCTAAACTGCAACGTTGTAGGGATGACTGAAGGAGGCCATCCCCTGGTGTGACAATGGATTAGAGGGTGGGAAGGGTGGGTGTGCTGAAACCAACATACAAAGTGGAGGGGGGTGAGTGACCCTAAAATAGCGGGGCAGAGCCCCTCCCACAAATACAGGCCAATAAATCACACATTACTTGTGGTCGGGGCTACAACTAGAACAGGAATCCTAAGTAATACCTGAATAAGCGGTTTGATTTGTGCCGTAACTGCAACGTTGTAGGGATGACTGAAGGAGGCCAAAAGAGACAACATATAACCAGAAAAACTTTATTACAATTCGCACCTACAATACCAAGTTCTGAAAGGCAAGAGACATTGCATAGTTCGGATGAGGTATATATCTGTAATAACAGGAGGACTGCCACCACCCTAGTTTCCTGATGACATGAGCCGGAACTTGGTTCTTGGAAGCTGCGGAAGCGGCGCCAATTCGAAAGGAGTGGCCAGAGACAGCTGTTGGGTCTATACCTAGGTTGGCCACCAGGGTACGGATATGAGCGACAAATTGCGTAGTTGTGAGATTCACAGCATTGAATGGCAACAATGGACTATCGGGTGGTTTACTGTCTGAGATGTTTTTACAACAACTGGTGTAGCACTTGAACAGGGCACCAGCAGTGGGTGGTAGGGTAGTATATGATCTGGGTTGGAGGGCCTGATTGTGATGTTTTGGAGGATGTGAGCGAGAGAATAAAGCTTTCTCTATTTGCCTTGAGTTGACCGACGGTAAGATACCTACTGCTACTAAGGGCTGAGGTAAATTCCCCTGGTCTCAGGAACCCATAGAAAGCCAGGTACATGGCTGCTTTGATCACTATACTCTGTTGGGCTCCAAAGGGGCTTCTGTCTTACATGTCAGATAACTCACAAAATGTTTGCCCGGTGATGGCCTTTCGGCCAGGACGTTTATCTTGATTGCATTTGTCAAGACCCCTGAGAGTAGCCTTAATTACATGAATGGAGAATAGTGAGCGAGTTTCTGGCTGACTCGAGGCTCGGAAATGTTGAATACCGGCTAAGTAGGACTTAACTGTGGAGTATGACAGTTTAAATTCAGAATGACAGTAGTCGATGAAAGCTAAAATGTAGTTGGTAAAATCGAGACTGCCATGGGGAAACCTGTCTTGGAACTTGAAAAATGCCCTCCAACCTGTATGGTAAGATCTGGTCCGTGTTAGGTGACAGGGACTTGGCTAGTAATGAACGAGCTGTGACCAGATGAAAGTTTAAACCCAGATCAGTGACGGAAAAGGCAGGGACTGTGGCACCGTTGACATCAGCATCGGGAAATACCTGTGAGAAAAAGGCAAAATTAGCTCTAGACAGGACATCAGGCAGCGACATTCTTTTCCCCGGATATATGTGAGCATATGTATCGAAATTGGTGCTGCAAAGAAAGAAGCACTAGACGTCTGATGAACAACAACACCTGAGGGGATTTAGATGATCCGCTATTCAAGATATCAATGACCGCTGCGTTGTCGGAAACGAATAACATCGTATGACCGGTCCATTCGTGACCCCAAACACGAGCGGCTGCAACTATGGGGTAAATCTCAAAGGAAGCTGAAGACTGTAGAAACCCCGGTGTCTTGACCTCGTTAGGCCACTCGTTCGCTAGCCAGTGTGTGCCAAAAAGGGCTGCGAACCAAGACCTGGGAGTGGCATCGGAGAATACTACAGGGATGAAAAGTGAAATACCATTCCAGTTGTTAAGAAAATAGTCCCACATGGCTAAATCGGCTACTGCTTGATCGTCAAGGCATATAAGGCTGTCTTGGGAAGGAGCTAAAGGAAGGAGAGCTAGTAGTCGTGAAACAAATGGCCTACCTTGGGGAATAATTCGCATGGCTAAGTTTAACATACCTAAAAGAGACTGTAATTCTACTTTCTTAATAATTCTGGTCTGCGTAAACTTGTGAAGGACGACCCTAATCCTACTCAATTTGTTTTCCGGTAATTTTGCAACCATGTTTAGCGTGTCGAGAATGATGCCTTGGAAAGTGATAACCGAGGATGGACCCTCGACCTTTTTTGGGGATACGGGAATACCAAGTTGGTGGAAACAGCTTAGAAGCGACTGTAGTGCTTTTGAATTGGACCCGGGTGTTCTAACAATAGAAAGTCATCCAGGTAATGGATGACAAAACTACAATGAAACTCATTGACTAGTATCCAGTGGAGAGCCTGAGCCAATTTGTCAAACAACCACTGGCTGCTTTTGGACCCGAAGGTGAGTTTAGAGGCAAAGTAGTAAAGATCTCTCCACTTTATACCGTGCCACTGCCACAGAGTTGGACTGATGGGGAGTAGTTTAAAAGCATCAGAAATATCGGCTTTTGACAGAATAGTATGACGGCCTAACTGCAGTATTATGGCGATAGCCTGATCTATCGAGGAATATTTCATACTGACTTCTTCGGAAGGTATGAGGGAGTTAATACTGGGAATGGAGTGACCGTGTGGAGCTGATAAATCGATGATCAATCTTTCTTTATTGCTAAACTTCCCTGTGACTACGCCTATAGGACTGACTCTCCACCGATCAAAAGGAGGGAAAGAAAAGGAGCCTATCAGGAACCCTTTGGCCAACTCGATGGCAATAAGTTCATCTGCTGCTTCAGGGTAGCGCTCTGCCGATAATAAATTTCTGCATTCATAAGATGATTCGGGCAGGGCAATTAGACCAGTGTGGAAACCTGACCTAAGTCCCGATATGAGGAACTGTACGAAGCTAGGGTCGTGGTGGTTGCGTAGGAAATGCAGCAAGCAATCAATGTTAACGACACTTAAATATGACTTATCCGACTTTAATGTACAGACCGATTTGGGGTGGGCTCTGAAGCAATTAACACAAACATGTAATAGCCTATACTGACTGTAATTGCAGGAGGAAAAATTAAAGTTATTGCAGATCTAAGACCGGCCGAGGTGTTTTATGGGCTAAACCAGAGGCTTTCTGGGGTTCAGAGTACCCAGATGGCTGTGCGGAAAGGCTGCTATCAACACTTGAGGCAGCTTTGTGACACCATTCTGCTTTATGGTAGATGGACTGGCATAGGGAACAAGCAGGAGCCCTAAGGCCAGCAGAATGTCTACAAAATATCTCAGTGCCGATATTAGCCCAGTTCGTGACTAATTGAAACTGACTAAGGGCCGCAGCAGCCTTAGCGTAAATGGAGCAGTGATAGTCGTAGAACGAACTACCACCATATTTGTACCCCAACTCGGTTACCCTGAACAAATAGAGATCTAATTCCTCCCTCCGGTCGGGCCGTACAGAGCAAATAACATCCCTATGGGTACAGTCTAATTTCGGAATGACGGGGTGCTACCCCCTTCGGACAGTCTGGTGGCATTATCATTGACTGAGGCCTCCACAATATCAGAAGCGTGAGACATGGTCCTGTAGGTACAGTATGTAACAATGAGGCTCAGCGACATGACCCGAGAGCAGACACCAGTGACAAACCTACCACTGAATAATGTGGTGTGCGCAAACATGCTATTTTGTGAAAAAAGGAGTCGCGAATGGTGTCACCTCGTGACCGAGAATTGCTGCAACCAATAGACTGAGCTGATTTACACACAGGGCGGAGAGAGCAGATGGCAAGTTGAGGAGAATACCTGAGTTAAAACCGTATGTTTAGAAAACAAATAAGGGAGAGAACCTAACCCTGTAACTTCCCTATACTACCTGTTGGAAACTAAACTGGACCACCCAGAATCGATAGTTGACCCTGAGAAGAAAGAACGTCCCTGGAGAGAGAACGAAAAAACATACTTAAATGGATAAGGAAACGGCGATAAGTGACCTTGAAACGTGAATGAGATTAATGAATATACGAGTGTGCTATGCGTAGTCTGTTGCGGTATGAAGCGAACTAACGTGATGATTTTGTATCTGAAAATGACTGAACACGATCTAGTGAGATGAGAATGGAGAACCTCGCTATAATCATTGTACGTGTGTATATATATACAGTACAGACCAAAAGTTTGGACAGACCTTCTCATTCAAAGAGTTTTTTTTATTTTCATGACTATGAAAATTGTAGAGTCACACTGAAGGCATCAAAACTATTACCGTATTTTTCGCTGTATAAGACGCACCGGGCCATAAGACGCACCTAGGTTTTTGGGGAGGAAAATAAAAAAATATATATTTTTAACCAAAAGGTGTTCTGTGTGTTTGGTGGGTTTGGAACTAATGGTGGTCTGTGGATGGCACTATTACTGGGGATCTGTGGATGACGGACACTGTTATGGGGGGGATCTGTGGATGACGGACACTGTTATGGAGGGATCTGTGGATGACGGACACTGTTATGGGGGGATCTGTGGATGACGGACACTGTTATGGGGGGGATCTGTGGATGACGGACACTGTTATGGGGGGATCTGTGGATGACGGACACTGTTATGGGGGGATCTGTGGATGACGGACACTGTTATGGGGGATCTGTGGATGACGGACACTGTTATGGGGGGGATCTGTGGATGACGGAAACTGTTATGGGGGGATCTGTGATGGACACTGTTATGGGGGGATCTGTGGCTTGCACTGTTACAGGGGGATCTGTGGCTGGCACTGTTACAGGGGGTATCTGTGGATGGCACTGTTATATATATGTCATCCACAGACCCTCCCAGCCCATACTGTGCCATCCACATTTTTTCCCCCATTTTGTGAAACAACTGAAAATATGTCATATTCTAGGTTCTTCAAAGTAGCCACCTTTTGCTTTGATTACTGCTTTGCACACTATTGGCATTCTCTTGATGAGCTTCAAGAGATAGTCACCTGAAATGGTCTTCCAACAGTCTTGAAGGAGTTCCCAGAGATGCTTAGCACTTGTTGGCCCTTTTGCCTTCACTCTGCGAACCAGCTCACCCCAAACCATCTCGATTGGGTTCAGGTCCGGTGACTGTGGAGGCCAGGTCATCTGGCGCAGCACCCGATCACTCTCCTTCATGGTCAAATAGCCCTTACACAGCCTGGAGGTGTGTTTGGGGTCATTGTCATTGTCCTGTTGAAAAATAAATGATGGTCCAACTAAACGCAAACCGGATAGAATAGCATGCCGCTGCAAAATGCTGTGGTAGCCATGCTGGTTCAGTATGCCTTCAATTTTGAATAAATCCCCAACAGTGTCTCCAGCAAAGCACCCCCACACCATCACACCTCCTCCTCCATGCTTCACGGTGGGAACCAGGCATGTAGAGTCCACCTTTTCTGGTGGACTCTACAAAGTCCACCAGTAAAAGATCTCAAACTTGGACTCATCAGACCAAAGCACAGATTTCCACTGGTCTAATGTCTATTCCTTGTGTTCTTTAGCCCAAACAAGTCTCTTCTGCTTGTTGCCTGTCCTTAGCAGTGGTTTCCTAGCAGATAGTCTACCATGAAGGCCTGATTCACACAGTCTCCTCTTAACAGTTGTTCTAGAGATGTGTCTGCTGCTAGAACTCTGTGTGGCATTGACCTGGTCTCTAATCTGAGCTGCTGTTAACCTGCGATTTCTGAGGCTGGTGACTCAGATGAACTTATCCTCCACAGCAGAGGTGACTCTTGGTCTTCCTTTCCTGGGGCGGTACGCATGTGAGCCAGTTTCTTTGTAGCGCTTGATAGCTTTTGTGACTGCACTTGGGGACACTTTCAACGTTTTCCCAATTTTTCGGACTGACTGACCTTCATTTCTAATGATGGCCACTTGTTTTTCTTTACTTAGATGCTTTTTTCTTGCCATAATACAAATTCTAACAGTCTATTCAGTAGGACTATCAGCTGTGTATCCACCTGACTTCTCCACAACGCAACTGATGGTCCCAACCCAATTTATAAGGCAAGAAATCCCACTTATTAAACCTGACAGGGCACACCTGTGAAGTGAAAACCATTTCAGGTGACTACCTCTTGAAGCTCCTCAAGAGAATGCCAAGAGTGTGCAAAGCAGTAATCAAAGCAAAAGGTGGCTACTTTGAAGAACCTAGAATATGACATATTTTCAGTTGTTTCACACTTTTTTGTTATGTATATAATTCCACATGTGTTAATTCATAGTTTTGATGCCTTCAGTGTGAAACTACAATTTTCATAGTCATGAAAATAAAGAAAACTCTTTGATTGAGAAGGTGTGTCCAAACTTTTGGTCTGTACTGTATATGTTTTGTGCAATAGCAGGAGTGAAACACCAGAGGGCGCCAGTATACTTGCCTGCAACAATGCTGGCTTGCGAACCCCCAGCCTGCAAACCCAGCTGTGGCCACTAGGGGCACAAGAACCCAGACAGGATCAGGGAGCGTGACTGCCAAAGACACCACGCGGGAGACCGGGAACGAACAAGCCAGCTGATACAAGGAGAGGGGACAAAACGTGAGTTATCGGAGAAAAAAGAAATAGGAAAACCCTGCCTCACTAGTGGCACAGCGGCCCATGCCAAACATTAACCGAGCGACGAAACACGAGATTAGGATTCACGCTGACTCCTGCATCCTACCTACACTGCCGTGTGGGAGCCGGGGCTGCCGGGCAGATTGCTCCGGTGCAGCGTGACTCCCCCTTACCTGGGGAGCCGGCACCACCGACCGGACTGAAACGGGGCCGCTACTTACCTGGGCTTGCGGGTTGCAGTCCGGAGACTAACGAGGGGCAGTGTGGGTATGTTGTAGCGCTGCAGTCTGCTGTAGCCACGTTCTACCTGGGTAACAGTGTGCTGAAACCGACGCACAAAGTGGAGGGGAGAGAGTGACCCTAAAACAGTGGGACAGAGCCCCTCCAACAAATACAGGCCAATAAATCAGCCTTATTACTTGTCGCATATAATGCCCTCGCATGTATGCCTTTCCCATATAGTGTTTTACAGGGTTAGCTCACCAGCAGGCCCTCACCTACAATGTTTTACAGCAGGCATCTCAAACTGCGGCCCTCCAGCTGTTGCAAAACTACAACTCCAAGCATGCCCGGACAGCCTACAGGTATCAGCCTACAGCAGGGCATTGTGGGAGTTGTAGTTTTACAACAGCTGGAGGGCCGCAGTTGGAGATGCCTGTTTTACAGGGTCAACTCACCAGCAGGCCCTTGCATATAATTTTTTGAGGGTCAGCTTGCAGCGTTTTTCTGTCCGCGATGGGGACGCAACCAAACCGCACAAAATGCATTTTGGTGCATTGCGTTTCGTTCAGTTCAGTTTTGTCCCCATTGACAATGAATTGGGACAAAACTGAAGCATTTTCTTCCTCTATTGAGATCCTATCATGGATCTGAATAGTAGAATTGAAAACTCTAATATGAAAGTAGCCTAAACAAAGAAGTGCAATTTTATTATGTGCTGCATTACAGTAAGATATGGGGTTATTGATTTGTGTCCATAGCATTTAATTTCTTTACAGTATCCCTATCCTATATTATGCTTTCTGTGGACAGAGTTGTGTATGACAGTGGCAACTGTTTCATATGTGCTATCTTATAAATTATTGTATAGCAGGGGCAATTATCTGTACATCCTGGTCTACCCTCTGAATATCTGGTGCAGAGGGAAAATTCCAGCTGTGATTTATTTACTCTGGACCCTGATTCCCTGCCATGCCTGTCACAGATGTGGACCTGTTGGTTGACAAGTGTGTACATAGAAAATCTCTTACTCTCCTTCTCAGGCATGGAACAATACTTTAAATCAATTCATGAAGGGAATTGTTATGCCACTTTAAACTACGATGAACGCTTCATACTTTACAAATTACATCAGTAGTTGTCCAATAGTGTTCCATAGATGGTGTTTGATGAACCAAATTTGTGCTTATACTGGCGGTACATGAGAGCGCTGTTTATGCTAGGAGTCTGCTATATTATAATCATGGGAATTAGAGAGCATTGTCGGATATCCAAATAATTATAAAAGAACACTAAATACTGCACAGTTACAAAGTGCCATAAAAGACACCGGCGCTCTTCATAACATAGCTGGATTATGTGAAGCTGTAGCACATTGGAAAGTAATATTTACATGTCAGACATGTCCTTTGGCAAGCTGATGCTTAGTCGGATCTCCATTAGAGATGAGCAAAATCCGAATTTCCTCACGCTTCGTGGTAACTGAATCAAATTTTTTCCTAAAATGGCTGCTGCACGTGTGAGGACATAGAGCAGGGAACTCTGGGAAGGCGGGATCATCCATAATACAATGCATGCAGCCAATCAGCAGCCAGCCAGCCCTGTGATGTCACAGCCCTATAAATAGTCTCAGTCATCTTGTATTCTGCCATTTTCCAGTGTACTAAGTGCAGGGAGAGACATCAGTAGGCGCTAGGGACAGGTCTAGAAAAACGTCATTGTGCTAAAAAAAAACATTTACAAGTGCAGGGAAAGATTATTCAAGGTGTAGGGAAGGGATACATTCAGCAGCATTTATGTTGAACTGGGTTCAGTAGGGGCCTTGCTGCACTGACTGGGGACCCAAATTTCTGTTATACAGCTCTGTAATTCCAGAAAATCGTTCTTATTATTGGGGTAAAGGGCTTATTACAAGGAAATATTTCTACGTCTTATTTGTCATATATGTTCTAAAGCATTTTTTGGCTTGTATTAGTGAGAAAAAAGGGCTTATTAGCCGTGGTGTGGTGAAGTGCTAAAATGACAGCACTTTTTGTTGTGTATTAATGACAAAAGAAAAATATATTTGCCGTTTAGCGGTGCAGTTATATGAGCTAAAGTCCTTTTTGTCGTGTAATAGTGGCAAAATAACAGTATGTCAGACAGAGTAGTGCTAGGACCTGCACAGGGGAGTGGTAAAGGCCTAAATGTTTCTGGTGTAGGCAGAGGTCGCAGCAGAGTTGGGGTCCGTGGCAACAGGGGTCACTTTGAGAGGCCTGAGCTCCTATTGTCCCCACACCCCACCGGGTCACTCTGTGGTCTCCTCATGCTGCTGCCACCTCCACACTATGTCACCTTGCCACTCTGTGGCCTCCTGATGCTGCCGACACCTCCACACTGTCATTGTGCCACTCTGTAGTCTCGTCCTGATGCTGCTGCCAGCTCCAGCATCTGTCATTGGGCCTCTCTGTGGTCTCCTCATGCTGCTTCCACCTCACCACTATGTCATAGAGCCACTCTGTGGACTTCTGATGCTGTTCCCACCCTCCCTACTTCATGACTGGGCCACTATTTTGCCTTTCAGCCTGGCTTACATCATCATTTATTTGACCCATCTTCTGATCTGTCAGAAGGAAGGAAAAATTAGACGCACAACGGATCCTGTCTGTGTAGCAGCTGTAAGTCCTGTATGGTCCTATCAGAATTGGCTTGTGATTTGGTAGCCAAAAGCAGGAGTGGGTACAAAACACAGAAGACATGCAAATATTCCATTCACGTGTCATGGATTACTGACCAAATGCTGACTGAGTGAAGGTGTATGCTCCACAGACAGGATCCATTTTTTGGGGGTTATTGTTCTGACGGATCAGAGGAACAGAAAAATAATCAGTGACGTCAACACAAACTTACTGCTGACATCAGTTTCACTCTGTTGGGAGGCTCTACTTGTATAAGCGTTTAATAAAACAGGTTCTGTAGACATCTATGTGGAATCAGCTGACGACTGTGTAAAAGGAGTGCGCTTCTTCTTGTCGGTAACATCGACCTGTAAGGCTGAGTTCATACTTGAGTTATTTCGTCAGTTTTGGCTCCGTGACTGCCCAAACAAATGAAGTGTGCAGTGATTCTAAGAGCGACGCCTGTCATCTGCATGTCATACTGACTCACAGTATTATTTCAATACCACAGCAGACTCCCTATGCATGTTACTGCAAAGTTCAGTGATCTACACCACTATAAAGGCTCTCTGCAGCCTGGAAATAGCAGTTTTTTTCTATAAATTCGGCGAAGTTGCCAAATCGAATATTTGAAAAATTCGCTGAGCTCTAATCTCCATCTTCTATTTAACCCTTTCTACCCCGGGCTAGTTTTCGACCTCCTGCCCAGGCCATTTTTTGCAAATCTGACATATGTCACTTTATGTGGTAATAACTTTGGAACACTTTTACTTGTCAATGCCATTCTGAGATTGCTTTCTCGTGACACATTATACTTCATGATAGTTATAAATTTGAGTCAATATATTTCACGTTATAAAAAAATCCCAAATTTACCCAAAATTTCAAAAAATTAGCAATTTTCACAATTTCTATTTCTCTGCTTTTAAAACAGAAAGTGATACCCTTATAAAATATTTATTACTTAACATTCCACATTATGTTGGCATCATTTTGTAAATGTAATTTTATTTTTTAGGACGTTAGAAGGCTTAGATTTTTAGAAGCAATTCTTAAAATGTTTAATGAAAATTTCCAAAACCCACATTTTAAGGACCATTTCAGGTCTAAAGTCACTTTGTGGGGCTTACATAGTGGAAGCCCCCCATAAATGACCCCATTATAGAAACTACACCCCTCAAGTTACTCAAAACTGATTTTACAAACATTGTTAACGCTTTAGGTGTTCCACAAGAATTAAAGGAAAATGGAGATGAACTATTCACTGCAAAACATGCACCAAAATGATATTGCTACCCTGGTTATAGACACGCTACAGTGTATGGGTTTGGAGCATTTTCACCCATTTAGGCCACTTTTTTCAGTGAGATTTTCCATTTTAATCCATTTTTTCTTTAACTCATCAAAGCTTAACAGCAAACAAAACTCAATATTTATTACCCTGATTCTGCAGTTTGCAGAAACACCTTACATGTGGCCATAAACTGATGTAAGGGCACACAGCAGGGAGCAGAAGAAAAGAAGCGTCATATGATTTTTGAAGGCAGATTTTGCTGGACTGGTTTTTAGATGCCATATCCCATTTGAAGCCCCCCTGACACACCCTGGGTCCATTCACACGTCCGCAAAATGGGTCCACATCCGTTCCGTAATTTTGCAGAAGGGGTGCAGAACCATTCATTTTCAATTGGGCCAGAATATGCTGTTCGCATCCGCATTTGTGGATCCGCATCTGCATTTGTAGATCCGCACTTCCGCATCCGTGCTTCCGTTTCCGCCAAAAAATAGAACATGTCCTATTCTTATCCGCAATTGCGGACAAGATTAGGCCTTTTCTATTATAGTGCCGGCGATGTGCGGTCCGCAAATTGCGGAATGCACATTGCCAGTGTCTGTGTTTTGCAGATCCGCAATTTGCACTTGCGGACGCGTGAATGGACCCTTACAGTAGAAACTCTGAAAAAGTGACTCCATTTTGGAAACTACGGGATAAGTTACCAGTTTTGTTAGTACTATTTTGGGGTACATATGATTTTTAATTGCTTTATATTAAATTTTTTTGTGAGGCAAGGTAACCAAAAAATGGCTGTTTTGGCAGTTTTTATTTATTATTTTTACAACGTGTTTTTTTTTATAGAGCAGTTTGTTATGGACACAATGATATCACATATGTCTACTTTGTTTGTTTCAGTTTTACATAATAAAGAATTTTTGAAAAAAAGTCTCCGTTTTCAGAACGCCATTTTTATCTATTTTTGTGCTGATTGTCTTGTGCAGGGGCTTGTTTTTGCACAAAGTGTTGAAATTTTTATTGGTACCATTTTTGGGTACATTTGATGATTTTTTGATCATTCATTATTACACTTTATAGGGCAAGGTGACCCAAAAATTGGTTCTTTTTATTTATTTATTTTTAACAGCATTCACATCAAGGGTTAGGTCATGTGAATTTTTTTTAGAGCAGATCGTTATAGACGTGGAAATACCTAATATGTATACTGTCTTATTTATTTAAGTTTTACACAATAATAGCATGTTTGAAACGAAAAAAAATTAGTCTTAGAGCCATAGCTTTTTTATTTTTTGACCGATTGTCTTATATAGGGTTTCATTTTTGTGGGATGATTCTATTTTGGGGGGCATACACCTTTTTTATGGCTTAGTGTTGCACATTATGAGATGTTAGGTGACAAAAAATGGCTTTTTTGGCACAGTTTTATTTTTTAATTTTTAATGTTTTTTTACCGTGTTCAAATAAAGGGTTAGGTCATGTGATATTTTTATAGAGCAGGTTGTTATGTACGCGGCGATACCTAACATGTCTACTTTTTTTATTTATTATTTTAACACAATAGCAGTTTTGATGCAAAAAAAAATAATCATATTTTAGTGTCACTCCATTGTCTAAGAGTCATATTCCATATTTTAGTCACCCCATTGTCTAAGAGTCATATATTATTGTCTTAGCTAGGGTCTCATTTTTGCGCTATGAGGTGACGGTTTGATTGGTACTATTTTGGGGGCATACACCTTTTTGATTGCTTGGTGTTGCAATTTTTGTGATGTAAGGGGACAAAAATGTTTTGTTTTTTTTGCCACTTTTTTTTTTACACAGTCTAGCTGAGGGGTTAGGTCATGTGATATTTTTATAGAGCTGGTTGTTATGGACGCGGCGATACCTAATATAGTAACATAGTATATAAGGCCGAAAAAATACATTTGTCCATCCAGTTCAGCCTGTTATCCTGCAAGTTGATCCAGAGGAAGGCAAAAAAAAAAAACTGAGGTAGAAGCCAATTTTCCCCAATTAAGGGGGAAAGAAATTCCTTCCCGATTCCAATCAGGCAATTAGAATAACTCCCTGGATCAACGACCCCTCTCTAGTAGTGATAGCCTGTAATATTATTACACTCCAGAAAATCATCCAAGCCCCTCTTCAATTATTTTATTGTACTCACCATCACCACCTTCTCAGGCAGAGAGTTCCATAGTCTCACTGCTCCTGACGCAGAGGTTGTCCCCTCGTCACATTCACAGTCCTGGGGATAAACAGATGACGGGAGAGATCTCTGTACTGTCCCCTGATATATTTATACATAGTAATTAGATCTCCCCCTCAGTCGTCTTTTTTCTAAAGTGAATAACCCTAATGTTGATAATCTTTCAGGGTACTGTAGTTTCCCCATTCCAGTTATTACTTTAGTTGCCCTCCTCTGAACCCTCTCCAGCTCTGCTATGTCTGCCTTGTTCACAGGAGCCCAGAACTGTACACAGTACTCCATGTGTGGTCTGTCTAGTGATTTGTAAAGTGGTAGGACTATGTTCTTATCTATGCTCCTTTTGATGCAACCCATTATCTTATTGGCCTTGCAGCAGCTGCCTGACACTGTTTTTTACTGCTTAGTTTGCTATTTATTAAAATTCCTTTATCCTTTTCCATGTCAGTGTTACCCAGTGTTTTACCATTTAGTATGTACTGGTGGATTTGCATTATTCCTTCCCATGTGCATAACCTTGTCAGTGTAAACCTCATGTGCCACTTCTCTGCCCAAGCCTCTAATCTATCCAGATCCATCTGTAATAGTATACTGTCCTCTTCAGTGTTAACTACTTTACACAGTTTAGTGTCATCTGCAAAAAATTATATTTTACTCTGCAAGCCTTCTACAAGATCATTAATAAATATATTGAAGAGAATAGGGCCCAATACTGACCCCTGAGGTACTCCACTAGTAAATAGTGGCCAATAAGATGGAGAAAGGCGCTCATAGGGTGAGTAAGTTCAGCAAATCAAATTTCTAAAAAAATAAAATGGTTTGCTCACCTATTGAGGTTGCATCAATTGGACGCAACCGCAATGAAGATCAAGTATGGATGAGTAACGGTTAGTGCAGCCTAGATTCGTCCGATCTCCTTGGGCAGGGGCCACCCTGCCATTCGGGTAGCGGTATGAAAACAAGAAACGCTGAACTTACTCACCCTATGAGCGCTCCACTCATCTAGCTCAGACTTGATAAAGGGGACTTTAGCACCCCAAAACGCGTTGTCCTACGAATAAATTGAACACTGCCGTAACTGAAAATTTTGCCTACGGCCGGTTGTTTTTGTGTGCCCTTTGTGGTACATACGCTCTACGTAAAGTTCAGCGTTTCTTGTTTTCGTACTCCACTAGTGACAGTGACCCAATCTGCATGTATTCTTTTATTTATTTATTTATTTTACCTTAACACAATAGCATTTTTGAAACAAAAGAAATTATGTTTTAATGTCTCCATGTTCTTAGAGCTATATTATTTATTTATTTTTGAGTGATTTTCTTATGATGGGGCTGTTTGTGGGATGAGGTGACTTTTTTTGGTACCATTTTGTGTGACATACGCCTTTTTAATCTCTTGGTGTTGCACTTTTTGTGATGTAAGGTGACAAGAATGGCTTTTTTAACACAGTATAAAAAAAATTAGGGTTTTTATCAGATGGGGTGGATCATGTGATATATTTATAGAGCCGGTCCTTACACACATGGTGTTCCCTAATATGTTTTTTTTTGTTTTCTTTTTTTCATGATAAAATCAGGGGAAAGAGGCGTTTTTCTTTTTTACTTGAAACTTTATTTAAAACAAAAAACTTTTTTTGTTTTAGTTTTTCTTAAACTTTATTTCTGTCCCACTCTGGGACTTCAACCTTTGAGGGTCTAATCCCCTCTGCAATGCATTACAATACATCTGTATTGTAATGCATTGCCTATTAGTGTATTACACTGAGTAATACACTAACAGGTTGCATAGGAGACCAAGCCTGGGGCTGGATCTCCTCGGCCCCCATAGAAGACGGGTCCCCATGCCATGCAAGGCATTGAGCAGCCTGTGCATGGCATTAGGCTGCCTTGTCACCGATTGGGTCCCCGCCACAGCAGCGCTCCCTCACCCGCCGCATGCACCTTCTATGCCGCGTTCAGCATAGAAGGGGTTAATCTACCGGCATCGGCTTTTAAAGCGATGCAGATGAATACAGCAGGGGTCCGGCTATCAGGGACTGCCGGCCCCCTGCAGTGCATTGTGGTACAATTGTGTCATGGTCTTACCTTCTTGCTGTTCTCCTTCGTTTGACATGTGCTGGCGGCCATCTTGGTTTCTGGGTTTCTTGTAGCCTCCCACCCTGCGGCTTCTCCTTCCCACTGGGAGGAGCTGGATGCCTAGCTCATATATATAGGAGGTCTGTGGCTTCAGTTCCTTGCTTGGTCCTCCTGTGTTCACATGCTTCTAAGACTGCTGCTGCTTCTGGTTCCTGATCCTGGCTTCGTCTGACTACCCTGCTGGTTCCTGATCCTGGCTTCGTCTGACTACCCTGCTGGTTCCTGATCCAGGCTTCGTCTGACTACCCTTCCGGTTCCTGACCTCTGGCTTCGCAAGACCCTGCTTCGGTTTAGCCATCCGTTTGGACTTTTGCCTTACAGCTTGGTTTTCAATAAAGCCTTCTTATTTCCACTTATCTCTTGTTGTACGTCTGGTTCATGGTTCCATGACATTAGGACCAAGCCATGAATTCTGACGGTACAGGGCCATCCTCGCTACCTACGCTGGTTGCCAGACTTGATCAGCAGGATCACCTGTTGGGTCGGTTCGCTGTGGCGTTGCAAACCCTGCTTGAACGCACGGCTCATTTAGCTTCCGTTGCCGATGGGTCGGTTGTCGCTCCTGGGCCAGCTCCTACTGCCGCTCCGGTTGTTGCGCCAGAGTCTACCCCGACACCTGTTGCTGCGCCTGCGGTGTTTCGGGGGTATGACCGGTTCTGCCCCCCTTCCACAGCGCTTTGGGGGAGAGCCAACTCAGTGCCGAGGTTTCCTTAACCAGGTGGGCATTTATTTCGAGTTGCTGCCACATGCCTTTCCTACTGAGAGATCAAAGGTGGGCTTCTTGATCTCGCTGCTCTCGGACAAGGCCTTGGCCTGGGCCAGCCCTTTATGGGAGAACAACAATCCGGTGGTTGCCGAGTTTTCCGGTTTTGTTGCTTCTCTTCGGAAGGTATTCGATGTGCCGGCTCGTACTGCCTCTGCTGCGAAGCTCCTTATGTCCATCAGACAGGGTTCACGATCCGTAGCTGAATACGCCATTGAGTTTCGTACCCTGGCAGCAGAGGTGGGCTGGAATAATGAGGCTCTGGTAGCTGCTTTCTCTCATGGTCTCTTGGATGCCTTGAAGGATGAGGTTGCAGCTAAGGACCTACCAGTGGAGCTCGAGTCTCTTATTTCTTTCCTGATTTTGATTGACACCAGACTCAGGGAGAGACCTTCCTTTAAGGAGAGCCTGCGGAGGTCTTCTAACAGATTGGCGCCTACGTTTGCTGTCCCACCCGTGCCTCCCTCTCCTCCCACGCCTCCTGGGGATGACTTGTCTGGGGGTGAACCCATGCAGCTGGGGTTTGCTCGCCTGTCCGAGGGGGAGAGGGTACTCCGGAGACGCGAGGGCCGATGCATGTACTGTGGTCTCGGTGGGCATTTTCGGTTGGCATGCCCGAACCGTCCGGGAAACGCTCGCACCTGAGATCCTGTCGGGGGCAGATCTTGGGTGGAGTCTCCTCGTCCCCGGTTTCCCGTGTTGACAAACCACTGATTACTGTTGTCCTCTCCTGGGTCGGGGGCTCGGTGACGACCCAGGCGTTGGTGGACTCTGGTGCTGGTGGTTTGTTCATTGATAGTGTGTTCGCTGCCACCAATTCCATTCCTCTGCAGCCTCGAGGTTCCCCACTGGCTCTTGAGGCGATAGACGGCAGACCCCTTCTGCCGCCACACGTGACTCAGGAGACCCTTCCAGTGGGGATGGCCATTGGTGCCGTTCACAGAGAGTCGGTCTGTCTCCAGGTTATTTCGTCTCCACACTACTCGGTGGTTTTGGGGTACCCCTGGCTCCAGAAGCATAATCCGACTTTCGATTGGAGATCGGCCGAGATCCTCTCGTGGTCACCGCAGTGTGGGGCTAGTTGCATACATGGGCCTGTCAAGTTGCTGTGTACTTCCTCGGACTCTCTGTTGCCTCCTGAATACGAGGAGTACCGGGATGTATTCGATAAGGTGCGTGCGGTTGCCCTACCTCCGCACCGCCCATACGATTGTGCCATAGAGTTACAATCTGGTGCCGTTCCTCCTCGTGGCAAAGTCTATCCACTGTCGGTAGCGGAGAATGAGGCCATGGAGGAGTACGTGAGGGAGGCGCTTTCACGCGGACACATTCGCAAATCCTCGTCCCCGGCAGGGGCTGGATTTTTCTTTGTGAAAAAGAAGGGCGGTGAGTTGAGGCCTTGCATCGATTACAGGGGTCTCAATCGCATCACGATCAAGAACGCTTACCCGATACCCTTGATTTCCGAGCTGTTCGATCGCCTCAAAGGGGCCATGGTCTTTACCAAACTCGACCTGAGGGCGGCATATAACCTGGTAAGGATCAAGGCGGGCGATGAGTGGAAGACCGCGTTTAACACCAGGACCGGTCATTATGAATCCTTGGTTATGCCCTTTGGGTTGTGCAATGCGCCCGCAGTCTTCCAGGAATTCATCAACGATGTTTTCCGTGACCTGTTGCAGCAGTGTGTGGTGGTCTATTTGGATGACATCTTGGTATATTCTGAATCCATGGAGGCCCACATTATGGATGTCAGACGAGTGTTGCAACGGTTACGAGAGAACAGGCTGTTCGGTAAGCTTGAGAAATGCGAATTTCACCGATCCCAGGTAACCTTCTTAGGTTACATCATTTCCGCTGAAGGGTTCTCCATGGATCCTGAGAAGGTTTCGGCTGTCTTACAGTGGCCCCAGCCCAGTGGTCTTCGTGCCCTGCAGCGCTTTTTGGGCTTCGCCAATTATTATCGGAAGTTCATCAGGGACTTTTCCACGCTAGCCAAGCCTCTCACGGATCTGACCAGGAAGGGCAGTAATCCCCAGGTCTGGCCGCTCGAGGCCATCCGAGCTTTTGAGGCTCTAAAGTCCGCCTTTGTGTCGGCTCCGATTCTGTCGCATCCCAACCCTGGGTTGCCTTTTGTCCTCGAGGTGGACGCGTCTGAGACGGGAGTAGGCGCCCTTCTGTCTCAGCGTAGAACACCAGAGGGTCCTCTGCTTCCTTGTGGGTTTTACTCCCGGAAACTGTCTTCCGCGGAGTGCAACTATCAGATTGGTGACAGGGAGTTATTGGCCATCGTGCAGGCCCTTAAAGAATGGAGGCACTTGCTCGAGGGCTCGGTGGTTCCGGTTCTCATCCTAACGGACCACAAGAATCTGACCTACCTCTCTGAGGCCAAGAGATTGACACCACGTCAGGCCAGATGGGCTCTGTTCTTGTCACGTTTTAATTACGTGGTCTCCTACCTACCCGGTTCCAAGAACATCAGAGCGGATGCCTTATCACGGCAGTACTCCGAGCTGTCCGGGGAGGAGTCGATTCCGACTTCGGTCATACCTCCGAATCAGATCCTGGCCGCCATTCGCACCAGCCTGACCTCTCCCCTGGGTGAGCAGATTTTGGCGGCTCAATCTGGTGCTCCCTCTGGGAGACCCAACGGCAGATGTTTTGTGCCTGAGGAGTTGCGCACTCGGTTGTTGCGAACCTACCATAACTCCAAGGCCGCGGGGCATCCTGGAAAGAATCAGCTGTCCTGGGCTGTTTCACGTCTGTTCTGGTGGCCTTCTCTACGTTCCGACATCGCCGCATATGTAGCGGCATGCTCCGTTTGTGCCCAGAGTAAGTCCCCTCGGCACCTTCCTTTGGGCCTGTTGCAACCCATAGCCACCGGGGAGCGTCCTTGGTCACACCTGGGGATGGATTTCATTGTGGACCTCCCTGCATCCCGAGGCCATACGGTCATTCTCATGATTGTGGATCGGTTTTCCAAAATGTGCCACTGTGTTCCTCTCAAGAAGTTACCCTCTGCACAAGAGTTGGCCACGATTTTTGCCAGGGAGGTTTTCCGGTTGCACGGTTTGCCCAAGGAGATTGTGTCGGATCGGGGGAGTCAGTTTGTGTCCAGGTTCTGGCGCGCCTTTTGCTCCCAGTTGGGGATTCATCTCTCTTTCTCCTCGGCCTACCACCCTCAGTCCAATGGGGCCGCAGAACGATCCAATCAGGCCTTGGAGCAATTCCTTCGTTGCTATGTCTCCGATCACCAAGACAATTGGGTTGACCTCCTGCCTTGCTGAGTTTGCCAGGAACACGGCGGTGAACTCTTCCTCTGGGACGTCTCCCTTCATGGCCAATTATGGGTTCCAACCTGCCGTGTTACCGGAGGTATTCTCTCCCCAGGATATTCCGGCTGTGGAGGATCACCTTTACGTCCTACGTGCTTCTTGGGTACAGATCCAGAGGTCCCTTGAGGTCTCTGCGCAGCGCCTGAAACTCCAGGCTGATCGCAGACAAGCGCCCGCTCCTTCCTACCAGGTCGGAGACCGCGTATGGTTGTCCACCCGCAACCTCAACCTTCGAGTGCCCACTCCCAAGCTGGCACCTCGCTTTGTTGGTCCCTTCCGAGTGCTTCGCAGGGTAAACCCGGTAGCCTATGCCCTTGCGCTTCCTCCTGGCATGCGGATCTCCAACGTGTTTCATGTCTCCCTGTTGAAGCCACTGGTGTGTAATCGTTTCACTTCCTCGGTTCCTCGGCCTCGTCCGGTCCAAGTGGGCAATCGTGAGGAGTATGAGGTGAGCAATATCCTGGACTCACGCCTGGTCCGCGGTCGGGTGCAGTTTTTGGTCCATTGGCGTGGTTATGGTCCAGAGGAGCGTTCCTGGGTTCCCTCCGCAGATGTCCATGCTCCTGCCTTGCTCCGAGCCTTCCACGCACGCTTCCCTCAGAAACCGTTCTTTACTCCGCGGAGGAGGGGCCCTTGAGGGGGAGGTACTGTCATGGTCTTACCTTCTTGCTGTTCTCCTTCGTTTGACATGCGCTGGCGGCCATCTTGGTTTCTGGGTTTCTTGTAGCCTCCCACCCTGCGGCTTCTCCTTCCCACTGGGAGGAGCTGGATGCCTAGCTCATATATATAGGAGGTCTGTGGCTTCAGTTCCTTGCTTGGTCCTCCTGTGTTCACATGCTTCTAAGACTGCTGCTGCTTCTGGTTCCTGATCCTGGCTTCGTCTGACTACCCTGCTGGTTCCTGATCCTGGCTTCGTCTGACTACCCTGCTGGTTCCTGATCCAGGCTTCGTCTGACTACCCTTCCGGTTCCTGACCTCTGGCTTCGCAAGACCCTGCTTCGGTTTAGCCATCCGTTTGGACTTTTGCCTTACAGCTTGGTTTTCAATAAAGCCTTCTTATTTCCACTTATCTCTTGTTGTACGTCTGGTTCATGGTTCCATGACAAATTGTTCAGGTAGTGGGACTCCTACACTCATAAAGCCTATGCACTAAGGGAAAGAGCCACCAAAAATTACAAGGAACCGCACTCCAATACATCCTTTATTACACATAAAGGAGGTAATCATACACACCCTTGAAAAATTATGATTGATGGCCTGCTAGTGACCCTCTAAAACATTAGAGGTGAGGGCCTGCTGCTGAGCAGATAATGTTGCTGTCACCAGTGGTGGAAAAAATTTGACTAAATGTCACAGATATTTCGGATGCACTAACGTTATACGGGAGATGTAGCGCAGGTAATGTCGCTGCCACCAGCAGCAACAAAAATTTGACTGAATGTCACTGATATTTCGGATACGCAAACGTTATACAGGAGATGTAGTGCAGGTAATGTAACTGTCTGCAGTGGACACCGTCTACAGAAAAAGTACACTGGATGTCACAGATATTTTTAGGCTGCGCACACGTTAGACAAGAGATGTAGCGCAGATAATGTCGCTGTCTGCAGCAGCCAAACAATTACAAGCTTTTTAGCGCAGTTTGCGTTAAAAATATATATTGCTGCCAGATGCAACTATAGTCCTGCACGTAACACAGGAGAAGAGGAGGCAGTGGTGTTACCCGCAGACACTGGTTGTGGACCTAGGCATTCGGCATTTTGGTACGGCACAGGTTGCACATGACAATATTTATGATAAAAATATATATTGCTGCCACACACAACAATAGTCCTTAAAAGGACTTTTGGGTCTATAACAAATATAAAAACTAAAATATTCCAGCTCTGACTGACTAAGACTGAGCTGAACACGTGTCATCAGGTGCAACATAGCACCCAATGACGCGTTCCTGCCAGCCAATCACTGAAATGCCGGTAACCAACATAGCTACGGCAATACGGTGAATGGCTGTATTTAGGAGACTCGAGCATCGCGCTCGAGCACACAAGGTATTCGGCCGAACACCAAGATGTGCTGAGCATCGCAATGCTCTGGTAAAATTAGTGTTCGGCCGAGCATGCTCGCCCAACACTAGAGCCTTTATCATCTATTCACAATTAAATCAAGCAGCTTCAGTAAGTTGAAAATATTTATGTGCTGCTATCTCCATACTATGTCAACTTGTGACCTTCTCCTGATGCTGCTGCTGCCGCCACCTCCAGGCTCTATCGTTGGGCCACTCTGTGGTCTCCTCATTCTGCTTCCACCTCATCACTATGTCATAGAGCCACTCTGTGGACTTCTCATGCTGTTCCCACCCTCCCCACTTCATGACTGTGCCACTATTTTGCCTTTCGGCCTGGCTGACATCATCATTTATTTGACCCTTCTTCTGATCTGTCAGAAGGAAGGTTAAATTAGACGCGGCACAACAGATCCTGTCTGTGTAGCAGCTGTAAGGCCTGTATGGTCCCATCAGAATTGACTTATGATTTGGTAGCCAAAAGCAGGAGTGGGTACAAAACATAGAAGACATGAAAATATTCCATTCACGTGTTATCTCTGTTTTAGATCCACTCCTGTTTTTTGTAGCATTAGCAATACTGATAGATTATTTTGCAAATACTGACCGAGTGAAGGCGTATGCTCAACAGACATGATCTGTTTTTTGTGGGTTATTGTTCTGACGGATCAGAGGAAGGGCAAATTAATCAGTGACGTCAACACAAACTTACTGCTGACACCTTCTCCACTCTGTCACGGAGGCTCTACTTGTGTAAGCGTTTAATAGAACAGGTTCTGTAGACATTTGTGTGGAATCAGCTGACGAGGGTGTAAAAGGAGTGCGCTTCTTCTTGATACTAATATCGACCTGTAAGGCTGATTTTAAACTTCAGTTGTTTGGTCAGTTTCGGTCCCGTGACTGCCCAAATAAGTGAAGTATGCAGTGATTCTAAGAGCGACGTATGTCATCTGCATGCCATACTGACTCACAGTATTATTTCACTACCACAGCAGACTCCCTATGAGTGTTACTGCAAGACACAGTGTTCTACACACCCATAAAGGCTCTCTGCAGCCCAGAAATAACAATTTTTTTGATGTAATTTGCCGCAAATAAATTTGGATCAAATCTTTTTGAAAAATTTCGGCGAATCAGCCAAATTCAATTTTTGGGAAATTTGCTCATCTCTAATGACTTTGGTTGCATCTGTTGGTTCCATTCTCCCTGCTTTCATCTCTCGGCATCTCCTTGTGGTGTAAGATGCTGGATGGTCCACCTACATCACATTTACATTTTCTATGTTTTAAAAAATGGGAAGGCTTTTCCAGGACTCCTATATTGTTGACCGATCACTATCTGATCGGTGGGGCTTTAACACCTGGCACCCCTGCTAATAAGTTGCTTGACGAGGTCACTGCACTCTGGTGAGCGTTGTGGCTTACAGTACCATACATCATATAGTGGCTGTGCTTGGTATTGCAGCTTAGGCCTATTCACTTGCAGCTTAGGCCTATTCACTTGCATGGAACTTAACTAGGCCCTGTGACTGATGATCATGACATAATTTGCCTAGGAAGAGGCCACAGAATTCACCGTAGTGCCACACTCTCTTCAAAAAGCTGATAGGCAGAGGTGTCAGGAGTTGGACCCCAACCAATCAGATATTGATAATTTACCCTGAGGATAGATAATCAATATATGAATCCCAGAAACCCCTTTAATGCAGAGCTATTCTATGAGCACTTGCTATGGGCAATTGGGCATTGGTGACACAATAAGTCTATTGTATGTGTTACAGCATCAGCTTGTAGCTGACATTGCTCTGCATGGCCAAGCCTGCTGTCGTCTGCTTGCTGGCAAAGCCACTCGTCCCCACTTTGTAGGGCATATGCACAACCTCTGCCTCTTAAAGGGCCAGAGTTAGTGCATCTAAATTCTCAATAGCCAATGTCTAACAACCCTTGAGCACTTAAGGCACCTTTCCCTGTGGGAAGTTGCCTGATCAAGGCTCTTACTCTAGTTCCGGCAAATGTATGCTATATCCTGCTATATGCCTGCCTGTTTACCAACCTATGCATGTTTACTGGATTCAGACCCTCTGCTTCTTGACCTGTGGCAGGTCTTCATATTGATCTGACCTCGGAACATTTATCATATAGCATGTACTCTGCTTGCCCTGACCTCAGTGTGTCTTGACTACTATTCTGCCTGTACCTTTGGTGCTCTGCCCTGGTTTCTCTGACTCCAGTGGGTCAGTGGCTTAGCATGGGAGGGGGGGTCTGTGGGGTCCATTACCCTGGGCGCCAAATTGCAGGGGGCGCTAGGCAGCAGGTATTTCAATGAGGGCCTCGGGAGCCTATGGCTCTCGTCCCCCCCATTAGCCTATAAAGCAGTAGAGTGACGCAGGACTTGGTCACAATTACCTCACTGTGACCTCTTGCGTCAGATCTCGCGAAATGACGCGGCGAGGGAAGGGACAGTGAGGCGTTCGTGACCGCCTGCGCCGGGACACCACAAGCTGTGATGGAGAGAGGTAAATATTATTTTTTTTATGTACCCTACCCTAATTGCAGAGGTACTGAGGGCACTATGAGTGTGGGGGAGGAGCAGTCGAGGAGGACCGAGAACATCATACTAATAAGAGTGGAGTGGTCATTATATTAATAATAAAGAGGGGGCCAATACATTAATAACAAAGAGGGGGCCATTATATTAATAATAAAGCGGGGGGCATTATATTAAAAATAAAAATAATAATAATACAGAGGGGGTCATTAACCCCTTCCCGACATATGACGTAATAGTACGTCATGGTGGCAGGTGTGTTCCAGCATTTTGACGTAGTATCACGTCATGGTGATCGGGCGGGCACTGGAGCAGATTTTACTGGAATAATTTTCAGGCGCTGTGTCGCATTTCAAGGTATCCTGAGGTACCCCACAGTGGAAACCCCCAAAACGTGACCCCATTTTGGAAAACTATACCTCCCAAGGAATTTTTCAAGGGGTGTAGTGAGCACTTTGGCCCAATATGCTTTTCATAGAATTTAGAAACCCTTGGCTGTAAAAAATAAAAAATTATATATTTTACTGAAAAATTTCACTTTAGGCACAAGTTTTTAATTGTTTAAAAGTGTTAACACGAGAAAATTGTTTGAAAGTGGTAACAGGAGAAAGTCACCACAACATTTGTTATCCATATTCTCCTGAATACAGCAACACCCCATATGTGGTTGTCGACTGCTGTATGGGCATACAGCAAAGCTTAGAACAGATGGAGCACAATATGGCTTTTGGAGGGCAGATTTCACTGGAATAATTTTCAGGCGCTGTGTCGCATTTGAAGTTACCCTGAGGTACCCCAAAATGTGACCCCATTTTGGAAACTACTCCCCCTAAAGTATTCATCTAGGGGTGTAGTGAGAATTTATTTTTACATTTTGTAGTTTGTCTAATTTTCCAAATTATAATTGGCTAATAATATAAAGAAATGTCCAAAAGTGCATGAAAGAAGTAAAACAAATGTAAATGGATTAATAATCTAGGGAGGTATGGTAAATGCGGAAACACTGCTTAATGCAAAGTCCAGGCTTATCTGGACAGGTGTCACATTGATATGTGGTATCCTGCCGTATCCCATTCTTGTAATGGACCCTACATCTCTTTTGGGCTCTGCTTTTTTTTTTTGCAGTAGGGGACACCTCTGATGGGAAATTGGATATTTCTGCTGGCATGACTAGATGACGCTATCCAACTACTATCCTGGCGCTGCTCTCTCTCCAAAAATTAAATTTTTAATGATTTGTTCTTGAAAATCAAGATATGTCCCTTATTTCCCTTCTTTTTGTAACATGACAAAATAATTACACATGGCTACTTGCATAAGGTGGGCTGCAAGTTTCTTATACCAAAGGCGCTATAGGGCTGCAGCATTTGGTCTGTAAGGTCCACCCCACCCATATATTTATTGTAATCCTGTATGCAGACAGGCTTACAGACGGTGGTATCTGTGCCGCGCACTGGAACAGGGCTGTTACTGTCTGGATGTATAGATGTCATTATGAGGACATCTTTGTTTGTCTTGATATTTTACAAGTAAGATGTCCCCATTACAAAGGCCTTTTATTTCCCCAGACTTCAATTTTTGGTTCACAAAAGGCTTGGGCAAGCCTCTTTGATTGGTGCCACATGCCACTGTCTTTATGACTGAAAGGTACCTGAAGAGGGGTGCGCTGGTGTAATAATTTATTTTTTTACTTTTATTTTTTTACAAATAATCTTTATTTGCTTATTACATACAATTCATAAACAATCATTGTCATTTCTTTTTACAATATACATATTCTATATCATTACACAGTACATACCCACCCAACCCTCCCCGATGCTTAGCCCTCTCCTGGGAGAAAGGGAAGGAAAAAAAAATATAATATAATCATTTTTTCTGCCCTCTCCTCTCTCCTGTAATTTACTGAGCACGTTCAACTGTACTTCGTCCCTGGGATTAGTTGTTTTCTGGATACCTAAATATTTGACCGGTTCTTGCCTCTCTTTACTTTCCAGCAGTCCTGGTACAAAACCGTTCAGGGGATCAATCGGGACACAGGCCGATATGGACACTATTTGCTATCTAGAATAACATAGTACATCATTCATCACTAAGGGGTTAAAGGGTGAAAACCAGGGAACTGCTAGGATAACACCATTAGGGCTCATTCACACGAACGTGTGCTGCCCATTGGCATATTGCCGACCGCATTTTTTTTTTAAAAGGGAACCTGTAACTAACATATTCCATTACATCCTTATACAGTGGCATATGTCGGAGGCATCATTTGGAGGTAAATGTCAGAAATTCTCCCAACATATACTTCTAATGTACACTGCAAACACTGTGTGAATGCATCTTTACTTACATGCATAGCTGTTTGATGTGCACGTCTCATGAAAGCCTATCTTCAGTCAAGCCATTCTGTTTGTTTTCCTCTATGTAGCTATCTATTTAATTTTAGTCCTACGGTGAAAATTACATAGTTGGTGTCCTTGATTACAACAAATAAAAGGAAGAAGAATCCACCCCATGTGGAAAGAAGTATTTAATTTCTTAGATGTATTATATGGTTTGCCTTCTTCGAAAAAGCTACAAAAAAAAGAAACTGCTCATAGAATTAGGCTACATGCACACGACCGTGCAGTTTTTTGCGGTCCACAAACCGCGGATCCGCAAAAAACAGAAGCAATTTATGGAACGGGCGGCCCCATTGTAGACATGCCTATTCTTGTCCGCAAAACGGACAAGAATAGGACATGCTATATTTTCTTTGCGGGGCCTCGGAACGGAGTAACGGATGCGGACAGCACACCCAGTTCTGTCCGCATCTTTTGCAGCCCTATTGAAGTGAATGGGTCCGCACCCAAGCCGCAAAAACTGCTGCTAGGATGCGGACCTGAAAAACGGTCATGTGCCTTACTTGTGTGTCATGGTCTTACCTTCTTACTGTTCTCCTTCGTTTGACATGTGCTGGCGGCCATCTTGGTTTCTGGGTTTCTTGTAGCCTCCCACCCTGCGGCTTCTCCTTCCCACTGGGAGGAGCTGGATGCCTAGCTCATATATATAGGAGGTCTGTGGCTTCAGTTCCTTGCTTGGTCCTCCTGTGTTCACATGCTTCTAAGACTGCTGCTGCTTCTGGTTCCTGATCCTGGCCTCGTCTGACTACCCCGTTGGTTCCTGATCCTGGCTTCATCTGACTACCCTGCTGGTTCCTGATCCAGGCTTCGTCTGACTACCCTTCTGGTTCCTGACCTCTGTCTACGCAAGACCCTGCTTCGGTTTAGCCATCCGTTTGGACTTTGCTTACAGCTTGATTTTCAATAAAGCCTTCTTATTTCCAGTTATCTCTTGTTGTACGTCTGGTTCATGGTTCCATGACATTGTGTTCATGAAATGTCTCTGTAGCTACTGCATGTTCCTTCTTCAATCAAATCCTGCAGTCTTACTATGGTATAATTAAATAATTTTTACACATTAAAAAATAAAATAAAATAATGACATTTATATCTGTTGTTTTATAACTCCTACTGTCTTAAAATAATGTAATGAGTAACATCAATCAAAGTTAATTGCACACAATTGCAATCAGTATCTTTTGTGTGATAATATCTAGCACTTAAAAAGTAAGACTTTGTTTTAAAAATGTTTGTTAATTCTAGAATATAAACCTGGAAAATGCAACTAACAACTTGTCAAATCACAGCAATATTAATTCTCGTATATGATTAAAGCAAAGTGCCGTATCAGCTGATTAGATAGCATTTTTCCAATTTTACTAAAGTGATAATTAAAATGTAATTTTGTCCACTTGTTTTTATATTTGAGGAATGCTATTCCTGACATTTAAAGCGAACCTGTCGATTAAAAATGCAGTTCAGGCAGCATGGTATAGAGCAGGGGTGCGATCAGCTGTGTTTCTGCCCGAAGTGCCGGATGGCGATGGATTACAGTTCCTGCTCCCCAGTGACAGGGGGGAAGCTGAGAAGGCAGAAGTGGTTTATCAGCGCCTCTGCCTTCTCCTCACATAGGTGGCATAGCTCTCAATGAGTGCTATGTAGTTTGCAGGGCCATTTTTAACAAGGGGCAAAAGGGGCAGCTGCCTCTTGAGCCCTGCTAGCCACTGCCCCGGGTGTCAGGCTGTCAGCTACACAGGTGGTGCTGCCATGCCATGCCTGCCAGCACTCCAGTAGTGATGTCCGGTTCATGAACGAATCGTTCTTTTGAATCGATTCAGTTCACTTAACCGGAGGAGTCGATTCTCCTGACTGAGCTGATCCGTGTGAAGCCGCTCAGTCAGATAACCGAGCAGAGAGACGCCGCAGCAGGGAGGAGCCAGCCCCTCCCCTCCCCGCCCACCAACCAATCAGAGCTGGGGCAAGCACTAGCAGCTGAGTCTGAGTCACACAGTACAGGGAGTCTAAGAATCTAATGAGTCTACGAGTTAAAAGAATCTAAAGATCCGACTTAGTTAGAGACTCATTTGATTGTTTGAGTTAAAAGAACAGTGAGTCACTAGAACAATTTACACTGTGGCTGATGCTTTTGTTGCAGCAGTCATGAGATTAAGGGTCAGATAGCAGTCAGCAGAAAGATAAGAGAAGTGACAAGACACAGAGTGTAGATTACAGGTTGAATTAACCCTTTAGGATTCAGTAGCTATATAACTAAGGGTGGGTTCACACTAGTTATTTTCCTGTGTGATGGACTTTTTATTATCAGCCAGTGTTACTGTTAACTTAGCACATACTGTTTTCCCTGTAGATTCACTTCACTTGGTTGTACTGTCAGACTGTCACTGTGGGTGTCCCCTTCCCTTCCTCACTCAGTCAGAGCTCAGACCAAGTGCCAAGAGCCGACTCAGAGTCAGCAAGTGAATTGAAGCATCCGCGCATGCGCACCACCTAAGCTCTTCAGTTCACTTGCGTCACAGCTCAGCAGTGAGTTGACTCAGCGAGTGAACCGAAGATTCGATTTATGAACCGATTCATGTAAAAGATCCGAACTTCCCATCTCTACACTCCAGGCAGCGTACTGTGAGAGCTGTGATTCTCTAGGACCTTAGATGACATCATCACCATGTGACCAGTAACCTAGCAATATTACTGGTCACATGGCTATGAGGTCATCAAGGTCCTTTCTACCAGGAGTGTTGCTGCAGAAGTTTGCCTTTATGTGGAGCTTTTTTGTGTGAAGATTACATCAGAAAAAGGTGACAGGGGTTGTTATGCTAATTTACTGTAAACTACTATATAGTGGGGTGCTGTATAGTGTGGGGGCCTGTATACAGTGTGGGGCTGTATACTGTGGGGGGCTTTATATTGTGGAGTGCTATATTGCTGTACTGTATAGTGTGGGGGGCTGTATACTGTGGGTGCTGTATATTGTGGAGTGCTATACTGCTGTACTGTATACTGTGGGGGGCTGTATACTGTATACTGTGGGTGCTGTATATTGTGGAGTGCTATACTGCTGTACTGTATAGTGTGGGGTGCTGTATCGTGTATAGTTTGGGGTGCTGTATAGGGTGAGGTGCTATACTGCTCTACTGTATACTGTGAGATGTTGTATACTGTTGGCTGCTATACTGCTCTACTATATACTGTGGGGTACTGTATAGTGTAGGGTGCTATACTGCATACTGTGGGTTGTTGTATACTATAGGGTGCTATACTGCATACTGTGGGGTGCTGGGGTGCACTGTAACGCTAGGGTGAGCCGAGCCCTGGTCTCCTTCCTGCAGAGCGGTGCCCACTTCCAGCCTGAGCCCAGCTGCCCAGAGCACTTATCCTGAGCCGCTGGAGTCTTCAGAACTGGAAGTATTTACAGTCATTCACTGTACTCTACCAGATGTGTGTTGTGGTGGAGGGCGTGATTGCCTGCTAAGGTGTGGGAAGGCAGGATCCAGGGGGCCCAAGTACATTTTTGCCCAGGGTCCAATCAATATTAAAGACGGCCCTGGTAGTTTGGATGGGTGTCTTGGGGCAGAGGAGCGCAAATCTGCAGGGTCAGTAGGCCCAGGTCAGCTCTGCCTTGTATAAAGCCCCCACAGCAGACTGGTTTCTCCTGTAAGTGGGTCTCCTTTGGATGCTCCAGTTACAGTGGAAATTGTGCTAAAAAGAAATGTCATTGTCTCCCAAAGGTCTTTCAATCACTTGGAGACAAATTTTTTGAAATATATACAGTGTAAAAATAAATTAAAAAATTATTAAAAACATTGAAAACACAATAAAATAAAAAAAATAGAATTCAAATAAAATTAAATGTCCTCTTGGGGGACATATATTAGGTGTCAAAAATATATTTTAAAAAATTCAAATGATTTTTAAAATTTAAAAAAATTATCTACTACAAATAAAATAAAAAAATAAAAAGGAAAAAGTTCTAAATAAGGCCTCTTTCACACGACAGTGTGTCCCCGTGGCCATATTGGGTCTGCAAATCTGGAGATGCGGTGCGGAAAGGAACCATGGAACAGAAGCAGTACGGAGTCCTTCTGTGAAGGTTCCGTTCTTCCGTTCTATCTTTTTGCAGCACAGCAACAAGGGACACACGTTCATGCGAAAGAGGCCTAAAGTAGTTTTTACTGTCCCCAACCATCTTTTTATGACCTCTTGGGGGACATAGTATGTGGCAAAAATATATTAAACAAATGAGTAATAAACCAATTATAAAAAACATAATAAAATACAAATAAAATTTAAAAAGTGTCATTGTCCCCAAAGGTCTTTTTATGACCTCTTGGGGGACATATTATTTAGCAGAAAATTAAGTAAAAAAACAAAAAAACACAATAACAAAATAATAATACATAAAATAACATAATAAAATACTAATAAAATTTAAAATTTTAAAAGTGTCATTGTCCCCAAAGGTCTTTTTATGACCTCTTGGGGGACATATTATTTAGCAGAAAATTAAGTAAAAAAACAAAAAAACACAATAATAAAATACATAAAATAACATAATAAAATACAAATAAAATTTAAAATTTAAAAAGGGTTATTGTCCCCAAAGGTCTTTTTATGACCTCTTGGGGGACATATTATTTAGCAGAAAATTAAGTAAAAAAAAAAAAAAAACAACACAATAACGAAATAATAAAATACATAAAATAACATAATAAAATACAAATTAAATTTGAAATTTAAAAAGGGTCATTGTCCCCAAAGGTCTTTTTATGACCTCTTGGGGGACATATTATTTAGCAGAAAATTAAGTAAATAATTAAATAATAAAATACATAAAAGAAAAAACACCCACACCAACCAAAACCATCACTAAAGCCCTATGTGTCTTGTAAAAAATTGTTGCAAATATTATTTTGGTAGTCCCAACAAATAAAAAAGTCACAACCGTTTGAACCACCAAGTGCGCTAAATCACAAAATAGTGTCTGGTCATTAAGGCCATTTAAGTGTTAACCAATCAGCGCTTTCTCTGCTAGTAAGGTAAAGTGCTTACTGGTTATTGCATGGCTCCTGTAACTGGATTGGCAGGAGGTGTTAATAACCAGTGCACGCTGTAAAATTTATTTTGTGGGCCCACCACACGGATACATTCAAATATTACCTGCTCACACAGCAGCAGACAAGGGTCCCTGCAGTGAGAAGGTGGGTCCCCCGGAAAGAGGATACTGGTTGGTCTGCCTCTGTATCTAGAAGCCATTTTAGCAACCTATATGTAGTACAATCACTCTACTGTGCTATGTGCCACTTGTGCAGGAGGTAGTAGACTAGGGACACACCAGTGGATTCACCTGTACCCCTGTGGGCCAGTCCGAGCCTGTATACTGGTGAAGTATGATTGAAGGGGAAGGAATTTAAAGGTGTGGGATAACTAAAAGCCCTTTTATGGAATTGTTAAAGGGTGAAAGGGGCTCATGCTGTGAGTAAAGGTGGTATTACACTGCCTGATCTTCGGACAGTTCAAGCGCCAATGGATGATTCATCCATTAGGGCTTGTTTGCACTGACCTGATTACACAGGCAGATGAAAACCAAATGTGGAAGGAATAATTGCTACTACAGTTGTTCCTCCCTCATTCTGTTCATTATGGGCAGCACATACTGAGTACACAGGTAGATGTTCAGCCGATAATTGTTCATCAGCTGATTGACTGCCCGAATATACAGTACAAGCCATTTATTGTGCAGTCTAATAGGGGGTTGAGGCTGCTGAACGAAGTGGAAACACATAAACATAAAGCTGCTTTAATGGTTGTCCCAGTTGATGTTTTAATCTCTATGGAATATTTTTAAGTATTTAATGAATAGGAAAGTTTTTGGCATGCTTTACTATGCTTTGGACTGGAAGCAGATCCATTCCTAGTTGCTAGAAATGAGCAAATTTCTAAAAAATTCGATTTGAGTCGCCGAATTTTCAGAAAAGATTCATTTTGATTCAAATTTATTTGCGGTGAATAGCGTTAAAAAACAGCTATTTCCTGGCTGCAGAGAGCCTGTATAGTGGTGTGGAACACTGTGCCTTGCAGTAACACGCATAGGGAGTCTGCTGTGGTAGTGAAACAATACTGTGAGTCAGTATGATATGCACATGACAGGCGCCGCTCTTAGAATCACTGCACACTTCACTTATTTGGTCAGTTACGGGGCCAAAACTGATCAAATAACTCAAATGTGAAATCAGCCTTACAGGTCGATGTTAGTGCCAGGTATAAAGAGCCGTGCAGAGGCCCAAGATCCTACGGTAGCGTGAAAAAGCGCACTTCTTTTACACCATCGTCAGCTGATTCCACATAGATATCTATAGAACCTGTTCTTTTAAACGCTTATACAAGTAGAGTCCGCCTGACAGTGGAGAGGGTGTCAGCAGTAAGTTTGTGTTGACGCCACTGATTATTTTGCCCTTTCTCTGATCCTTCAGAACAATAACACCCCAAAAACAGATCCTGTCCGTTAGGCATCCGCCTTCACTCGGTCAGCATTTGGTCGGTAATCCATCAGTATTGCTAAAGCAAGGAAAAAACAGGAGTGTATCCAAAGCAGAAATGACACGTAAATAGAAAATTTGCATGTCTTCTGTGTCATGTAACCACTCCTGCTTATGGCTACCAAATCATAAGCCAATTCTGATGGGACCACACAGGCCTTACAGCTGCTACACAGACAGGATCCATTGGTCGTATAATTTTTCCTTCCTTCTAAAATATCAGAAGAAGGGTCAAATAAATTATGTCAACCAGGCTAAAAAGGCAAAATAGCGGCCCAGTCATGAAGTGGAAACGGTGGGAGAACAGCATGAGAAGTCCACAGAGTGGCCCAGTGACAAAGTGTTGAGGTAGCAGCAGCATGAGGAGATCACAGAGTGGCCCAGTGACATAGTGTGTAGGTGGCAGCAGAAGCAGCATGAGGAGACCACAGAGTGGCCAATTTACATAGTGTTGAGGTGGCAGCAGCATGAGGAGGACACAGAGTGGCCCAGTGACCTAGTGTTGATTTAGCAGCAGCATAAGGAGGCCACAGACTGTCAAGGTGACATAGTGTGGGGTTGCCGGAAGTAGCATAAGGAGGCCACAGAGTGGCAAGGTGACATAGTGTGGAGTTGGGAGCATCAGCAGCATAAGAAGACCACAGAGTGGCCCAGTGACATAGTGGAGAGGTGGCAGCAGAAGCAGCACGAGGAGGCTTCAGAGTGGCCCAATAACATAGTGTTGATTTAGCAGCAGCATAAAGAGGCCATAGAGTGGCAAGGTGACATAGTGTGGAGGTGAATCAACAAAAAGAGAAAATCCGGCTCTTGAACAACAGGAGACACTTTATTTAGCGGTAAAATTTACAATCCTTATAGGCAAGGTATAGTCGACATGTTTTGGACCTTCATATGTCAGTCCTTAATCATGACATAAAAACCCCAAACTAAACAGTGCCAAACTGTCACGGAAGGTGTACAGAAAACTAGAAGACACAAAATGAAGATCCGACTGACTGGATCCAAAACTAAGGAACAAAAGGGAGAGCCCTGCATAAGACCTGGCCCTCTCCATAACTGCTCAGCCTATGCGAAAATCCCAATGGTAGATGATCGCATATCCTCGTACCTCGACTGTATAACACCTGAACAGCCTATAATAGTGAGGGGACACGACCACCGGCTCCCTACGCTAGACACGGAGGGAGTCAGGGTCACCTGGGATCCAGCAAACAGGAAAACACAAATGAACGAACAAAACTTATCTGTAGAAGACTCAGAAGTAGGATCAGCATGCACACACTCCAGGAAGTAATATAAACCGCAAAGTGATGCAGTATGGGGAGGGATTTAAAGGGATGCAATCAGTGCAACTACATGACAGCTGAGAGAGGCTAACGAGATGAGAAAATGAAAGCAAAACAAAAGGAACCTCAAGGAGGAGGTTCTGAAGGACGTCTGTCAGAGCTTCTCAGATGTCTGGTGGTCACAGTACCCCTCCTTCTACGAGTGGACTCCGGACACTCAGAGCCCACCTTCTCAGGATGGGACCTATGGAAAGCCCTGATGAGACGAGTGGCCTTAATGTCCGTCACTGGGACCCACATCCTCTCCTCAGGACCATAACCCTCCCAATGAACGAGGTACTGGAGAGTTCCGTGGACAACACGAGAATCCACAATCCTAGAGACCTGAAATTCAAGATTACCATCAACCACAATCGGAGGAGGAGGCAAAGACGAGGGTACAATGGGTTGGACATAAGGTTTTAATAAGGACTGGATCTTCCAAGTCTGAGGAAGATCAAGACGGTAGGCAACAGGATTGATGACGGACAAGATTTTGTAAGGCCCAATAAACTTAGGACCCAACTTCCAGGAGGGAACCTTAAATTTGATATTCTTAGTAGACAACCACACCAGATCACCAACATTCAGGTCCAGACCAGGCACACGTCTCTTATCCGCCACACGCTTATATCTCTCACTCATGCTCTTTAGATTATCCTGAATCTTTTGCCAAATAGATGACAAAGACAAGGAGAATCTGTCCTCATCAGGTAAACCAGAAGACCCCTCTCCAGAGAATGTCCCAAACTGCGGATGAAACCCATATGCACCAAAAAATGGTGACTTATCAGAGGACTCCTGACGACGGTTATTTAAAGCAAACTCAGCAAGGGACAAAAAAGAACACCAATCCTCCTGATTCTCCGCCACAAAACAGCGCAGATATGTCTGCAGATTCTGATTGACGCGCTCTGTCTGACCATTCGACTGCGGGTGGAAAGCAGAAGCGAATGACAACCGAACCCCCAAGCGAGAACAGAAAGCCTTCCATAATCTGGAAACAAACTGTGTGCCCCTATCAGAGACTATGTCTGAAGGAATACCATGCAATTTGACAATGTGATCAATAAATGCCTGCGCCAGCGTCTTAGCATTGGGCAAGCCAGGAAAAGGAAAGAAATGTACAATTTTGCTAAAGCGGTCCACCATCAGAATCACAGTCTTCCCCGAGGAACGAGGAAGGTCCGTAATGAAGTCCATGGACAGATGTGTCCAAGGACAGGAAGGAATGGGTAACGGAAGGAGAGGACCTGATGGCCGTGAATGAGGGACTTTGGCACGAGCGCAGGTCTCGCAGGCTGCCACAAAACCCTCAACCGACATACGAAGCGCTGGCCACCAGAATCTCCGAGCGATGAGATCCACTGTGGCTCTTGCCCCCGGGTGCCCAGCAAGGACAGTATCGTGGTGTTCCTTAAAAATCTTGTGTCTTAAAGCGAGAGGCACAAACAACCTCCCAGGAAGACAAAGATCAGGAGCCTCTGACTGGGCTACCTGAACCTCTGCCTCCAATTCAGGATAAAGAGCAGAGACCACCACACCTTCAGCCAAAATGGGACCCGAGTCTTCAAAATTCCCACCTCCCGGAAAACAATGTGACAGGGCATCCGCTTTCACATTCTTAACCCCAGGGCGGAACGTGACAACAAAATGAAACCTTGAAAAGAACAAAGACCATCTGGCCTGTCTCGGGTTCAGACGCTTGGCTGACTCCAAGTAGGCCAGATTCTTATGGTCAGTAAACACGGTAATAGGCTGTCTGGCTCCCTCTAGCCAATGGCGCCATTACTCAAAAGCCAACAACTCCCTATCTCCCATATCGTAATTTCTCTCTGCGGAGGAGAGTTTTTTCGAGAAAAAGGCACACAGTCGCCATTTGGCAGGAGAGGGACCCTGAGATAAGACCGCACCCACACCCACCTCAGAAGCATCAACCTCAACTATGAAGGGTAGAGAAATATCAGGTTGTACCAAGATGGGAGCGGAAGCAAAACTCTCCTTGATATTAGAAAAGGCCTTACGCGCCTCTACCGACCAGGTGGAAAAATCTACCCCCTTTCTAGTCATATCAGTGAGTGGTTTAACAACAGAGGAATAATTTAAAATAAACTTCCTGTAATAATTGGCAAAACCCCAAAAACGCATCAGCGCCTTCTGATTCTCAGGAAGCTCCCACTCAAGCACACAGGGTCCATGCGAAAACCAGAAGCGGAGAGAAGAAACCCCAGAAATTGAATTTCTGGATCCGCAAACACACATTTTTCCAGTTTAGTGTACAATTTATTCTCCCGCAGGATGAGCAAGACCTGACGTAAGTGTTCCTTATGAGTTTTGAAATCAGGAGAAAAAATCAAAATGTCATCTAGATATACTAATACAAATTTCCCCATTAAATGATAAAAAATGCTGTTCACAAAATGCTGAAAGACGGCTGGAGCATTCATCAAACCAAAAGGCATAATCAAATTCTCAAAATGGCCCTCAGGGGTATTGAAGGCCGTTTTCCATTCGTCTCCTTCTCTGACCCTGACCAGGTTGTATGCCCCTCTTAGATCCAACTTGGAAAAAACTTTAGCCCCAACAATCTGGTTAAATAGGTCCGGGATCAGAGGAAGCGGATAAGGGTCGCGAATTGTGATACTGTTCAGCTCCCTGAAATCCAGACATGGTCTTAAAGAACCATCTTTTTTCTTAACAAAGAAAAAAACAGCGGCAACAGGTGAATTCGAGGGTCGTATGTGTCCCTTTCTAAGACTCTCAGAGATATAAGCACGCATAGCGACCCTTTCAGGTTGGGAGAGATTGTATAAACGAGATTTAGGCAGCTTGGCGCCTGGGATGAGATTAATAGGGCAATCGTACTCCCTGTGCGGGGGCAAGTCCTGAACACCACTCTCAGAGAACACATCCGAAAATTCAGAGAGAAAAGATGGTACAGTCTTAGTAGAAACCTCAGAAACAGATGTCGTGAGGCAATTCTCTCTGCAAAACTCACTCCAACCATTTATATGCCTCGCTTGCCAATCAATGGTGGGGTTATGTTTAGTGAGCCAGGGTAACCCCAACACTAGAGGAGTAGGCAACCCGCTTAGGACGAAACATGACACATCCTCAACATGAGTATCACTCACAATCAAACGGATATTGTGAACTATGCCCTTTAACGATTTCTGAGAAAGTGGAACGGAATCAATAGCAAAAACAGGTATATACTTTTCCAAAGTGCATACCTGGAAACCATGAGTCATAGCAAATTGACTATCAATGAGATTGACAGCTGCTCCACTATCTACAAAAATCTCACAAAAAATGTTCTTGCTCTCTAGCGCCACCCTGGCAGGTAGGACAAAACGGGAACTGCAAGCAAACGAAAAACCTTCAATTTCCGCATCAACCTTGCCAATAGTAACAAATGTAAAAACACAAAATGCAATCGCACACTGCAGCCAGCACTCTGCCCTGCCTTTATGCTGGATGTTGAATAAGGCATTGGTGTACATTTTGGCCAAAGCGTAATAAGCCACTCACCACGTCAAGGTCGCCTTCATGAGTGGTCCCTAACACTAGTTCCTACCTTTTATGGGCCATGACCGCCACATAAAGTCCAGGGAGCGCAGGTACAGCATGCACGCCAAGCACACTCTGCTTTTAACCCCGTCCGGTGCCATTACAGCTTTCATCGGATCCAGGGATGCAAGTACTCACATGCATGCTGAGCCTACTATATACTTCTCCTGGAGCCCAATGGCTACTGGTAGGTGCTGTATAAGCAGACTCAGTTTTATACTGACTTTAAAACCAGCCTCCAGGGGGCAGATTGACTGGACAGGTGTGCTTGACTGCTTGGAGATCGCCACGCCTCCAATACGTACTACAAAGAGAAAAATATGGAAAATTCAGCCCGCACAACCCCTAGCAGGTGCAGATTGCGATGGCGAAATAGAGATATAAATGTAAAAACACAAAATGCAATCGCACACTGCAGCCAGCACTCTGCCCTGCCTTTATGCTGGATGTTGAATAAGGCATTGGTGTACATTTTGGCCAAAGCGTAATAAGCCACTCACCACGTCAAGGTCGCCTTCATGAGTGGTCCCTAACACTAGTTCCTACCTTTTATGGGCCATGACCGCCACATAAAGTCCAGGGAGCGCAGGTACAGCATGCACGCCAAGCACACTCTGCTTTTAACCCCGTCCGGTGCCATTACAGCTTTCATCGGATCCAGGGATGCAAGTACTCACATGCATGCTGAGCCTACTATATACTTCTCCTGGAGCCCAATGGCTACTGGTAGGTGCTGTATAAGCAGACTCAGTTTTATACTGACTTTAAAACCAGCCTCCAGGGGGCAGATTGACTGGACAGGTGTGCTTGACTGCTTGGAGATCGCCACGCCTCCAATACGTACTACAAAGAGAAAAATATGGAAAATTCAGCCCGCACAACCCCTAGCAGGTGCAGATTGCGATGGCGAAATAGAGATATAAATGTAAAAACACAAAATGCAATCGCACACTGCAGCCAGCACTCTGCCCTGCCTTTATGCTGGATGTTGAATAAGGCATTGGTGTACATTTTGGCCAAAGCGTAATAAGCCACTCACCACGTCAAGGTCGCCTTCATGAGTGGTCCCTAACACTAGTTCCTACCTTTTATGGGCCATGACCGCCACATAAAGTCCAGGGAGCGCAGGTACAGCATGCACGCCAAGCACACTCTGCTTTTAACCCCGTCCGGTGCCATTACAGCTTTCATCGGATCCAGGGATGCAAGTACTCACATGCATGCTGAGCCTACTATATACTTCTCCTGGAGCCCAATGGCTACTGGTAGGTGCTGTATAAGCAGACTCAGTTTTATACTGACTTTAAAACCAGCCTCCAGGGGGCAGATTGACTGGACAGGTGTGCTTGACTGCTTGGAGATCGCCACGCCTCCAATACGTACTACAAAGAGAAAAATATGGAAAATTCAGCCCGCACAACCCCTAGCAGGTGCAGATTGCGATGGCGAAATAGAGATATAAATGTAAAAACACAAAATGCAATCGCACACTGCAGCCAGCACTCTGCCCTGCCTTTATGCTGGATGTTGAATAAGGCATTGGTGTACATTTTGGCCAAAGCGTAATAAGACACTCACCACGTCAAGGTCGCCTTCATGAGTGGTCCCTAACACTAGTTCCTACCTTTTATGGGCCATGACCGCCACATAAAGTCCAGGGAGCGCAGGTACAGCATGCACGCCAAGCACACTCTGCTTTTAACCCCGTCCGGTGCCATTACAGCTTTCATCGGATCCAGGGATGCAAGTACTCACATGCATGCTGAGCCTACTATATACTTCTCCTGGAGCCCAATGGCTACTGGTAGGTGCTGTATAAGCAGACTCAGTTTTATACTGACTTTAAAACCAGCCTCCAGGGGGCAGATTGACTGGACAGGTGTGCTTGACTGCTTGGAGATCGCCACGCCTCCAATACGTACTACAAAGAGAAAAATATGGAAAATTCAGCCCGCACAACCCCTAGCAGGTGCAGATTGCGATGGCGAAATAGAGATATAAATGTAAAAACACAAAATGCAATCGCACACTGCAGCCAGCACTCTGCCCTGCCTTTATGCTGGATGTTGAATAAGGCATTGGTGTACATTTTGGCCAAAGCGTAATAAGCCACTCACCACGTCAAGGTCGCCTTCATGAGTGGTCCCTAACACTAGTTCCTACCTTTTATGGGCCATGACCGCCACATAAAGTCCAGGGAGCGCAGGTACAGCATGCACGCCAAGCACACTCTGCTTTTAACCCCGTCCGGTGCCATTACAGCTTTCATCGGATCCAGGGATGCAAGTACTCACATGCATGCTGAGCCTACTATATACTTCTCCTGGAGCCCAAAGTCAGTATAAAACTGAGTCTGCTTATACAGCACCTACCAGTAGCCATTGGGCTCCAGGAGAAGTATATAGTAGGCTCAGCATGCATGTGAGTACTTGCATCCCTGGATCCGATGAAAGCTGTAATGGCACCGGACGGGGTTAAAAGCAGAGTGTGCTTGGCGTGCATGCTGTACCTGCGCTCCCTGGACTTTATGTGGCGGTCATGGCCCATAAAAGGTAGGAACTAGTGTTAGGGACCACTCATGAAGGCGACCTTGACGTGGTGAGTGTCTTATTACGCTTTGGCCAAAATGTACACCAATGCCTTATTCAACATCCAGCATAAAGGCAGGGCAGAGTGCTGGCTGCAGTGTGCGATTGCATTTTGTGTTTTTACATTTATATCTCTATTTCGCCATCGCAATCTGCACCTGCTAGGGGTTGTGCGGGCTGAATTTTCCATATTTTTCTCTTTGTAGTACGTATTGGAGGCGTGGCGATCTCCAAGCAGTCAAGCACACCTGTCCAGTCAATCTGCCCCCTGGAGGCTGGTTTTAAAGTCAGTATAAAACTGAGTCTGCTTATACAGCACCTACCAGTAGCCATTGGGCTCCAGGAGAAGTATATAGTAGGCTCAGCATGCATGTGAGTACTTGCATCCCTGGATCCGATGAAAGCTGTAATGGCACCGGACGGGGTTAAAAGCAGAGTGTGCTTGGCGTGCATGCTGTACCTGCGCTCCCTGGACTTTATGTGGCGGTCATGGCCCATAAAAGGTAGGAACTAGTGTTAGGGACCACTCATGAAGGCGACCTTGACGTGGTGAGTGGCTTATTACGCTTTGGCCAAAATGTACACCAATGCCTTATTCAACATCCAGCATAAAGGCAGGGCAGAGTGCTGGCTGCAGTGTGCGATTGCATTTTGTGTTTTTACATTTATATCTCTATTTCGCCATCGCAATCTGCACCTGCTAGGGGTTGTGCGGGCTGAATTTTCCATATTTTTCTCTTTGTAGTACGTATTGGAGGCGTGGCGATCTCCAAGCAGTCAAGCACACCTGTCCAGTCAATCTGCCCCCTGGAGGCTGGTTTTAAAGTCAGTATAAAACTGAGTCTGCTTATACAGCACCTACCAGTAGCCATTGGGCTCCAGGAGAAGTATATAGTAGGCTCAGCATGCATGTGAGTACTTGCATCCCTGGATCCGATGAAAGCTGTAATGGCACCGGACGGGGTTAAAAGCAGAGTGTGCTTGGCGTGCATGCTGTACCTGCGCTCCCTGGACTTTATGTGGCGGTCATGGCCCATAAAAGGTAGGAACTAGTGTTAGGGACCACTCATGAAGGCGACCTTGACGTGGTGAGTGGCTTATTACGCTTTGGCCAAAATGTACACCAATGCCTTATTCAACATCCAGCATAAAGGCAGGGCAGAGTGCTGGCTGCAGTGTGCGATTGCATTTTGTGTTTTTACATTTATATCTCTATTTCGCCATCGCAATCTGCACCTGCTAGGGGTTGTGCGGGCTGAATTTTCCATATTTTTCTCTCAATAGTAACAAATGGAACATTTTTAGAGGATTTTTTTCTTTTTGCTTCTTTATTACTCTAAAAAAAACTGCCTGAATCTCCTAGAGGGACAAACATTTGCCAAATAATTTATACCTCCACAACAGAAACAAACAAACCTTCCTATGAGAGCTGACTCCTCTATTGTCAGAGGCAAGCAATCCCAGCTGCATGGGCCCCTGCTCAGAAGGGATTGAGAGCGACTGAGACCCCTGTGCACTGAATGAGACCGCCGCACTGTCCTTGGACTTAGTATGACAGGAAGGAGTGAACTCTCCTCTCTCTCTAAGACGCCTGTCAATACGAACGGCCCGAGACATGGCAAAGTCCAAGGAGGTAGGTCTCTCATGAAAGGCAAATGCATCTTTCAATCCCTCTGAAAGACCATGGCAAAATTGACTTCGGAGTGCAGCATCATTTTAACCAGTATCAGCTGCCCATCTCCGAAATTCTGAGCAGTATATCTCTGCGGATTGTTTACCCTGACATAAAAGACGTAGTCTAGACTCAGCCAGAGCAATACGATCCGGATCATCATATATCTGACCCAGGGCTAAAAAGAATTCATACACTGAATGGAGGGGCCGTGTCCCCACCGGCAGCGAAAAGGCCCAGGACTGAGCGTTTTTCCTGAGCAGCGACATGATGATCCCCACCCTCCATTCCTCATCACCAGAGGAATGGGGAAGTAGGCGAAAATGGAGTTTGCAAGCCTCTCTAAAACGAACAAAATTCTCTCTACCCCCGGAGAACGTATCCGGGAGCGAGATCTTAGGCTCAGAACAAACTCCATGAACGCAAGCTGAACCGGTCACTTGAAACTGAGAAAGAGTCTTACGGAGATCTGCTACCTCCAATGAAAGACCCTGCATGCGTTCAGTCAAAAGTGAAACCGGATCCATGCTTGAGACGGTTTTGGCGGTTTATAATGTCACGGAAGGTGTACAGGAAACTAGAAGACACAAAATGAAGATCCGACTGTCTGGATCCAAAACTAAGGAACAAAAGGGAGAGCCCTGCATAATACCTGGCCCTCTCCCTAACTGCTCAGCCTATGCGAAAATCCCAATGGTAGATGATCGCATATCCTCGTACCTCGACTGTATAACACCTGAACACCCTATAATAGTGAGGGGACACGACCACCGGCTCCCTACACATAATATGGAGGGAGTCAGGGTCACCTGGGATCCAGCAAACAGGAAAACACAAATGAACGAACAAAACTTATCTGTAGAAGACTCAGAAGTAGGCTCAGCATGCACACACTCCAGGAAGTAATATAAACCGCAAAGTGATGCAGTATGGGGAGGGATTTAAAGGGATGCAATCAGTGCAACTACATGACAGCTGAGAGAGGATAACGAGATGAGAAAATGAAAGCAAAACAAAAGGAACCTCAAGGAGGAGGTTCTGAAGGACGTCTGTCAGAGCTTCTCAGATGTCTGGTGGTGACACAAACACACTCAATGCTGAGGAATTGCCTCCATGTTCCAAGGCCAAATGCAAACTAACTGTCATGGAACCATGAACCAGACGTACAACAAGAGATAAGTGGAAAATAAGAAGGTTTTATTGAAGAGCAAGCCGTAGCAAAGTCCGAACGGATGGCTAAACCGAAGCAGGGTCTTGCGGAGACAGAGGTCAGGAACCAGAAGGGTAGTCAGACGAAGCCAGGAACAGGAACCAACGGGGTAGTCAGACGAAGCCGGAATCAGGAACCAACGGGGTAGTCAGACGAAGCCGGAATCAGGAACCAACGGGGTAGTCAGACGAGGCCAGGATCAGGAACCAGAAGCAGCAGCAGTCTTGGAAGCATGTGAACACAGGAGGACCAAGCAAGGAACTGAAGCCACAGACCTCCTATATATATGAGCTAGGCATCCAGCTCCTCCCAGTGGGAAGGAGGAGCCGCAGGGTGGGAGGCTACAAGAAAACCCAGAAACCAAGATGGCCGCCAGCACATGTCAAACGAAGGGAACAGCAAGGAGGTAAGACCATGACAGTACCTCCCCCTCAAGGGCCCCTCCTCCGCGGAGTAAGGAACGGTTTCTGAGGGAAGCGTGCGTGGAAGGCTCGGAGCAAGACAGGAGCATGGACATCTGCGGAGGGAACCCAGGAACGCTCCTCTGGACCATAACCACGCCAATGGACCAAAAACTGCACCCGACCGCGGACCAGGCGTGAGTCCAGGATATTGCTCACCTCATACTCCTCACGATTGCCCACTTGGACCGGACGAGGCCGAGGAATCGAGGAAGTGAAACGATTACACACCAGTGGCTTCAACAGGGAGACATGAAACACGTTGGAGATCCGCATGCCAGGAGGAAGCGCAAGGGCATAGGCTACCGGGTTTACCCTGCGAAGCACTCGGAAGGGACCAACAAAGCGAGGCGCCAGCTTGGGAGTGGGCACTCGAAGGTTGAGGTTGCGGGTGGACAACCATACGCGGTCTCCGACCTGGTAGGAAGGAGCGGGCGCTCGTCTGCGATCAGCCTGGAGTTTCTGGCGCTGCGCAGAGACCTCAAGGGACCTCTGGATCTGTACCCAAGAAGCACGTAGGACGGAAAGGTGATCCTCCACAGCCGGAATATCCTGGGGAGAGAATACCTCCGGTAACACGGCAGGTTGGAACCCATAATTGGCCATGAAGGGAGACGTCCCAGAGGAAGAGTTCACCGCCGTGTTCCTGGCAAACTCAGCCCAAGGCAGGAGGTCAACCCAATTGTCTTGGTGATCGGAGACATAGCAACGAAGGAATTGCTCCAAGGCCTGATTGGATCGTTCTGCGGCCCCATTGGACTGAGGGTGGTAGGCCGAGGAGAAAGAGAGATGAATCCCCAACTGGGAGCAAAAGGCGCGCCAGAACCTGGACACAAACTGACTCCCCCGATCCGACACAATCTCCTTGGGCAAACCGTGCAACCGGAAGACCTCCCTGGCAAAAATCGAGGCCAACTCTTGTGCAGAGGGTAACTTCTTGAGAGGAACACAGTGGCACATTTTGGAAAACCGATCCACAATCATGAGAATGACCGTATGGCCTCGGGATGCAGGGAGGTCCACAATGAAATCCATCCCCAGGTGTGACCATGGACGCTCCCCGGTGGCTATGGGTTGCAAAAGGCCCAACGGAAGGTGCCGAGGGGACTTACTCTGGGCACAAACGGAGCATGCCGCTACATATGCGGCGATGTCGGAACGTAGAGAAGGCCACCAGAACAGACGTGAAACCGCCCAGGACAGCTGATTCTTTCCAGGGTGCCCCGCGGCCTTGGAGTTATGGTAGGTTCGCAACAACCGAGTGCGCAACTCCTCAGGCACAAAACATCTGCCGTTGGGTCTCCCAGAGGGAGCACCAGATTGAGCCGCCAAAATCTGCTCACCCAGAGGAGAAGTCAGGCTGGTGCGAATAGCGGCCAGGATCTGATTCGGGGGTATGACCGTAGTCGGAATCGACTCCTCCCCGGACAGCTCGGAGTACTGCCGTGATAAGGCATCCGCTCTGATGTTCTTGGAGCCGGGTAGGTAGGAGACCACGTAATTAAAACGTGACAAGAACAGAGCCCATCTGGCCTGACGTGGTGTCAATCTCTTGGCCTCAGAGAGGTAGGTCAGATTCTTGTGGTCCGTCAGGATGAGAACCGGAACCACCGAGCCCTCGAGCAAGTGCCTCCATTCTTTAAGGGCCTGCACGATGGCCAATAACTCCCTGTCACCAATCTGATAGTTGCACTCCGCGGAAGACAGTTTCCGGGAGTAAAACCCACAAGGAAGCAGAGGACCCTCTGGTGTTCTACGCTGAGACAGGAGGGCGCCTACTCCCGTCTCAGACGCGTCCACCTCGAGGACAAAAGGCAACCCAGGGTTGGGATGCGACAGAATCGGAGCCGACACAAAGGCGGACTTTAGAGCCTCAAAAGCTCGGATGGCCTCGAGCGGCCAGACCTGAGGATTACTGCCCTTCCTGGTCAGATCCGTGAGAGGCTTGGCTAGCATGGAAAAGTCCCTGATGAACTTCCGATAATAATTGGCGAAGCCCAAAAAGCGCTGCAGGGCACGAAGCCCACTGGGCTGGGGCCACTGTAAGACAGCCGAAACCTTCTCAGGATCCATGGAGAACCCCTCAGCGGAAATGATGTAACCTAAGAAGGTTACCTGGGATCGGTGAAATTCGCATTTCTCAAGCTTACCGAACAGCTTGTTCTCTCGTAAGCGTTGCAACACTCGTCTGACATCCAGAATGTGGGCCTCCATGGATGCAGAATATACCAAGATGTCATCCAAATAGACCACCACACACTGCTGCAACAGGTCACGGAAAACATCGTTGATGAATTCCTGGAAGACTGCGGGCGCATTGCACAACCCAAAGGGCATAACCAAGGATTCATAATGACCGGTCCTGGTGTTAAACGCGGTCTTCCACTCATCGCCCGCCTTGATCCTTACCAGGTTATATGCCGCCCTCAGGTCGAGTTTGGTAAAGACCGTGGCCCCTTTGAGGCGATCGAACAGCTCGGAAATCAAGGGTATCGGGTAAGCGTTCTTGATCGTGATGCGATTGAGACCCCTGTAATCGATGCAAGGCCTCAACTCGCCGCCCTTCTTTTTCACAAAGAAAAATCCAGCCCCTGCCGGGGACGAGGATTTGCGAATGTGTCCGCGTGAAAGCGCCTCCCTCACGTACTCCTCCATGGCCTCATTCTCCGCTACCGACAGTGGATAGACTTTGCCACGAGGAGGAACGGCACCGGATTGTAACTCTATGGCACAATCGTATGGGCGGTGCGGAGGTAGGGCAACCGCGCGCACCTTATCGAATACATCCCGGTACTCTTCGTATTCAGGAGGCAACAGAGAGTCCGAGGAAGTACACAGCAACTTGACAGGCCCATGGATGCAACTAGCCCCACACTGCGGTGACCACGAGAGGATCTCGACCGATCTCCAATCGAAAGTCGGATTATGCTTCTGGAGCCAGGGGTACCCCAAGACCACCGAGTAGTGTGGAGACGAAATAACCTGGAGACAGACCGACTCTCTGTGAACGGCACCAATGGCCATCCCCACTGGAAGGGTCTCATGAGTCACGTGTGGCGGCAGAAGGGGTCTGCCGTCTATCGCCTCAAGAGCCAGTGGGGAACCTCGAGGCTGCAGAGGAATGGAATTGGCGGCAACGAACACTCTATCAATGAACAAACCACCAGCACCAGAGTCCACCAACGCCTGGGTCGTCACCGAGCCCCCGACCCAGGAGAGGACAACCGTGATCAGTGGTTTGTCAACACGGGAAACCGGGGACGAGGAGACTCCACCCAAGATCTGCCCCCGACAGGACCTCAGGTGCGAGCGTTCTCCCGGACGGTTCGGACATGCCAACCGAAAATGCCCACCGAGACCACAGTACATGCATCGGCCCTCGCGTCTCCGGAGTACCCTCTCCCCCTCAGACAGGCGAGCAAACCCCCGCTGCATGGGTTCACCCCCAGACAAGTCATCCCCAGGAGGCGTGGGAGGAGAGGGAGGCACGGGTGGGACAGCAAACGTAGGCGCCAATCTGTTAGGAGACCTCCGCAGGCTCTCCTTAAAGGAAGGTCTCTCCCTGAGTCTGGTGTCAATCAAAATCAGGAAAGAAATAAGAGACTCGAGCTCCACTGGTAGGTCCTTAGCTGCAACCTCATCCTTCAAGGCATCCGAGAGACCATGAGAGAAAGCAGCGACCAGAGCCTCATTATTCCAGCCCACCTCTGCTGCCAGGGTACGAAACTCAATGGCGTATTCAGCTACGGATCGTGAACCCTGTCTGATGGACATAAGGAGCTTCGCAGCAGAGGCAGCACGAGCCGGCACATCGAATACCTTCCGAAGAGAAGCAACAAAACCGGAAAACTCGGCAACCACCGGATTGTTGTTCTCCCATAAAGGGCTGGCCCAGGCCAAGGCCTTGTCCGAGAGCAGCGAGATCAAGAAGCCCACCCTTGATCTCTCAGTAGGAAAGGCATGTGGCAGCAACTCGAAGTAAATGCCCACCTGGTTAAGGAAACCTCGGCACTGAGTTGGCTCTCCCCCAAAGCGCTGTGGAAGGGGGGCAGAACCGGTCATACCCTGAAACACCACAGGCGCAGCAACAGGTGTCAGGGTAGACTCTGGCGCAACAACCGGAGCGGCAGTAGGAGCGGGCCCAGGAGCGACAACCGACCCATCGGCAACGGAAGCTAAATGAGCCTGTGCGTTCAAGCAGGGTTTGCAACGCCACAGCGAACCGACCCAACAGGTGATCCTGCTGATCAAGTCTGGCAACCAGCGTAGGTAGCGAGGGTGGCCCTGTACCGTCAGAATTCATGGCTTGGTCCTAATGTCATGGAACCATGAACCAGACGTACAACAAGAGATAAGTGGAAAATAAGAAGGTTTTATTGAAGAGCAAGCCGTAGCAAAGTCCGAACGGATGGCTAAACCGAAGCAGGGTCTTGCGGAGACAGAGGTCAGGAACCAGAAGGGTAGTCAGACGAAGCCAGGAACAGGAACCAACGGGGTAGTCAGACGAAGCCGGAATCAGGAACCAACGGGGTAGTCAGACGAAGCCGGAATCAGGAACCAACGGGGTAGTCAGACGAGGCCAGGATCAGGAACCAGAAGCAGCAGCAGTCTTGGAAGCATGTGAACACAGGAGGACCAAGCAAGGAACTGAAGCCACAGACCTCCTATATATATGAGCTAGGCATCCAGCTCCTCCCAGTGGGAAGGAGGAGCCGCAGGGTGGGAGGCTACAAGAAAACCCAGAAACCAAGATGGCCGCCAGCACATGTCAAACGAAGGGAACAGCAAGGAGGTAAGACCATGACACTAACAGCGGAAACGTTCCTTGTTTTATAATGTGGTATGTCGTATATGTTTTCTAATCAAGATTTTTAATGCATTTGTTGTAAAAATATTGCTTGCTTGCATGTGCCCACAACATATGCATCTGGTATGTCCGCATTTAAAATTGCCTTTATTGGAAAGCCAGTTTGGCTGCAGCCTGGTACGTTCAACATAAAGGCTGGGGCTGAGTAGATTTCCTAATGTTGGTGCATGTATTGCAACACATTTAATACTGTCCTGTATGAATCTTGACCAATCCTTTTCAAAGCTCAGAACAGGTAGGGTTTTTTTAATTATGTGACAGATGTCTTTGTACTCTTCACTGTAAGTGGTCGAGAACATAATGGCATCACCCCCGGACAGATCATCTACATTAGATCTCAAACGTTGTTTGCTATTAGAGAAAATCAAAGCCCTTCTGTCCAGTGATAGCGCCAAATTCCTCTGACCTGTTAATAATTCTGAGGGGTAAAGCCTTTGCTTCAATATCCTTCTGACTTTGTTAGACTCATTTTTAAAAGTGCAAATATCAGTGCAATTGCGCCTGGTTCGGATCATTTCTCCCCTGGGGATATTGCGCATGACATGTGAAGGATGGCACGAAGTAGCCAGCAGGATTGTGTTGCCTGCTGTGTCCTTTCTATAGGATGAAATACAAATGCCAGAGCTATCAACATCACCCCTGAGGGATAGATCGAAAAAGTGGATGCACTAAGTGTCATATTGACAATCAAAGGAGATGGCAGCCAAGCATTGATTGAGGTAGGCGAAAAAGGTTGGTATGGCCTTCACATCGCCTGACCATACAATAAGCAGGTCATCGATGTAACGGCCATACCACCTGATAGAACTGCAGGTGGACATAAAAAATACTCAGGACCTGCTGTCCAAACACGCTGACAATATTGCATTCATTGAATTGGATAAAAAATTGCAGGATAACCTGAGTAAATTAGAAGAAAGCCTTATCCACCTAAAGCAGTCCAAATTCAATAGGGACTTGATGGACTATCAAACTAACACCATTTACAACTCGCCTGAATCTCGGAAATACACGCCTCGTTCAATTTTAAAGAAGAATCAACACAAAAAGAAACTGTCACAGCGGACGTACACCCAGTATCAAAGACAACACACCAACCAGGCTCTGTACGAGAGACAGGGGAAGGGTCACCTCCTTGCTTATCCCTGACCTCTTTCCCTGCACTGCTCAGCCCACAGTAGACCTTGAAGGTAGGTGTACTAGTGTCCTCCAGCCTGGGCTAACAAAAACCCTGAACTCCCTAAGATGGTGAAGTGGGGAGATAGGAGCAGTCTGCTCGCACACAACCTGGATGGACAAGAAGACACAAACAACCGAACAAGCAATAACACTTATCTCTGAGAGCAGGAACAGACAGCCAACCTTCTCTCCAAACTTCCCAGACAGAATGAACAGTATAATCCGCTCAGGGCACTGGGCAGTGTGCTATTTAACCTAAAGACCCCACCCAGTGCATCTGAGAGAGGCGGATCCAGCATGGCTCCAAAGCAATCACTAAACTCGTGCTGCTATCCTGGCTGACCTCCGCACATGGTCAGAGTGGGGCATGACAGAAACACATTGCCATGGTCTCATTCAGCTTCACAGAGATGGACTCCACAAGATTCCTCTGGCTCATATTTTGCGCCAGAAAATATCTCCACTGCCTCAATGTCACAACATCAGAAGTCTGCAAAAAACAAAGAGCGGGCAGGAAACACCGGAAAAAATCGACACTATCCATTACGCCACAGGAGGACATAGAGGATCTCCAGGTGATCCACCTGTCGGGATCCATTCTCTCATTGGATCAACTAAAAGTTCTTAAAAAAGGACTGTCCTTGAAGCCTACTTTTCACTTTGATTTTTTTAAAACAATCTTAGATGTAAACAGATTGGCACGGAATTTAACACTGAAAAATAATTTTCAGGGGAGGAGGTTGCTAGTGGTGATTCTGTGCAGGATGATAATATGGTCACCTGTGACCGAACTCCATCCAATACTGATAATGATTTTTCAGGTGCGAGTATGAGTTTTAAGGAATTAACACATGTTTGCTCTTTACAGGAAATACGAGCAGAGCAGGGAAACACTGCATTGATTCGTTGTTCTAAACAATTTAGGGATTTTTATCCCCTGCAGTCACGTTCCCCTGCTCTTGACCGTTATCAAGATCTGGTGGAAAGGGATCTCAGTCTGTTGCAGGAAAGCATTGCAAGGAAACCTGAAGGGGCTCATTCAGTTTTTACAAAAAGATGTAATATGCTTTAAAACAATTGAAACTGAGACAAGATTTGACGATCAAGCAGGCTGATAAGGGGGGGGGGGGCGTTGTGGTGTTTGATAGCCTTTTATACAAGAAACAAATTGAATCTTTACTTACTGATGCTTCTGTATATACTGTACTCAGGGGCAATCCTCTACAGGTGTTTCAGGAGAGGTTGTCACATTTGTTGGATAGGGGTCTGGAGACAGGAGTCATCAATCAGAGGGAGGCGGACTATATTTATGTTCAGTTCCCTACTATTTCAATATTCCATGCATTGCCTAAAATTTATAAAAACATTTTTCCTCCACCCATGAGGCCTATTGTGGCCGGCAGGGGCGTTGCTAGGGTCTCAAAAGATCCGGGGCACAAGCCCCAATAAATGTGTTGCCCCCCACACACTTTGCTGTACTTGCTATACAGCAGCACTCACCTGTCACATCCAGGGCCTCCAGGTGTCATCTCCTCTCTGTCATCATCTTCTCTGTAGATCTTCTCTCTCATCATCTTCTCCACTCGGTCTAGACAATTTTTCTCAGCCGCCTCGTCTGCACACTGCAGAGTGTGACACACAGACATCTCAGCTTCCTCACATTCTATCATTATCCGCAAACTGGAGTCCGCACAGTGTTATCCTGGTGCTTGCTGTGCCCCCCCAGGGGTGTATCTATAGGGGGTGCAGAGTAGTTATACAGGGTGCAGAGGTAGCAGTCTCTACCGGGCCCAGGAGCCTGAAGGGGCCCAAAGACACTTGTGCCGCATAAGAAGACACACAAAGCACTGAGGGAAGGGGGGCCCAAGCTGAACTCTTGCACCGGGGCCCATGAACCTTTAGTTACGTCCCTGTCCCCCCAATACCCCCAAATACTATCCTGAAGAAACATTACTGCCCCCATAGTAATAGTGCTCCCCATAGTCCCACCAATAGTAATTCCCTTCTAGAATGCCCTCATTAGTAACACTGCCCCACCTGTGATAATACTCCTCAACAATGCCTCCATTATTAGAAGAGCCCTCCCATATTAATAATACCCTCACAGAGTCCCCAGTAGAAATAAGGCCCCCTACTGTCCCCCCAGTGGTAATAAAGCTCCCTACAGATCCCTCAGTAGTAATAAGGCCCCTATAGTGCACTTAGTAGAAATAAGGCGGATCTATAAGACCCTCCTATAGAGCCCCCAGTAGTAATAAGACCGCTTATAATGTCCCCTGGATCTGCAGTGCCCCCTGTAGTTATAATCCTCCCTCCACCATACAGTCCCATGTAAATAACATCACCTCCTCCCCAGCTGCCTCCAACGCACAATCCCATGTAAACATCACCTCCTAAGGCTACTTTCACACTTGCGTTCATGCGGATCTGTCCTGTACTTGTACAGGACGGATCCACATCGATAATACAAACAAATGCATCCATTCAGGACCGATTCATTTGTATTAGATTAGAATTTCGAAGTCCCAATACGGATCCGTCCTGACTTACATTGAAAGTCAATGGGGGACGGATCCGCTTACAATTGCACCATTTTGTGTCAATGCAAAGGGATCCGTCCCCATTGACTTACATTGTAAGTCAGGATGGATCCGTTTGGCTCCGCAAGGCCATGGGGACACAAAAACGCTGCTTGGAGCATTTTGGGGTCCGCCTCCAAAACGGAACAGGGGGCCGTACGGAGCCGAACGAATGCATTCTTAATGGATCCGCATCCATTCAGAATGCATTGGGGTTAAAATGATGCATTTGGGGCTGCTTGTAAGAGCCTTGAAATGGATCTCACAAACGGATCCCCAAACGCAAGTGTGAACATAGCCTAAACATTAAGTCCCATGTACATAAACATCATTCCCCTCACCATCCACTTTCAACATACAGTCCCATGTAAATAACATCACTCCCTCCCCCAGCCACCTCAAGCACATAGTTCCATGTCAATATCATCCCTCCCTTCAGCCCTAACATACATCCCATACTAACCTTTTTCGCCTACCTCAATCAATGCTTGGCTGCCATCTCCTTTGATTGTCAATATGACACTGAGTGCATCCACTTTTTGGATCTATCCCTCAGGGGTGATGGTGATAGCTCTGGCATTTGTATTTAATCCTATAGAAAGGACACAGCGGGCAACACAATCCTGCTGGCTACTTCGTGCCATCCTTTACATATCGTGCGCAATATCCCCAGGGGGAAAATGATCCGAACCAGGCGCAATTGCACTGATATTTGTACTTTTAAAAATGAGTCTAAAAGTCAGAAGGAGATTGGAGCAAAGGCTTTACCCCTCAGAATTATTAACAGGTCAGAGGAATTTGGCGCTATCACTGGACAAAAGGGCTTTTATTTTCCCTAATACCAAACAATGTTTGAGATCTAATGTAGATGATCTGTCCGGTGGTGATGCCATTATGTTCTCGACCGCTTACAGTGAAGAGTACAAAGACATCTGTCACCTCCCTGTTCTGAGCTTTGACAAGGATTGGTCAAGATTCATACAGGGCAGTATTAAATGTGTTGCACGACGTGCACCAACATTAGGAAATCTACTCAGCCCCAGCCTTTATGTTGAACGTACCAGGCTGCAGCCAACCTGGCTTTCCAATAAAGGCAATTTTAAATGCGGACATACCAGATGCATATGTTCATGTTCTGCTCCATATCTAGCTGCTGCTGGTGAGTAGTTTTTTCACTAGGCGGGTGAATAAAGCTGCTCATCAGTGACTCTAGACTCAAGTTCCTGCTGAAGGAGCTGGTACTGCTCCTACCGCCCACCCCACCACAGTAGCAATGGCAGTGGAACGTGAGCAAAGAGGGCCCCCTGGTCAGACCCGCGAAAGGATGGACGATGGCACAGATAGGCAGGGGCCAACGGACTACATAGGATGTCTCTATAGTAGTACAGTTTGTTCTTCCTCTCAGTGGGTTTAAAAAAGGCCCCCATTTTGGACTAACATAGTGGAGAGCCAGTAGTCATCCCTCTGCCGAATAGTGACAATTCAGTTGTCACTACGTAAGCAACTGAGCATGCATCGGGCCATTTGCGCAAGTGACTCGGAGGGTCTCCCAGCCTCCATCTCCACTGCATAATGCCATGATGTGTCTGGGTCCTCTGCTTCCTCTTTCTCATCTCCCTCTTTCTCCTCCGACTGCTCCTACTCCTCCTCTCCTGTCACCTGTGTAGAAAAAAACACCCATTTTGCTACACATTGCTTGTGCTTCAATGTCCTCCTCCAGTTCAGCCCCCACAGGGCTCATGTGGCCGTGAGATGTAGACACCACGTCTCCAGTCCACTGTCCAGCCAGATTTACCAGCATTTTTTCCAGGACATGAATCAGTGGAATGATGTTGTTCATCTCATAGACGAATAAAGTGGTCTCCTCAAAGGGCACTAGCAAACAGCAGCTGTCACGCATGAGCTGCCACTGGCTAACATCAAAGTTACATAGGGGAGTACCTCTGTCTGCTTGGATCATCAAGAAATCGTTGGCTTTTCTCTGTTCACATAGTCGGTCCAACATATGGAGGGTGGAATTTGAACAGGTGGAAACGTTGCATATCAGTTTATGTTGGGGATGCTGTTCTGCCGCTGCAGCTCAAGGAGGGTGTGCTTTGCGGTGTACGAGTGGCTGAAGTGCAAGCAAAGTTTCCTGGCCATTTTTAGGATGTCTTGCAGATGGGTGTAAGACTTCAGGAACCGCCTGACAGCATGTGCGCCATGCAGGGCGCATGGCTCAACCCTCCTTGACACAGCACTGACACCATGTTCTTTCCGTTACGATCACCATGGTTCTGATTTGGAATTTTTGCGGAGAAAGCCAGGATTCGATCTCTTGATGAGGGCAAACTGCCCTGGGTGACTCCGTTTACCCAGGCAAAGTAGGTGCAGAACAGCGTGACACCGCCGTGCCCTGCACAGGTGGTATGATGGTGGGGCACTGTGAATTGTTCCTGCAGTGGAGGCTGAGGACAAGGTGGAGGATGAGGAGGCAGAGGCGGACATTGTCGCAGGACCAACGGCATGAGAACGTGGAGGCGGCGTCACCTGGCCAAGTTACTGGTTTGGCTGGGCAGGAACCACATTTACCCAGAAGGCTGTAAAGGACATGTATTGTCCTTGCCTGTAGTTACAACTCCACACGCTGTGCCATGCCGTGCACTTTGGCAGACACCAACAGGCTCAAGGACTGGCCCACATTCTGTTCTACATACGTGTGCAGGTACTGCCTTTTTGGCAAAGAAATGACAGCTTTGGACTCTCGGCACAAGCCTTCAGTTCTCTGAAAGGTGCAGAGTCCACCACTTGGAAATGGAGGGACTGCAGCACCAGCAACTTGGCCAGGAGCACGTTCTGCTTCTGTGCCATTGGATGAGTGCACGCATACTGTTGTCTCGTGGTAATCGCTGCAGTGATCGATTGCTGATGGAATGACTGATGAGGACTAGGAGGGCGAGGAGCAGGAGCATCAGGACTGGTAGATGATGGGAAGGACAGACAGCTCCCTTCGGCTGAGGTGGTGGAGCCTTGACTGCCTGAAATCGGGTGTGTGCCACTGGTTGATGCAGCGATTGCTGCGGCAGGCTGGACCACCACTTTGGAGCCACAGTTCTCCCAAGCCACTTTATGGTGACACTGCATATGTTGATGCAGAGCCGTGGTGCCAACATTGGTACCCTGGCAACGCTTCACCTTCTGCCCACAGATTGGACAACTGGCCATGTTCACCACCGAGTAGGTGATTTTACCTCCAACACTCTGCACTGACTGACTGCTACCGCCACTGCCTCCGAGAACCACTGCACCACTACTTTCTGGGCAGGTAGGCTCCTGCAAAGCGGTTGCTCTTCCCCAGGTATGTTTGGCTCCCAACCTCCCATTGCTACCACCATGCTGACTCCATTCTATGCTACCGACTTGCTGGCTCCGCCGCTGTCTCACGTGCAAGCATCCACCCTCTTCTCCCGATGATGATGAAGCCCCTTCTTTACACCATTTTCAAGTACTGTCTGCACGTCACTGATGTCCTCCTCAACGGTCTCTGAGCCAGGAGCATGACCGCTCGCAATACCAGCTCCCACGCCACTCTCCTCATCACTACTTGCCCGCCTACAGGAAAAAGCAGTGGATGTGTCCTCCATATCTTGGCTGGGCAGTAGCTGCTGACTGTCCTCTAGTAGCTCGTCCTTGCTGTATAGTGGAGTTGAGCCTACGGCATATATTACTTCTATGGCTGAGGGAACAGAAAAGTACAGAAGCAGGTTGGGGACAGGTGAGGGCACTGGGCCTACTCCCTGGCCATGCCAACTATGGGTTGTGTATGACAAACCCACTGACTCTTGGCTGGGGTTGTCTGATGTCACTTGGGATAAAGTGGATGAATGAGTCAACCATTCAAGAACCGCTGGGTTGCTGGTCAAGACCAGGGCCGTCTTTAACAAGGGGCAAAAGGGGCAGCTGCCCCAGGCACAGTTGCTCCTGGGGGGCCCAAGGCAGCTGCCTCTTGAGCCCTGCTAGCCACTGCCCTGGGTGTCAGGCTGTCAGCTACACAGGGGGTGCTGCCATGCCATGCCTGCCGGCACTCCAGGCATCGTACTGTGAGCTGTGATTCTCTAGGACCTTAGATGACATCATCACCATGTGACCAGTAAATTAGCAATATTACTGGTCACATGGCTATGAGGTCATCAAGGACCTTTCTACCAGGAGTGTTGCTGTAGAAGTTTGCATTAACTGTGGAGCTTTTGAATACCCCTCAAGGTATTCAAAACAGATTTTTACAAACGTCGTTAAACCCTTCATGTGTTCCACAAGAGTTATTGACAAATGGAGATGAAATTTCAGAATTTAATTTTTTTTTTGCTAATTTTCCATTTTAATCCATTTTTCCCAGTAACAAAGCAAGGGTTAACAGCCAAACAAAATCAATATTTATGGCCCTGATTCTGTAGTTTACAGAAACACCCCATATGTGGTAGTAAACAGCTGTACGGACACATGGCAGGGTGCAGAAGGAAAGGAATACATACGGTTTTTGGAAGGCAGATTTTGCTGGACTGGTTTTGCTGGACACTGGAAGTAAAAAAAAACTTTTTTATTTATAAAAATATACCAAATTTACCAAAAATTTGTAAATAATTACAAATTTCCAAGTTTCAATTTCTCTACTTCTATAATACATAATAATACCTCCAAAAATAGTTATTACTTTACATTCCCCATATGTTTACTTCATGTTTGGATCATTTTGTGAATGATATTTTATTTTTTAGGGGTGTTACAAGGCTTAGAAGTTTAGAAGCAAATCTTGAAATTTTTCAGACATTTTCAAAAACCCAATTTTTAGGGACCAGTTCAGGTCTGAAGTTACTTTGCGAGGCTTACATAATAGAAACCACCCAAAAATGACCCCATTCTATAAACTACACCCCTCAAGGTGTTCAAAACTGATTTTACTAACTTTGTTTACCCTTTAGGTGTTCCACAAAAAATTATGGAATATAGAGATACAATTTCAAAATTTCACTTTTTTGGCAGATTATCCATTTTCATGTTTTTTTTCCAGTTACAAAGCAAGGGTTAACAGCCAAACCAAACTCAATATTTATGGCCCTGATTCTGTAGTTTACAGAAACACCCCATATGTGGTCGTAAACAGCTGTACGGGCACACGGCAGGGTACAGAAGGAAAGGAATGCCATACGGTTTTTGAAAGGCAGATTTTGCTGGACTGTTTTTTTTGACACCATGTCCCATTTGAAGCCCCCCTGATGCAACCCTAGAATAGAAACTCCATAAAAGTGACCCCATCTAAGAAACTACACCCCTCAAGGTATTCAAAACAGATTTTACAAACGTAGTTAACCCTTTAGGTGTTCCACAAGAGTTATTGGCAAATGGAGATGAAATTTCAGAATTTAATTTTTTTTGCAAATTTTCCATTTTAATCCATTTTTCCCAGTAACAAATCAAGGGTTAACAGCCAAACAAAATCAATATTTATGGCCCTGATTCTGTAGTTTACAGAAACACCCCATATGTGGTCGTAAACAGCTGTACGGACACATGGCAGGGCGCAGAAGGAAAGGAATACATACGGTTTTTGGAAGGCAGATTTTGCTGGACTGGTTTTTTTGACACCATGTCCCATTTGAAGCCCCCCTGATGCACCCCTAGAGTAGAAACTCCAAAAAAGTGGCCCCATTTTAGAAACTATGGGATAGGGAGGCAGTATTGTTGGTACTAGTTTAGGGTACATATGATTTTTGGTTGCTCTATATTACACTTTTTGTGAGGCAAGATAACAAGAAATAGCTGTTTTAGTACAGTTTTTTTTTGTTATTTACAACATTCATCTGACAGGTTAGATCATGTGATATTTTTATAGACCAGGTTGTCACAGATGCGGCGATACCTAATATGTATACATTTTTTTAAATGTAAGTTTTACACAATGATTTCATTTTTGAAGCAAAAAAAAAATCATGTTTTAGAGTTTCCATAGTCTGAGAGCCATAATTTTTTCAGTTTTTAGGCGATTACTTTGGGTAGGGTATGATTTTTGTGGGATGAGGGTTTTATTGGCACTATTTTGGGGTGCGTGTGACTTTTTGATCGCTTGCTATTACACTTTTTGTGATGTAAGGTGACAAAAAATGGTTTATTTAGCACAATTTTTTTAATTTTTTTTTACGGTGTTCATCTGAGGGGTTAGGTCATGTGATATTTTTATAGAGACGGACGCGGTGATACCTAATATGTATACTTTTTTAATTTATGTAAGTTTTACACAATAACAGTCTTTTTCAAACAAAAAAAATGATGTTTTAGTGTCTCCATATACTGAGCCATAGTTTTTTTTATTTTTCGGGCGATTGTCTCAGGTAGGGGCAAATTTTTTGCGGGATGAGGTGACAGTTAGATTGGTACTATTTTGGTGGGCAAACGCCTTTTTGATCTCTTGCTGTTGTACTTTTTGTGATGAAAGGTGACAAAAAAATTGTTTATTTACAGTTTTTTTAAATAAACGCGGCGATACCTAATATGTATACTTTTTTCCCCCCTATTTTTTACCAATTTTTTTTTTATTTGGGGAAAATGACGTTTTTGTTTATTTTTACTTGAAACTTTATTATTTTTGGGGGGGAACTTTATTTTTTCAACTTTTTTTCGCTTTTTTTTTGTCCCACTTTGGGACTTGAACTTTGGGGGGTATATTCCTTTACAATGCATTCCAATACTTCTGTATGGGTACCCGATGGCACCACCGCACAGCCGCCGGAACCGCAGGTAAAGCCGCAAACCACAGGTCTGAATTGACCTGTGGTTTGTGGCGATCGCCGATACGGGGGGGTCACATGACCTCCCCCGGCATTGTGACAGGATACCTGCTGAATGATTTCAGCGGGCATCCTGTCACAATTAACCTCCGCCGCGCCGCAATCGCGGTTTAAACCCATGACGTACTGGTACGTCATGGGTCCTTAAGGACTCAGGAAACATGCCGTACCGGTACGTCATGCGTCCCTAAGGGGTTAAGTTAGGTTCAAACAGGGTTTTTTTTGTGGCAGTTTTGCTTTAGCTATTCTTTATATGTAGGGGGTATTTTTTTAAACTCAATATTCATAGAAATATTTTTCTAATTTTTTATACTTCTATAGCAAGTAGAAGTGTGCTTGTGTGACAACGGAAGTTCCCGGGCACTTGCTGCGCTCCGGCCAGGACTCCGGGGACATGTGTTTTCATACATGCTTGCCCTGCTACACGCCATGATTACTTTTTTGGCAGACAATATACACGCCATTTTCAGCCTTGATATGCACTACAGTCATTACACAATGGACGAACATGGCAGACTCTGTGGTACTGGTCCCCCACCCGATCTCCACCAGACCTACATATGGTATGGTGTATTGATCTTCTTTTGATGTGTACCCCTTGTCTTAATTTTATTTTTATATGTGTCCCACTATTACTTATATGTTTCTTGACTGCACAATTGTTTTGATAAACACAGGTGATATTCTGTATGAATGGGAGGGATTAACGGTACCCCTATGGGCGGCTTCTGACCCCTATTAACTCTAAGGGTATTTATATCCTTCAATCTGATATAACATACTTGCTTGAGGTAAAGGTTGGTGAATTCAACTCTGCATACTGTGAAGACATGAAGTGCCACAGTCTCTCCATCCAGTATAGTGCTAATAAAAACCACCACTTGTCCCGCAAAAAAAAAAACCCTAACAGATCTCAGTCAACACAAAAAGTAAAACATTATGGCTCTTAAAAAACATTTCTGCAAATTCCATGTTAGAAAATTCAGATGCCACTCCTCCCCTTCTGGGCCCTGGCATATCCCCAAACAGCAGTTTAAGACCACATATGGGGTGTTGCTATGTTCAGGAGAAAATGGAACACAAATTGTTGGGTGATATTTTCCTGTTATCCCTTGTGAAAAATAGGGTGGTGTAGTTTCCAAAACTTTTTGGGGGTTTCCACGGTAGGGGTGCCTCAGAGTCTCTTCAAATGCAACATGGTGAAAGACCATTCCAGCAAAATCTGCCCTTCAAAAACCATGTGGTGCTCCTTGCCTTCTGAGCGCTGCTTTGTTCCCTTAAAGCTGTTTATAACCATATATGGGGTGCTTCTGTAAACTGCAGAATCAGGGTAATACATATTGTGGTTTTTGTTTCTGTTAACCCTCTATGTGCTACAGAAAAAAGGATTAAAATGGAAAATCTAAAAAAACAATACATTTTTTAATTTCACCTCCATTTTGCTTTAATTCCTGTGGAATACCTAAAGGATTAACATTATTTCTAAAATCTATTTTGAATAAATTGAGGGGTGTAGTTTCTAAAATGGGGTAATTTATAGGTGATTAATATAATGTAAGGTCCTCAAAGTGACTTCAAAACCAAATTTGTCCTTAAAAAAGTTGATTGAAAATTGAAAAATTAGAAAAATTGCTTCTAAAATTCTAAATGTAATCCTAAAAAAATAAAATAACATTACCAAAATGATGCCAACATAATTTAGGCATATTCTAAATGGTAATTCATAACTATTTTATGAGGTATAACTGTCCTAAAAGCAGAGAGATTCAAATTTAGAAAATTGTGAATTTTTCAAATGTAAATTTATAAATACATAGTGAAATATACTGACTCAAATTTACCATTAACATGAAAAAAATCGCAGAATGGCTTAGATAAGTAAAAGTATTGAAAAGTTATTATCACATAAAGTGGCACATGTCAGATTCAAAGAATTAGGCTTGGTCAGAAAGGGTTGTAAATGGCTTGGTTTGGAAGTGGTTAACTGAGTTTTGATCCAGAGAAAACAGAGAAACTGCTGGATCGTATTGACATATGGCTTCTTTTTTGCATGTTACGGCTTTATCTTGCATTTGTGGATTGCACTGTGAACTTTGTTCACAGAAAATGATTTCAGTGTTTCTAACCCCTGCAGTGATTTCCAGTATAGAATCATGCCTGCTTTTAACGAAGTGCAATCTTAAGACCATGAGCATACAATATTGTCTTATGGTCTTGTCCCTTGCACACATGGATTTCTCCAGTTTCTCTGAATCTTTTAATGTTACTATGTACTATAGATGGTGGAATATTCAAAGGCTTTACAATTTTACATTGAGGAACATATTTCAGAAATAGTTTTTTGCAGATTGATGAATCTCTGCCCATCTTTGCTTCTGAGAGACTCTGGCAGTTTTTTTCAGTATCACTTACGTTTCCAGTCTTTTGTTGCCCCTGTTCCAACTTTTTCAAGATGTGTTACTGCCATGAAGTTTTAAATTAGTTATTTTTTTCATGAAATGGTCTCACTTTCAACATCTGATATATGTTTTATTGTGAATAAAATATGGGTCTATGAGATTTACGAATCATTGCATTGTATTTTTATTTACATTTATTTACATTTCACACAGCCTCTCAACTTTTTGGGAACTGGGGTTGTAAAATATGCAGTAAAATACACTTTTTTTTAAAGCTTATTAATTGTGGAAGCTTTGTGACAGTTTTGCTGACAGTCTCGGCTTTATAACAAGACCAATATTACAGCAGGGTGGCAATTCTAGAGCCAAGGACATTTCTCATACCTCCTTGCTACTGATGGCTAGATCTCAGGCTGTGTAACAGCTCGAGATTTGAGACCGTTTTAAAACAGGACCATGATGGAGGTGCTAACTGCTATAATTTAAAAGTTAGTGCACTTAAAAATCAAGTCAGGAGTGAAAGCTCCAGGTATAAGCAACTTTTACCGAGAGACCCCATCTAGCAGCACCATTCTTGTCTTGTTTTTTTAGCTGGCTTGAATCTCTAGCTGTTACACAGCCTGAGATCCATCAGTAGCAAGAATATATGTGATAAATCCTTGGCAGAATAAGGGTTAGATTAAAATGGCATCCATCTATATTCAGAGCTAAAAACTAAGGATGAGCATACCGGTACATGATTCGGTCCAAATTTTTCAAAGAGTTTGAATTCACACAAAAACCTAATTTTTAAAGGGTTTTCATTATGGAGAGCCCCTAATATGCTGAGTATCTGTGTACAGTATTGTAGGCCAGCTTATGCCCCTCTGTGGTTCTGGGAAAGATATTTAAATTTGCTTTCCTAAATCTGATGCGAGCAGATGCTAGACATGATAATTTGCATATATTTTCCCAAGAAATCAAGAGGGTCGTTGTCTTGCCTACAATAATCATCACGTATATCAACTGGTCTACATAACAGAAAAAGTACCCGCCCAGAGATTATCCCTAAAGCCTTACAATGGGAGAAGCTGCTCTCATCTGCTTCTCTGTGCTATCTTAAATGTGCTCAGGGATGTCCTAGGAACTGGGCATCCAGGGTATGTGCCTTGGACTGCTGGCTTAGTGCCCTGGATGAGTGCCAATTTTAACTGTTTTAGTGTTTGTTGGATCTTTGCCTTACTTTTGTCACTTTTGTAGGCTGGAGGCTGCTTTTAGTCTGAAGCCTACAGGATACTAGGATCACACACATTGGATGTGAGTTGGTGTAATGATGTTACTACATTGTGCAAATTACCCTGGACTGATAACTGTGTAGGCCAGAAGAATGCTCAATAGCTTTATCAGGGAATTGGAGTATGGTGTATAGATTTAATTTCATTTTCTGAGGGACAAAGGTGGAAGTTTAGGTAAGGAGAGTGATAGAACACTTTGGCGATAAAAAAGTCTATGTTGCAAACTTTGCAGATGTAGGGTGTGAATGGATAAAATATTAATGGTGGTCTGGGCTAGAGATGAGCAAATCGAAGCTGATGAAGTAGAATTCGATCTGAATTTCTAGAATTATTATTATCTGAATTTCCTCACGCTTTAGGGTAACGAATCGCATTTTTTCCTAAAATGGCTGCTGCACATGTTAGGACATGGAGAAAGGAACTCTGGAAGCGAGGGATCACGCACAATGCCATGCATACAGCCAATCAGCAGCCAGCCAGCCCTGTGATATCACAGCCCTATAAATAGCCTCAGCCATCATGGATTCAGCCATTTTCCAGTGTACTTACACCTTAAGTGCACTGACTGCAGATCCAAATTACCATTATACTGCTGCTCATTTCAGGTTTGCAATGCCTCTGTAATTCCAACAAACCGTTCTTGTTATTGGAGTCTTATTAGCCCTTGTGCGGTGCAGTTATGTATATGTTCTAAAACCTTTTTTTGCCGTCTATTAGTGGGGAAAAAGAAAAAGGGCTTATTAGCCGTTGTGTGGTGAGGTGAGGAAATTATAGTCCTTTTGGGCGTGTATTAGTGGGAAAAAAAAGTATTATTTGGCGTTCACAGCCGCAGTTATATATTCTAAAGTTTTTTGGGGCGTGTATAAGTAGGGAAAAAGAAAAAGGGCTTATTAGCCGTTGTGTGGTGAAGTGAGAAAATTATAGTCTGTTTTGGCGTGTATTCGTGGAAAAAAAAGTATTATTTGCAGCTCACAGCCACAGTTATATGTTCTAAAGTTTTTTTGGGGTGTATTAGTGGGGAGAAAGAAAAAGGTCTTATTAGCCATTGTGTGGTGAAGTGAAAAAATTATAGCCCTTTTTGGCGTGTAATAATGCCCCAAAAGTATTATTTGCCGATTATAGCTGTAGTTATATGTTCTAAAGCCTTTTTTTGGCGTGTATTAGTGGGGAAAAAGAAAATGGGTTTATTAGCCTTTGTGTGTTGAAGTGAGAAAATTGCAGCCCTTTTTGGCGTGTATTAGTGGCAAAAAAAGGGCTTATTTGCCGTTCACGACTGCAGTTATATGTTTTAAAGCCTTTTTTGGCGTAAATTAGTGGGGAAAAATAAAAAGGGCTTATTAGCTGTTGTGTGGTGAATTGAGAACATTAAACCCCTTTAAGCATGTATTTGTGGCAAAAAAAAAATTTTTTTGCTGTTCATGGCCGCAGTTATATGTTCTAAAGCCTTTTTTTTGTCGGGTATTAGTGAGGAAGAAAAGGGGGCTTATTAGCCGTTGTGTGATAAATTAAGAAAATTAAAGCCCTTTTTGGCATGTATTAGTGGCAAAGAAAAAATATTATTTGCCGCTCACAGCAGCAGTTATATGATTTAAAGCCTTTTTTGGTCGGGTATTAGTAGGGAAAAAGAAAAAGGTCTTATTAGCCGTTGTGTATTGAAGTGAGAAAATGACAGCTCTTTTTGGCATGCATTAGTGGCAAAAAAATAAGGGCTTATTTGCCGTTCACAGCTGCAGTTATATGTTCTAAAGTCTTTTTTTGACGTGTATTAGTGGGGAAAAAGAAAAGCACTTATTAGCCATTGTATGGTGAAGTAAAAAAATGTAAGCCCTTTTTGGCGTGTATTAGTTGCAAAAAAAAATATTATTTGCCATTCATGGCCGCAGTTATATGTTCCTAAGATCTTTTTTGTTCTTTATTAGTGGGAGAAAAAAAGGGGCTTTTTTGGCATTGTGTGGGGAAATGAGAAAATGACAGCCCTTTTTGGCGTGTATTAGTGGCAAAAATAACTTTATTTGCCACTCACAGCCGCAGTTACATGTCCTAAAGCCTTTTTTTTGTCGGGTATTCCATGGTATATCTAATGCCTTGGAAATTCTTTTGTACCCTTCTCATGACTGATCCCTTTTAACAATGAGATCCCTCTGATGCTTTGGAAGCACTCTGTGGACCATGGCTTTTGCTGTGGGATGTGACTAAGAAACCAGGCCAGTGCTCCTCCACGGGCCTTCTTGGCCAAAAGACAGAGATTTAATAATAAGACACAAGAGAGAAATAGGAGAATTATTATACAACGATAATAGGATTGAAATTTACCCAGACTTCTCCAAAGCTACTCAAGATAAACTAAATGAATATAGGGATATTAAAAAACGGTTAGCACAAGCCAATATAAAATTTGCCATTCTGTATCCAGAAAAATTGAGGATTGTATATAAAGATTCTGTTTAGTTCTTCTCCGATTCAGCAGAGGCGTTGGGATGGCTGGACTCTAGGGGTATGGGAGTTGGATGATGCATTTGACTCACATTGTTTACCCCAAGATGGTGTCCGGGCGCGGGTGGCGGGATTGGGGATGGGGGGGGTGGTCTGGTGTTATGTAAGAGGCTCATAAGGATTATTGTTCCATATGAACAAAGCAAGGGGGTGGGTGGGGGTGGGTGCGTCGTCGTCGGTGGACCTAACCAGACAGCTATAAACTCCAGGACAAATCAGGCCTTTTCGATATTCACTTTGCATGTTTCATAGGGTAATTACATGGAATGTGCGGGGAATGGCTGATAAGATAAAGAAAAGAGTAACTTATGATTTAGTGGCAAGACATCTCCCCGCTATAGTTGGGCTGTTGGAAACACATTACATTTCAGAAAAAATTGCCCTATATAAGAAAAACTAGGCTCAGTATGAATATCACTCTTGCCATTCGCTCTTTTCACGAGGAGTCAGTGTTTATATCCATAGAAGTGTTGAGTATGAACCTTTAGACCAGCTTATAGACCAGGAAGGTAGATTTATTTTTTGATATGCTCGCTGGAATCAAACCATATGTATCTTGGCTTTTGTTTACATCCCTCCTCCTTTTTCATCATATGTTCTTAATAAACTGGCTGAATATATGGGTTATAAAGATAAATGTCCTGTCCTAGTCATGGGAGATTTTAATTGTGTCTTAAACAAGGAAAGGGACAGACTGTCTTCTTCTCCCCAAAGCAGGGTAATAACTGGAACCACTACTCTCCTGTCTAGGATATGTCAGGAAATGTCCCTGGTTGACATCTGGCATTTCCTATACGGTGACAAAGTAGCCTACTCCTGCTATAACAATTCATATAAAGCTATGCCCCTTTAGCTAGTACAGAATTTCTAGACATGATCAAAAGGAATGAAACCCATGGGATCTCCGATCCCTCACCACTATCACTTGTAATTGAATCGTCTGGTACTAGGAATTTTTTCAGGACGTTCAGACGTAATCCCCATTGAATTCAAGTAATAGGTGAGCAGGAGATCTTGGGGAATAAATCTTAGACTTCTGGGAACGGAATATTAGATCAACACATATCCACTATGTTTGGGACACCTTTAAAGCTTTTTTGCGTGGGCTATACTGGGCAAAAATTAAGAAAAATAAAGTGTCCTTTTGTAAAACGGAGAAAGCCTTGGAGGAAGAAGTAAAGAGACTAGAGATAGAACTCCATAAAAATAGTAGTGTGGATAAACAAAAAGAGTTACTGGATGCCCAGGAAAAAGATTTTCTTCTCCAGGCAAAAAGTATTTTGCTAAACAGGGATGCCTGGAAGATTAATTCCATGATAGCAAATCAATGAGGGCACAGCAAAATTAGATGTCTTAGGCCTCATGCACACGATCGTGCCATTTTTTGCGGTCTGCAAACTGCGGATCCGCAAAAAACTGAGACTGCAATTTGCGGAATGGAACGGGCGGCCCATTGTAGAAATGCCTATTCTTGTCCGCAAAACAGACAAGAATAGGACATGCTATATTTTTTTTGCGGGGCCACGGAACGGTGCAACGGATGTTGACAGCACACTGAGTGCTGTCCGCATTTTGTCTGGCCTCATTGAAGTGAATGGGTTCACACCTGAGACGCAAAAAAATACGGCTCGGATGTGGACCACAACAACATGAGGCCTTAGATTGAGAAATATATGAGGAATATAACCTATAATCAAGATATCATTAAACTCGAATTCTCCAGCTGCAGTATATCAATCAGAATTGGATGAGGAGGATAGAATAGGTCCATATTTGGATGGTATTGTGTGTCCAGAGCTCTCTGAATTATATAGGAAAGTATTAAATAACCGGATCTCTCTTATTGAATTGCAGGAGGTGTTAAAGAGTATCAAGGGGAACTCGGCCCCTGGTAGAGATGGATGCCTTTCGAAATCTACAGACGCTTTGGGGATGAGATCCTCCCTGTCCTGCTATGGGTGCTTAACGTCTCCTGGGATTCAGGTAGCCTACCCTCGTCATATATGGCAGCTTCGATCTCCCTTTTAAAAAAAACATGAGGACGGTATGGAAGTTGGCTCCTACAGCCAAATTTCATTATTAAACACAGACTATAAAATTCTAGCTAAACTCCTGGCCAACAGGCTTCAAAAGGTAATAACTAAATTGGTCCACCCTGACCAGACAGGTTTTATCCCTGGGAGACAGTCCAGATCCAATATTCGTATTCACCAACATTCAATATGGTGAGGGAGAGCACCGCTCTATCCTGTCCTTGGATGCGGCGAAAGCCTTTGACAGGGTGGAGTGGCCCTTTCTGTGGCGGGTTATAGAGAGAATGAAATTAGGGGCTAACTTCATCAAATGGGCACATATGCTTTATCGGTGCCCCTCAGCCAGCATCAATATTGATGGAGTTGGCTCTGAGACAATTTATCTGCATCGTGGTACCAGGCAGGGATGCCCGTTGCCGCCATTATTATTCGCCCGGTTTTAGGCCAGAACATCTGGCTTTCAGACTCCCTGTCCTCTGTGCGGTGCAGGGCTAGGATGGACACAGGGATGTTCTTTTGAGAGCGTGAGCTGCAGGGAGAATGTCATCTCTCTTCAACATCTGCAGCTGACAGAAGTTCATTTTTACCTTCATTTTTCAATCATTTTTCAATCCCCATCGGCTGCGGAGTGGGAGTGGGCGTGGTCTAACGGGACTGTGGGTGTGACTTAGTGGGACTGGGGGGTTGGGTTTTTATATCCATCTTTTGAGGGTGGCCCAAATGGCCACCCTAAGCCTGCCCCCTTAACTGTGACCTCCACAGCACTCTGCTCCTTTTACAGTGTCATCCAAAGTGCCCTGCCCCTTTAAACCTGACCTACAGCAGTGAAGAAAAATGGCTGGGCTGTTATAGCAACCTGGTTTAAAACTGTGTGTATGTGGAGACTAGGGGCCTGCGAGCTTCTATTGGCTTAAGTAGTTCATGTGATGTGCCATATTTGTATTTTTTATATTTTTTTGGGGGGGGGGGGGGGGATCTCAGGAACGGTATGTCCTAGAGAGCTGAGACACAGTCTAAAACCTTCCCGGACACCTGATGTACCTGTGTGCCAAATTTCATGATTGTAAATGCGACGGTGTGGATTCCTTTAGCGGACATACAGTACCGACCAAAAGTTTGGACACACCTTCTCATTCAAAGAGTTTTCTTTATTTTAATGACTTTGAAAATTGTAGATTCACACTGAAGGCATCAAAACTATAAATTAACACATGTGGAATTATATACATAACAAAAAAAGTGTGAAACAACTGAAAATATGTCATATTCTAGGTTCTTCAAAGCAGCCACCTTTTGCTTTGATTACTGCTTTGCACACTCTTGGCATTCTCTTGATGAGCTTCAAGAGATAGTCACCTGAAATGGTCTTCCAACAGTCTTGAAGGAGTTCCCAGAGATGCTTAGCACTTGTTGGCCCTTTTGCCTTCACTCTGCAGTCCAGCTCACCCCAAACCATCTCGATTGGGTTCAGGTCCGGTGACTGTGGAGGCCAGGTCATCTGGCGCAGCACCCCATCACTCTCCTTCATGGTCAAATAGCCCTTACACAGCCTGGAGGTGTGTTTGGGGTCATTGTCCTGTTGAAAAATAAATGATGGTCCAACTAAACGCAAACTGGATTGAATAGCATGCCGCTGCAAGATGCTGTGGTAGCCATGCTGGTTCAGTATGCCTTCAATTTTGAATAAATCCGAAACAGTGTCACCAGCAAAGCACCCCCACACCATCACACCTCCTCCTCCATGCTTCACGGTGGGAACCAGGCATGTAGAGTCCATCCGTTCACCTTTTCTGCGTTGCACAAAGACACGGTGGTTGGAACCAAAGATCTCAAATTTGGACTCATCAGACCAAAGCACAGATTTCCACTGGTCTAATGTCCATTCCTTGTGTTCTTTAGCCCAAACAAGTCTCTTCTGCTTGTTGCCTGTCCTTAGCAGTGGTTTCCTAGCAGATATTCTACCATGAAGGCCTGATTCACACAGTCTCCTCTTAACAGTTGTTCTAGAGATGTGTCTGCTGCTAGAACTCTGTGTGGCATTGATCTGGTCTCTAATCTGAGCTGCTGTTAACCTGCGATTTCTGAGGCTGGTAACTCAGATGAACTTATCCTCCGCAGCAGAGTTGACTCTTGGTCTTCCTTTCCTGGAGCGGTCCGCATGTGAGCCAGTTTCTTTGTAGCGCTTGATGGTTTTTGTGACTGCACTTGGGGACACTTTCAAAGTTTTCCCAATTTTTCGGACTGACACACCTGTGAAGAGAAAACCATTTCAGGTGACTACCTCTTGAAGCTCATCAAGAGAATGCCAAGAGTGTGCAAAGCAGTAATCAAAGCAAAAGGTGGCTACTTTGAAGAACCTAGAATATGACATATTTTCAGTTGTTTCACACTTTTTTGTTATGTATATAATTCCACATGTGTTAATTCATCGTTTTGATGCCTTCAGTGTGAAACTACAATTTCCATAGTCATGAAAATAAAGAAAACTCTTTCAATGAGAAGGTGTGTCCAAACTTTTGGTCTGTACTGTAGATACACACTCAGCTTTATATATTATATATATATATATATATATATATATATATATATATATGTATATTGTAGATAAATAGATATACACACACTAGAGTAAATTTCACAAAACTACAAATATGCATTACACTTTAATCATACTTTCACATAAAGGTTTTTGCTGGTATGATTCTGCTCTTTTGCATTTTAGTGGTGTTTTTTGCTGCATATTCTGTGGTAAAAACGTCAGTTCCAGATGTCTATGGGAAATATGTAACATACAGTATGCAAGCTTTTTTTTGCTACTGGTGTTTTTGTTAATTAGGCAACCTTTTGTCTTATTGGCTTATTTTCAAAAGCACAGCATGCTAAAGCACTTGGTGTCTTTCTAGGCATTTTTATATCACCTTCTCTTATAGGGGAGAAATGCTATGAAGAAAAGGCTAGTCAATAAACTTACTGGGGGAGATTTATCAAAAGTGATGTAAAGGAAAGCTGGTTGTTGTGCATAGCAACCAATGAAATACCACCTTTCATTTTTCAGAGCTACTTTAGAAAATTTAAAGTGGAATGTGATTGGTTGCTATGGGCAACTAAGTCAGTTTTTCTTTACACAACTTTTGATAAATCTGCTCCAGTGATGCCTGAAAAATGGCTGATAAAAATGCCACAAAAAGCTTCAAAAAACACAAGTGCCCTAAAAATGTATGTGGTTATTCCGTTTTTTTTTTTTACAGACTTTTCTTTTGATGTAGATGTTCTCTGTTCTCATCTTCTCCTTTTAGACCAGACCACTGTGATGATTTCTTTCAGCCATCTCTTCTCTCTGCAGAGTTTGACCGACATCTTAGTTTCCTACTCTTCCATCATCCTTCCACTTTCTGAACACCCCATCCTGCCACCCCCAATATTGTGCCCGCTGTGCTCCCTATACAAGTTACACACAGATAGTTCCCTCTCAATATTGGCACACAGTGTCCTAATAAATAACTTTGCCCAGGAAACAGTGTCCCTGACACTAATAGTGTAAACATAATGTTCCCCAAAAATAATTGTGCTAAGCTGATAATGTGCCAGGGTGCCCCCATAGTAATACTGCTCCCCAAAGTCACACCAATAAAAACAATTATCTACCAGACAACACGTAGTAGTAATAGTGCCCCTACAGTAAAAATTTCCCACTGTGTCCTAGAAGTAATAATGCTCCCATATTACTCATACTAGTATTCATGTTCCTCATAGTCCCTCAAATCGCCAGGACCGGATGGCATACACCCCCGTATCCTAAGGGAATTAAGTGATGTCATAGCCAGACCCTTATTTCTGATATTTGCGGACTCTATACTGACATGGAATGACCCACAGGATTGGCGCATGGCAAATGTGGTGGCAATATTCAAAAAGGGTCCAAAAACAGAGCCTGGAAACTATAGGCCGGTAAGTTTAACATCTGTTGTGGGTAAACTGTTTGAAGGTTTTCTGAGAGATGCTATCTTAGAGCATCTCAACGGAAATAAGCAAATAACGCCATATCAGCATGGCTTCGTGAGCGATCGGTCATGCCAAACTAATTTAATCAGTTTCTATGAGGAGGTAAGTTCTAGACTTGACAGCGGCGAATCAATGGATGTTGTATATCTGGACTTCTCCAAAGCATTTGACACTGTACCGCATAAAAGGTTAGTATATAAAATGAGAATGCTCGAACTGGGAGAAAATGTCTGTATGTGGGTAAGTAACTGGCTCAATGATAGAAAACAGAGGGTGGTTATTAACGGTACACACTCAGATTGGGTCACTGTCTCTAATGGGGTACCTCAGGGGTCAGTATTGGGCCCTATTCTCTTCAATATATTTATTAATGATCTTGTAGAAGGCTTGCATAGTAAAGTATCAATTTTCGCAGATGACACTAAACTGTGTAAAGTAATTTACACTGAAGAGGACAGTATATGGCTGCAGAGGGATCTGGATAGATTGGAGGCTTGGGCAGATAAGTGGCAGATGAGGTTTAACACTGACAAATGTTAAGTTATGCACATGGGAAGGAATAATGCAAGTCACCAGTACATACTAAATGATAAAACACTCGGTAACACTGACATGGAAAAGGATCTAGGCATTTTAATAAACAGCAAACTAAGCTGCAAAAACCAGTGTCAGGCAACTGCTGCCAAGGCCAATAAGATAATGGGTTGCATCAGAAGGGGCATAGATGCCCGTGATAAGAACATAGTCCTACCACTTTACAAATCGCTAGTCAGACCACACATGGAGTACTGTGTACAGTTCTGGGCTCCTGTAAACAAGGCAGACATAGCAGAGCTGGAGAGGGTCCAGAGGAGGGCAACTAAAGTAATAACTGGAATGGGGCAACTACAGTACCCTGAAAGATTATCAAAATTAGGGTTATTCACTTTAGAAAAAAGACGACTGAGGGGAGATCTAATTTATATGTATAAATATATATATGAGATCTATCCCATCATCTATTTATCCCCAGGACTGTGACTGTGACGAGGGGACATCCTCTGCGTCTGGAGGAAGAAGGTTTGTACACAAACATAGAAAAGGATTCTTTACGGTAAGAGCAGTGAGACTATGGAACTCTCTGCCTGAGGAGGTGGTGATGGTGAGTACAATAAAGGAATTCAAGAGGGGCCTGGATGTATTTCCGGAGCGCAATAGTATTACAGGCTATAGCTACTAGAGAGGGGTCGTTGATCCAGGGAGTTATTCTGATTGCCTGCTTTGAGTCGGGAAGGAATTTTGTATTCCCCTAAAGTGGGGAAAATTGGCTTCTACCTCACAGGTTTTTTTTTTTTTTTTTGCCTTCCTCTGGATCAACTTGCAGGTTAGCAGGCCGAACTGGATGGACAAATGTCTTTTTTTGGCCTTATGTACTATGTTACTAACTGTAATAAAGCCCCCGGTAGTAATAATTCTCTTTATAATGTGTTACAGTAAAAATAAAAATGCCCTGTTGTGTGGCAGTAAAATACCTCCTCTTAGTGCCCCCTGTAGAGCCAATGTCCCCATAGTACCCTAATAATGTGTGCCAATGCCTCCTACTGTGTGCCCAAAAAACCCTCTTAGTGCCCCCAGTTGATACAAGGTCCCCATACTGCCCTATAATTTGCGCAAGTATAAAATACTCCTATATCGTGCCCCCCCTCATCCCCATGGTGACTGACAATGTGCCAGTATAATTCCCCTATATAATGACCCCAATAGTGCTCCTCTCCCCCTTCTCCATCGTGCCCCCATGTGTGCCAGTATATAAGATAGGGTCCCCAGTAGATGCCCCCATAGTGCTCCCCCCTTCTCCATAGTGCCCCCATGTGTGCTAGTATATAAGATAGGGCCCTCAAAGTGCTCCTCCTCTCCATAGTGCCCCCCATGTCTGCCAGTATATAAGATAGGGCCCCAGAAGATGCTCCCATAGTGCTCCTTTACCCCCCTTCTCCATAGTGCCCCCCTGTGTGCCAGTATATAAGATAGGGCCCTCAAAGTGCTCCTCCCCCTCTATAGTGCCCCCCAGGTCTGCAGTATATAAAATAGACAGGCCCCTCATATGTCAATTGCTCAGGCCCCCCATATGTCACTTGCTTAGCTAGGCCCCCATATCTGTTCCTCAGGAGGACCCCCCTCCCATATCAGTTGCTTATTCAAGCCCCCCCATACATCAATTGCTCAGATAGGCCCCCATATCTGTTGCTCAGGACCCCCCCATATCAGATGCCTATTCACGCCCCCATATCAGTTGCTCAGACCCCCCCATATCAGTTGCTCATTCAGGCCCCCCATATGTCACTTGTTCAGGACCCCCACCCATATCAGTTGCTCAGGGGGACCCACCTACTATATTAGTTGCTTATTTAGGCCCCCCCATATGTCAGTTGCGCAGGACCCCCCTATATCAGCTGCTCAGGAGGACCGCCCAATATCAGTTGTTTATTTATTCAGGCCCCCCCATATGTCAGTTGCTCAGCCCCCCCCCCCATATGCTCATTCAGGCTCCCCAAATGTCACTTGCTCAGGAAGGCATCCCCATATTCTCATTTAGGCCCCCATATTGATGTGACAGACCCCTAGAGCCCCCATCAGACCTCAGATCAGACTGAAAATAAATAATTAAAACTTACCTCTCCTGCTCCACTGCTCTCCGTGTCCTGATGTGAGTGCCTGCCCTGCTGGTCTCCAACAGCCCGAGCTGCACAGTCACCTGACTGTATACAGCGTCAGGTCATGGTGTGTGCTGTACGCAGTCAGGCTGGAGGAGACCAGGGAGGAAGCAAAGCCGGAGGGGTAAGTGACGATCTCTTGCATACTAGTGAGCGCTTCTGGATGCGCTTACTAGTATGATACTAGTGAGCGCTTCCAGAAGCACTCCCTAGTATGAATGGGCGCCCTCACACGCTGGGCCCCTGTGCAGCTGCACCGGCTACACCGGCTTATGTCCGCCCCTGGCATCAGACAACCCTATCATGACCAGTCATTTACTTCCAGTGGCGGCAGATTATCTGATTCAAGACCCAATTCTTTTTTTAGGAGAAAAAAGTCAGCAACACAGAGGAAAGCCAAAGCCTGACTTCCCCCTCGATACCTTTGGACTTGAGGAGGATCTCTATAAACTATATAAAAAAAATCAATATGGACTCAGAGAGGTCTGAAACACCTATCAGCACTGCCCTATTTTTACATTTCTAACCTCGATTTAAGACTTAACGGTTCAATTAAATCCCCCTAAATATCACCACCCTGTAGAAACATTCATCTCTTTGGTCAACAGAGATGTCAGAAATATTCTAACTTGGGTACAGAATAGTAATTTGAAGTACCAATCAAATCTCACACCAGGGTTTACAATTACTTAAAGAGAATAGAAACATTGCAATCCAACCTGCCGACAAGGGTAGAGCTGTTGTTGTTATGGGTAAGACATAATGTGTTTCTGAAAATTTTGTCTCACTTATCTAAGACAACTATATATACCTCCTTACAATGTGACTCTACACCAGAGATTAGAGACAAAATTAAAGCTGTTACCAACCAATACATGGCAGAGGGTGTCATCGACTCCAAGGCACAGGATTTTCTCACCAAACCTTACTCCGTAACTGCCCATTATTTATACACTCCCCAAAATACACAAGAAGCTACATCATTCAAGCGACTCTATTCTGTCTCCTTTAGCAATTCTCTTAGAAAAAATAGTTACCCCATGGATCCATACTATACGTTCTTTTCTTCAAGATACACCACATTTTTTGAATGTCATTCATGAATACAATCCCCTAACAGCTAACAGCATCCTAGTAACCTGGGATGTCTGCAGCCTATATATGTCCAGTGATGAAATGTTTTCTGGATTCACATACCGTCCTACCTATAGCCAAATCTTTTTGTCTCAACATTCTCGAATTGGTCCTCAAAAATGATTTTGGTTTGGAGACCAATTTTTCTTACTGAATACAGTGGACCACTATAGGTTCCAGTATGGCTCTTCCATACGCAAATGTATATATGTCTATCTTTGAGTAAGATTTATTTTATATGAAACCTTTTTTTATATTACTCCATTATCTGGAATTGATACATCCTTTATATTTTTTGCGTATGGGATGGCCCCATGGACACCCTTCTCCAATTTCATTTGACACTTAATTCCATTTATGCTAAGTTACAGTTTACTTTACATTATGATACCCACACTATCAATTTTCTTGATACTCAGGTCTCCAATTGCTGGTAACATATCAATTGATCTCTATTGAAAATCCATAGACAGCAACATTTTTTGCATTATTCAAGTTGCCATGTAGCTTTGCCTTTTAAGGTGAGACGAACCAAACAGTGCGGGAACGTGGAAGCCAACACAAATCTACAAACAGATGCAAAAGGGACTTACTACCCATTCCGTCACATTATTTATCCAAGGACCATAGAATCTTGCAACTGGGTTTCAAATTATTTAACATATTCCACCACCACGACACAATGGTGATTGGGTGTCCATTATGAGGAAACAAGTGGCTTACTTGATACACACCTTACAAACTTTGGAACCTCTAGGATTTAATAGAGAATATGAACGTGTTTATAATTGAACAAATATTTCCTTGGAGCCGTATCCACTTTTTACTGTGAGAATTTACTCTAATACTTACTATTGATGTTCCATTTATTTATCTATTGTTTGTGCCCTTGATTCATTTCTTATAATTTATTGCAATAATTTTTCACTGCTTTCTTCACAGACAAAGCAATGCCAGAATCTTCTGGGCGGGGAGATTGGGTAATTTGTTGGAATACATAGATATTTTGTAGATAAATTGTACTTATTCAATATTGTAAAATTTTCTCTCTGTGGCCACAAGAAAGATATACCTTTGTTATTGCCTGTGTATTTCTTGCTGTCATTCTATTTTCACTTTGTCTCTCCCTATTATTCCCCTTTTACCTTCCTTTTTCTGGGTACCTCCACACATTAATTTATCTCTTGGTCCCTATATATCACATGTTTTCTATTCTCTTCATTCAAATTTAACCTTTAGCTCCGCCTCCCTATTGCACCTATTCTTCCCACTCATTACCTTTCCCTTCTTTCTTGTTTGTCCTCTCCTTCTACTTCCTTTGTCACAATTTTCATGCAATCTTATATTCCATCTACCTCAGTCTTAGGCTACATGCACACAACCTTATGTGTTCTGCAGGTCCGTAAATTGTAAATCCGCAAAATAAAATGGATGCCATCCGTTTTTATTTGCGTATCCATTGTAACAGTCCCTAAAATAGATAAGAATAGGACATGATCTATTTTTTTTGCGGGGCTACGGAATGGACAAACTGATGTGGACAACACACAGTGTGCTGTCTGCTTTTTTTGTGGACCCATTGAAAAGAATGGGTCCTCATCCTAAAAAAACACGGAAACAAAATACGTTCGTGTGCATGTAGCCTTATGTTCATATGTCTCTCATAGCTTACTGCCCATACTCTCACATACATCCATGTCATTCACTATTTCCCATCCACATTACTTTTTTTCATATATTCCATTCTCCACTATTCAGATCTGCCCTCCTCCCCATCCTCCTCCTTCCATCTCTTTGCTTGTAAATTCAGTTGCACATCATTCTTTGTTAATCCCCCCCTTCTTGCCTAACTCTCTCCACCCACCACCACCCACATACACTGCTGCTACCAAGCGAATGTTTCCATCTGGCGTGATGACATCATCCGCATCATCATGCAAGTTCCTGCAAGCTCTAGTGGTATCCCCATCAACACACACGGCTGCCGCAATTACATCACTGTCACGTGACACACTGCAGCAATAGCATTCTGCATATATACCCACCATCTTGCTCCACTTTCTTCTCCTACTCCAGCCATGCATATGTGTCTCCGTAGCAGGTTGGTTCCACATTGTTCATGCTTTAGCATGGACTCTCCCCTCTATTCTGGTTCACTTGTTTCCCTTCTATCCTATCTCCTATCAGTGCCTTTACCTTTACCTGCTTGCCAATTCAATCTTTCTGCCCTGGTATATTACTCTCCCATATAACTGGTTACAGTCTATATGTATGTTATATTTATGTTCCATTTAATTTCTTTATTTTTCCCTTTAATTATTAATATATATATATTGCTTGAGAAAGGCTCAGTATTGGAGCCGAAACGTTGTACTGCAAGGTTGATTAAAGACTAATTTTACTTCTTCAAGACCGGAGTGCCGTCCTTTTTCTGGATTCATTGATTGGGGTAAGAGGTCGATTCCCCTGGAACGTGCACCCACTTTTTCCATCTTTGCAGTCAGTGCCGCCATTTTTCGTATATATATATATATATATATATATATATATATATATTAAGTTGAAACAAAAAGTATGTGAACCCTTTGGAATGATATGGATTACAAAATCGGTCATAAAATGTGATCTGATCTTCATCTAAGTCACAACAATAGACAACCACAGTCTGCTTAAACTAATAACACACAAAGAATTAAATCTTACCATGTTTTTATTGAACACACCATGTAAAAATTCACAGTGCAGGTGGAAAAAGTATGTGAACCCTTGGATTTAATAATTAGTTGAACTTCCTTTGGCAGCAATAACTTCACTAGAATGTTTCCTGTAGTTGCAGTTCAGACGTGCACAACGGTCAGGAGTAATTCTTGACCATTCCTCTTCACAGAACTGCTTCAGTTCAGCAATATTCTCGGGATGTCTGGTGTGAATCGCTTTCTCGAGGACTCTGACTGGGCCACACCAGAACGCGTATTTTATTCTGTTTAAGCCATTCTGTTGTTGATTTACTTCTATGCCTTGGGTCATTGTCCTGTTGCAACACCCATCTTCTGTTGAGCTTCAGCTGGTGGACAGATAGCCTTCAGTTCTCCTGCAAAATGTCTTTATTAACTTGGGAATTCATTTTTCCTTTGATGATAGCAATCCGTCCAGGCCCTGAAACAGCAAAGCAGCACCAAACCATGATGCCCCCACCACCATACTTCACAGTTAGGATGAGGTTTTAATGTTGGTGTGCTGTGCCTCTTTTTCTCCACACATAGTGTTGTAGGGTTTCTTCCAAACATTTCAACTTTGGTTTCATCTGTCCACAGAATATTTTGCCAGTACTGCTGTGGAACATCCAGGTGCTCTTGTGCAAACTGTAAACGTGCACCAATGTTTTTTGGGACAGCAGTGGCTTCCTCTGTTGTATCCTCCCATGAAATCCATTCTTGTTTAGTGTTTTACGTATCGTAGATTTGCTAACAGTGATGTTAGCATATGCCAGAGACTTTTGTAAGTCTTTAGCTGACACTCTAGGATTCTTCTTCACCTCATTGAGCAGTCTGCGTTGTGCTCTTGCAGTCATCTTTACAGGACGGCCACTCCTAGGGAGAGTAGCAGCAGTGCTGAACTTTCTCCATTTATAGAGAATTTGTCTTACCATGGACTGATGAACAGCAAGACATTGAGAGATACTTTTATAACCCTTTCCAACTTTATGCAAGTCAACAATTCTTAATCGTAGGTCTTCTGAGAGCTCTTTTGTGTAAGGCATCATTCACATCAGGCAATGCTTCTTGTGAAAAGCAAACCCAGAACTGGTGTGTGTTTTTTAAAGGGCAGGGCAGCTGTAACCAACACCTCCGATCTCATCTCATTGATTGGACTCCAGTTGGCTGACACCTCAATCCAATAAACTCTTGGAGATGTCATTAGTCTAGGGGTTCACATACTTTTTCCACCTGCACTGTGAATGTTTACATGGTGTGTTCAATAAAAACATGGTAACATTAAAATTTTTGTGAGTTATTTAAGCAGACTGTGATTGTCTATTGTTGTGACTTAGATGAAGATCAGATCACATTTTATTCACCCCCTAAAGTCAATACTTTGTATAGCCACCTTTTGCGGCAATCGCAGCTCCAAGTCATTTTGGAAAAGTCCTCTGGGATTTTTACCTATTCCTGCTTGCAAAACTGCTCCAGCTCCTTCAAGTTGGATGGTTTGAGCTTGTGAACAGCAATGTTTAAGTCTGACCACAGATTTTCTATTGGATTGAGATATGGACTTTGACTAGGCCATTCCAACACAATTACATGTTTTCCCATTGCCCTGCTGAAAGGATAACCTCCGTCCTAGCCTCAAATCACACACAGAGTGGTACAGGTTTTGCTAAAAAATATCCCTGTATTTAGCACCATCCATCTTTCCCTCAACTCTGACCAGTTTCCCAGTCCCGGCTACTGAAAAACATGCCCACAGGATGATGCTGCCACCACCATGTTTCACTCTGGGGATGGTGTTCTTTGGGTGATGTGATGTGTTGGGTTTGCGCCAGACATAGCGTTTTCTTTGATGGCCGGAAAGTTTAATTTAGTCTCATCAGACCAGAGCACCTTCTTCATACATTTTGGGAGTCTCCCACATGCCTTTTCGCAAACTCACAACAAGTCTTTTTGTTTTTTGATGAAAGTAATGGCTTTCTTCTGGCCACTCTGCCATAAACCCAACTCTATGGAGCGTACAGCGTATTGTAGTCCTATGTACAGATACTTCAGTCTTTGCTGTGGAACCCTGCAGCTCCTCCAGGGTTACCTTAGGTCACTGTGCTGCCTCTCTGATGAATGCCCTCCTTGCCCAGTCTTTGAGTTTTGGTGGGCGTCTGTCTCTTGGCAGGTTTGCTGTTGTTCCATGTTCTTTCCATTTGGTTATGATAGATTTGATGGTGCTCCTGGGAATGATCAAAGATTTGGCTATTTTTTTAATAACCTAACCCTACCTTCTCAACAACATTGTCCTTGTTTGGAGAGTTCCTTGGTCTTCATGACAGTGTTTGGTTAGTGATGCCTCATACTTAGGTGTTGCAGCCTCTTGGGCTTTTCAAAAAAGGTGTGCATATGTAATGACAGATCATTTGACACTTAGATTGCACATAGGTGGACATCATTTCACTAATTATGTGACTTCTGAAGGTAATTGGTTGCACCAGAGCTTTTTATGGGCTTCCTAACAAAGGGGGTGAATACATACACAAATGCCACATTTTCTGTTTTCTATTTCCAAACAATAGTTTTATTTATATATTTTTCTCATTTAACTTCAACAACTTAGACTATTGTGTTTTGATTAGAGTTGAGCGAACACCTGGATGTTCGGGTTCGAGAAGTTCGGCCGAACTTCCCGGAAATGTTCGGGTTCGGGATCCGAACCCGACCCGAACTTCGTCCCGAACCCGAACCCCATTGAAGTCAATGGGGACCCAAACTTTTCGGCACTAAAAAGGCTGTAAAACAGCCCAGGAAAGGGCTAGAGGGCTGCAAAAGGCAGCACCATGTAGGTAAATCCCCTGCAAACAAATGTGGATAGGGAAATGAATAAAAATAAAAATAAATAAAAATTAACCAATATCAATTGGCGAATAGGTCCCATAGCAGAGAATCTGGCTTCATGTCACCCACCACTGGAACAGTCCATTGTCATATATTTAGGCCCCGGCACCCAGGCAGAGGAGAGAGGTCCCATAACAGAGAATCTGGCTTCATGTCAGCAGAGAATCAGTCTTCATGTCATAGCAGAGAATCAGGCTTCACGTCACCCACCACTGGAACAGTCCATTGTCAGATATTTAGGCCACGGCACCCAGGCAGAGGAGAGAGGTCCCGTAACAGAGAATATGGCTTCATGTCAGCAGAGAATCAGTCTTCATGTCATAGCAGAGAATCATGCTTTACGTCACCCAACACTGGAACAGTCCATTGTCATTTATTTAGGCCCAGGCACCCAGGCAGAGGAGAGAGGTCCCATAACAGAGAATCTGGCTTCATGTCAGCAAAGAATCAGTCTTCATGTCATAGCAGAGAATCATGCTTCACGTCACCCAACATTGGAACAGTCCATTGTCATATATTTAAGCCCCGGCACCCAGACAGAGGAGAGGTTCATTCAACTTTGGGTTGCCCCGCAATATAATGGTAAAATAAAAATAAAAATAGGATTGAATGAGGAAGTGCCCTGGAGTACAATAATATATGGTTAAGGGGAGGTAGTTAATGTCTAATCTGCACAAGGGATAAACAGGTCCTGTGGGATCCATGCCTGGTTCATTTTTATGAACGTCAGCTTGTCCTCATTGGCTGTAGACAGGCGGCTGCGTTTGTCTGTAATGACGCCCTCTGCCGTGCTGAATACACGTTCAGACAAAACGCTAGCCGCTGGGCAGGCCAGCACCTCCAAGGCATAAAAGGCTAGCTCTGGTCACGTGGACAATTTAGAGACCCAGAAGTTGAATGGGGCCGAACCATCAGTCAGTACGTGGAGGGGTGTGTACACGTACTGTTCCACCATGTTAGTGAAATGTTGCCTCCTGCTAACACGTTGCGTATCAGGTGGTGGTGCAGTTAGCTGTGGCGTGTTGACAAAACTTTTCCACATCTCTGCCATGCTAACCCTGCCCTCAGAGGAGCTGGCCATGACATAGCTGCCTTGGCAACCTCTTGCTCCTCCTCTGCCTTCACCTTGGGCTTCCACTTGTTCCCCTGTGACATTTGGAAATGCTCTCAGTAGCATGTCTACCAATGTGCGCTTGTACTCGCGCATCTTCCTATCACGCTCCAGTGCAGGAAGTAAGGTGGGCACATTGTCTTTGTACCATGGATCCAGCAGGTTGGCAACCCAGTAGTCCGCACAGGTTAAAATGTGGGCAACTCTGCTGTCGTTGCGCAGGCACTGCAGCAAGTAGTCGCTCATGTGTGCCAGGCTGCCCAGAGGTAAGGACAAGCTGTCCTCTGTGGGAGGCGTATCGTCATCATCCTGCGTTTCCCCCCAGCCAAACACCAGTGATGGGCCCGAGCTGCGTTGGGTGCCACCCCGCTGTGACCATGCTTCATCCTCATCCTCCTCCACCTCCTCCTCATCCTCGTCCTCCAGTAGTGGGCCCTGGCTGGCCACATTTGTACCTGGCCTCTGCTGTTGCCAAAAACCTCCCTCTGAGTCACTTCGAAGAGACTGGCCTGAAAGTGCTAAAAATGACCCCTCTTCCTCCTCCTCCTCCTCCTGGGCCACCTCCTCTTCCATCATCGCCCAAGTGTTTTCTCAAGGAGACATAGAAGTGGTATTGTAATGCTGATAACGGCATCATCACCACTGGCCATGTTGGTGGAGTACTCAAAACAGCGCAACAGGGCACACAGGTCTCGCATGGAGGCCCAGTCATTGGTGGTGAAGTGGTGCTGTTCCGCAGTGCGACTGACCCGTGCGTGCTGCAGCTGAAACTCCACTATGGCCTGCTGCTGCTTGCACAGTCTGTCCAGCATGTGCAAGGTGGAGTTCCACCTGGTGGGCACGTCGCATATGAGGCGGTGAGCGGGAAGGCCGAAGTTACGCTGTAGCGCAGACAGGCGAGCAGCGGCAGGATGTGAACGCCGGAAGCGCGAACAGACAGCCCGCACTTTATGCAGCAGCTCTGACATGTCGGGGTAGTTGGGAATGAACTTCTGCACCACCAAATTCAGCACATGCGCCAGGCTAGGGATGTGCGTCAAACCGGCTAGTCCCAGAGCTGCAACTAGATTTTGCACATTATCGCACACCACCAGGCCGTGCTTGAGCCTCACCGGCAGCAACCACTCGTCGGTCTGTTGTTCTATACCCCGCCACAACTCCTGTGCGGTGTGGGGCCTGTCCCCCAAACATATGAGTTTCAGAATGGCCTGCTGATGTGTACCCTGGGCTGTGCTGAAGTTGGTGGTGAAGGTGTGTGGCTGACTGGATGAGCAGGTGGAAGAAGAGGAGGAGGAAGCCGAGTAGGAGGAGGAGGCAACAGGAGGCAAAGAATGTTGCCCTGCGATCCTTGGCGGCGGAAGGACGTGCGCCAAACAGGTCTCCGCCTGGGGCCCAGACGCCACTACATTTACCCAGTGTGCAGTTAGGGAGATATAGCGTCCCTGGCCGTGCTTACTGGTCCACGTATCTGTGGTTAGGTGGACCTTGCCACAGATGGCTTTGCGCAGTGCACACTTGATTTTATCGGATACTTGGTTGTGCAGGGAAGGCACGACTCTCTTGGAGAAGTAGTGCCGGCTGGGAACAACATACTGTGGGACAGCAAGCGACATGAGCTGTTTGAAGCTGTCTGTGTCCACCAGCTAAATGACAGCATTTCATAGGCCAGTAGTTTAGAAATGCTGGCATTCAGGGCCAGGGATCGAGGGTGGCTAGGTGGGAATTTACGCTTTCTCTCAAATGTTTGTGAGATGGAGAGCTGAACGCTGGCGTGTGACATGGTTGAGATGCTTGGTGATGGAGGTGGTGGTGTTGGTGGTACATCCTCTGTTTGCTGGGTGGCAGGTGCCAACGTTCCTCCAGAGGCGGAGGAAGAGGCCGAGGCGGCAGCAGCAGAAGAGGTAGCAGGGGGAGCCTGAGTGACTTCCTTGTTTTTAAGGTGTTTACTCCACTGCAGTTCATGCTTTGCATGCAGGTGCCTGGTCATGCAGGTTGTGCTAAGGTTCAGAACGTTAATGCCTCGCTTCAGGCTCTGATGGCACAGCGTGCAAACCACTCGGGTCTTGTCGTCAGCACATTGTTTGAAGAAGTGCCATGCCAGGGAACTCATTGAAGCTGCCTTTGGGGTGCTCGGTCCCAGATGGCGGCGGTCAGTAGCAGGCGGAGTCTCTTGGCGGCGGGTCTTCTGCTTTTGCCCACTGCTCCCTCTTTTGCTACGCTGTTGGCTCGGTCTCACCACTGCCTCTTCCTCCGAACTGTGAAAGTCAGTGGCACGACCTTCACTCCATGTGGGGTCTAGGACCTCATCGTCCCCTGCATCGTCTTCCACCCAGTCTTGATCCCTGACCTCCTGTTCAGTCTGCACACTGCAGAAAGATGCAGCAGTTGTCACCTGTGTTTAGTCATCATCAGAGACGTGCTGAGGTGGTATTCCCATGTCCTCATCATCAGGAAACATAAGTGGTTGTGCGTCAGTGCATTCTATGTCTTCCACCGCTGGGGAAGGGCTATGTGGTTGCCCTTGGGAAACCCTGCCAGCGGAGTTTTCAAACAGCATAAGAGACTGCTGCATAACTTGAGGCTCAGACTTTTTCCCTGGTATGCATGGGGGTGATGTGACAGACTGATGGGCTTGGTTTTCAGGCGCCATCTGTGCGCTTTCTGCAGAAGACTGGGTGGGAGATAATGTGAACGTGCTGGATCCACTGTCGGCCACCCAATTGACTAATGCCTGTACCTGCTCAGGCCTTACCATCCTTAGAACGGCATTGGGCCCCACCAAATATCGCTGTCAATTATGGCGGCTACTGGGACCTGAGGTAGTTGATACACTAGGACGTGTGGCTGTGGCAGAACAGCCACGTCCTCTCCCAGCACCAGAGGGTCCACTAACACCACCACGACCATGTCCGCGTCCGCGTCCCTTACTAGATGTTTTCCTCATTGTTACCGTTCACCACAATAATAAAAATATTATTTGGCCCAATGTATTGAATTCAAATTCAGGCCTTTTTTTTACAGACACCTAACACTATCTGGCTATCTATTTAGGTACCGTATTACACTAATAAAAGCACAGCAGTAATTACAGATTTAGCTGAATATAAATTTGAGGCCTATTATTTAGGCACTGGGTGACAGGTATACATTTACAGACAGAATTAGACTTGGAAATGCACAGTAGCGTGTGTGTGAAGTTATTGAGAATGACCCTATCAGCTACTTGAATCTAATATACCCTTTTAGGGATAGATTTAAAGTAGGCCTGATACAGCAGAAACCACTAATTTAGAGAATTGCTAAGTTGGGAATTGTATTTCAACCCAGAACAAAAACTGTGCTTTGACGGACCCAAAATAACTTGACCAGCCTCAGCAATAACCACAGATTTAGATGAATATAAATTTGAGGCCTATTATTTAGGCGCTGGGTGACAGGTATACGTTTACAGACAGAATTAGACTTGGAATTGCACAGTAGCGTGTGTGTGAAGTTATTGAGAATGATCCTATCAGCACCTTGAATCTAATATACCCTTTTAGGGATAGATTTAAAGTAGGCCTGATACAGCAGAAACCACTAATTTAGAGAATTGCTAAATTGGGAATTGTATTTCAACCCAGAACAAAAACTGTGCTTTGACGGACCCAAAATAACTTGACCAGCCTCAGCAATAACCACAGATTTAGATGAATATAAATTTGAGGCCGATTATTTAGGCGCTGGGTGACAGGTGTACGTTTACAGACAGAATTAGACTTGGAATTGCACAGTAGCGTGTGTGTGAAGTTATTGAGAATGACCCTATCAGCACCTTGAATCTAATATACCCTTTTAATGAATAGATTTAAAGTAGCCCTGATACAGCAGAAACCACTAATTTAGGAAATTGCTAAATTGGGAATTGTATTTTAACCCTGAACAAAAATATATCCTTTGCCAGACAGCAGACAGTATTACAATTGGCTGGCCACAGCTGAAACACCAGATTTAGGGTACTGCTATTTTGTCAATTGTATTTCACCCCTCAATAAAATGGCAAGCACAGCCAAGCCCCTGATGTAGGATATAGCCAAAAAATAACCACACTATTGATGGTCAAATGCACTTGGTGACAGCTTGCCCCTGATGTAGGATATAGCCAAAAAATAACCACACTATTGATGGTTAAATGCACTTTGTGACAGCTTGCCCCTGATTTAGGATATAGCCAAAAAATAACCACACTATTGAAGGTTAAATGCACTTGGTGACAGCTTGCCCCTGATGTAGGATATAGCCAAAAAATAACCACACTATTGATGGTTTAATGCACTTGGTGACAGCTTGCCCCTGATGTAGGATATAGCCAAAAAATAACCACACTATTGATAGTTAAATGCACTTGGTGACAGCTTGCCCCTGATGTAGGATATAGCCAAAAAATAACCACACTATTGATGGTTAAATGCATTTGGTGGCAGCTTGTGCTGGCGCACCACAAGACACAAAATGGCCGCCAATAACCCCAGAAAAAAGTGACTGGGCAGCCTAAAAACAGTGAGCAATTGAATAGCAGCAGTTCAATGATCCACAGCTGTAGATCGATCACTTACTTAAGTGTTTTGGAGGAGTTAATCACTGCCTAATCTCGCCCTAACAGTTGCAGCTGCAACCTCTCCCTACACTGTTCAGAGCAGAGTGACGTGCGGCGCTAAGTGACTCCAGCTTAAATAGAGGCTGGGTCACATGCTGCACTGGCCAATCACAGCCATGCCAATAGTAGGCATGGCTGTGATGGCTTCTTGGGGCAAGTAGTATGACGCTTGGTTGATTGGCTTTGCAGCCTTTCAAAAAGCGCCAAGAAAGCGACGAACACCAAACCCGAACCCGGACTTCGGTAACCTGAACTATGCAGTTCGGGTTCGCTCATTCCTAGTTTTGATCCATCACATAAAATTCAGATTAGCAAAACATTGAACTTAAAGCTGTAATGTAACAAAACACAAAAAAAAGTCAAGGGGGTGAATACTTTTACAAGGCACTGTATAACCATAATTGTGCCTGTGCCCTGGATTTGACTTGTTTATGCACAGATACCGGCTCGTGGCTGGCTCATACAGCTTTGTGTAGTGTACTATTTTGTTTTTAATATGGCTGCACCCTTTTTGAAGTCAAGAACTTTTTACCTTTTTGTGTCATCCCTATTTGCTTATAGATTGTAAGCTATTGTGAGCAAGGCTCTCGCTACTCATGTTTTAATTATAATATGTCTGTTACTCTAATGTCTGATTTAGAATTTTGTTTCTACATGTACCCTCTGAATTGTAAAGTGCTGCAGAAGATCTTGGCACAATATAAAGATTATTATTATTATTGTTATTACTATTATAATTTTTGATAGGTATGATCAATATTATTTTTTCTACTTTTAAATACTACATTTACATGACTGGACTTACAAGAAATGAAGTCATCAGCTGAAAGCTATTTAGTGCATTTGGTTGTATTTGTAATGTGAGTTGCTTCATACTGTATAACAAGTCAAAAAATTGTATGTTTAAAAATTAAAACAACTCTAGCAATGCTTGTAGGATAGCTGGCAAAAATTTCTTCCCATCATAAATGACTGACATATGTACTAGCAAATACTTTTTCTCAACATTTGAATGTATTATATCATACTGTGCAGTCATGGAAACTGTCTGATATCACACTGTGCTCTTATGGAAATAGCTGAAGAAGTGGAATGCTACTATTGTCATGTTCCATGGTCCAAATTTACAGCTAGCCTGCAGTCAGCATGGCATCATCAAAATGGTATGTGCTACTAATACATATGTAGTCATTAGTAAAAAAAAAAAAGTATATCAACGACATGGTATAGCCTATTCAAAAAGTGATATAGATAGAGTGAAGAACCCTTTTAATATACAAGAAACATTAAAGGAAAGATTAATATGTGATTTAATTATAAGCATATTGTTCACCACAGTGTGCACCAGGATGATTGACTTTCACTATGTTGGAAAAATATGTAAATATGCATGTAACTTACATTAAAACATATATCAATACAACATTTTTTAGATGGGACAACCATAGCTTGCTGCACAAGGAGGACCTACAGAAAATAAGGCAAGTGGTTTTAAATGTTATGGTGTTATGGCTGAATCGCTTTATCGATGGATGAGATGCCAGGCAATTTAAGAATGAGCTGAACATCAGTTCTGATCTAGCCAACTGAATTCTGTGCACACGGCAGTGCTGTGATATTAATGAAAAAATATATTATTAACCATTAATGTAAATAGAGTAATGCTCTTAATTTAATCAGAGGATTAGCATTTTTGCATACATTTTGAGATGAATAACATTCCAAGCTAGCAACCCATTGATGATCTACTGGAGGATCACAGGCAGCTCCTGAGTAGATTGCTACAATTTTAATGTTGTGGACTGTTCAGTGTAGAGTATTTTACCAGATTTTACTGAAGTGGTTTCAACTTTATCCTTAGAATGACCTACATCCTTCTTACCATGGTGTCAGAACTAGTGATGGACGAACATCGGCTAGGACGGTTCACGAACTTGATCGCGCAAACGCGATCAAATGTTCGCGAACCGCAAGTTCGCTGCGGGCCCCATTCACTTTAATGGCAGGCCAACCTGAAAAACCTTCATCTCATATTTGCGTAGAAATAGTCCCACAACATGGACAGTGACATGCTAGAGGGAGATTATTGACAAAAATTCCAACAAAAAATATTTATCTTAATCAGGGGACATTTTTATGCGTCTTAAAGCGAAATTCTCTGAAATGTGTCCTGTTGGAGCCTAGAAAGTTTATCTTTTAGGCCACGGGAGTACGTTGTTCCAATGTGGTTTGTCACTATCTGTAGCTGAGGTAATGCAGCAAAACCGCAAACCAGTGCTGCACTACCCAAATGCACTATATAGAAAGTATATAATTGGTATATCACACCCCTGCTTCAATCAGTTTTTTTAGGGGGCAACTGGTATTTCACACCAGTGGAAATTATTTGTTCCAATAGCGTTTGTCACGATCTGTCGCTGAGGTAACGCAGCAAACCGCAAACAAATGCTGCACTACCCAAATGCACTATATAGAAAGTATATAATTGGTATATAACACCCCTGCTTCAATCAGTTTTTTTGTGGGGCAACTGGTATACCACTCTAGTAAAAATGTGTTGTTCCAATGGCATTTGTCACCATCTTTAGCTGCGGTAACGCAGCAAAACCGGAAACAAATGCGGCACTACCTAAATGCACTATATAGAAAGTATATTATTGATATATAACACCCCTGCCTCAATCAGTTTTTTTTGTGGGGCAACTGGTATATCACACCAGTAGAAACAATTTGCTCCAATAGCGTCTGGCACTCTGTGTAGCTGCAGTATCTCAGCAGAACCGCACACAACTGCTGCAGAATACAAATGCACTATAATATACATTCTATGTTAGAAAGTATATTATAAGTATATTACACCCCTCAGTATATCACACCTATCGATAGCACACCTATACCAGTCTTTAAAAGGACTTTTGTGGCCCTATTAGCTAGCGTTTGGTGTCCCTAACAGTCTGTCCCTGCTCCAAACAGCATCCTCTCCTACACTGGCAAAGGACTGAATGTAAAATAGCAGCCAGATCAGGTTTATTTATAAGGTAGGGGGTATGTCTATGTGCTGAAATGTCTCAATTGGCTATCCTGTACCACCTGATGGATGTGTCATGGGTCAAAGTTCTTCACAATGTAAAATAATATGGCGCTGGCATACATCGCCATATGTTCGCATGTTCACCGTATAGCGAACAAGCAAAGTTTGCCGCAAAACGACTGCCGGGCGAACCGCAAGGCCATCTCTAGTTAGGACCATGTCACACTGGAAAATGTGTGTTCCATGTCATATTTTAATACATTTATTAAAACCGATGTAACACTGAATGGTCACCTCACAAACCATTGTTAACTGCTGAAATCCTGGAAAACACTTCTTAGGATACTTTCATACTTGCGTTTTTCTTTTCCGGCATAGAGTTCCGTCACAGGGGCTCTATACCGGAAAAGAACTGATCAGGCATATCCCCATGCATTCTGAATGGAGAGTAATCCATTCAGTTTGCATCAGGATGTCTTCAGTTCAGTTGTTTTGACTGATCAGGCAAAAGATAAAACCGTAGCATGCTACGGTTTTATCTCCGGCGAAAAATACTGAAGACATGCCTTTCCCATAGGAATGTATTAGTGCCGGATCCAGCATTCAAAATACCGGAATGCCAGATCCGTCCTTCCGGCCTGCGCATGCGGAGACCGGTAAAAATTTAAAAAAATATACAAGACGGATCCATCTGTCCGCATGACAAGCGGAGAGACGGATCCGTCCTTGCAATGCATTTGTGAGACGGATCCGGATCCGTCTCACAAATGCTTTCAGTCAGCGGCAGATCGGCGGATCTGGCGGGCAGTTCCGACGACGGAACTGCCGGCCGCCGGATCACACTGCCACAAGTGTGAAAATAGCCTAAGGAATTATTATTATCGTCAGTTATTTAGTAAAACTTGTAATTCTTCTCAGTCACAATTGCTAGAATCAATGAATGGATAACTGAGATCTTTCTTTAAAACTGCCCTAACCCTTAAAACTGGAGAATGAGATACTGAATATTTCATCTCCTCATCTTTAAAACCTAATAACTGTGACAATTGTTGTATCAGTATGCATTTTTTAATTTACAAAATATCATAAGAAATGTTATCAAATGAAAGCATTCCCTTGATCTACACTTGATAATTTTGAAAATTCAGCTGCAATTTCACTATATCCATAACTATTGCTTCAGGGAAAATGAAAATATGGGCTTCCATGTGCTTATTGAGTAAATATATGAGATATGTGCTTACATGCCATCTGAATGTGTGATTTGAACATAATTTCATATGCAGGCTCTAATATTCTGCTTCACAAGGGTACAATGATCAATGATGATATGCTTTTAAATTTAATGCTGGATACTATAATGATAAATATATATATATATATATATATATTTGTGGTAAAGTGTATGGAAAAGTCTTGGAAGGGGTATATATCTCACTCAGGTTCCTCAAAAATTCAGAAAAGCTAAAGTGGGTTCAGCAAGGTGTAGCTTCCTGAGACGGTTTTGTTAAAAGTTCAAGGGCTGGATTTTATTTGGACTGGGAGGGTAGGTTTGGTAGTGGGACCTCCCCAGTCTACCCCCATTCGAGGGCAGGTTTCCCCTTAGCCTGAGGGATCCCCAGGTGTAGCCAGCTGGGATCATTAGGGGGAAATAAAAGCACATCCCAGACTATCAGTCAAGAGAGTTATGCCTGGAAAAGTCTAGGAGGCTCGCTGCCTTGCTGGCTAGAGACACCAGATTCTTTGTGTGTAACCTGCGCTTGATAGGTGAGCTAGAAACTACTCTGAATTAGTTAGAGCCCAGACGGGCAGGAGTTTATTTTGCTTGGAATTTGTTTTGTGGTGCTGGAACTTCACCATACCTAGTGAATTATAACTGAGTTTGCCTGTAAATTGCCTGAGCGTCATAAAATAAAGCATCTATTTTGACTTTAATCCTGTTGTCTGCAAACAAATCTGTCACCGCCACCCTGCTTGAGAGAGCGATCCCTTACAATATATATATATATATATATATATATATACAGGGAGTGCAGAATTATTAGGCAAGTTGTATTTTTGAGGATTAATTTTATTATTGAACAACAACCATGTTCTCAATGAACCCAAAAAACTCATTAATATCAAAGCTGAATATTTTTGGAAGTAGTTTTTAGTTTGTTTTTAGTTTTAGCTATTTTAGGGGGATATCTGTGTGTGCAGGTGACTATTACTGTACATAATTATTAGGCAACTTAACACAAAACAAATATATACCCATTTCAATTATTTATTTTTACCAGTGAAACCAATATAACATCTCAACATTCACAAATATACATTTCTGACATTCAAAAACAAAACAAAAACAAATCAGTGACCAATATAGCCACCTTTCTTTGCAAGGACACTCAAAAGCCTGCCATCCATGGATTCTGTCAGTGTTTTGATCTGTTCACCATCAACATTGCGTGCAGCAGCAACCACAGCCTCCCAGACACTGTTCAGAGAGGTGTACTGTTTTCCCTCCTTGTAAATCTCACATTTGATGATGGACCACAGGTTCTCAATGGGGTTCAGATCAGGTGAACAAGGAGGCCATGTCATTAGATTTTCTTCTTTTATACCCTTTCTTGCCAGCCACGTTGTGGAGTACTTGGACGCGTGTGATGGAGCATTGTCCTGCATGAAAATCATGTTTTTCTTACCTTGCAGACTTCTTCCTGTACCACTGCTTGAAGAAGGTGTCTTCCAGAAACTGGCAGTAGGACTGGGAGTTGAGCTTGACTCCATCCTCAACCCAAAAAGGCCCCACAAGCTCATCTTTGATGATACCAGCCCAAACCAGTACTCCACCTCCACCTTGCTGGCGTCTGAGTCGGACTGGAGCTCTCTGCCCTTTACCAATCCAGCCATCTGGCCCATCAAGACTCACTCTCATTTCATCAGTCCATAAAACCTTAGAAAAATCAGTCTTGAGATATTTCTTGGCCCAGTCTTGACGTTTCAGCTTGTGTGTCTTGTTCAGTGGTGGTCGTCTTTCAGCCTTTCTTACCTTGGCCATGTCTCTGAGTATTGCACACCTTGTGCTTTTGGGCACTCCAGTGATGTTGCAGCTCTGAAATATGGCCAAACTGGTGGCAAGTGGCATCTTGGCAGCTGCACGCTTGACTTTTCTCAGTTCATGGGCAGTTATTTTGCGCCTTGGTTTTTCCACACGCTTCTTGCGACCCTGTTGACTATTTTGAATGAAACGCTTGATTGTTCGATGATCACGCTTCAGAAGCTTTGCAATTTTAAGAGTGCTGCATCCCTCTGCAAGATATCTCACTATTTTTGACTTTTCTGAGCCTGTCAAGTCCTTCTTTTGACCCATTTTGCCAAAGGAAAGGAAGTTGCCTAATAATTATGCACACCTGATATAGGGTGTTGATGTCATTAGACCACACCCCTTCTCATTACAGAGATGCACATCACCTAATATGCTTAATTGGTAGTAGGCTTTCGAGCCTATACAGTTTGGAGTAAGACAACATGCATAAAGAGGATGATGTGGTCAAAATACTCATTTGCCTAATAATTCTGCACGTAGTGTATATATATATATATATATATATATATATATACATATATATATATATATATATATAAATATATATACACACACATACACACACAGTATACAAGAGTAAATGATCCAATATCCACGTTAACATTTTAGCAACTTTGTGCCTGATTAGAAAACCATTGCTATTTTCATACAAAAATTGAATCACATTTGTCCACAGACTGCTTGTGGTCTTGCTGCACAGCTCATTCAGTTCAGTACACTAGGTATACTGCAATATCACATACAACTTATGTTTTGAAAAGAAAGCGGCCATTTAGAGATAAGTGAATTTCCTGAAATTTGTTTTAGGTTTGATTCTATCTGAATAAATTTGAACTGTAGCAAAAGTACCCTAATTGCCCTGAAAAGTTGTGTATGACACCTCTGATCCTCCTTCAAGCTCTTTTATGGCAATATAGCATTATAAATGGCTATGGGTAGATGGATGGTAGCGGGAAGGAAAAAAGAACTTGTTTAAAGAAATATTGAACTGTCAGATTTTTTTTCATTTTTTTTTTTACAAATAAAAAAATGTTCCAAAAATGAATTTTTAGAAGAACATTCCTACTGATGTTTATACAGTCAGGTCCATAAATATTAAGACATCGACAAAATTCTAACATTTTTGGCTCTATAACACCATACACCACCACCAAACACCATATGTGCCTCCCACATGTTAAGGGACCAAAAGTAATGGGACAGAATAATAATCATAAATCAAACTTTCGCTTTTTAATACTTGGTTGCAAATCCTTTGCAGTCAATTACAGTCTGAAGTCTGGAACACATAGACATCACCAGACGCTGAGTTTCATCCCTGGTGATGCTCTGCCAGGCCTCTACTGCAACTGTCTTCAGTTCCTGCTTGTTCTTGGGGCATTTTCCCTTCAGTTGTGTCTTCAGCAAGTAAAATGTATGCTCAATCTGATTCAAGTCAGGTGATTGACTTGGCCATTGCATAACATTCCACTTCTTTCCCTTAAAAAACTCTTTGGTTGCTTTTGCAGTATGCTTTGGGTCATTGTCCATCTGTACTGTGAAGCGCCGTCCAATGGGTTCTGAAGCATTTAGGCTGAATATAAGCAGATAATATTGCCCGAAACACTTCAGAATTCATCCTGCTGCTTTTGTCAGCAGTCACATCATCAATAAATACAAGAGAATCAGTTCCATTGGCAGCCATACATGCCCACGCCATGACTCTACCACCACCATGCTTCACTGATGAGGTGGTATGCTTAGGATCATGAGCAGTTCCTTTCCATCTACATACTCTTCTCTTCCCATCACTCTGGTACAAGTTGATCTTGGTCTCATTTGTCCATAGGCTGTTGTTCCAGAACTGTGAAGGCTTTTTTAGGTGTCGTTTGGCAAACTCTAATCTGGCCTTCCTGTTTTTGAGGCTCACCAATGGTTTACATCTTGTGGTGAACCCTCTGTATTCACTCTGGTGAAGTCTTCTCTTGATTGTTCACTTTGACACACATACACCTACCTCCTGGAGAGTGTTCTTGCTCTGGCAAACTGTTATGAAGAGTGTTTTCTTCACCAGGGAAATAATTCTTCGGTTATCCACCACAGTTGTTTTCTGTGGTCTTCCAGGTCTTTTGGTGTTGCTGAGCTCACTGATGTGTTCCTTCTTTTTAAGAATGTTCCAAACAGTTGTTTTGGCCATGCCTAATGTGTTTGCCATATCTCTGATGGATTTGTTTTTTTTTTTTCAGCCTAATGATGGCTTGCTTCACTGATAGTGACAGCTCTTTGGATCTCATCTTGAGAGTTGACAGCAACAGATTCCAAATGCAAATAGCACACTTGAAAGGAACTCTGGACCTTTTATCTGCTCATTGTAATTGGGATAATGAGGGAATAACACACACCTGGCCATGTAACAGCTGAGAGGCCAATTGTCCCATTACTTTTGGTCCCTTAACAAGTGGGAGGTACATATGCAAACTGTTGTAATTCCTACACCGTTCACCTGATTTGGATGTAAATACCCTCAAATTAAAGCTGACAGTCTGCAGCTAAAGCACATCTAGTTTGTTTCATTTCAAATCCATTGTGGTGGTGTATAGAGCCAAAAATCTTAGAATTGTGTTGATGTCCCAAAATTAATGGACCTTCTGTGTCTCTAGCCAGCAATGCGGCAACAGCAGCAAAGTATGCAGCAGTCTGTCTGTGGTTGTGAATTATGTGATAAAGATTGGGATGATTTTAATAATATTAAATTGAGCAGTATAGCTTCAAATACTGCGCACTAGCACAAGCAATCTAAAAAGGTGGCCACTATTAGCCTTCCTGAGGCAGCCTGGATAAGTTAAACACTGACTCCTATCTCTAAAAACTGTCTCTCTGTGAAATAATTATAAATTTACCTAGCAATTATCTTCTTCTTACTGACACTAAACTAGCTGCATTTCTTCCTCTATCTTCAAGACGTCCTACGCCTCCAATGTACACCCTGTTCCAAATTATTATGCAAATATAAAAAAAAACTATTTAAGTGTCACAAAGATTAAATATTTTGTTTTTCAGTTTAACTCATGGATGGCATTGTGTCTCAGGGCCCTTTTGATCACTGAAAACAATATCAGACACCTGTGATAATTAGATTGGCAGGTGAGCCCAATTTAAGGAAAAACTACTAAAGGAGGGTGTTCCACATTATTAAGCAGAGCACCATTTTCAAGCAATATGGGGAAGAAAAAGGATCTCTCTGCTGCCGAAATGAAGTGGAAAAAAAAGTGAAATAGTTCAATGCCTTGGACGAGGTATGAAAACATTAGATATTTCACAAAAACGTAAGTGTGATCATCGCACTATTAAGAGATTTGTGGCTGATTCAAAGCACAGACGGGTTTGTGCAGATAAAGGCACATTGAGGAAGATTTCTGCCAGATCCATGCATCGGATCAAGAGAGCAGCTACTAAAATACCATTACATATCAGCAAACAGATATTTGAAGCTGCTGGTGCCTCTGGAGTCCCACGGACATCAAGGTGTAGAGTCCTCCAGAGTCTTGCAACTGTACATAAACCTTCTATTCGGCCACCACTAACCAATGCTAACAAGCAGAAATGGCTGCATTGGGCAGAAAAATACATGAAGACTAATTTTCAAACAGTCCTGTTCACTGATGAGTGCCATGCAACCCTGGATTGTCCAGATGGATGGAGTAGTAGATGGTTGGTGAACGGCCACCCTGTTCCAACAAGGCTGCGATGGTGGAGTCATGTTTTGGGCCAGAATTATGGGAATAGAGCTGGTCAGCCCCTTTAGGGTCCCAGAAGGTGTAGAGATGACCTCTGCAAAGTATGTGGCGTTTCTGACTGACCACTTTCTTCGCTGGTACAAAAGGAAGAACTATGCTTTCCGTAATAAAATCATCTTCATGTATGACAATGCACCATCTCATGCTTCAAAGAATACCTCTGAATCAATGGCTGCTATGGGGATAAAAGGAGAGAAAGTCATGGTGCGGCCATCATCCTCCCCTGACCTCAATCCTATTGAGAACCTTTGGAGCATCCTCAAGCAAAAGATCTATGAGGGTGGGAGGCAGTTTACATCCAAACAGCAGCTCGGTGAGGCTATTCTGATATCTTGAAAACAGATTCAAGCAGAAACTGTCCAAAAACTGACAAGTTGAATGGATGCAAGACTTCTGAAGCTGCTAACAAATAAGGGGTCCTATGTTAAATGTAACGTGACCTGTAAGGCTACTTTCACACTAGCGTTCGATCGGATCCGTTCTGAACGGATCCGATCATAATAATGCAGACGGAGGCTCCGTTCAGAACGGATCTGTCTGCATTATTTTAGCATATAACAGCTAAGTGTGAAAATAGCCTCGTACGGATCCGTCCAGACTTTCAATGTAAAGTCGATGGGGGACGGATCCGCCTGAAGATTGAGCCATATTGTGGCATCTTTAAACGGATCCGTCCCCATTGACTTACATTGTAAGTCTGGACGGATCCGCACGCCTCCGCACGGCCAGGCGGACACCCGAACGCTGCAAGCAGCGTTCAGCTGTCCGCCTGTCCGTGCGGAGGCGAGCGGAGCGGAGGCTGAACGCCGCCAGACTGATGCAGTCTGAGCGGATCCGCTCCATTCAGACTGCATCAGGGCTGGACGGCTGCGTTCGGGTCCGCTCGTGAGCCCCTTCAAACGGAGCTCACGAGCGGACCGACGAACGCTAGTGTGAAAGTAGCCTTAAAATAGTTAAAAAGTTAAAATGTTGTTAAAAGTTTGATTGAAATAGCTTTTGATTTCAGTAAATATGCTGCAAACCTAGCAAATTACAATTTTCAGTTCTTTACAACCTATAAAGAGTTTTGAAACTTACTGTGCGTAATAATTTGGAACAGTGCATTGTAAGTTTTTTATGTTTTAAAAAACACTGTTATCATTAGGAGGTTTGTTCAATAAAATTTGAATTGTACTCTTAATAGTTGATAACATGAGAATTATGCTGACTGTTATTTACATCAATTATTTCGGTAAATGAGAAAAATAATAATTTGGAACAGGGTGTATATCTCCAAAACACACACGTAGCTCCTGACTGGGATAATATATAGTGCCTATCACACATCCAGGCATCACAGCTATAGTCCCTCTTTATTGGCTGAGGCTCACTGCAAGACACAAAGGGCAGGCTCACTGGGATAGGGTCAGGTGATCCTCCTTCTTCATCTTCTCATTTTTCCTATATTCTGATAAGTGATGGACGAACATCAGCCGGGACGTTCGCGAACCGCGCGTTTGCGGCGGGCTTCATTCACTTTAATGGCAGGCAAATCTGAAAAACCTTCAGGTCATATTTTCAGCCAACAAATACTTACTAGAAGTGCACAAATAGTCCCACAACATGGACAGTGATATACCAGAGGGGGGATCAATGGCAAAAATTCCCACCAAAAAATATGTATTTTAATAAGGGGGCAATTTTTATGCGTCTTAAAGGGAAATTCTCAAAAATGTACCCTGGTGGAGCCTAGAAATTTTTTATTTTAGGCTACGGGAGTACATGCCCCAAAAATTAGGCATTCACATGACAGAAAAGAACAAGTGACCAACACATATTCAAACTGCCCTCTTCTTGCAGGAGTGGTAGGATTGGTACCCACACCTGTTTCGCTGTGGGTGGAAATTCCTCTGCCAGCGCCCGCAACAGCAGAATGTGTTCTTTTTCCTCCATGCATAACACCCCTTGTTATGGCCAAAATGAAGCTGGCTTGTCCAAATGTGCTTTAGCCCACCTCAAGCGGCATTTTTTGTGCTGTGGGCGGAGAAAAGGCTTCCTCTGCATCACTCTCGCATACAGCATCTCCTTGTGTAAAGTACATCTTTGTTGCTGGTCTGTGGGTTGACTCTGACTTTCGCATCCCACTGTATAACCCCTTAATCAATATTTGGTGGAAGCAGGTATATCGCACCTCTCAATCTATATTTTGTGGAAGCAGGTATATCAATCCTCTTAATCAGTATTTTGTGGAAACAGGTATATAGAGCTTCTTAATCAATCTTTTGTGGAAGCAGGTATATCGCACTCCTCATTCAGTATTTTGTGGAAGAAGGTATATAAAAAGCCTCTTAATCAGTATTTTGTGGAAGCAGGTATATCACATACCTCAATCTGTATTTTGTGGAAGCAGGTCTATAGAACCCCTTAATCAATATTTGGTGGAAGGTATATTGCACCCCTCAGTTTGCTTTGGGGCAACAGGTGTATCACACCCGTTGCAAATAGTTGTTCCAATAGCGCTTGTCCCTCTATATACCTGCGGTATCGCATCAGAACCGCACACAACTGCTGCACAATACAAGTGCACTATATACTTTCTATGTTAGAAGGTATATTATGGGTATATCACACCCCTCAATCAGTTCTTTTGGGGCAACAGGTATATCACACCAGTTGCAATTTGTTATTCCTATAGCGTTTATCATTCTATATAGCTGCGGTATCGCAGCAGAACCGCACACAACTGCTGCACAATACAAATGGACTATAATTTACTTTATATGTTAGAAATTATAATATAAATATATCACACCATTCAGTATATCACACCTATCAATAGCACACCTATACCAGTCCTTAAAAGGACTTTTGTGGCCCTATCAGCTAGGATTTTGGTGTCCCTGCTCCACAAAGCAAAACACAAAATGTAAAATGGCTGCCAGATTGGGTTCTGTTATTGGGTGGGGTGTGTCCATGTTTTTCAAATGTCTCAATTGGCTGTGCTGTCCCACCTGATGTGTGTGTCATGGGTCAAAGTTCGTTGCAATGCAAAAGAATATGGTGCCGGCTGACATCGCCACATGTTTGCATGTTCGACGAATCGCGAACGTCCAGAGTTCACTGCGAATCGATCGCCGGGCGAACCGCTAGGCCTTCTCTAATTCCGATATATAAAATAATTTTGACCAATTTGTGAAGGATGAATACTAGTGTTGATCAAGCACCAAAGTGCTCGGGTGCTCGAGTAGAACACTTTGGTATGCTCGGGTGCTTGGCACAATGGAAGTCAAAGGGAGAACCCAAGCATTAAACCAGGCACCCACTGCTCTGAAGAGGGGAGGGTGTCTGGTTCATAGGAAATGGTCAGAAATTGATGGAAACACCACTGAAATGGTTCGGGAACAGCATGGGGAGGATGTCTGGATGCCTCTTGGACTCCCAGATCGCTGCTGGAAACGATGTTGTCCGAGTAGTAACACACAATCACATAGCTACAGGCTAATTTCCTTTCTTGTCCCAGATAATAAAATGTAACTTTTAATGATTCACTTAAAATGAAGTCAGAACATCTATTAACTATTATAAGTGAGCTCTAAACACTGTGGGTTAAAACTAGCTGATGCTCATTATTAGTGCCAGATCACTATGTTCTATACTGACCACTATGTTCTATACTGACTTCTATACTGACCCACTGGAGCTGTGTTGCTGCGTTCTCTGGTTGTTGTTCCAGTACGTTACCCTCCGGATCCCTGTTAGGCCTTTGTGGTCTGCTGTTGTCACCCACCTGGGTTTATATGTTTGTCTGTATTGTCTGTCCTCTCCTTGGTGTTTTCCACTTAGTGTCAGTGGTGCGGACTAGCGATCCCACCAGCCCGTTCACTACCTAGGGCTCATTTTAGGGAAAGCCAGGGTTTAGGCACGTGATCGGCGCACGGGTGAGGAACCCGTCTAGGGACGTCAGGGCAGTCAGGTGCCAGCCGCAAAGTGAGTCAGGGGTCACCACCTTTCCCTCTCCCTTGGGCAGGGCTTTCCCTTTTCCCTCCCTGCGCGTGACGCCGGTCATTACATTATATCTGGCCCTTATTTTGTGTAGGTAAAAAAATAAAATAAAATAAAAATTAAAAATTTTTTTTTTACCCGCTTAGAATCCAGTATGGATCCAATTGCTGCTTTGTCAAACCAATTTAATGCCCTTTCTTTGGAGGTGGCAGGATTGAAGGCGTCGGTCCTCCAGCAACAGCAGCAATTGCAACAGACCGCAAGCCCAGCGGTTGCTACAGGTAACCAGGTTGTTGCGGAACCCAAGGTTGCTCTTCCTGACAGATTTTCTGGGGGAAGGGACAAGTTTGTGACATTCCGTGAGGCCTGTAAATTATATTTTAAACTGCGCCCTTACTCCTCTGGTAAGGAAGAACAGCAGGTGGGGGTTGTTATTTCCCTGCTGCAAGGGGACCCGCAATCCTGGGCGTTCTCTTTACCCACTGATTCCCAGGTTCTCCGGTCAGTGGATGAATTTTTTGGGGCCTTGGGTCTCATATATGACGACCCTGACCGAGTCGCACTGGCTGAATCTAAATTACGGAGACTCCTACAGGGAAAGCGGTCAGTAGAGGAGTATTGCTCTGAGTTCCGTAGATGGGCTACGGATACCCAGTGGAGCGACCCGGCTCTCAGGAGTCAGTTCTGCTCTGGGTTATCCGAAAGGGTTAAGGACGCGCTTGCGCTGTACGATACCCCCTTTTCCCTTGATGCGGTTATGTCCCTTTCTATCCAAATAGATAGACGTCTTAGGGACAGATTGAAAAACCTGGAGCAATTGGTAACCCCTCACAAGCAGCAGTTAGTATGTACGGACTTAGACGAGCCTATGCAGCTAGGAGGAACTACTCGTCAGGTCCATCCTCCTGAGGTTCACCGTAGGCGTGGGGTTTGTTTTTTCTGTAGGGAGAGGGGTCATTTCATTAATGTCTGTCCTTCTTTCCTCAAAAAACAAAAGACCGTCGGAAAACTACTTACCCCAGGCTGTGTGGAGGATGTCAGCCGAGGGGTATATGTTTCCTCCATACGAACATCGCAATTTGTGTTGCCAGCGGTTATTGTTTTTGAGGCTAAGACGGAAACTATTTATTTTTTTCTAGACAGTGGAGCAGGAGTAGATTTGATTGATGCCCATTTTGCCCACACTATGGGTTTGTCTCTCTGTACGCTACAGAGACCTATTCCCATTTTCGCTATTGACTCTGCTCCTCTGTCTCAGAGAAACCTCACTCACATTGTCCATAACTTACACCTTCGGGTAGGGGACCACCATAACGAGATGCTTTCATGTTATTTTCTGGAGGGGCTTCCCACTCCGGTGGTGCTGGGCCTTCCCTGGTTGGTAGCGCACAACCCAGTGGTGGATTGGAAGGCCAGGGATATATTGGAGTGGAGTGAGCCTTGCAGAGAAAATTGCTTAAATAGCAATTGCTTAGTCACCTCCATAGCTACCCTACCTACATTTGTGTCGGACTTTGAGGACGTTTTTTCTGAAAAGGGTTGTCAGAAGTTACCACCTGACCGTCCTTATGATTGCCCGGTTAACCTTATTCCTGGCGCAAAATTACCCAAGACCAGGTTATATAATCTTTCGGGTCCGGAGAGACAAGCCATGAAAGATTATATCTCCGAGAGCTTGGCTAAGGGACACATCAGACCCTCTTCTTCACCCGTGGCTGCAGGGTTTTTCTTCGTTAAAAAGAAAGATGGGGGCCTGCGTCCTTGCCTAGATTTTCGCGAATTAAACCGGATAACCATCCGAGACCCATACCCTCTTCCTCTCATTCCTGACCTGTTTAATCAGATTGCGGGTGCTAGGTGGTTCTCCAAACTTGATCTTAGGGGGGCCTACAATCTGATTCGTATCAAGGAGGGGGATGAGTGGAAGACAGCTTTTAACACCCCTGAGAGGCATTATGAAAATCTAGTCATGCCTTTTGGTCTGACCAATGCTCCTGCTGTCTTCCAACATTTCGTTAATTACATTTTCAATCATCTTATCGGCCGGTTTGTGGTAATATACCTAGATGATATTTTAATTTATTCGTCTGATCTGAAAACACATGAGGTGCATGTCAGACAAGTACTGCAGGTCCTTCGGATGAATAAATTATATGCTAAAATTGAAAAATGTGTCTTCGCCGTTCAGGAGATACAATTCCTAGATTATTTTTTATCTGCTTCTGGTTTCCGTATGGATCCTAGGAAGGTCCAGACAATTTTACATTGGGATCTTCCTGAGAACCTGAAAGCACTGCAACGGTTCTTGGGCTTCGCAAATTTCTATAGAAAATTCATTAAAAATTATTCAGTTATTGTAAAACCCCTTACTGACATGACTAGGAAGGGGACTGATTTTTCTAAATGGTCTGACGCCGCTAAAATAGCTTTTTCCTCTCTAAAAGAGAGGTTTACCTCGGCACCTGTACTAGTCCAACCTGATGTCTCCCAGCCTTTTATTGTTGAAGTCGATGCGTCAGAGGTGGGAGTGGGGGCTGTGCTGTCTCAGGGTCCATCTCCTGGCAAATTGCGTCCTTGTGCTTTCTTTTCTAAAAAAACTATCTGCAGCAGAAAAGAACTATGATATTGGCAATAGGGAACTATTAGCTATTAAACTAGCGTTTGAAGAATGGCGTCACTTTTTAGAGGGGGCAATCCACCCCGTCACTGTGATTACGGATCACAAAAACCTTCTGTACCTCGAATCAGCTAAGCGTCTCACCCCTAGACAAGCTAGGTGGTCGCTATTTTTTTACCAGGTTTAACTTTGTTATTACCTATCGTCCTAGGGCAAAAAATACCAAGGCTGATGCATTATCTCGTTGTTTCCCTGGAGGAGGTAATGTGAGTGATCCGGTACCCATTCTACCAAGAGGAGTGGTTGTCTGCGGTACACTCTGCTCTGGAGGGGAAGGTGTTAGAGGCCCAGGGGGACGCCCCGGTCTCTTGCCCCTCAGAGAAATTGTTTGTACCGTTGAACCTGCGTTTCGAATTATTAAAGGAACATCATAATTCGGCACTTGCTGGGCACCCGGGTAGTAAAGCAACCTTGGAGCTACTGTCTCGTCGTTTTTGGTGGCCAAGGTTGTGTCAGGATGTAATGGATTTTGTGTCTTCTTGTTCTACTTGTGCGCGCGCGAAAGTCTCTCATACACGTCCTGCAGGGTCTTTATTGCCACTTGTCATTCCCAATAGGCCATGGACACATCTGTCAATGGATTTTATCATTGACTTACCTTTGTCTGCGGGTAAAACAGTTATTTTGGGAGTAGTGGACAGGTTTAGCAAAATGGTACACTTCATTGCGTTACCCGCACTACCTAATGCTAAGACTCTTGCTCAGGTATTCATCAGTGAAATCGTGAAGCTTCACGGGGTCCCTTCTGATGTTGTTTCGGATCGGGGTACCCAGTTTATTTCTAAATTTTGGAAAGCTTTTTGTTCCGGTTTGGGGGTACACTTGTCGTTTTCCTCAGCTTTCCATCCTCAGTCGAATGGACAGACTGAGCGTACCAACCAAAACCTTGAGACATATCTAAGATGTTTTGTGTCTGAAAACCAAGAGTTGTGGTTATCATATTTACCGTTAGCTGAGTTTGCCATAAATAATCGTCGTCAGGAATCCACTGGCAAGTCACCATTTCTTGGTGCATATGGTTTTCATCCCCAATTCTGTACTTTCAAAGAGGGGGGGTCTTCTGGGGATCCCGAAGAGGAACGGTTTTCGTCATCTCTTTCATCGGTATGGCAGAAGGTGCAAGCTAACTTGAAAAATATGGGAGGTAAATACAAATGCATGGCTGATAAGAGACGGTCGCCAGGTCCGGACCTAGGAGTGAATGACTATGTGTGGTTGTCTACTAGGAATATTAAATTAAAGGTTCCCTCTTGGAAACTAGGTCCTAGGTTCATTGTCCCTTACAAAATTGTAGCCATCATTAACCCCGTGGCTTGTCTGTCCTCTCCTTGGTGTTTTCCACTTAGTGTCAGTGGTGCGGACTAGCGATCCCACCGGCCCGTTCACTACCTAGGGCTCATTTTAGGGAAAACCAGGGTTTAGGCACGTGATCGGCGCACGGGTGAGGAGCCCTTCTAGGGACGTCAGGGCAGTCAGGTGCCAGCCGCAAGGTGAGTCAGGGGTCACCACCCTTTCCCTCTCCCTTGGGCAGGGCTTTCCCTTTTCCCTCCCTGTGCGTGATGCCGGTCATTACAGGGGGGTGTATCTGGTCATATAATTGACAGACAATTGCCCCTATCAGGGGTGCATGGTGTCATTAAAGTGGGTGTGAGTCCTTAGACGTTTATCCAATTGGAAGTGTTCAAAGGAACAGCTTTGCCTTTAGAGGGGGTGTTCTCAAAGAATGCGTTGGAGTGACAAGAATTAACTTGTCACACAAAAAATCATGACATCATGAGTACTGTCAATAAATATCATTATAGACTACAATGGCTTCTTGTTTTTGTAGTTTTTATTTCTTATTTCCGCATACTTGGGGCTCACAGAAAAATATAAGATCAAAATATTATTATAAACATAGATCTTGTAATACACAACAGAGTCTGTAGGTGGCAGTTCATAAAAATGATGAAAAAGTAAATCCTTCATTAAGACCTTTTGGGCTGAGACTGTCTGTATTGTCTAGACATTAAATCCACCTTGTTTCCTCTTGTAAAATAACCTTATCCAGGTCACCTCTTCGTGCCCCAAGAGTCTTTTTACAGATACCCCCAAATTTTAGACAATTGGGGTCCCCACCAGGGACAGACCTAACATGCCTAGAGATCGTTGTATCAGCTTCGGTGTTTATACTGCTGATATGTTGGCATATACTTCTCTGAAATTCCTGTGACGTCTTACCAATGTACAACTTCGGCCAGGGACTTTGGGCAATATAAATAATGCCCATAGTTTGGCAGTTTATGAACTGTCTGATGTCATATTTTCTCTCATTCACAGGATTGATGAACTCTTTTTGTTTTTTGATGTATGGGCAGAAACTACACCTACCACAGGGAAAACTGCCAACTATATTGGAGCAACAAAGCAATTCAATAACATAGTGATCTGGCACTAATAATGAGCATCAGCTAGTTTTAACCCACGGTGTTTAGAGCTCACTTATAATAGTTAATAGGTGTGCTGACTTCATTTTAAGCGAATCATTAAAAGTTACATTTTATTATCTGGGACAAGAAAGGAAATTAGCCTGTAGCTATGTGATTGTGTATTGTTAAATCCTTTCCCAGATAGGGTCTAATTTATTCCTGTGTCCGAGAAGTAAGCCACTTTTACAGACAATAATACACACCAAACCGAAGATAAAATCAATTTTCGAAAAAAATTATTTCCTGTATATTTACTTGTATATAAAGTGCAAGTCCTGCCAAAAATTACAAGGAAGAGGCACTCCGATACAACCTGTATATTACATAAAGGGGGGCCTCATTCACAATGTGGTACAATTGTTCACATAGTGGGACTCCTACACTTATAAAGCCTATGCACTAAGTGAAAGGGCTGCCAAAAATTACAAGGAACCACTCTCCAATACACCTTTTATTACACATAAAGGAGGGCATCATACACACCCTTGACAAATTATGATAGATGGCCTGCTGGTGACCCTCAAAAACATTAGGAGCAAGAGCCTGCTGGTGACCCTCAAAAACATTAGGAGCAAGGGCCTGCTGGTGACCCTCTAAAACATTAGGGGCAAGGGCCTGATGCTGATCTGACCCTCTAAAACATTAGGGGTGAGGGTCTGCTGCTGATCTGACATCTACAAAATTTGGGGTGAGGGTCTGCTGCTAATCTGACCAATTAAAACATTAGGGTTGAGGGTCTGCTGATGAGCTGACCATCTAATACATTAGGGGCGAGGGCCCGCTGCTGATCTGAACATATAAAAAATTAGGGGTGAGGGTCTGCTGCTGATCTGACCTTCTAAAACATTAGGGGTGAGGGTCTGCTGCTGATCTGACCTTCTAAAACATTAGAGGTGAGGGTCTGCTGCTGATCTGACCACCTAAAAAAATAGGGGTGAGGGCCATCTGCTGTTCTGACCATCTAAAACATTAGTGGTGAGGGTCTGCTGCTGAGCTGACCTTCTAAAACATTAGGGGTGAGGGCCTGCTGCTGATCTGACCATCTAAAACATTAGGGGTGAGGGTTTTCTGCTGATCTGGCATTCTAAAACATTAGTGGTGAGGGTCTGCTGCTGATCTGACCTTCTAAAACATTAGGGGTGAGGGTCTGCTGCTGAGCTGACCATCTAAAACATTAGGGGCGAGGGCCCTCTGCTGATTTGACCATCTAAAAAATTAGGTGTCAGGGTCTGCTGCTGATCTGACCATCTAAAACATTAGGGTTGAGGGTTTGCTGCTGAGCTGACCATCTAAAAAATTTGGGGTGAGGGCCTGCTGCTGAGCATCTGAAAAATTAGTGGTGAGGGCCTGCTGCTGAACTGACCTTCTAAAACATTAGGGGTGAGGGTCTGCTGCTGATCTGACCGTCTATAACATTAGGGGTGAGGGTCTGCTGCTGAGCTGACCTCTATAACATTAGGGATGAGGGTCTGCTGCTGATCTGACCATCTAAAACATTAGGGGTGAGGGTCTGCTGTGGATCTGACCATCTAAAAAATTAGGGGTGAGGGTCTGCTGCTAATCTGACCTTCTAAAACATTGAGGGTGAGGGTCTGCTGCTGAACTGACCTTCTAAAACATTAGGGGTGAGGGTGTGCTGCTAAGCTGACCATCTAAAACATTAGGGGTGAGGGCCTGCTGGTGACCCTCTAAAATATTAGGGGTGAGGGTATGCTGCTGAGCTGACCCTCAAACACATTAGGCATGAGGGCAGCCTAATAAGCATGTTGATATGATGGAGGAGGAGGAGGAGGAGAAAAAGATTTAACTGCTGTGGATCTGACCATCTAAGAAATTAGGGGTGAGGGTCTGCTGCTAATCTGACCTTCTAAAACATTGGGGGTGAGGGTCTGCTGCTGAACTGACCTTCTAAAACATTAGGGGTGAGGGTCTGCTGCTCAGCTGACCATCTAAAACATTAGGGGTGAGGGCCTGCTGGTGACCCTCTAAAATATTAGGGGTGAGGGTCTGCTGCTGAGCTGACCATCTAAAACATTAGGGGTGAGGGCCCGCTGCTGATCTGAACATCTAAAAAATTAGGTGTCAGGGTCTGCTGCTGATCTGACCATCTAAAACATTAGGGTTGAGGGTCTGCTGCTGAGCTGACCATCTAAAATATTAGGGGCGAGGGCCCGCTGCTGATCTGACCATCTAAAAAATTAGGGGTGAGGGTCTGCTGCTGAGCTGAGCGTCTGAAAAATTAGTGGTGAGGGCCTGCTGCTGATCTGACCTTCTAAAACATTAGGGGTAAGGGTCTGCTGCTGAGCTGACCTTCTAAAACATTAGGGGTGAGGGTCTGCTGCTGATCTGACCACCTAAAAAATTAGTGGTGAGGGCCTGCTGCTGATCTGACCATCTAAAACATTAGGGCTGAGGATCTGCTTCTGATCAGACCACCTAAAATATTAGGGGTGAGGGGCTGCTGCTGATCTGACCATTTAAAATATTAGTGCTGAGGATCTGCTGCTGAGCTGACCTTCTAAAACATTAGGGGTGAGGGCCTGCTGCTGATCTGACCATTTAAAACATTAGGGGTGAGGGTTTGCTGCTGATCTGGCATTCTAAAACATTAGTGGTGAGGGTCTGCTGCTGATGATCAGACCTTCTAAAACATTAGGGGCGAGGGTCTGCTGCTGAGCTGACCTTCTATAACATTAGGGATGAGGGTCTGCTGCTGATCTGAGTTCATCATATACCACCTTCTCTTCCACTTCCTCACTCTGGTCATCCTCACTTATTGACAACTGTGTCTCATCCTGATCATGAACCTCTTGAGACACTAATTGCAGTTGACTTATTGGCAACTGTGTCGCATCATCATCATCATCCACCTAGTGAAACACTCATTGCCGTTCACCACCGTCATCTTTTTCTGACTGTGGATTCTCAAGAGTTTGTGAATCAGTGCATGAGATCTCCTCATGTCCCTCTTCAAGCGAACTTGGCGAGAGGGACAAATCAAGGAATGGCGATGAAAAGAGCTCCTCTGAATATCCGAGTGCGGGATCACTTGTTTGCCAAGAGTCTCCATGGTGGGAGGAAGGAAGATCAGGGTGAGTATTCTGTTGACCAGACTCTTGGCTACTGAGACTTTGTGGAAGACATGGTGGTGCTTAACTGACTGGAAGCGTTGTCTGCTGCAATCCAACCGACCACCTGGTCGCACTGTTGTGACTTTGAGAGTGGTGTCCTGCACTGCCCTGCAAACTGGGACATGAAGCTAGGTATCGTGGATGAGTGTGTTTCTTGTGCTTTGGCAGCAGGCACAGTTTCACCGTGCCAAGGGCCAAGGCCTCTGCGTGCACCATCAGTATCACGGCCACTTCCCCGTCCGATATTGCTCACATTGAAAATATTAAATGGTATATATGCTTGCAAGTATGTCACACATACAGAAGCACAGGTTTTGTAAGTGTATGCGCAAATAAAATAAACTGAATCTCACAGATATTTAGGTTGTGCAAACGTTATACAGGAGATGTAGCGCAGGTAATGTCGCTGTCACCAGCAGCTAATAAAAAATTTCACTGAATGTCACTGATATTTAGAATGCGCAAACGTTATACAGGAGATATAGCACAGGTAATGTCGTTGCCACTAGCAGCAAAAAATTTTGACTGAATATCACTGATATTTAGGAAGTGCAAACGTTATACAGGAGATATAACATAGGTAATGTCGCTGCCACCAGCGGCCAAACAATTGTGCTGAATTTAATAGCTCAAATGTAACATAACAGATGTAGCAGAGGTTGTGTCACTGTCAGCAGCAGCCAAACAATTGCACGCAATTTAGCACAGGTTGCGCTAATAATATATATGGCAGCCAGATTAAAAAAATAGTCCTTAAAAGGACTTTTGGGTCTCTAACACCTTTCAACAGTAAAACCTGCCTAACAAACAAACCAATTCCTGTCCCTACACTATCTGTCTCTTCTGTTGCACCTCTCCCTGACTAAGACTGAGCCGAACCACGTGTCATTGGGTGCTATATAGCACCCGATGACGCGTTCCGGCCAGCTAATCACTGTAATGCCAGTAGCCAACATGGCTACTGCATTACAGTGAGTGCCAGTACCTCCGCGCACATTTATTGACTGTGTAGCAGCCAACAAATGTGCGGGGAGGAGACTCGAGCATCGCGCTCAATGACATGCGATGCTCGAGTAAAAAAGTGTTCGGCCGAGCATGCTCGCCCAACACTAATGAATACCAAAACCTTCAGATTTGATAGAAAAGTTTTTGGGAAATTCGTAATGAATTCACTTTGCGTAGAATCGATTTGCTGATGTCTATAGCCATGTTATTTCTCAGTACTGTACAACCTCTTTAATGAGTGTGACAACATTTCATACATAATTAATCTTTTTGTAATGATTAAAAATAACAGGGCACATTTATAAAAGAAAGCATACATTTTCTTCCAGTTTTGTGCATGTGACAATCAAACTCATCAGAGGTCACAATAACGCCTGTACAAGCGTCATAGATGCCTGTACAGACAGTTTTACTCCCTAAAAAAAGTCTGATGCGTATGAATACTCACAATGATTTCACTGCCATTTTTTAAGCGCACTAAGCTCTGTGAACGGCACAGGCAGCACAGCAAACCAATCACAAAGCTTTGTTATTAGAGAGGAGGCTGCTGATTTGTCAGTATCAACAGGCTGCCCTGCCATTGGCCAATCTTCTCACACCTCCCTTCTCCCGCGCGCTGAACACACAGCAGCAACCATTTCATTAGTTATGAAAAAGGATGGTGCGCTCCACCACCCGCGCCATTGCCGGCTGCTGATAAAGGGAAAGTATGGCAGGAATAGAGCCTCTGCGGAGCAAAGACATCGAGAGAAGTGTCAGGCTTGTGCCCAGGTGATATCACACCTGCAGGCTTCTATCTGCTGCTGAGAGCTCCATGTGGAGGTTTATCAATAGAAAACTAATAGCCAAGAGGCTAAACAAAACCCTGCTTCGTATGTTTCATCAGAACTTTCATTTGATTGCTCTGATTCCTAAACACCAAAAGGAAAAAATTTTTTTTTAAAGACCTGCTGTTTCTCTAGATGACCTTATGTTGATAGTAGTGTTAATAGAGTCTCTAGCAGGTACCCTACTTTTATAAGCCTTTGGGACTCTATTAACACTACTATCAACATAAGGTCATCTAGAGAAACAGCAGGTTATGGCTATTAGTTTCTCTATGTAAGTACCAGAGAAGACTATAGGGTACATTATATTGTGTATAAGACTGTCCTGCAACTGCCTTCTGTACATTCATCCCAGACCCCCCCTCCCCCCACTGCCACCAGACCACTACTGCTCCCTGCCACAACCACTCTACAGAGTTTTTCACAGTCTACTGCTCTGATTCCTACGTGACAGATTTGGTGCTTAAAGAAAGGGATTCAGTCTTCTGAGATAGAAATTTAAAATGGTCAACATTTGCTAATTCTGCATGGAAGACATTACAGTATAGAGAAGACTGGTAATGGTTTCCCTGCATAAATAGCAACCCATTAATGTTATATAAGCCTGCATATTATATATATGAATAACTACAATTTTGGTAGTCCTCTTCGGCTAAAAATACTCGTCAAATATGGTCAGAGGAGTATTTTTACTCTTCTGGAAAAAATGTAGTGCGACCTCTGATCCACAGTGTTCCCATAACAGTGACATCCACAGCGCCCCCATAACAGTGACATCCACACTGCCCCCATAATAGTGCCCTCCACAGTGCGTCCATAACAGTGCCATCCACAGTACCCCCATTCTGCCATCCATTGCCCCCCTTGTGCCATCCAGTGCCTCTGTTTGCCATCCAGTGCCCCTGTTTGCCTTCCAGCGCCCCGGTTTGCAATCCAGTGCTCCGGTTTGCGATACATTGCCCCCTTGTGACATCCATTGCCCCCATTGTGCCATCCAGTGCCCCCTGTTTGCCATCCAAAGTGCCCCCTGGGACATGCAAAGCATAGCGATCAGCCTCTATGGCTGATTGCTATGCTGTCACTCCTGCACAGCTCTTATATCGCGCTGTGCAGGAGTCAGTACAGGCTTCACATAGAGGCCTGTATGATACAGACGGCAATCCCGCGCATGCGCACTAGCATTCATCATAGTGCACTTGCGTGGTGAGTGAGGAGGGTCGGGCAGAGCTTTCTTTTGCAGGAGGCGGTGACATCATTTATGATATTCCGTCTCCTGCTCAAGGCAGGAAGAGAAGACCAGAAGACAAGGAGATGGACTTTGTCCGGAAGAACAGAAAATCCATCTGGAGGGACCACGTGACCAGGAGGCAGATTTCAGGAACGGACTACACTGTGGAAGGTAAGTATGTCACCAATAATCTTTACCCCACAGGTTAGAAGTTAAGAGACAAAAAAAGGTTTAGGCCGGAGAACCCCTTTAACCTTTTATGACAAAAACTCCTAAACATTTTTAATAAAGACCAATTTTTTTTTTAATGGATTTTGGGCTTAAAACGAGTAAATTGCAATCATACAAATTTGCCCTCAAAGGTGTTTATAGCCTTTAACACTGAACAGCAGCAACTTTTAAATCAATGCCCAACACAACAAAAGCCATTTAAAGCATAAAGTTAAAGTTTTCAGCATGCAACTGTATATTTAACGCATCAAGTTGCTACAGATGTAGTTAGCTCCTTAGCTCCACCATGTGCTGGCTGCAGTCAGTTATTCTTTAATTTTAACCCTATAAATATATATAAATGAATCAACACAGAATTCTGGAACTATTTAGAAAAAAATGGTGTGAACATTGGGCCAGATATATCATTAGGCAAAGTCACTTTTGTGGAGTGGAAAAGTCGCAAAAAAGTCCCAAAGGCTAAAACTGCGCACAAATTTGCGACTTTTTTCTGCTCTGCACTATGCTCGCCAGTTTTCTGAAAGTGGGCGTGTTTTCGTATGTAAATGAATCTCTAGACAGATTTACTATTGGGACTTTTTTTAAAAGTCGCAAAAAAGTCGCAAAAAAGTCGCAACTTCACTCCAGTGAGGACCATGCTTATCTTATGAGACTTTTTAAAAGAACATGCGACTTTTTCATAAAGACGTGCGACTTTTGTAAAGCTGCTTACTGACGGATAAACTGCTACCGTCAAACCACATTTATTACAGTCTTAAAGGGGCGATCATAAATCTGACTTGGCTAAAACTGACTTTAGCCATATGTGAAAGTGGAGTGAGCGGTCAGAGTCGTGATAAATCTGGCCCATTGTCTTTAATGGATATGTTTTTCTTGATAAACACCTCTTTGAATCAGTGTTACCTGGACAGATATAATCTAGAGGCAAAATCTTGCAAATTATTTACCACCTTATTGTAACAGCCTTAGGTGATTTGGATACCTCTGGGTACTATTACATCAAAGTGATAGTGTGGGAATTGCAACTGTGTCCATTTAAATATGGGGAAAGTTTTACTTTAACATATAGGAAGAAAGGGGTGCAAATGAGTTTCTAACAAGCTCTGCCTCTAATGCCACCAGATGTAAGGCAGCTATCCTATAAGTCAATGTTCAGGTCTTTAAATAAGCTTTGAGACATGACTTGGATATTAAATAAGCCAGCACCTCATCTGCAGGCAGCTGTTTCAGGGTGATTGCCTCTCATCAATGCAGAGCAGAGAGTACTGGCTTAAATTGGCATATAAACACACTTCCTCTAACACATCTGGGCAGCATGCCGACATTGTAGCACTGGAGTCCTAGGTTCAAATCCAACCAAGGACAACATCTGCATGGAGTCTGTATGTTCTGCCTGTGTTTGCAAGGTTTTCCTCTGGATATTCTGGTTTCCTCCCACACTCCAAAGACATACTGATAGGGAATCTCGATTGTGAGCTCCACTGGGGACAGTGAATGATGACAATGTCTGTAAAGCGCTGTGGAATATGTTGGTGCTATATAAATAAGTAATAAATAAAAAAGCAGTTGGCTTCTTCTGTACCATAACTAACACCTGATCATAGCACCGTGCCAAGGGTTCAATCCTCTTTTACCAATGAACAAACATGCTAGTTTGCATCACTAAAGAGACAGCTCAGGACTTGGAAAATGTCCCAGATCTGTTAAGATGCCTCTTAGGGCATCCGTGTTGTATGGCATGGCAAGTGCCTGCGCACTGGCATGGATATGTATGTAAGCATTTGTTAAGTAAATACAAAACTATAAACTTAAAGGGATTTTCTGAGATTTAATAATTATTTGGTCCTTAAAGGGTTAAGATATGAGACACCTCAAACTACGCCTTCAAATAAAATTCAGCTAGTTACTAGCAGGAAACTAGTATAAACTAAATAAATCTTACATGTAAATAAGACAGAATTAAGTGAGCATATCCTTTACATTACATTCTCCTCAAAATGTAGTGTTATTCTAAGTTGACTCTATCTTTTCATGCCAGTGATGAAGGGAAACCATAGTTCTTATTTGATGTGCAATGCTCAGGCATCTATTGGCCGTAAGCCAAAATTGTAATACCACAATATTGCCCTTTTGTGTAAATTGCTAATTAATATGCCATTGCTAATTAATGATCACTAGCTTAATTACCACAGCAAATGACAATAACATTTTCATAATAACATGTGAAAGATACCATTTGAAGAATTTATTATTTTATTTAGGAGGCCATTCATGAATAGATTGTGGCAAAGAGACCTTTGTTTCTTTACTTCAGTGATCTTACAAGTATTATCTCATTGTGCATTATTCTAAAGCATTACATAATTGTAAACATGCAGAAATGTTCACTATGATCAGGACAAGTCATACTGGCAGTTTAATATTAGGAGATTTAATTTTTTTTAGTAACAGTCGTTGCTAGTAAAAACCATGTCAGGCATCTGCCTGTGCTTTAACCCTAGAATCTTATCCATCCATTTCAATGAAGAGTTGAAAGATTAATTTTATTCTACCCACTTATATAGCACTGACATGTTCCTCAGCGCTTTACAGACATTATCATCACTTGCTGTCCCCAGTGAAGCTCTCAATCTAAATTGATCATTTCTAGTAGGCTTTGAGATTTCCAAACATAAAGTGCTACTGATTATTGAAATATTCACTCAAGTTGGCCATACACATTACCTGTATGCCAGCTGAAAATGCAGATTGGCCAAACATCTAATGTATATGGGGGCCTCCCCGATTTCTGACATATGCTGTCAAGGGAGGGTAGAGCATGTTGAATTTAAGCATGCCCTATTCTTTTGTTGTGACAGATACTGTAAACCTCCCACCAAAAGGTGTCTGGCAGCAACTTTCTCCCCTCATCCATTAACAATGTATGCATGCTTATGTCGAGCACGCATGTGTATGGGGATATTAGGAGTGATAGTTGTCATCCAAATGAGTGTTTAGTTCAAAGTTATGCATATAGCAGCCGTAACTCTGAGTATCAGATTTGTATTCAGGAGTCTATAGGCTCAGAATTCATGGTGCCTCTAAAAATAACTGAACCAGGACATTGCATGTCACTTACTGCCCTCCTTCCTTCCACAGTACAGACACCCCATGCATACTTTCCTTTAACAATTGGTGCAATTTTCCCACCAAAATATAAATCACAGTAGTTCTTACAGTAGTAGATTGTTGACTGGTAGATATGCTTCTATGACGCACTCAGATATTTTGCCCAGTTGACAGACTCTGAGAAGGGGTGCATCATTGGACTGAGAGAAGCAGGATAGTCATTGCCTGCTATCTAGGCCATTCTGACATAGCTGTTAGTAGGTGTTAGTAGCAGTGGTTACATGAGGGCATGCACACATGGGTGAGCACACTCCAGATGGCCCAGACAGACCACCTGTAGAGAGGACCAACAAGAACGAGCAGCTCTCATGAGTTCATTGTTCATCAGTTCAGAAACAGGTGGCACCTTCATTAAACACCCATTTCTCTGCCTGGACCATTCCCAAATGCTTAGCAGAAGGAACTTTGGTGTCACAACACCCATCATATGTCCCTTCCTATTCACAGTCAGCCACTGTCCCCTTCATTTGCAGTGGTGTCATAAACTGAGAAACCTGGCTTTTTATGGATTCGAACTGTATTGTCTTTAGTGACTAATCAAGATTCTGTTTTGGATCCCACAACAGTCGGGTTTGAGTAGGAGGCCGGGTAGTGAGTGCTTCAATCCTGAGTTTGCTGTTGAGCGACACACTTCCCTAATTGCTGGTGGGATGATCTGGGGAGCTGTGGCATACAACAGTCAGTCACCCCTAGTAGTGAAACGACAGGACACTAACAGCTCAGTGATATGCACAGGACATTCTGTGGCCACACGTGTTGTCTCTCATGGTAGGGCTTCCAACTGATATTTTTCCACAAAGAGCAAGAGCTTTCCCAAAGAAAGTCAATGCCAGATTGTAACATTTCTTTGGCATGCCAGGTCACTAGATTTATCGCCAATCGAGCATTTATGGAACCAGCTGGGATGTCAGCTTTGGCAACCTACAAAGGAACATGATCTACAGGACAATTTGCAACATCTGTGGGCAAATGTGCTGCAGAATACCATACAAAACCTCTATGCCCAACCATATCTCATTTTTGTATCCAGGCTAGAGGACAGCCCAACAGGGTTCTAAAGCCTCCTTTCAATTGTACAGTGTTCCCCAATAAACTTGTCCTTTTGCTCTAATGTCATAATCACTCACATATCATCATATCAATATATTTCCACATGTAAAGTTTCATTCTATACCAACAACTCTTTCTTGGTGTGTTAATGTATTGTCAATGAGTATATATCATATAGAAAAATGACCAATAAGTGAATAAAAGAATGAATATGCAGACATTTAAGAAATGGAAAATAAATTTAAATATTTCTATAAAATGGTCTAAACAGCCATATGTCCTAAAAATACAATGATAAATTATGGGAGTAAAAGTGCAAATGAAAATGTCTTGTCATTAGAATCAAAAATGTCTAGAGTGTAGTACAAAAGAGAAACTTTGAAAAAGACCAACATAAAAATTAACAGGTGATATATACAATAACTAAAGTGAAAAGAAGAAAGATAAAGTATATACAGTATACATAGAACTATAAATGCTTGATAAGGGCACCAAAGACAGACAAATGTGAAAATATTTTATAGCATACATGCATGAAAAGAATACATCAAAATAGAGACCAGTGATAAGTGAAAAACTTCCAAAGAGACAAGGTTCATTAATGAAACAGTATTATTATTATGAGAGAAAATTGATGAGGTAACAGCCAGGCTAAGCAAATATATATTATCAGGTGCATTTATCTTTAAAGGAACAACAATAAGCATCTACTTAGAGATAATATAAGGAAATAAGGAGAAATGACAAGTAACAAGTACAATCCCAGTTGCTGTAATAGGGTCAGAAGATCAACCAATTTGAAAAGGCAGCAAGTACCATTCTGAGCTGAATATTAACATGACAAACCTCTGACAGCCATGTCTCTCTGGTAAATTATACAAGCACATACATATCTTATAAAGGGTAATATAGTTATGTGGTTCTTAAGGTTGAAAAAAGATATGTCATTCAAGTGTAGCTCAATATGCACCAAGTGTGATCCATAGGAAGACAAAGCAACCAAGCAGCCAAATTGTCTCCTTTTGTCTTTTCCCTAAATGTATAATTTATATAAAGTTGTTCTTCCAAAAATGAAGAGTAAGAAAAAAAAACTTACGATGATGATATGACAAACATTGTGAATGGATATTTTATCATATAAATACACAGAACACTGAAATCTACTTTAAATATTGAACAAAGGGAAATTGCAAGTAGAAGAATAAGTAGCATTCCTTCAGATATTACTATAGAAGGGGGTGCAGTACTAGACTTGCCTTGAATTTCAAGTGAGCAGAATGTATGAATAGGATGAGGGTTATCCACAGTGTCAAAGGCTGCAAAAAGGTCAAGTGGAATGAGTGGAAATTCAAGGTCCTGCAAAGGTCATCTGTTACTTGGCAAGTGCTATTTGTTGTGAAAGCCTAAAATGTGAGGTGAAGTTACTCTAGAAGCTCTATCAGATTGTCAGCAGCAATAATAGGCTGGTATTGATATAGCTTTCTAATGCACCAACATTATGGTTCACATTCCTTAATAAATAAGTCTGGCTAACAATATGATGAGTATGCTGAGTATATTGAGAGCTTCTATATCAATGATGGCTAATGGTCAGATAGATAGATGTTAAAGAGGACCTGTCACCTCTCCTAACATGTCTGTATTACCAACTACTTGCATTCCCCATGTGATAACACTTTTGGAGTATCTATTCTTATGACTGTAAGTGTGCATTTGCTTTATTATTCCCTATAGAAGTTTTGGACAAATTGCTAGCAGTCAGTGTCAGACTATGCAGGGGCACACCCCAACTGATAATACTAAGATGGACCTTCATTACAAACTGATAGCAATTCAGCCATACATTCTAATAAGACACCAAATCAGACCTCAGATTAGACCCCCAATGTTAATAAGGCCCCCATTCAAACCTCAGATCAGACCCCCAATCAAACTTTATATCAGATGCCCAATTTTTAAAAGACCTCAATCAGACCTCTGATCAGACTCTTAAAGGGGTTGTCTGCGTCTGTCTGTTCTTTGTATGTTTCTAACTTGGCAAATAAAAGGACTTTACAATTGACTTACTTTATCTCCAGTTGCTGGTTTCTTAGATTTCACTGAGGGTCACATGACCTGTGATGTCAGCCTCTCTCCCTGCTCTGATGTTTCGTGCACAAAGCCTGAGAGATCAGATATCAGTCTGTAGAGACATCACTGTGCTGGCCACTCCCCCCTGCTCTCATATATGCTGTTGCTGCTCTCTGCCCTGTCCAGAAGAGAACCAGGGAAATATATATTTTTTTAACAAAAATTTGCTTAGCTCAGTTATATATTGCTGCCCATCAGATTTACAGTGCTATATATATTTTTTTCACACCTTGTACAACCCCTTTAATGCTTATGAGTAGAGATAAGTGAATTTTTCCAAAATTCGATTAGCCGTTTCGATGAATTTTTCGGGAAGAATTTGGTTCGATCTGAATATATTCTCGGCAATTTACATTAAATAAACAACTTTTTCCTGGCTGCTGACAGCTTTTATAGTGGTGTAGAACACTGTGCCTTGTAGTAACACGCATAGGGAGTCTGCTTTTGTAGTGAAATAATACTGCGAGTCCGTATGACATGCAGATGACATACGTCGCTCTTAGAATAACTGCACACTTCACTTATTAGGGCAGTCATGGGGGGTGGGCAAAACTGACCAAATAACTCAAGTATGTAGTCAACCTTACAGGTCGATGTTAGTGTCAAGAAGAAGTGCACTTCTTTTTACACTGTCGCCAGCTGATTCCACATAGATGTTATCAGAACCTGTTCTATTAAACGCTTATACAAGTAGAGCCCTTGCGACAGAGTAGAGAGGGTTTCAACAGTAAGTTTGTGTTGACGTCTCAGATTAATTTGCCCTTCCTCTGATCCGTCAGAACAGTAACTCACAAAAAACGGATCCTGTCTGTGGAGCATATGCCTTCGCTCGGTCAACATTTGCTCAATAATCCATCAGTATTGCTAATGTAAAAAAAAAAAAACAGGACTAGATATAAAACAGAGATGACACGTGAATGGAATATTTGCATGTCTTTTGTGTTTTGTACCCACTCCTGCTTTTGGCTACCAAATCATAAGCCAATTCTAATGGGACCATATAGGCCTTACAGCTGCTACACAGACAGGATCCATTGTGGATCTAATTTTTCCTTCTTTCTGACAGATCAGAAGATGTCAAATAAATGATGATGTCAGCCAGGCCAAAAGGCAAAATAGTGGCAAAGTCATGAAGTGGGGAAGGTGGGAGCAGCATGAGGAGACCACAGAGTGGCCCAATGACAGGATCTGGAGGTTGCGGAAGCATCAGGAGGCCACATAGTGGCACAATGACAGAGTCTGGAGGTGGAGGCAGCATGAGGAGACCACAGAGTGGCACAATTACAGTGTGGAGGTGGCAGAAGCATCAGGAGGCCACAAAGTGGCACAATGGCACAGTATGGAGGTGGCAGCAGTTTGAGGAGGCCATCGAGTGGCACAATGACAGAGTGCGGAGGTGGCGGCAGCAGAACCATCAGTAGGAGGCCACAGAGTGGCACAATGACTGAGTGTGGAGCTGGCAGCAGTATGAGGAGGCCACAGAGTGGCACAATGACAGAGTCTGGAGGTGGCAGCAGTATGAAGATGCCACCAAGTGGCAGCATGACAGATTCTGGAGGTGGCGACAGCAGCAGTAGCAGCATCAGGAGAAGGCAACCAAGTGGCACAATGACAGTGTGGAGGTGACGGCAATATGAGGAAGCCACTGAGTGGCACAATGACAGAATCTGGAGGTGGAAGCAGTATGAGGAAGCCACCGAGTGGCACAATGACCGAGTCTGGATGTAGTGGCAGCAGCAGTATCAGGAGAAGGCCACAGAGTGGCACAATGACAGAGTGCGGAGGTGGCGGCAACAGAAGCATCAGTCGGAGGCCACAGAGTGGCACAATGACAGAGTGTGGAGCTGGCAGCACTATGAGGAGGCCACAGAGTGGCACAATGACAGAGTGTGGAGCTGGAAGCTGTATGACGAGGCCACCAAGTGGCACAATGACAGAGTCTGGAGGTGTCAGCAGTATGAAGATGCCACCGAGTGGCAGAATCACAGATTCTGGAGGTGGCAACAGCAGCAGTAGCAGCATCAGGAGAAGGCGACCGAGTGGCACAATGACAGAGTGTGGAGGTGGCGGCATTATGAGGAGGCCACTGAGTGGCACAATGACAGAATCTGGAGGTGGCAGCAGTATGAGGAAGCCACCGAGTGGCAGAATGACTGAGTCTGTATGTAGCAGCAGTAGCAGCATCAGGAGAAGGCCACCGGGTGGCACAATGACAGAGTCTGGAGATAGCAGCAGTATGAGGAGGCAATAGAGTGGCACAATGACAGAGTCTGGAGATAGCAGCAGTATGAGGAGGCAACAGAGTGGCACAATGACAGAGTCTGGAGGTAGTGGCAGCATCAGGAGACAACAAAGTGGCAAGGTGATATAGTGTGGAGGTGATGGCAGCATCAGGAAGCCACAGAGTGGCAAGGTGACATAGTGTGGAGGTGGCAGCAGCATGAGGAGGCCAGCATGACAGAGTGTGGAGGTGGCAGTGACAGCAGGATCAGAAGGAGGCCACAGGGTGGCACAATGACCGAATGTGTAGGTGGCGGCAGCATCAGGAGACTACAGAGTGGCAAGGTGACATAGTGCGGAGGTGGCGGCAGCATAAAAAAAACAGTGGCAAGGTGACATAGTGTGGAGGTGGCAGCATGAGGAGGCCACAGCATGAGGAGGACACAGAGTGGCACAACAACGAGAGATTGCGGAGGTTGCAGCAGCCTGAGGGGGCCCGAGAGTGGCACGACGCCAAGATTTTGTGGAGGTAGGGAATATGGAACAGAACAGAAGGTTAAAATTTCTGAACTTTATAAAGTTTTGCTTAAAACACAATTTAATAATACACATTCTCCGGCAGAAAAGACTTGGCAAATTAATTGTCAGTGAATTTACCTCAAAGATTGGGATAATATATTGGCGAATTTAAGTTTACTTTCTTACAATTTGAATCAAGTTTTGGTTCAATTTAATACTCAATATTTAATAAATTTCATGATAAAATTTTTGTGTTGCCTAAAACAGGAGAGAATCCGTCAGTCTTCTGTCTATTCAACAACGTGATTACAATGGAGAAAGCATTCCAAAAAACTATTTCTCTCCACCTGGAGATTAATCCTATCAAGATTGATCTAAGTGCGGTATAGGCTGCTCATCCACCCAGATACTTCTGGGGGAACAGGCCTCTAGTAGCTACAATGAGAAGACAAAGCAGCGTCAAGATAGCTTTGAGCCTGGAAGAGTTGAGAAGTTCATCAAGATACGTCACTAAAGATTTTACAGCATATAACCGCAGCGCTGATCGCTGAATAAATTTTGCTTTTCGACCGAAAAACTTCAATAAAGATTTTACCGCATATAACTGCAGCTCTGAACGCTAAATAAAATGTCCCAAAAGGTTTTACCACATATAACTTTGCTTGAAATACATAAATATAGATCTTACCACATATAATGGAGCACAGAGATGGAGAGGGTCTTCGGATTCCCCCTTACTATACGGACATCTTAGAAATGAACCGCTGCTCCTGATAGCAGCTCCTGGGAAGGTCATGGAGCATCTATTCGCCCAGCTGAAAGTGTGTAGAAGCCAAACGGGGCCCCCACTCTGCAGATTTATGATGGAAATTTTACCGCAAATAACAACAGCATTGACCGCTACATTTTTTTTTTATCGACTTAAATACTTAAATAAAGATTTTACCACTTTTAACCACCGCCGACGTGAACTGAGAATGTATTTTTCTTTTTGTACTGAAATAGGCCACTAAACGCTTTCAACACAAATAACCGCCAACGTGAACTGAGAATGTATATTTGTTTTTTGTACTGAAATACAATATAACACATATAACCGCCGCACTGACTGACTGCTACCGCCACTACTTCCGTGAACCCTGCACCACTACTTCCCAGGCAGGTAGGCTGCTGCGAAGCAGGTGGTCTACCCTGAGCACGTTTGGCTCACGACCTTCCACTCCTTCCACCTTGCTGACTCATTGCTGTCATCCTGCTTACTCCCAGCCTTTCAACACATATAACCGCCAACGTGAACTGAGAATATATTTTTCTTTTTGTACTGAAATAGGCCACTAAATGCTTTCAAGACATATAAATGCCACAGACGTGAACTTAGAATGTATTTTTCTTTTTATACTGAAATAGGCCACTAAACGCTTTAAAGACATATAACCGACGACGACGTGAACTGAGACTGTATTTTTCTTTTTGTACTAAAATAGGCCACTAAATGCTTTTAAGACATATAAATGCCGCCGATGTGAGATTAGAATGTATTTTTCTTTTTATACTGAAATAGGTCACTAAAAACTTTCAAGACATATAACCGCCGACAACGTTATCTGAGAATGTATTTTTTTCTTTTTTTACTGAAATACAAAATAACACATATAATCAACGTACGGACTGACTGCTACCGCCGCTACTTTCGTGAACCCCTACTTAGTAACATAGTACATAAGGCCGAAAAAAGACATTTGTCCATCCAGTTTGGCCCGTCACCCCTGTACCACTAATTCCCGGGTAGGTAGGCTGCTGCGAAGCAGGTGGTCTACCCTGTGCACGTTTGGCTCCCAATCTCCTATTGCTGCCACCCTGCTGAATCCCAGCCATGCTTTCAACAAATTTAACCGCCAACGTGAATTGAGGATATATTTTTATTTTTGCACTGAAATGGCCAGTAAACGCTTTCAGCAGAAATAAATGCAGCAGTGAAGTGCGTATATATTTTTCTTACTGTACTGAAATAGGCCAGTAAATGCTTTTAAGACATATAACTGCAGAAGTGAACTGAGAATATATATTTTCTTTTTGTACTGAAATAGGGCAGTAAACGTTTCTTCCACAAATAAGTGCACCAGTGAAGTGCGCATATATATTTTTCTTTCTATAATGAAATAGGCCACTAAACGCTTTTGCCAGAAATAAGTGGACCAGTGAAGTGCGTATATATATTTCTTTCTGTACTGAAATAGGCCACTAAACCCTTTTGCCACAAATAACTGCACCAGTGAAGTGCATAAATTTTTTTACTTTCTATAATGAAATAGGCCACTAAACCCTTTTGCCATAAATAAGTGCACCAGTAAAGTGCGTAGATTTTTTTCTTTCTGTAAGCTTTCAACACATAACTGCAGAAGTGAACTGCGTATATATTTTTCTTGTTTGAAAAGATATAAGCCACTAAAGGCTTTTCAACATAACACTTGCACCCAAAAACAAATTGCTGGAATGACAGAGCTGTACAGGGAGTGCAGAATTATTAGGCAAATGAGTATTTTGACCACATCATCCTCTTTATGCATGTTGTCTTACTCCAAGCTGTATAAGCTCGAAAGCCTACTACCAATTAAGCATATTAGGTGATGTGCATCTCTGTAATGAGAAGGGGTGTGGTCTAATGACATCAACACCCTATATCAGGTGTGCATAATTATTAGGCAACTTCCTTTCCTTTGGCAAAATGGGTCAAAAGAAGGACTTGACAGGCTCAGAAAAGTAAAAAATAGTGAGATATCTTGCAGAGGGATGCAGCACTCTTAAAATTGCAAAGCTTCTGAAGCGTGATCATCGAACAATCAAGCGTTTCATTCAAAATAGTCAACAGGGTCGCAAGAAGCGTGTGGAAAAACCAAGGCGCAAAATAACTGCCCATGAACTGAGAAAAGTCAAGCGTGCAGCTGCCAAGATGCCACTTGCCACCAGTTTGGCCATATTTCAGAGCTGCAACATCACTGGAGTGCCCAAAAGCACAAGGTGTGCAATACTCAGAGACATGGCCAAGGTAAGAAAGGCTGAAAGACGACCACCACTGAACAAGACACACAAGCTGAAACGTCAAGACTGGGCCAAGAAATAACTCAAGACTGATTTTTCTAAGGTTTTATGGACTGATGAAATGAGAGTGAGTCTTGATGGGCCAGATGGATGGGCCCGTGGCTGGATTGGTAAAGGGCAGAAGAGCTCCAGTCCGACTCAGACGCCAGCAAGGTGGAGGTGGAGTACTGGTTTGGGCTGGTATCATCAAAGATGAGCTTGTGGGGCCTTTTCGGGTTGAGGATGGAGTCAAGCTCAACTCCCAGTCCTACTGCCAGTTTCTGGAAGACACCTTCTTCAAGCAGTGGTACAGGAAGAAGTCTGCATTCTTCAAGAAAAACATGATTTTCATGCAGGACAATGCTCCATCACACGCGTCCAAGTACTCCACAGCGTGGCTGGCAAGAAAGGGTATAAAAGAAGAAAAACTAATGACATGGCCTCCTTGTTCACCTGATCTGAACCCCATTGAGAACCTGTGGTCCATCATCAAATGTGAGATTTACAAGGAGGGAAAACAGTACACCTCTCTGAACAGTGTCTGGGAGGCTGTGGTTGCTGCTGCACGCAATGTTGATGGTGAACAGATCAAAACACTGACAGAATCCATGGATGGCAGGCTTTTGAGTGTCCTTGCAAAGAAAGGTGGCTATATTGGTCACTGATTTGTTTTTGTTTTGTTTTTGAATGTCAGAAATGTATATTTGTGAATGTTGAGATGTTATATTGGTTTCACTGGTAAAAATAAATAATTGAAATGGGTATATATTTGTTTTTTGTTAAGTTGCCTAATAATTATGCACAGTAATAGTCACCTGCACACACAGATATCCCCCTAAAATAGCTAAAACTAAAAACAAACTAAAAACTACTTCCAAAAATATTCAGCTTTGATATTAATGAGTTTTTTGGGTTCATTGAGAACATGGTTGTTGTTCAATAATAAAATTAATCCTCAAAAATACAACTTGCCTAATAATTCTGCACTCCCTGTATAATGGCTATTTGGATCCTTAAATAATCTTTCCCTGCACTTGTAAATCGCTTTTCTAGCACTGTCCCTAGCGCCTTCTGACGTCTCTCCCTGCACTAAGATGCTGTGAAATGATTCCTCCCTATCCTTTCCCTGCACTTGTAAATTGCTTTTATGGCGCTGTTCCTAGGGTTTTCTGACGTCTCTCCCTGCACTAAGATGCTGTGAAATGATTCCTTCCTATCCTTTCCCTGCACTTATAAATCGTTTTTTTCAGGTTTTTTTTCACAATCAGGTTTTTCCAATTGCTGTCAGCAATTGCTAGCACCTTCTCACATCTGTCCCTGCACTGCATGCATCAGCATCGATTCACTCATCTCTACTTATGAGACCCCCAATCAGACCTCAGATCAGAGATCATACCTCCATGTTAATAGGTTCCCCATGTGATGCAGACCTCAGATCAGACCTCCATGTTAATAAGTCCCCCATGTGAAGCAGACCTCAGATCAGACCTCCATGTTAATAAGTCCCCCATGTGAAGCAGACCTCAGAACAGAGAAAATAAATAAATCAACTTATCACCCCTGCTCTGGATGCCACTGCCACTTCTGTGACCCAGCGCTCTGCCTGGCCTTCCTGCTGCTTTGTGTACAGCGAATGGCTGATGAAGACAAGAAAGTGGTGAGTACAGAGCCTAGGGAGCACTGCATTCACCGCTTTTTGGTCCTCCTGTACTCATTAGTATTCACCCTAAGTACTCACCATAAGATGCACTGATAAGATGCACCCCCCCCCCCCCAAAAGGGAAAAAAAGTGTGCCTTATAGGGTGAAAAATATGGTATATATATTTATACAAAAAAGCTTAGCCTTTTGAAATCAGCTAAATGAATCAGTCAATATCAATATTTATATAATTTAAATAGATTTTGTAAGGCCTCAGACCTACAGCCACAGTAATACTGAAGTACAGCATTGAAGTATAATACTTTAAGATTGAAGACATGTTTGATGTGAAATTTGGGTTAGAATTATTAATTTTGAAACCTCCTACAATTTGATTATATACTGTACATGACAAATTATGGTTACTTAAAATATTAGGAATGCCATTTAAAAAAAAAAATGAAAAAAAAAATCATTATAAGGCTATAAAAAAACATCCATTAAAATGTGCCATTGAAATGACAACGTGAAAGGTACACACAGACAAGAAAGGTGACAAATACATAACTTCCAGACCGATTTACTGTATATAGAGAAATGTTTTTTGTTTTTTTTTAAACCAATAAAGTTAATGCAGAATATAGACAGAGAAAAATATGGTAGATAAAGATACAAAATAGGCATTGTTGAGCGAACAGAAGGAAAGGGTATGGCATAGCTAGGCCAGCTATCTTTGACCATCCCCACAATTCTCTGGACCAGTTGCATGACCTGGTTTCCTGGAAGTCTTCAAGACATGCTTCTAAAGATGTTCACCAGAAGAAGTCCAACAGAGCAACATCCAACAATATCATTTTGTTTTTAATTAGGGCACGTCAGTTAACAGACCGGACAATATTGCATGGAACTCTCATTTAGCAAGGGGTATTTCCATTTTAGACAGTCAACATTTTTAGGAGACTGTTGCTAGGCACAATTAAGGTGATTGCTATTTTGCAAATCATAGATATCAACTTATGACTGAGTTTTGGAATGTTGAGAATCAACTGATCAAGGAAACCCTTCAAAAAGACTTCAGTAGTTGAACTCTTGAGTACATCTTGATCTTGAGCCAATTAAGCTTATGGCATGTCTGCCAGGTGTGGAATAAGGTAGTTTCTCAATATAGAAGGACAGATTTGCTAATAGTGTCATACTTTGCACTAAGAATATGAATCATAGTCTTAGACAAATTTTATATTCTGGCGCATAAACCCTTGTAAGTATCCTGTGCCAGTTTTACGCAAAAATTGCATCTGTGGGACAAAAATTTGTCCAGGTGACAAGAAAGTGTTTCCATGCGACAAAAAAAACTGTCTAGTCTAAGTTTACACCACCTATAAATTGGTGTAGTTTAATTTAAAAAATGCACCAAAATTGTTATGCATTTTTAGAGCACGGATGTGCATTTAGGTTAAGGAGCAGGAACATTGTTTGTTTAATGGATGTTTGTAAGCAAATCCATAACATATTGGAGGGGGACTCCTAGTGCCTGCAGACTGCTAGAGGCAGGACTGCAGGACACTCTTAAAAACGGGTGTCTTCCCGCCCAAAGGGGTTGTTACTGTTGGTACCCTGGTAATGAAACACTAATAAAAGTCTGAAACACAGCTCTTGAGTGGAGTTCTGGAGTGAAAGAGGGACAAAGTGGCCTACTGAGAGAGGGCCAAGGGACCATCATGTCCAAGTTCGATGAGAGTAACCAGTGTAGTATACCAATTGGTCTTTGGCATGGAAGATTTAGAGCCTCATGAGAGACAGAGCGCAGCCAGGCCCAGTAGTTGCTTTGGGATCCAGGAACACAGGTGGACAGCTGTCATCCTGTTCAATATAAAGTTGCACCAAGTATTATGTCCTCAGTTCTGCCTGATAATAGACCTGTAACCATCCTGGGTGGAGCTCTGTTGCACCCTTGTGCCAACCAACCTCTCTCCACATCTGCTTGCACCCCATACAGATAGAATGATTATTTTTGTTTTTATGTAAATTTAAGAGGAATACATAAATAAACACTTCAACCCAATCCAATGGAACTGCCAGAGCGATTATACATAACGTGGATATTATGCAGCTATGTATAAAATGCGTCCATATGACAAAGAAAATACATATACTGCTCCAAAACCACAAAAATAAATTCTTATCATCTTTAAAAGGGTTCTGTCACAAATCTCATTCTACATTTTTGAACCAGCACCTATATCTGAATTATTTTTTTAATTGCATGTACTTAAAAATTTTGTTTAGCGAGTGAGCTATTCAATAAAATGTATCTGTTCAGCGCCACCTGCTGTTTCTTCTTTTCCTTATTTTTGTCCGTCTCACTGACCTGGTCGAACATACTCAGTTTTAATTTTCAATTGCCACCAGTCATTTGTTCTGTTAGAAGCTGTGGCACATACAGCGAGAGAGCTGTAGCAGAAAGGACATGCCCACTGAACTGCCAGGCTGAAGATAATCTAGCAGAGCAATTAGAGCAGTAAATATGTTGCAGTACATAACTGGTTCAAGTTTAGATAGAAAGGTATTGTCATGTGCTATATGATGTCTTATTTTTTACATCAATCATGGCATAACCCCTTTATTGTGATGTAGGATGTTAGGGCATGTGAAATAAAATATATGCATGCATGATATTGGAGAGAAAGAATGTTTAATTTTACTTCTTACAATTATTTATAATTAACAATAAATCAAAGTTAATTTTATTTCAGTCTGACTTAAAGGGGTTTTCATGGTCAAGATGGGAATAATCACTGCACTTACCAGGGGTCACGAACAACCAGGTGGCCAGCGCTCTGCTGTTTCCATAATTCTCATATCAGTGAATAGGACTTAGGGAAACAGCATAGCTTGCTGTGCTGCGCAGAATGATGATAGATCTTCTTTAATATTCCATAATATCCCTATCAATCTGCTTCTGGAACATCATGTTGAAAAATGTTCATCTGAATTGTCAGTCCGAATTTCCCGATGATTACTTTAACTGTGGCTATTCATGTTGCCAGTTATAATAGCCTAACTTTCAAATGTATTACATTCCAGCAATCGGAAAGTAGCAACACTCTATATTTTATTTTCATAGCATAGAAAGTGTTATGATAAATGTACCGGATAGCTTAAAAGCTACAGCTGGTGTGTGTGTATGTGTTACTGTACCCTCATTCTGGTAAGTATTAATCCACCCACGCTAGATATACTGGCATGTGTTCCACATAGCATCACAGGGAAATATGTGCCCTATACCACGTGAGGTAATTATGTAAAGTAAAGAAGAGAGAAACCTCACATGTCTGCATACAGATGAGGGAAAGAAATAATAGACTTTGCTGCTCTAATGACTGTCCTATAATGCCAAGGAACATTCCAGATTTCTCATTTGTTTAGCTTGAAAAACCCCTGCACATTCCCACAAACGACTTCCTTTTTCCCTTTCTAACTAAAGTTCTTGCTTGTAATGAAGAGAAGTTCAGAGAGTTTCTTCTCATGAATGGATGGCAAGCACCTGGGAGTTATGAATTTTAAAGTGATCATTTTCTTTCAGCTATCCAGGACAATGGGGATCTCCTTTTGACTCACTTTCACAGCTTTGAGAGGCTCTCAGATCAGCCACATTCCAATCAGATTGGAGTCAGATCAGAGCTGAGCAGAACTGCATCAAGGTCTTGCATAGAAAGACAAGGAGCAGATGGCCAGTAGCGGCCTCTCCTCCCCTTTTTAGACTGCAATGGAAGGCAATGTGGGAAAGCGTTCCTTCAGCTTTGCCTATTGATAGCTGAATAAGACCACCACATGCCACCAGCCTGTAGGTATGAACCTCTGTTAACAGATGGTGAGATCATTATGAGCAATTAATTCCTTTAATGTATCACTGGGAACACATTATAAAGGATGATGCAAGCAGAGAGTGAATAGTGAACTCGTCATTCCTAGGGTAATGTGATGGGTACTACACATAACACTGGGGTTATATCCCTCTCAAAGGTTTTCTTTTCTGCTTTTAGATACTTAGGAACTGACTGTTCTGATGCAGGGGACATCAGTGGGTTTTATTAAGCAATTTAACCTTCAGTAATTCTGCCGCTCTGAGTAGCAGATTCCATGTAAGGTAATTTAGGTCATGCCGGTTGGAAATAATGGAAAAAAAGATCTAAAAACATCTTTTTACCAGCATGAAGAATTCTTATGGTTAAAGTTTAATTTGGAGCGGTCAAACTCCAAGAAAATTTATGGAGGTTGTTAGATGAGCTAATAAAAATTAAAGAAAACAACAAATAAAATAAAAAATAATTGTCAAGCAAGAATATAATACATATACTTTTAGTTCATTTTATGTAACTATTTCTGATCTCAAGAAAAGTTATTATATATGAATATTAAGAGAATCTGCCTTTAGCTTGTAAAATAAATCCAATATTGAAATCTATTGAGTCTTTCATATTTAAATTACACATTGCGGATAATTAAGACACTTAACAACTGACCTTGTTATTCAATTTACATATGAACACAAGAGACTGCTTAAGTGAGCAACAAATGTTATTTAACCTTGACAATCTCTATATGAATCAGGCCGTTGTCATGTTAATGGATGCATCAAAACACATCCAACATCATATTCAACCTCAAATCGTGTATTTAGAGTTTATTAGCACTAATAACTATTTTCTGTGGCTAAATGCATTGGAAATGTTTAGATTAATTATATAGTCATACATAGGGGTGGGGGCATGTACAAAGTAACATTAAGAATGGAAATATATTAAATCCTGAGTTATTTGCATATCTGTCAGTCTGACCTAATAAATTTATTGAGTATAATAACAAATGATTTCCTGAATCTATTTCACATGTTACTGATAATATATGAGCTAACTATATAATGTCCCTAACACCCTACACTGGAACCTATCAGCTACACTATTCACTCACTAACCTACACTATCTAACACTATCTGGATTATATATATATAAATGAGGTATCAGAAGTCACAGGAATTCAGCACACCACAAAGATCACACTCCTCTCTCTCTCACAACTGCATGAAACAGCACAAAATGGCTTCTGGGGAGTTTCTCTTACAGTTGCAAGAAAAAGTATGTGAACCCTTTGGATTTCTGCACAAATTGGTCATAAAATGTGATCTGATCTTCATCTAAGTCACAACAATAGACAATCACAGTCTGCTTAAACTAATAACACACAAAGAATTAAATGTTACCATGTTTTTATTGAACACACCATGTAAACATTGACAGCGCAGGTGGAAAATGTATGTGAACCCTTGGATTTAATAACTGGTTGAACTTCCTTTGGCAGCTTACAGGGAGTGCAGAATTATTAGGCAAGTTGTATTTTTGAGGATTAATTTTATTATTGAACAACAACCATGTTCTCAATGAACCCAAAAAACTCATTAATATCAAAGCTGAGTATTTTTGGAAGTAGTTTTTAGTTTGTTTTTAGTTTTAGCTATTATAGGGGGATATCTGTGTGTGCAGGTGACTATTACTGTGCATAATTATTAGGCAACTTAACAAAAAACAAATATATACCCATTTCAATTATTTATTTTTACCAGTGAAACCAATATAACATCTCAACATTCACAAATATACATTTCTGACATTCAAAAACAAAACAAAAACAAATCAGTGACCAATATAGCCACCTTTCTTTGCAAGGACACTCAAAAGCCTGCCATCCATGGATTCTGTCAGTGTTTTGATCTGTTCACCATCAACATTGCGTGCAGCAGCAACCACAGCCTCCCAGACACTGTTCAGAGAGGTGTACTGTTTTCCCTCCTTGTAAATCTCACATTTGATGATGGACCACAGGTTCTCAATAGGGTTCAGATCAGGTGAACAAGGAGGCCATGTCATTAGTTTTTCTTCTTTTATACCCTTTCTTGCCAGCCACGCTGTGGAGTACTTGGACGCGTGTGATGGAGCATTGTCCTGCATGAAAATCATGTTTTTCTTGAAGGATGCAGACTTCTTCCTGTACCACTGCTTGAAGAAGGTGTCTTCCAGAAACTGGCAGTAGGACTGGGAGTTGAGCTTGACTCCATCCTCAACCCGAAAAGGCCCCACAAGCTCATCTTTGATGATACCAGCCCAAACCAGTACTCCACCTCCACTTTGCTGGCGTCTGAGTCGGACTGGAGCTCTCTGCCCTTTACCAATCCAGCCACGGGCCCATCCATCTGGCCCATCAAGACTCACTCTCATTTCATCAGTCCATAAAACCTTAGAAAAATCAGTCTTGAGATATTTCTTGGCCCAGTCTTGACGTTTCAGCTTGTGAGTCTTGTTCAGTGGTGGTCGTCTTTCAGCCTTTCTTACCTTGGCCATGTCTCTGAGTATTGCACACCTTGTGCTTTTGGGCACTCCAGTGATGTTGCAGCTCTAAAATATGGCCAAACTGGTGGCAAGTGGCATCTTGGCAGCTGCACACTTGACTTTTCTCAGTTCATGGGCAGTTATTTTGCGCCTTGGTTTTTCCACACGCTTCTTGCGACCCTGTTGACTATTTTGAATGAAAAACGCTTGATTGTTCGATGATCACGCTTCAGAAGCTTTGCAATTTTAAGAGTGCTGCATCCCTCTGCAAGATATCTCACTATTTTTGACTTTTCTGAGCCTGTCAAGTCCTTCTTTTGACCCATTTTGCCAAAGGAAAGGAAGTTGCCTAATAATTATGCCCACCTGATATA